>NC_134688.1:294902860-295502860 GCF_050947455.1 Rhinoderma darwinii | reverse complement strand
TTCACCTATATTTGCACACAACAGGGACATATATTAGCTTTGCATATCCCTCATATACTTGGTATAAGTGCACATTAATTTTATTCACAGTCACTCATTATATTTCAATTTTAATTTTTTTATTTTGTTTTTGGACACGTTTGGTTTTTTGGTTGTTTTGGCTTTTTATTTATTTGCATTAACACATTTTTCATTTGATATATTGCATTTATAAATAATTTCATAGAGATGTATATACTTTACATCTCAGACCCATTCTCTAGCACTAGAGACACAACCACCTTGCCGGCGGTGCAAGACTACGCAAACCAATGAGACATATATACACAATATTACATGTTTGATTGATAAGCTAACAAGTCTTTTTCCATATAAACTATAATCTGTGATAGTCTGATATTTTCTGTAATTTTTTTTATAATTACCTGTAATATAACATGTTTTTCAAGTTTGAAATATGCATATATATATTTTTTATATACATATTCTAGATATATTGCATACATATATATATATTGTTTATTCACCTTACTTTGTTATTTTTCATTTAGTTTTTCAAACACATTTATTGCCAATTGGTGTACACCTATCAACTGTGTCACAAATATTCCCTTTAGGTGTTGTTACACAGTTGATATGGCGGATGTATAATGTGTCCATTGACAAATATTATGCTATGAATTTATTGCTGTATATTTCTATTTATCACTTTTTACACATTTATGAATATATTTGATAATTTATTATTTTTATTTTAAATTTTATGTACTCATCACTTGTTTTTTTTATTGGTCTACATATATGTATTTGTATACACATTTATGTATATGTATACCTCCTACAATATATACAGTGTTTATTATTTGTTTTACAAATTATTTAATTTAATTATTTCGGGGTTAACCCCTTCAGGACCCAGCCTGTTTTGGCCTTCAGGACCTAGCCGATTTTTTCAAATCTGACATGTGTTACTTTATGTGGTAATAACGTTGGAATGCTTTTACCTATCCAAGCGATTCTGAGATTGTTTTCTCGTGACATGTTGTACTTTATGTTAGTGAAAAAATTTTGTCGACAATTGTGGTATTTAGTTCTGAAAAACACCACAATTTAGAAAAAATTAACAAAAATTAGCATTTTTCTAAATTTAAAACTTGCTTGTAAAACAGATAGTAATACCACACAAAATAGTTACTAGTTAACATTTCCCATATATGTACTTTATGTTTACATCATTTTTTGAACTTCCTTTTATTTTTCTAGGACGTTACAAGGCTTAGAACTTTAGCAGCAATTTCTCATATGAAAATTTCAAAAGGCTATTTTTTCAGGGACCAGTTCAGTTCTGAGGTGGCTTTGAGGGCCTTATATATTAGAAAATCCCCAGAAGTCACCCCATTTTTAAAACTGCACCCCTCAAGGTATTCGAATCAGCATTCACAAAGTGTTTTAACCCTTTAGGCGTTTCACAGGAATTAAAGCAAAGTAGAGGTGACATTTATAAATTTTATTTTTTTGCCAAAATTCATTTCTAATAAAAAAAAAATTATAACACAGAAGGTTTTACCAGAGAAATGCAACTCAATATTTATTGCCCAGATTCTGCCGTTTTTATAAATATGCCACATGTGGCCCTAGTGTGATAATGGACTGAAGCACAGGAGCACCCAGTGGATTTTGGGCCTCCTTTTTTTTAGAATATATTTTAGGCACCTTGTCAGGTTTGAAGAGGTCTTGGGGTGCCAAAACAGTGGAAACACCCCAAAAGTTACCCCATTTTGGAAACTACACCCCTCAAGGAATTTATCTAGGTGTATAGTTAGCATTTTGACCACACAGGTTTTTCGCTAAATTTATTAGAATTAGTCTGTAAAAATGAAAATCTACTTTTTTTCTGAAAAAACATAGAAATTGTTAATATTTACAAGAAATAATAAAGAAAATGCACCCCAACAAATGTAAAGCAATGTCTCCCGATTATGGCAATATCCCATATGTGGTAATAAACTGCTGATTGGACCCACAGCAAGGCTCAGAAGGGAAGAAGCGCCATTTGGATTTTGGAGCACGGATTTTGGTGGGTTGGTTTTTGGTTCCATGTCGCGTTTACAACCCCCTGGAGGGACCAAAACAGGGGAAACCCTCCAAAAGTGACCCCATTTTGGAAACTACACCTATCAAGGAATTTATCTAGGTGTATAGTTAGCATTTTGACCACAAAGGTTTTTCGCTAAATATATTGGAATTAGTCTGTAAAAATGAAAATCGACTTTTTTTCTGAAAAAACATAGAAATTTGTAATATTTACAAGTAATAATGAAGAAAATCACCCCAACATTTGTAAAGCAATGTCTCCTGTTTACAGAAATATCCCATATGTGGTAATAAACTGCTGATTGGACCCATAGCAGGGCTCAGAAGAGAAGGAGTGACATTTGGATTTTGGAGCACGGATTTTGCTGGATTGGTTTTCGGTGCCATGTTTGCAACGCCCTGGAAAGACCAAAACAGGGGAAACCCCCCAAAAGTGACCCCATTTTGGAAACTACACCTCTCAAGGAATTTATCTAGGGGTATAGTTAGCATTTTGACCACACAGGTTATTTGCAGAATTTAGTGGAATTAGGCAGTGAAAATGAAAATCAACTTTTTTTCTGAAAAAGCATAGAAATGTTACATTTTTACAAGGAATAAAGGAAAAAAAGAACTACAACATTTGTAAAGCATTTTCTCCTGATTACGGCAATACCCCATATGTGGTAATAAACTGCTGATTGGACCCATGGCAGCGCTCAGAAGGGAAGTAGCGCCATTTGGATTTTGGAGCACGGATTTTGCTGGATTGTTTTTCGGTGCCATGCCGCCTTTGCAACGCCTTGGTGGGACAAAAACAGTGGAAACCCCCCAAGTTACCCCATTTTGGAAACACCCCTCAAGGAATTTTTCTAGGGGTGTAGTGAGCATTTAGACTCCACGGGTCTTTTGCAGAATTTATTAGAATTAGGCGGAGAAAATTAATATCACAATTTTTTTCCATTAAAATGTTGCATTTTCTCATTTTCAGAAGGGATAAAGGAGAAATAAACAACCAATTTTTGTAAAGCAAATTCTCCCAGGTACGGAAATAGCCCACATGTGGTCATACATTTTTTTCATTAGAAATGATTTAACCCTTTCAGGACTGATCCATTTTTTGCTTTCTTATTTTCATTTTTCACTCCCCGCCTTCCAAGAGCCATAACTTTTTACTTTTTCCGTCAGTAGAGTGATGTGAGGGCTTATTTCTTGCGGGAGGAATTGTAGTTTCTATTGATACCATTTAAAGTGCCATAAAAAGTACTGGGAAACTGAAACAAAATAGGAAAGTATAGTAATATAGGAAAAAAAATCTTATTCCATTTTTTGGGGTTTTCGTTTTTACAGCTTTCGCCGTGCGGTAAAAATGAAAACGACAGCGATTTTGGCGGTTTAAATTATTTAAGTTTTTTACGGTGTTCACCGTGCGAGTTAAATAATGGTATATTGTAATAGTTCGGCCTTTTACGGACGTAGCGATATCAATTCTGTTTATTTTTTTACATTACTTTAGAAGAAAAATGGGAAAAGGTTTTTTTTTTTAACTTTAAACTTTTTTCTTTCTCACTACTAATAACTTTAATTCTTCGACACATTTTATTAGTCCCCTTAGGGGACTTGTACCAGCGATCATTGAATCGCGGGTACAATATGCTGCAATACTAATGTATTGCAGTATATTGTTATTTTTACAGACTCCTGTAACAGCGCGATCGCTGTTCCTGTCCGTTAGTCCCGGGTGTCAGCTGTAATACACAGCCGACACCCGCAGTGTATGGAGCGGGCTCAGCACGTGAGCCGGCTCCATACATCCACCCCTGCACTATGACGCGCTATTAAGTCATAGTGCGCAAAGTGGTTAATGCACAGCGGATGGTGTGAATATTGCAATTTTCCACTGATATGCCATTTTAGTGCATAATATGTTGTGCCCAGTTTGTGCCACTGAAGACAAATACCTCATAAAACGTTAAGCGTGTTCTCCCGGGTATGGCGATGCCATATATGTGGACGAAAACTGCTATTTGGGCACGCTGCAGGGCTCATAAGTGAGGGACGCCATTTTGCTTTGGGAGCGCAGATTTTGCTTGGTAGTTTTTCTGTTTTGGGTTTCGCTGGTATTTCTGTTTATAATGTGGGGACATATGTCATCTGTGCAGAGAACATCAGGGCATAATAAGAGGGTATAATGATGCGGTAAATAAATAATAATTCATAGATGTGTGGCCGGTTTCGCACTGATAAACGGTGTCGGATGTTACCCGCTTTTAGAAAACACTGCACATTTTGCATCGCCATATTCTGAGAGCCAGAACTTCTTTCTTTTTTCACCACCGGAGCTGCGTGAGGGCTTATTTGTTGCGGGACAATCTGAACTTTTCATTGGTACCATTTTGGGGTACATGCGGTTTTTATTATCACTTTTTATTAAATTTTTTTGCAAGCCGGGTGACCAAAAACAAGCAATTCTGACAATGTTTATTAGTTTATCTTTTTGCGGCGTTCACCGTGCACTATAAATGACAATTTAACTTTATTCTGCGGGTCGATACGATTACGGCGATACCATATGTATATAGGTTTTTTTATGTTTTGCAGCGTTTGCACAATAAAATTACTTTTTTATAAAATAATTTATTTTCTGTGTCACCATATTCTGAGAGCCGTAACTTTTTTATTTTTCAGTCAAAAAAGCTGTGTAAGGGCTTGTTTTTTGCAGGACGGGTTGTAGTTTTTATCGGTACTATTTTCGGGTACATGCAACTTTTTGATCACTTTTTATTCTCTATTTTGGGAGGGGTGGTGACCAAAAAATAGCGATTATGGTGTCGTTTTTTATTGATTTTTTTTGGGGTGTTCATCGTGCGGGAAAAAATAACACTACAGTTTTATAGTTGGGGTCGTTACGATCGCAGTGATACCAGATATGTGTACTTTTTTAACGTGTTCATTTTATTCCTATAATGAAAGACTTATTATAGGAAAAAAATGCAGTGTTTGTTTATATAACTTATAACTTTTATTTTTACACTTTTTGAAAACATTTTTATTACTTTTTTTAACTTTTTTCACTTTTCCCACTAGGGGACACTTAGACTTGCAGCTTTGATCGCTGCTGGAATACATTACACTACACACGTAGTGTAATGCATTCCAACTGTCATTGTGAAGTGACAGTCACACTGACAGGAAGCCTCGGAGGACCGGCCGGAGGCTGCTCCTCCGAGGCTTCCGTACATGGCAATCCGGAGGTCATTGTCTGACCTCCGATTGACACGACAAGCATCGGTAGCCCCCACGATCACTTTGTGGGGTCTGCCGATGTGCTTCAAACCACTTAAATGCGGCGACGGCAATCTGTCGCCGCATTTATGGGGTTAATTGCTGAAATCAGCGGCGATGGTCCGCTGACCAGCAAGACTGGAGTGTCAGCTGTCGGGGACAGCTGACCTCCCGGTTCCCTCCCGGACACTGTCCGTTAGGACAGTGTGCGCCGGGAACTACTCCGCAACTGTACGTCCTTATGCGGGAAATAACCCCTCTGCAGGACGTACTATTGCGGAGCAGGGCAGGAAGAGGTTAAAGGGGTATTCCAGCTTCTGACAACTGATGACCTATCCACCGGATAGGTCATCAGTATGTCATCAGTGTGGGTCCGACACCTGGACCCCGCACCACTAAGCCGCTCCGGTGGCCTGCGGTCACCGGATGTTGTGGCACATAATGCTATGTACGGTGCCTCCATACATAGCATAGCGGCCGTGCTGCAGAACTGCAGGTCTGCTCCTATTCACTTGAACCAGTACTGCAGCTCGACCGCTATTCCGTGGCCTGAACTATCTGCTTCCGGCTTATACGTCCGGTGCACGGAGGCACCGGACCAGCTGATCTGTGCGGGGCCCGGGTGTCGGATCCCCACAGATCATGTACTGATGACCTATCCGGTGGATAGGTCATCAGTTGTCAGAAGCTGGAAAACCCCTTTAACCGCTTACTCTTTGAACACTTCCATAAGCAACAAGAGATGATAAACTATGTGTGCCGGGCGTTTTCTCTCTATTTTTCTTTTTCATTTCTAATAGATTAAAAAATACCACACATTACAAATAAAAGCTTTCATATGGCTATGTCAAATTTAAAAGTTATGACTTTCGGAACGCAATAATGCAAAACGATGGCATAGACTAATTTATTTGCTCAGCAGTTTCGTGCATAATACCCCACGTCGTAATTTTCTACACCTCACAGATGGACTCTATACATGCAGCGGAGGTTATGGCATTTTGGGGCCTTGCGTTGTATGAGCTACTGACGAAGCCAAACATTAGTCAATACTAGAGCATGAATATTTTGTATAACACAACACCCCAATTTACCTTGTAGCCATGTCCCATGGTACAAAAAGCTGGCTGTGCTGTGCTGGCTGGCTGTGCACATTGCATAACGCTTACGTTCTCTCCCGATGTGCAGGCCATACAGGAACATTGCTTCAGTTTCAAAAAGTGTCTTTCAATGCCCTAGTATTTGGGAACCAATAGGGTAGGGCCCAAGCACATTTGCCCCAAAACATCATCATCTTTACTGAAAGCCAGGCTGTTTGTATTTTAGCTGAGCAATACTTTCCCAGCGAGCGTGTTCCAAAAGGAGGATAAGAAAGGACACCACTTATAAGTGCGATACCTGCCCTGAAAAACCTGGCATGTGTCAGGGATTGCTTCAAAGCGTACCACGTACCATGGATTATTCATTTTATTATTTATTTCCCACAATATTATACTACTTCATATTGCCCTAATATACTTCACAAAGATTATGCATTATAAATTAAAATACCAGTAAAACCCCCAAACATAAATACTACCAAGCAAACTCTGCACTCCAAAATCCAAATGGTTTACCTTCTGAGGCTGGCAGTATGCCCAAACAGCAGTTTTTTTTACAACATATGTAGTATTACCGTAATCTGGAGAACCCACTTAATAATATATGGGGTGTTTCTCTCCAGAAGACAAGCAGAGCGCAAAATATTTGTCACTGAAATGGCAAAATTTAAATTTTCACTGCATCATCAATTAAGCACTCATTTCTGGAAAACACCTGTGTGGTCAAAATTCTCACTACAACTCAAGATGTATGCCTTGAGGGGTATAGTTTTTACAATGGGTTTACTTCTTTGTGATTTATTTTATTATTTTACCTGGGAGCCTTTGCAATTGTGGGTAATGCTGTGTAAATCACCAAATTAGGCCTCAAATTTGCTTGGTACTCTTTCACTTCTGAACCCTTTCGTATGTCCAAGCAAAAGATTAGGGCCACATGTAGGGTGTTTCTAAAATTAGGAAACACATCATAATTAGAGAGCTGTCTTTTCACAGTGGCACAAGCTTGGCACAACATTTTTGGCACTGAAATGGCATATATGTGGAAAAAATTCAATTTTCACTCTGCAAAATCAATAGTGTAGCGAATTTCTACAAAACAGCTGCAGTGTCAAAATACTCACTGCACCCCTAGATTAATTCATTGAGGGGTGTAGTTTCCTAAATGTGGTAATTTCTCGGGTTTTTCCACTGTACGGGTACCTCAGGTGCAAATGCAACATAGCGTTCGAATACCATTCCAGCAAAATCTGAACTTGAAAAACCAAATTGTGCCCCCGTTTATGAACACATATGGGGTATTGCTGTATTCTATAAAAAATGTGAAACAAATTGTGGGGTTCTTTTACTCCTATATTCTTTTTTGAACAAGTTGTACTACAGTAGTTCTTCTGTGGGATAGGACCAGACAGGCTAACATTCGCATCAATGAGCCTTGGGCGCCCATGTCTCTGTTGCAGATTCACTAGTTGTCCTTCCTTGGACCACTCTTGGTAGGTACGAACCACTGCACATCCACAACACCTGCCATTTAGGAGTTACTCTGACCCAGGAGTCTAGCAATTGATGTTATTTACTGCATCTGTCACTGGTTTTGATGTTATGTAGACACACACACACACACACACACACACACACATGCAGACACACACACACACACACACACACACACACACACACACACACACACGCAGACACACACACATTATGCATTTTGAAGGGAGGAAAGTATGGGTACTTGTGTATTTATGTATGCAAGTTGGTGACTATAGGACTCTAAAATGGCTTGGTTTACGACTTTCACTCTGGAGTTACAGTAGGAAGAACAGCTCTGGAGCACAAACTGCTCCACTATCAGGTAAAATGGGGTGCAGATTGAGAAAGGAGAACTTCATTGGCACATGTAAGTTTTATTTAGACAATGATCTGCTTTAGGTATTCTGTATCTGGTCAACAGGATAATTAAACATTCTGTTTGGAAGTTTAACCCCTTAAGGACACAGCCTGTTTTGGCCTTCAGGATGCAGCCAATTTTTTCAATTCTGACATGTTTCACTTTATGTGGTAATAACTTCGGAATGCTTTTACCTATCCAAGCGATTCTGAGATTGTTTTCTCGAGACACATTGGACTTTATGTTACTGGCAAAATTTGCTCGATACATTAAGTATTTAATTGTGAAAAACACCAAAATTTAGCGAAAAATTGTAAAAATTAGCATTTTTCTAAATTTATATGTATCTGCTTGTAAGACAGATAGTAATACCACAAACATCACAAGGCTTAGAACTTTAGCAGCAATTTCTCACATTTTCAAGAAAATTTCAAAAGGCTTTTTTTCCAGGGACCAGTTCAGTTGTGAAGTGGATTTTAGGGCCTTATATATTAGAAACCCTCGATAAGTCACCCCATTTTAAAAATTTCACCCCTCAAAGTATTCAAAACAGCATTTAGAAAGCTTCTTAACCCTTTAGATGTTTCACAGGAATTAAGGCAAAGTAGATGTGAAATTTTCAAATTTCTTTTTTTTTGTTGCAGAAATTCATTTTTCATCTATTTTTTTTGTAACACAGAAAGTTTTACCAGAGAAACGCAACTCAATATCTATTACCCAGATTCTGCAGTTTTTAGAAATACCCCACATGTGGCCCTAGTGCACTTACTGACTGAAGCACAGGCCTCAGAAACAAAGGAACACCTAGAGGATTTTGGGGCCTCCTTTTTATTAGAAAATATTTTAGGCACCATGTCGGGTCTGAAAGGCTCTTGCGGCACCAAAACAGTAGAAATCCCCCAAAAATGACCCCATTTTGGAAACTATACCCCTTGAGGAAATTATCTAGGGGTATAGTGAGCATTTTGACCCTGCAGGTTTTTTGCAGAAATTATTGTAAGTAGGCCATGAAAATGAAAATCTACATTCTTTCAAAGAAAATGTAGGTTTAGCTAATTTTTTCTAATTTCCACAAGGACTAAAAGGAGAAAATGCACCACTACTTTTGTAAAGCAATTTTCTCCCGAGTAAAACAATACCCCACATGTGGTCATAAACGGCTGTTTGGACACACAGCAGGGCTTAGAAGGGACAGAGCGCCATTTGGCATTTGGAGCTCAAATTTAGCAGGAATGGTTTGTGGAGGCCACGTCGCATTTGCAAAGCCCCTAAGGGACCAAAACAGTGAAAAAACCAAAAACGTGACCCCATTTAGGAAACTATACCCCTTGAAGAATCCATCTAGGGGTGAAGTGAGCAATTTGAACCCACAGGGGTTTCATAGATTTTATTAGAATTGGGCAGTGAAAATAAAAAAAAATCCTTTTTTTCCAATAAGACGTACCTTTAGCTCAAAATTTTTTATTTTCTCAACAAATAAAGGAATAAAAGAACCCCAACATTTGTAAAGCAACTTCTCTGGAGTACGGCAATACCCCATTTGTGGTCATAAACTGCTGTTTGGGCACACGGCAAGGATCAGAAGAGAAGGAGCGCCATTTGGCTTTTGGAGCACAGAATTTGCTGGATTGGTTTCTTGACACCATGTCACTTTTGCAAAGCTCCTAAGGTACCAGTACAGGGGAAACTCCCCAAAAGTGACTCGATTTACGAAACTACACCCCTTGAGGAATTCATCTAGGGGTGTAGTGAGCATTTTGATCGCACAGGTGTTTCATAGATTTTATTAGAATTGGGCAGTGAAAATAAAAAAAATCCTTTTTCTTCAATAAGACGTAGTTTTAGCTGAAAAGGTTTCATTTTCTCAACAAATAAATAAAAAAATCACCCCACTTGTATTGCAACTTCTACTGTGTACGGCAATACCACATATGTGGTCATAAACCGCTGTTTGGGCACAGAGTAGGGCTCAGAAGGGAAGGAGCGCCATTTGGCTTTTGGAGTACAGATTTTGCTGGATTGGTTTCTGGGCGCTTTGTCGCATTTGCAAAGTCCCTGTGGGACCAAAACACTGGATCCCCCCCCAGAAGTGACCCCATTTTGGAAACTACACCCCTCAAGGTATTCACCTAGGGGTGTAGTGAGCATATTAACCCCACAGGTGATTGGCAGAAATTGGTGTGCACTCGATGTTGCAGAGTGAAAATGGGATTTTTTCCATAGATATGCCAATATGTGGTGCCCAGCTTGTGCCACTAGAGATACACACCCCAAAAATTGTTAAAAGGGTTCTCCCGGGTATGGCGATGCCATAAATGTGGAAGTAAACTGCTGTTTGTGCACACTGTAGGGTTCAGAAGGGAGGTAGTGCCATTTGGCTTTTGGAGCGTGGATTTTGCTTATAGTAGTTTTGTTTTGAGTCTTACTGGTGTTTCCGTTTATAATGTGGGGGTACATGTAAGCCGGGCGGAGTATATAAGGGGCATAGTCAGGTGGTATAATAATGGGGTAAAAAACAAACAATAAAATAATCCATAGATGTGTGTTACGCTGTGAAGCAATCCTTTCTGCACAGGCCGGTGTCGCACTGATAAATGGTCTTTACTTATTCCCCTTTTGGTCCACACTCGGGATCTCTGCAGTTTGAGGAATTTTGCTAGGAAGTGTTGTCCTGGTATAATACGGGCACCGTCACTTCCAGCAGATATGTTTGGGCCCTCCCCTTCCTGGTTCCCTAATTTTAGGGGCCTTGATAGTTCGCCACTTGAAACAGAAGAAACGTTCCCCTCGGGCCGGCACAACTGCATATTTTTAATTCCTGGCTTATTGGAGCCTTGACTAATTTTATTCTTTTCATAGACGTAGTGGTTTTTTTTGCAGGACGAGCTGTAGTTTTTATTGGTACCATTTTGGGGTACATGCGACTTTTTGATCACTTGTTATCCTTTTTTTTTGGGGAGGCAAGGTGACCAAAAAACAGCAATTCTGGCATATTTTTTTAGTTCTTTTTATACAGCGTTCACCACGCTTTATAAATTACATGTTACCTTTATTCTGCGGGTCAGTCCGATTCCGGTGATACCTAATTTATTTAATTTTTTATGTTTTACAACTTTTTGCACAATAAAATAACTTTTGTAAAGAGAATGGATTTTTTCTGTCGCCAAGTTGTGAGAGCCATAACGGTTTTAATTTTTTCGTCGACGGAGCTGTATGAGGGCTTGTTTTTAGCGAAACGAGTTATAGTTTTTATAGGTACCATTTTTGGGTACATGCGACTTTTTGATCACTTTTAATTTCAATTTTTGGAAAACAAAGTGACCAAAAAATAGCAATTATGTCAGTATTTTTGAGGTTTTTTTTACGGCGTTCACTGTGCGGAATAAATAACATAATATTTTTATAGTTAAGGTCGTTACGGTCACAGCGATACCAAATATGTATGGCTTTATTATTTTTTTCAATAATAAATGACTTGATAAGGGAAAAAGGGCGCTTGTGTTTTGTGTTATTATTTGAAACTTTTATTTTATTTTTTTACAATTTTCTTTAGTCCCACTAGGGGACTTGAAGGTCCAACTGTTTGTTTGATGTTCTAATACATTGCACTACCTATGTAGTGCAATGTATTGGAACTGTCAGATGTTCACTGACAGCAAGCCGATCAGGCTCTGCCTCCGGGTGGGGCCTAATCGGCTTTCGTAATGGCAGATAGGAAGCCACTGTTAGGCATCCTGTTGCCATAGTAACAGTCGCCAGCCTTTCCATCGCATGGCAGGCTGCCGATTTCATACAAACCACTTTGATGCAGCGATTGCATTGAATCGCTGCATTGAAGGGGCTAATGGCAGGAATCGGAGCTAGCTCCGGTTCCTGCCGATAGATCGGGGTGTCCGCTGTAACATACAGTGGACACCCACTGCTGATGACGTCGGCTCAGCTTCTGAGCCGGAAGCTGAGCCGGCGCCATCTTGCCGATGGTACCGGAAGCCTCTTGGGCCCTGCCGACGACAGGGCATATGAGGATTCCGTTACAGGCAGACCGGGAGGTAAGTATTAGCCCTCCGATCACCTTTGCAGCCACCGGCAACCCAGCAATCACGTTACTGGGGTGCCGGTGGCTATAAACTCCTCACATGCTGCGATCTGTATTGAACGCAGCATGTGAGGGGTTAATCGGTCGGATCGGAGGCTAGCTCCGGTCCTGGCCGATACCTCAGGGTGTCAGCTGTAACATACAGCTGTCACCCGGCGGTGATGTCGCTGGCTCAGCTCCTGAGCCAGCTCCATCTGTTTCACGTACAGTTACGTGGAATTGCGGGAAAACACCATCTCCCATCACGTAACTGTACGTGAAATTGCGGGAAGGGGTTAAACAACATTAACAGGTTAGGTCTCGTTCACATCTGTGAACAGCTTTCTGTTGTTTTGCTCCATCAGAGGAGCAGAACAACAGGAAAACCAGATGCGCCGGTTCCGTTGCACAACGGACACCACCGGAGGCCGACGGAACCTATTGGCTTTAATGGGTTCCATTGGGTTTCCGTTGGGATCTCCATGGTTTTACTGAAAAAAAAGCGCAGCATGCTGTGCTATTGTTTCCGGTTTTCTTGGATGGATCTGCGACGTAGACCCCTAAAGGAGCCTCCAACGCAGATGTGAATGAGTCCTTACTAAAAATACTTCCTGTATATGCAGACGTTTCAGTTAACCAATGTAGGAAAAAATGTATCCTCCTTTAGGAATATAGTACATATAATTGATATGAGGAACTGACAAAATGCTCTCATATAAAGAAACTTCTATGTTGGTATTAAGTTATATTTTGTCATTTTTTACTGAAAATTTTCCATTCAGTGTCTGGAAATAATGCCGGTGGCCATGAAAGCACAGGCGGGGCTCCTTTGAAGGTTACTTTTGCATAAACAAACTTGTGGATGATAACTATGTCTCATGATGATCACATTATCAATAGTTCCACTTGTTGGTCATTATCTGTGACAAACAACATTTCCAGGTATCCACAAACATACAGTAAATAAAGGAACAGTGGCTTCACATTTAGACATAACGCCATCATTTTCTATAGGTTTATATTTGTCAAAAGAGAATATCCTCCCATGGAAAAGCAGATTATATGGCTCAGTTCAACTTGCATAATGCACTCTTTTCATCTTCTTAACAGGCACAGAAAACTACTGAAAAATGTTTATTAGTCCGATTTAAAAGGGTGCCATTTAAAAAGAAAGTTTGTCCGAGAAATATTGCTTATTTTTCAGCTAATTCACTGTTTCATGTACTAAAAAAAATAATTATGTACATGCATATAATTACACTTTTGCCTTTCATTTCTATTTATCCACTGTTATTGTATTCAGAGTATAAGGGACAGTTCATGATCCTGGGCAGAGAACAGGGGCAGGTCATGGTACTCTGATGCCAAAGGCAGTGTCCCCACACCTATATAAACTTACTAAATTTTTCATACATTTTTACATACATAAATTTGCTCCATTTCCATTTTTTACCCCATTTCCCACCAGCATATGTATATACTAATAAGGATGCATAAATTTCCCATTTTCCCCTCTAGTGTATGTATAGTTTATTAAAGGGAACCTGTCACCAGCATTTCACCTATTGAACTCTACTCAGCCCTCGCTCGCTCCTGCTGTCAAAAGTTCTTTGGCGTTGTCCCCTCTCCTAAACTCCTCCAACTGTAAATAACGGTCTGCAAACATTTTGCGCCGTTTATGGTAATAATCCGGCAGTCTCATTCGTTCCTCTTATGCCCACCCACCGCTGAAAACTGGCATGCCCTAAATGCCAAAATCTCATTTGAGATACGGGCGCATGAATACGTCATGCATGGTCTGGCACACTTCCTTGCTTCGTCCGGGCTTCAAATCTAGTTACTGCGCATGCGATGCTATGGTGTCCCATGGTGCGCACACGCACAAGAACAGGATTTCATGTGTGCTGGGGGGAGCCGAAGAGCTTTCAATCCAAAGTGAGAATGCTGGCTTAACTCTGAAAGGCTTGAGGAATGAAGATATGACTCTTTTCAAACGAAGATATGACTCTTTTATGCTCATCAGAGGAACACTAAAAATCTGAATTTGAAAAGTACAGGGCCTACTTAAAAGATAGTTATAGGTTACATAAAAACTATTTTTTACTTACTTCCACCAGGTATTGCTAGTTTAATAGGTGAAATGCTGGTGAAAGGCTCCCTTTAATTGATCTCCCAAATAACCCTCCTTTACCACCAGCACCTGTGTGGTTCATTTTAAGTGCTTCACTTCTTTCCCCACTGCACATGTTCCACCAGCTCACCATTACAGATGGCAAAAATGGTTGCCCACAGACTGGTTGACACACTAAACAATCATCACATTCTTTCAGTAACAAGCAGGGGCAGATTCATCTTAATAAGGCTGAATTCAGACGACCGCAGTTTACGTTTGTGTGACGGCCGTTAAAACAAAGGCCGTTAAACGGACGCATGTATTGCAGTGGGGCCGTTCACATGCCTGTTGTTTCAATGAACCATGTGAAGGGTCCGTTGAAAAATAGAACTTGTCTTATTTTGTTCTGTTTTCACGGATCCCTCGATTGACTCAAGTCTATGGGGATTCGTGAAAATGGGACCCGATGGGGGCTACCGTTTTCCACATCCAAGTTTCCTCACGTTCATCTGAATTCGGCCTAAGTCTGTTGTTTCTGTTGCGTTGGTTCATGCCTTCAGAATAAGAATAATTCTCCTAGTTACTGTGAATGCTACATGTTTCTAATTACTATTCCCCCACCAGTGGCGTAACTACCACTGTAGCAGCCATAGTGGCTGCTATGGGCCCTGCGTCATGACGAGGCCCGTGCTGCCCACCGGCATTGTCCTCCCATGCCCCAAGGCTCCGCTAGCAGTCGCTATGGCTGCTACTGTGGTAGCGATGCCACATTCAATAGTATCTGCGTTCGACGGACGCAGATACTATAGAACACTATGACAGCAGGGAGGTAACTCCCTGCTCTGCCATAGGCTACAGGCCACATTCAGTCTGCAGCCTATCAGGCGCAGGGTTGGGATCCCTGCGCAGGCCGGCTTGATGACGTCACTGGATCACGCCGGCTCACACAAAGATCCTGTCGGCGTTGAGGAGCTGCTCCATTCATCAGGGGAATGGGGCCCAGGGGAGTATAATTTTTTTTGGGGGGAGGGACGATATATCGCACTATATACAAGGGAGGTGGTGGTGCAACAACAGGGGCCTGTATAGCACTGTACAGGGTGTGGGCTATATAGCACTGTCTACCAGGATGGCTGTATAGCACTGTATGTTGAGGCTGTATAGCACTGTTTACAGGGGGGGGGCTGTATAGCACTCTCTACAGGGGGGGTAGTATAGCACTGTCTACAGGGGGGATGTATGACACTATCTACAGGGGGCACTATCTACAAGGTCGGGCTGCGTGGGGCACCCAGGGGAGGGGGGCCCAGTTAAAAGTTTGCTATGGGGCCCAGTGTTTCCTAGTTACGCCCCAGTCCCCCACTAACTTGCTTGCTTGCTTGCTACAAAGTTTGCAAAAGTGACATAATTTAAAACCATTTTTCCTTTGCAGCTTCCTTCCTGCTGAGTAGCTGACTAGGGGGAGGGGTTAGCTGGTCCCAGGTGCTATAAATCAGGCCTCAGTACTCTGTAGAGCCTGCTCTGTGGATTGAAAAAACAAGTGGGTTGTAGATCAAGTGGAGTTCCAAAAACCGGATTGATTGACTTACTGTGTTGTGTGTGACAAAGTGGGGGGCCATTGTATGTGATATATGTATTGATTGCTTGCTTGCTTGCTACAAAGTTTGCAAAAGTGACATAATTTAAAACCATTTTTCCTTTGCAGCTTCCTTCCTGCTGAGTAGCTGACTAGGGGGAGGGGTTAGCTGGTCCCAGGTGCTATAAATCAGGCCTCAGTACTCTGTAGAGCCTGCTCTGTGGATTGAAAAAACAAGTGGGTTGTAGATCAAGTGGAGTTCCAAAAACCAGATTGACTTACTGTGTTGTGTGTGACAAAGTGGGGGGCCATTGTATGTGATATATGTATTGATTGCTTGCTTGCTACAAAGTTTGCAAAAGTGACATAATTTAAAACCATTTTTCCTTTGCAGCTTCCTTCCTGCTGAGTAGCTGACTAGGGGGAGGGGTTAGCTGGTCCCAGGTGCTATAAATCAGGCCTCAGTACTCTGTAGAGCCTGCTCTGTGGATTGAAAAAACAAGTGGGTTGTAGACCAAGTGGAGTTCCAAAAACCGGATTGACTTACTGTGTTGTGTGTGACAAAGTGGGGGGCCATTGTATGTGATATATGTATTGATTGCTTGCTTGCTACAAAGTTTGCAAAAGTGACATAATTTAAAACCATTTTTCCTTTGCAGCTTCCTTCCTGCTGAGTAGCTGACTAGGGGGAGGGGTTAGCTGGTCCCAGGTGCTATAAATCAGGCCTCAGTACTCTGTAGAGCCTGCTCTGTGGATTGAAAAAACAAGTGGGTTGTAGATCAAGTGGAGTTCCAAAAACCGGATTGACTTACTGTGTTGTGTGTGATAAAGTGGGGGGCCATTGTATGTGATATATGTATTGATTGCTTGCTTGCTACAAAGTTTGCAAAAGTGACATAATTTAAAACCATTTTTCCTTTGCGGCTTCCTTCCTGCTGAGTAGCTGACTAGGGGAAGGGGTAAGCTGGTCCCAGGTGCTATAAATCAGGCCTCAGTACTCTGTAGAGCCTGCCCTGTGGATTGAAAAAACAAGTGGGTTGTAGATAAAGTGGAGTTCCAAAAACTGGAGTTCCGAAAAGAGGAGTTAAAGCCCCAGTAAGTACTCTTCTACTTCTTTTTGATTAACAACTGTTCGCTGTTTTTTTTGTAACTTGGATAATGGGCAGCAAGATTGGAGATTATCTTCAGTGCACAGTTTGCCATATGTATGCACGACTGGAGCAGGAGTTCCAGGGTGAATACCTCTGTGGCAGATGTGAGCATGTTGGTCGCCTGGAAGCTCGTATTAGAGATCTGGAGGAGCAGAATGCAACACTGAGGAGGATAGACAATCTTGAGCTGAGCTTGCTGCTCACGGAGCATGCAGTTAGTGGGTTAGAACTGGAGGGTGAAGACATGGGTGAGCAGGATCAGGTAAGTAGCTGGGTTAATGTAGTTAGGGGCAGTAGAAAGGGGTCAAAGAAAAGGAAGGCCGATCCGGTTTCTGACATTCCAGGCAAAATTGCCAAGTCGGGTGATGATGCGAGGGTGTCAGTCTCAGAAATGGCAGCCCTAGTGGATACTGATCTCCCTAACAGCCGGGAGAACAGCCCAGCTAGTAGTCGGCGGGATGGTAATGCAGGTAAGCCAAGACAATTGATAGTCGTAGGAGATTCTATAATCAGGAAGACGGATAGAATAATTTGTCGCCAAGACCACCTCAACCGAATGGTTTGCTGTCTCCCTGGCGCCAGGGTTCGGCATGTGGTGGAACGGGTGGACAAATTGCTGGGAGGGGCTGGTGATGATCCAGCTGTCGTGGTCCATGTCGGTACCAACGACAGAATAAATGGTAGGTGGAGGAGCCTTAAGAATAATTTTAAAGAACTAGGCTACAAGCTGAAGGGAAGGACCTCCAAAGTAGTATTCTCAGGAATACTACCTGTGCCATGCGCATCACAGGAAAGACAGCGGGAGCTCAGGGAGTTAAATGCATGGCTGAAGTCTTGGTGTAGAGGAGAAGGATTTGGGTTCCTAGAGCACTGGGCTGACTTTTCATTGGGGTACAAACTGTATTCTGCAGATGATTTGCACCTAAATGGAAGGGGGTCCGCTGTGCTGGGGGAGAGAATTCTAGCTGGGGTGGTGGAGTATTTAAACTAGGGCTGAGGAGGGAGGTCAATGTAGAAAAAAAAGGGGTAGCCAGGTTAGAGAGGGGTCAGACTATATTGGTGGGGGGAGAAACAGAATGTGGGGAGAGGACTAGACAACAAGATAAGGAGATCCTTTCGTTACAAAACATCAGTGTAAATAAAAAGGCCCAAATAATGTCAAATCACATTTCTGATAATAAAAGTGAAAAACTGACAGGCAAGTTAAAGTGTATGTTCACAAATGCCAGAAGTCTAGCAAGCAAAATAGGGGAGCTGGAGGCCTTGATACTGGAAGAAAATATAGATATAGTTGGTGTTGCTGAAACATGGCTGGACTCTTCACATGACTGGGCTGTAAATCTACAGGGTTTTACACTTTTTCGGAAAGACAGGACAAATAGGAAAGGTGGTGGTGTATGTCTGTATGTGAGAAATGATATGAAGGCGAGTGTGAAAGAGACAATAGTGGGTGAATACTGTGAGGAGGTTGAAACCTTGTGGGTGGAACTAGAAAGGGAGGTAAACACTGAAAAAATTACTTTTGGTGTAATTTATAGACCCCCCAATATAACTGAGGAGATGGAAGTTCAGCTATATAAACAGATGGAGGGGGCTGCACAGGCGGGTACTGTAGTGATAATGGGAGATTTTAATTTACGGGATATTAATTGGTGTCATGGTTCAGCTTCAACTTCAAAGGGGAGACATTTCCTCAACCTGTTGCAGGAAAATTTTATGGGCCAGTTTGTGGAAGACCCGACTAGAGGTGAAGCTCTGTTGGATCTGGTCATTTCTAATAATGCAGATCTTGTTGGGAATGTCAATGTTCGTGAAAACCTCGGTAACAGTGATCATAATATATTTACATTTTTTTCCTATACTGTAAAAAACAAACGCAGGCTGGGAGGGCAAAAACATTTAATTTTAAGAAAGCCAATTTCCCCAGGATGAGGGCGGCAATTCAGGATATGGACTGGGAAGAACTAATGTCAAATAATGGAACAAATGATAAATGGGAGATTTTCAAATCTACTTTGAGTTATTATAGTGCAAAATTTATTCCTATAGGTAACAAGTATAAACGACTCAAATTAAACCCCACATGGCTTACACCTTCTGTGAAAGGGGCAATACACGACAAAAAAAGGGCATTTAAAAAATACAAATCTGAGGGTACAGCTGTAGCCTTTGTAAAATATAAAGAGCTTAATAAAATCTGTAAAAATGTAATAAAATTAGCAAAAATACAAAATGAAAGGCAGGTGGCCAAGGATAGTAAAACAAATCCCAAAAAATTCTTCAAGTATATAAATGCTAAAAAGCCAAGGTCTGAACATGTAGGATCCCTAGATAGTGGTAATGGGGAGTTGATCACAGGGGATCAAGAGAAGACAGAGTTACTAAATGTGTTCTTTAGCTCTGTATATACAACAGAAGAAAGAGCAGCTGATGTAGCCGTGCCAGTGCTGTTAATATATCAGTTGATATACTGAATTGGATGAATGTAGATATGGTCCAAGCTAAATTAAATAAAATAAATGTGCACAAGGCCCCGGGACCAGATGGGTTACACCCTAGAATTCTTAAAGAGCTTAGTTCAGTTATTTCTGTCCCCCTTTTCATAATATTCAGAGAATCTCTAGTGACTGGTATAGTGCCAAGGGACTGGCGCAGCGCAAATGTGGTGCCTATTTTCAAAAAGGGCTCTAGGTCTTCCCCGGGTAATTATAGACCAGTAAGCTTAACATCCATCGTGGGGAAAATGTTTGAGGGTCTATTGAGGGACGATATACAGGATTATGTGACAATAAATAGCATTATAAGTGACAGCCAGCACGGTTTTACTAAGGACAGAAGTTGTCAAACTAACCTAATCTGTTTTTATGAAGAGGTGAGCAGAAGTCTAGACAGAGGGGCCGCTGTGGATTTAGTGTTTTTGGACTTTGCAAAGGCATTTGACACTGTCCCCCATAGACGCCTAATGGGTAAATTAAGGACTATAGGTTTAGAAAATATAGTATGATTCCTACTCTGAATGGTCCCCGGTAATAAGTGGTGTACCCCAGGGTTCAGTGCTGGGACCACTATTATTCAACTTATTTATTAATGATATAGAAGATGGGATTAATAGCACTATTTCTATTTTTGCAGATGACACCAAGCTATGTAATATAGTTCAGTCAATGGAAGATGTTCATGAATTGCAGGCAGATTTAAACAAACTAAGTGTTTGGGCGTCCACTTGGCAGATGAAGTTTAATGTAGATAAATGTAAAGTTATGCATCTGGGTACCAACAACCTGCATGCATCATATGTCCTAGGGGGAGCTACACTGGCGGATTCACTTGTTGAGAAGGATCTGGGTGTACTTGTAAATCATAAACTCAATAACAGCATGCAGTGTCAATCAGCTGCTTCATAGGCCAGCAGGATATTGTCGTGTATTAAAAGAGGCATGGACTCACGGGACAGGGATGTAATATTGCCACTTTACAAAGCATTAGTGAGGCCTCATCTAGAATATGCAGTTCAGTTCTGGGCTCCAGTTCATAGAATGGATGCCCTGGAGTTGGAAAAAATACAAAGAAGAGCAACAAAGCTAATTAGGGGCATGGAGAATTTAAGTTTTGAGGAAAGATTGAAAGAATTAAACCTATTTAGCCTTGAAAAAAGACGACTAAGGGGGGACATGATTAACTTATATAAATATATTAATGGCACATACAAAAAATATGGTGAAATCCTGTTCCTTGTAAAACCCCCTCAAAAAACAAGGGGGCACTCCCTCCGTCTGGAGAAAAAAAGGTTCAAGCTGCAGAGGCGACAAGCCTTCTTTACCGTGAGAACTGTGAATCTATGGAATAGCCTACCGCAGGAGCTGGTCACAGCAGGGACAGTAGATGGCTTTAAAAAAGGGTTAGATAATTTCCTAGAACAAAAAAATATTAGCTCCTATGTGTAGAAATTTTTCCTTCCCTTTTCCCGTCCCTTGGTTGAACTTGATGGACATGTGTCTTTTTTCAGCCGTACTAACTATGTAACTATGTAACTATGTAACTTGTTACCATTGCACCATAGATATGTGATCCCACATTTCCTCCTATTCTTTCTTTTGTTTTGTTTTATTTTTCCTATATTCTCTTTGGAGAGCCATTAGTGTTCAATTACTATCTATTTAGCTACTACTGAATTGTTAGTAATATTTGGGTATATTGACAAATTTGGCTAAAATTTAAATGATGTATGAGATCAGGGCCATATTCACCATACAGGATAACCTCTGCATAAAACGTTTAGGGGGCATGAAATAGTAATAAGAACTTAGGTCATATTAATATTATATATATTTAGTAGTGAGGCACAGAATTGTCAATTTGCAGTTTGTCCATACATAGTAGGTCAGTACAAAATATATGTATGTTAATGGATATAACTTTAGCATAGTTGAAGAATAACTAATCTAGCCTGGCATTATACTATTTTGCCATACACTGGGAAAATCACCTGACGTATACATATAACATGGCCATAGATTTAATGTAAACCTTTGATAGGGATTTTTTTCCCCTTTATAAACAGTGGGATTGGTGTAACTTTATAATTAGTTTTTATTAGAAATTTGTTTTACTATTTTAGACACAGCTGCTCTGTATTTTCTATACACAGCAGCTGCATCGTTCGCTAAAACCTGCCCCCGTCAGGTCCATGGGACTGACGTATTCAGTAAAAGCGGGTCTGCAGGATTTAAAAAAAAACAAAAAACGAGAGTAAATGTTAGATATATGGAACTATGAAAATGCCCTATGTGTGGTGTCCGCACACTTCGCAAACCCCTAAAGCGGCTCCTGTATGCACATCATAATAACAATACTTAACATTATATAGACAACAAAACAATAAACTATCAACAATAAGTTATGTGCAACTATTAACAACTGTTTACATCAGCGTTCGGTTACCGTTGATAGGTTCCGTCGGACCTTTCAGTCGACTGTACTATTGATTCTGTCAAAAAGATGGAAACCTTACGGAACGAAGATAAATGGAAACCATTAGCAATGGAAGCATTACTATTGAAATAAATGGTAATGCAAACGGAAGCTATAGTTTACGTTTGCCTTTCTGTTGATGGGTTCCTCCAACGGAAATGTCTGACAGAATCCGAATGCTGATGTGAACAGTAAAATGAAGAGTCTGGAAGGGGAAAGTATCCTTTTTGTTCCCCTACATGCACCTTCCAAAACAGTAATGAATTAATACAAACTAGTAAACCATGAGTCATAATTTGTGGTCCTTGCTGGCAGAGAGAAATATATGGCATCTGGGTACAAAAATGTTGGCCGCACCCCCAGCTCCTCTCCCTACTGCTCTAAATGAATGCAAATCTATTGAGCAGTTCCAAATAAAAGGGCAAATGTACGGACTGTCCCCCCAAAAGAGGAACATGAGAGACTTATGAGGCATACCTTCTTCTTACCATGATTGACAACTCTCCACATGACCACACAGGGGTGGGTACTAAGTTGTGTCATCTCCATAATCTGTTATTATATAAGGGAAACAACAGAAGATTGATGTATATCAAAGTCGGATGTTTTATGTTTTAATAGATTTTTTATTTATTTTTTCAAACATTGAAAGGGGATACTAAGTTTGGCTTGAAATGTTCTATTTCTAGTGCCTGCACCAAATTTACAAATGGTTGTATGACATTTTGGAAATTTGGCACATAAGGGCCTGTTCACATCAGCGTTGGCTTTCCGTTGAGGGGTTCCGTCTGAGGTTTACGTCATGAAACCCCTCAACGGAAAGTCAAACGGAAACCTTAGCTTCCGTTTGCATCACCATTGATATCAATGGCGTTGGAAAAATTGCTAATGGTTTCCGTTTATTACCATTCCGGCAAGTTTCCATTTTTTTGACGGAATCAATAGCGCAGTCGACTGGATAAGAATACCTGCATAGAAGATTTGGCAAACACTCAGTGTGACAGACACTAGGAATAGCAGACACGTGGTGTAGCAACACGTGGCGTAGCAGACTCTTGGCACAGATGACATTTGGCACAGATGACACTTGGCGCAGATGACACTCTCAACTCCGACACTAGATAACACACTGGAATGAATACAAATATTGGATACGGGATATAGGAAACAGCAACACTGGATACAGAATACAAATAAGGGACCAGTTGCAAAGATTAATGTGGGCAGACACAACAATGCTCAGGCAAGAACAGGAACGGCAGAGCCCTTTTTAAAGTCCAGGGTGTAAAGGGATTGACTTGGGAACTTTGCACTGGTGCGTACACTGTCACTTTAAGGCCAGGAGTGAGCGAGCACGCACCTTACAGGACACAAAGAGGAGCTGCAGCGTGTACCGGCGTCTCTGGGGAGGGAGACGCCTGCATAAAGAAAGTATCCTCCGGTCGCGGCTGCCGGTAATTAGGATGTGCCAGAGGTCAGCGACTGCAGGCACAACAGTACCCCCCCTTATGCCCCTCTTCTTAGTTCTGTCGGGGATCATTACCATGTATATTGTTTGCAAAAATATTATCCTTACATATATATATATATATATATATCAGTATATTTCACAAAGAAATTGAATCCATGGAACAATGGAGGCTGTATGAGGGACACGCCTATGGAAGACACCGCCCCTGGAATGCAAGAGCAGTGTACAGATGAACTCACAGCTGAATAGAGCCAATGGGGCTTAAGCACGTCCCACATCTCTAGGGAGGAGACTTTTGTGTTTCTTTGTTCAATAAAGTTTAGTCTTCACTTCCTACTTCACTGAGGGAGGATCTGCATCACCATTTGTCTGCCTGGTATATTTCTTCCACGCATGCCCTCAGTTTCCAATTTACAGAGGTGGCTATTCGGTGTGAAATAACAGGGAAAAGGAAGTTTACCCTGACAGTTCCAGAGCATAAGAGGAAATTCTAGATGAGACCTGGGGCATTGGTGTTCTCTTCTGGCTCCCAAGACCTCTCCTCAGGACCAAACCCTTTCCAGTCTACCAAATAGAAAGTCTTTCCTCCTACCCTCTTGTAGTCCAAAATTTCCTTCACCTAGAAGATGTCAGAAGGACAGCTGGGAGCAACTCTAGAACCAGGAGATTTCCTC
This sequence comes from Rhinoderma darwinii, assembly GCF_050947455.1. Taxonomy (NCBI): domain Eukaryota; kingdom Metazoa; phylum Chordata; class Amphibia; order Anura; family Rhinodermatidae; genus Rhinoderma; species Rhinoderma darwinii. The sequence continues at coordinate 295,478,480 of NC_134688.1, read as the reverse complement.
TAGCGGTTCAGGACCACAGGCTTTAAGAGAGTCACATGGAACGAGTAAGGAATCCTGAGAGTAGGAGGCAGCCAAAACTTATGGGACACAGGGTTTATTCGTTGCAAGACCTCAAAAGGGTCGAGGAACTTGGGAGCGAGTTTGTGACGATGCATATTGGGACAAATGTTTTTAGAAGATAGCCAGACCTGAATTCCAGGGGAAAACCGAGGAGGAACCCTTCTTTTACTATCACTATACCTCTTCATGTGATCAAACGGCTGAAAGATCGCAGACTTGGTTTGCTGCCAGATGTGAAGGAAAGTCCCAAATGAAGAATTAGCTGCCGGTACTTGGCACAGGAAGTGAAAATCGTGCATGCTGACTGTACCCAATTTAGAATGGAGAAGAAGCAGTAGACTCACTAGTATGGTTATTATATGAGAACTCTGCCCAAGGCAGAATCTGTACCCAATTGTCATGTTGGGCAGAAACAAATTGACCAAAGATAATTTTCTAATATTTGATTGGTCCTTTCAACTTGACCATTAGACTGTGGGTAATAGGCAGAAGAGAAATCCAACTTCCCATCCAAAAGATTACACATGGCTCTCCAGAATTTGTACGTGAACTGTACACCCCGGTCCGAGACAATATGGAGGGGTAGTCCGTGAAGACAAAATATGTGCTGAATGAACAAGTTGGCTAGACGGGGAGCAGAAGGAAGGCCAGTTAAAGGAACGAAATGTGCCATTTTGGAAAAACGGTCCACCACTACGCAGACAGTAGTACATCCAGCAGAAGGAGGAAGATCTGTAATAAAGTCCATAGCAATATGTTGCCAGGGGGCATCAGGCACTGGCAGAGTTTGAAGCAGACCAGCAGGTTTGGAATAGATATGTTTAAGGCAGTTTGCACAGGATAAAACATAGTCCACAACATCCCTAGGCAGCATGGGCCACCAGTAGTGATGATTAATAAAGTCCCGGGTCTTACGGACACCTGAGTGCCCAGCCAGTTTGGAACTATGTCCCCAGCGGAAGATTCTTTTCCGGTCAGCTGAACGAACAACGATTTTTCCAGGAGGGATATCCAATAATCCTGGAAGGGTCAATTATGTGTTGAGGACTTACTTCAGAGTCGTCTGTCTCGAATGACCGGGACAGGGCATTAGCCTTAATGTTTTTCTCCGCACGATGGAAATGAAGAAAAAACGGAAATCTGACTAAGAACAGCGACCATCTGGCTTGACAATGATTTAGTCACTGAGCAGACTGCAAATATGTGAGATTTTTGTGATCCGTAAAAGATGATGATCAGATGAGCAGCCTCCTCTAGCAGGTGTCTCCACTCTTCCAACGCCAACGTAACTGCGAGTAATTCTCGGTCCCAATAGAGTAGTTGTGCGCAACAGTAGAGAAAAGTTTGGAGAAGAATCCACACGATACCGCTTTTCTTTCAGAATTCCTCTGAAACAAGAGGGCTCCTGCACCGATGGAAGAGGCATCAACCTCCAAGGAAAACTGCCGAGTCACATCAGGATGATGAAGAACAGAGGCAGAAGAGAAGGCGTTCTTGAAATTGGAGAATGCTGACGCTGACTCTGCCTCAGGGGACCTGTCCTCTCCCTTTTTAGCAAGGGCTGAGACTGGAGCAGTAAGGGACGAGAAATTTGGGATTAAATGGCAATAAAAATTTGCGAATCCAAGAAATCTCTGGATAGCTCGGAGACCTTGAGGACTTGGCCACTCCAAGACAGACTTCACCTTCTCCGGATCCATTTGAAGACTACGGTCAGAAATAATATACCCCAGGAAGGGCAAGGTTTTTTTTCAAACACACACTTCTCAAATTTTGCGTACAGGCTATTCCCCGTTAACCCCAACAAGACTTAGCGTACATGCCTCCGATGCGTCGTCAAATCAGGTGGGTAGATCAAGATGTGATCCAGATCCACCACCACGCAGACATACAGAAGATCACGGAAGATGTCGTTCACAAATTCTTGGAACACTGCTGGAGCATTGCACAGTGCAAAGGGCCTTACAAGATACTCATAGTGACCGTCCAGGGTGTTGAATGCAGTTTACATTCATCACCCTGGTGGACACGGATCAGGTTATAGGCCCTGCCGAGGTCCAGCTTAGTAAAAGCCTTGGCTCCACAAATTCTGTCAAAGAGCTCGGAGATAAGCGGCAAGGGGTACTTGTTTTTTACTGTGTTTGATTCAACCCATGGTAGAGCATGCATGGTCGAAGAGATCCATGCTTCTTTTTCACAAAGAAGAATCCAGCTCCAGCTGGCGAAGTAGAATTCCTGATGAACCCCCTCTCTAGGTTCTCCTTGACATACTCCGACATGGCCCGGGTTTCCGTCAAGGAGAAAAGATAAACCCATCCGCGAGGGGGAGAGTCTTCAGGAAGCAGTTCGATAGGACAGTCATAGGGAGGATAAGGAGGAAGGACCACTGTCTCCTTTTTGCTGATGACATCCACGTAATGAGCTTATTGTAGAGGCAGTCCAGAGAGAGATTGGGGTAGAAGAGAAACAACAGGTCGAACCTGAGGCAAACAGTGGTGAAGACATCAGGATCCCCACTGGAGGACCTCTCCGGAATTCTAATCAAGGACTGAAGCATGTTGGCGAAGCCATGGCAATCCCGGCAGGTTGTGGTTGATAGCTTTAGAAAAAGATAGAAAGCTATCAGCTCTGAATGAAAGACTCCTATCTGTAGTCTCAGTGGTTTGGTGATAGACAGGATAGGGTCAGGCAGAGGTTGTCCATCTACAGAGGTGACCACCAGAGATTTCTCCATGCGTACTCTGGTCAAGTGGAGATGACCAACTAAGTCCTGCTAGATAAAATTGGCAGCTACTCCGGAATCCAGATAAGCAAAGACAGAGTGCTATCCTTCACTGGTGACGATGGACACAGGGTTAGAAAGTCTGGGAAAGAATTTAGTGGTCGAGGAAGATTCACCTAGACTTGTCTCTCTAATAAAGCCTAGGTGCTGGAGTTTTCCGGCTTTTGTGGGCATTGGCACATTAAATGTCCATTGTGGCCACGGTACAAACATAACGCCATCGATCATCTGCGTTGCCGTTCCTGGTCGGACATGCGGAATCTGTCAACTTGCATAGGCTCCTCCAAAGGTGCAGCAGAACAGGGCGGTAGCGGCCTTTGAAATTTTGGTGCCAGTCCAGACGAATTTCCAGAGTGCTCTCTTGAATCCTCAGAAGTGTTAGGGCATCCAAGGTGGCAGGAAACACTTGGGCTGCCAGTTCATCCTTTATGTGAGAGGCAAGACCCTGGCGGAAAGTCACCACTAAGGCCTCATTATTCCAAGCCAGCTCCGCTGCCAGCGTACAGAAGGAGATGCCGTACTCCCTTACAGCTAATTCATCTTGAGTGAATGCCAGCAGTGAGGCAGCGGCGGAAGATGTTTGACCCGGTTCCTCGAACACAGTACGGAAAATCTCTAGAAAGAGTGGAAGATCAAAAAATTCCAGGCCTTCTCATTCCATGCCAGGGCTTTGCCGGAGAGGAGAGAAATAATAAAAGCAACTTTGGCCTCATCAGAGGGGAAGAGGTGAGCATGTAATCTAAAGTGGATGGTACACTCATTGATGAAACCTCTACAAGTCTTAGGATCCCCATCAAAGCGAGGAGGTAGAGGTAACGAAATTGCAGGTCCAAGGCAGACTGGAGGAATAGCGGGTGGTGGAGCAGCGGTAGCAGCCAGATGAGATGAAGCAGGAAGATCCAAGTGAGTAATGATGGAGTTCACCACCTGTAGTAGTTGATCCTGGCGTGCCCGGAGGTCACGCACGTCTGCTTGCATCATTTGAACTGCGGTCTTGGGTTGACCAGGGGGATCCATGGCCTGAGCGTACTGGCCGGGAGTGAGCACGCACACCTTACAGGACACAGTGGGGGGCTGCAGCAAAGTGTGACGGCGTCTCTTGGGAGGAAGACCACGGCATGAAGAAAGTGTCCTGTGGTCACGGGTGCCGGTAATTAGGATGTGTCCAAGGTCAGCAACACCTTATTGACCAGCTAAATTTTGTAGTTTTTGCCTCTCTGCCTTTCAGCAACCATAACTTTTTTATTTTTTAATTGACGCGGCTTTTATTCGGGAGAAATTGTTTTTTTTCTACATAGTGTCAATTATGTCATTTATGTATGCGGCATGAATATAGGAAAAATCTATTTCGGCATTGTTTTGTATTTTTTTCCCGTTCGCATTCACTTTAAATAACCTGTCAGATTACTTCTTCAGGTTGATACGGTCATGTACTATAGATGCCTAATATGTGTGACTTTTTGTTTTTTGTAATGTATGGGCAATAAAATATATTTTGTGCAAAGTAATGACTTTATGTTTTGAACTTTTTTTATTCGATATTTTTGTTACTTTTTTTGTAATCCCATGAAGGCATAACTTTATTTACAATCTTATTTTTTTTACTTTCAATGTGTTAGCATACTCCTGTATACTAATACATTACACTGTGTCACTATTAAGAGACCACTAATCCGTTACTTGTTCTTACTGGTGCATCATTTTCCTTGCACCTAATTACAGCAGTTATTATAAATGGCAGTTATAGTGCAGACAGAGGGAAGAATGTATTCTACTGAATATCAACAAATTGCACCTTATGTCAGAGAAGAGGAGGGGAACAATTGGGAAAGGCACCAGTAAAGAAAGGATCTGGGTGTACTTGTTGATCATACAGTAAATAACAGCTTGTCAATCTGCTGCTTCTAAAGCAAGCAGGATAATTTCATGTGTTAAAAGAATCATAGACTCAAGAGACAGGGACATAATCTTACCACATTACAAAGCATTAACAGGTTCCCGACCGCAGGCTGTGTTTTTACGGCCAGCGGTCAGGGTCTCTGAAGTCCGCCGTATAGACTAATTATGGCGGCACTTCAGAGACTGTGCACGCGCGATCGTGTACACACAGCCCTGTGCCCTGGCTGTTGCTAACAGCCATGGGCACTGGGCAGAGTGTCAGGGGCCAATCTTTTGGTCCCTGAACATGTGATCGCTGTGACAACCAATCACAGCGATCACATGCATTTCTATGTAAAATATAGTGTGCACGCAATCGCATGCACACAGCCCTGTGCCCATGCTGATACCAACAGCTCTGGGCACTGGGCAGAGTATCAGGTACCAATCTGATGGTCCCTGGACATGTGATCGCTGTGAAAACCTATCATAGCGATCACATTTGTTTTTATTTTGGAATTTCTGGCAGCAAATCTCCTGCCTTTTTCTTCGCCTCACACGTTGTTTCAGTGTGAGGAGAAGAGACTTGAGAGAATTGCTGCCAGAATAATACTGTGAAAAAAAATACAGTGTTACACTTCAATACACTCTTTGTAGAGATAGATTTCTATCTATCTATACAATCTATCCATCTATCTTGTTTTTTCTATCTACCTTTCTTTCATTATATTAGAATAGGCAGGTAGGGAAATTATAATTATATATATATATATCCACATATACACCGCGTTCCAAATTATTATGCAAATGTTATTTTTCGCAGATTTTCCTAAATAGTCGATGCAAATGACAGTCAGTATAATCTTCAAGCGTCAACCGTTGGAGTGTAATGCAAATTTTATTGAACAAATCTCCTAATGATAACAGATTTTTTTTTAGAAGTAAAAAACTCAAAATGTACTGTTTCAAATTATTATGCACAACAGAGATCAAAACATTTTAAAGGTTGTAAAGAGAACTAAAATGGTAATTTGTTGAATATGCAGCATCAGGAGGTCATATTTACAGAAATCAAAAGCTCTTTCAATCAAAAAAAACAGGCCAAGTTACATGTTAACATAGGAACCCTTCTTTGATGTCACCTTCACAATTCTTGTATCCATTGAATTTGGGAGTATTTGGACAGTTTCTGCTTGAATATCTTTGCAGGATGTCAGAATAGCCTCCCAGAACTTCTGTTTTGATGTGAACTGCCTCCCACCCTCATAGATATTTTGCTTGAGGATGCACCAAAGGTTCTCAATAGGGTTGAGGTCAGGGGAACATGGGGGCCACACCATGAGTTTCTCTCCTTTTATGCCCATAGCAGCCAATGACACAGAGGTATTCTTTGCAGCATGAGATGGTGCATTGTCATGCATGAAGATAATTTTGTTACGGAAGGCATGGTTCTTCTTTTTGTACCACGGAAGAAAGTGGTCAGTCATAAACTCTACGTACTTTGCAGAGGTCATTTTCACACCGTCAGGGACCCTAAAGGGGCCTACCAGCTCTCTCCCCATGATTCCAGCCCAAAACATGACTCCGCCACCTCCTTGCTCACGTTGCAGCCTTGTTGGGACATGGTGGCCATTCACCAACCATCCACTACTCCATCCATCTGGACCATCCAGGGTTGCACAGCACTCATCAGTAAACAACACGGTTTGAAAATTAGTCTTCGTGTATTTCTGAGCCCACAGCAACCATTTCTGCTTGTGAGCATTGTTTAGGGGTGGCCGAATAATAGCTTTATGCACACTTGCAAACCTCTGGAGGATCCTACACCTTGAGGTTCGCTGGACTCCAGAGGCACCAGCGGCTTCAAATACTGGTTTGCTGCTTTGCAATGGCATTTTAGCAGCTGCCTTTATCTGAACGAACCCATCTGTGCTCTGAATCAGCCGCAAATCTTTTCACAGTACGATGATCACGCTTAAGTTTTCTTGAAATATCCAATGTTTTCATACCTTGTCCAAGGTATTGCACTATTTCACGCTTTTCGGCAGCAGAGAGATCCTTTTTCTTTCCGATATTGCTTGAAACCTGTGGCCTGCTTAATAATGTGGAACGTCCTACTTAAGTAGTTTTCCTTTGATTGGGCACACCTGGCAAACTAATTATCACAGGTGTCTGAGATTGATTACAATGATCCAAAGAGCCCTAAGACACAATACCATCCATGAGTTTAATTGAAAAACTAATAATTAAATGTTTATGACACTTAAATCCAATGTGCATAATAATTTGGAACATGGTGTATATATAATATATATAGCAATAGTGGTTTATTTTTTGTTAGCGGTAGTGTAGATATATTTATATATATATACTAGTTAGTTTGTGTGTTTATAAAAAAAAAAAGTTTGTTTAGTTAGTGTTAGTGACGTTATGGCGAGGAAGTTATTTAGCGCTGAGGAGGCATACGCCATGCTGTGGTCTGAGTCTGAGACCGCATCAGAGATGGCATCGGAAATAGAACCTGTTGTAGGCAGTAACGATGATAGCGTCACTTCAGGTTCATCTTCAGGGGGCGTTATCCCTGACGTAGTTGAAACTGCAGAACATGAAAGTGCAGGGCCTAGTAGCTCTGTAGCACGGGGCGGCCTGGTCCCTCCAGTTCAGGCTCTTGTATGGGCACCTGCTCCATCTTTTGGGCCTAGAATTCACAGATTTACTGCCACTCCTGGCATAACTGTGGACAATACAAATTTTGTCCAAAGGGATTACTTCCATTTATTTATTACAGATGACCTCCTAAATATGATTGTCCACGAAACAAATTTATATGCCGCTCAGTATATAAGGCAGAAACCTTCATCCACCCATGCCAGAGATTGGACGCCCACCAATTTGCAGGAATTAAAAATTTTTTTGGGGCTTACCCTAAATATGGATATTGTCAAAAAGCCCTCCATAAGATCGTACTGGTCAACAAGACCCGGCCAAGCCACCCCAGTGTATTCTGCAGTAATGTCCATGTCTCGTTATGAGACAATAATTAGGTTCCTCCACTTCAATGACAATGCACAGGCCCCCCCAAGTACCGATGCAAACCGTGATCGGTTGTTCAAAATAAGACCGCTAATAAATTTCCTCAATAATTTATTTCTGCAACTCTACACCCCTGAGCAGAATGTAAGCGTGGATGAATCCCTCCTCAACTTCCATGGAAGACTTAGCTTTCGCCAATATCTACCTTCCAAAAGGGCAAGATATGGCGTTAAGCTCTACAAATTGTGTGAAAGCGGATCAGGATATACCACCGCCTTCAGGATTTATGAAGGACGGGACCACACAATAAATGTTCCTGGATGCCCCCCTGATCTTTCCACCAGCAGTAAGATCGTGTGGGAGATAATGCAGCCTCACAAGGGGTACCACCTGTACTGCGATAATTTTTATTCCAGTGTGCCCCTGTTTAGGCATTTGCATGCTGCAAGGACTGGGGCATGTGGTACCATGCGCAAAAACCGAATTGGTTTTGCGCAGCAATTAGTGGGGAAGCGCATGGTAAAGGGGGACTCCTGTGCTTATGCATCTGAGGAATTGCTGGCGGTCAAGTACAGGGATCACAAAGATGTTTATGTACTAAGCACAATACATACCGCAGGAACAGTGGCAGTGAGGGAAAGAGGGGCAACATCGGACAAGCACAAACCAGTGAGCGTGTCCGAATATAACAAGTACATGGGGGGGTGGATTTAAGCGACCAGATTTTACAGCCCTATTTAGTAAAACGCAAAACAAAAACCTGGTACAAAAAAGTGGCCATTTATCTGTTACAGGTGGCAATCCACAATTCATTTGTGCTCTATAAAAAAAACAGAGGCAGAGACACATATCTGGATTTCCAGGAGAAAATTATTGAAGGCCTCATTTTTGATGTTCAGGACACCAGAGAATGCCCCCAGTCTGAGGATGTCACGCGACTGACTGAAAGACATTTCATCACTCGCATTCCCCCAACACCAACTAGAAGCAACCCCCAGAAAAAGTGCTGCGTCTGCAGAAAAGACGGGCACCGCAAAGATTCCCGATATTTCTGTCCCTCACATCCCTCGCAACCAGGCCTGTGCATTGAGACATGTTTTAAAAAATACCACACTGTTCTGAATTATTAGATTTTAGTTAATTAGTTGAAAATATATTTGCCCGACATTACATTTTTATTTTAACCCTGATTTTACGACAAGGGTGAGGGAGGGAATGGGTGGGGGGTAGATGTCATGTTTGCATATTTTCTAAAGTTCATCTGCTGGAGAGCTCCATTTGCATAAACCTGCAATTTCTTATTTTAGAAAACCCAAAAAAATGAATTCCCATTATACCCCTAGATGAATATTTTGGGATTTCTGCTTCAAGAGCAGATATTTTGGAAGTGTTATAGAAACTCTGTTGAGTTTTGTAAAACCAGCTTTGAAAAAAGGCGATTTGTGAAATAAGCTTCTTCTATCGTCCGCCCTCCTACATCTCTATGTGATAAATAAGGCACACATATTTGGTATCCCCATGCACAGGAGAAGTGGCAGAATTTGAAAGGAGTTGAATTTTGTCCGTGGTCTATACTGTGTGTGAAAAATTCTATAATAAACTGACACAATTACTAAATTCTTGAATTTTTTTCCAATTTTGCCCACTTTAGAGAAGAAAATAAAAATGATGTATACTGACAAATGCCATTAAAACAAAGCCCTATCTGTCCTTTAAAAAGAATGTAAAATTCAAAGATAAATTTTATTCACCTGCAGAGTTATAGTCATCTAAAGAAGCGCATAGCAAAATTGTGAAATTTGCTCTGGTCATTTAGCTGTAAAACAGCCTAGTCCTTAACCGGTTAACATGGCCTGAAGTTGGAAAAAGTGCAAAAAAAAAAGAAGGGCAACCAAATTGATAAGGGATATGTATAACCTCAATTATGGGGCTGGATGAAGAAAAAAAAGTTCAGTTTACAGCAAAGAAAAAGGTTTTTTTTATTGTAAGAGCTATGAAGCTGCCCCAGGAACTCGTTTTAGTAGGAACAGTAGAATGTTTTGCCTTAGGCCTTATTTAGATGAACGCTGCGCATCTCGTACATGATAAACTGCAATTTTTCACGTCCGATGTGCAACCGTGCCCAGCGCTGAGGGAAGCGATGTCACGCATCCCCCATAGTTGAGAGTCTATGGAGGGATGCCTGATGCGCGAAAAGAATGGACATGTCCTATTTTCACACGGACCCTTCACACGGTCCATTGAAACAACGGCTGTGTGAACGGCCACATTGAATTACATTGGTCCGTGGAACGGCCGCTGTTTCAACGGCCGTTCCACGGACGTTTAACACGTTCGTGTAAATAAGGCCTTACTCTGGATCAAGGAAAACTAGGATTCTTTTTTTTAATCTCTTCTTTGGAACGATCGATCAATATATTTATCTCTTTATACACTCCTCAACATTGAATTTGTAACACCAAGATGGGCAAGTCATAAGGTTATGCAAATCGAGGAAGTAGCAGGTGTCGCCAAGATCGGCAAATGATCAAAGCACCTAGCTCCAATTTGTGGCACGTGGGATGGGAATAAAAGCCAGATAGAAAGCAAAGTTTTTTAGTAACATGAAACCTGAAAAATCGGAAGTGCTGTTGGATGATTGTACGATGCCTCCTGTTTGTCGACGTGACCGTTATCGCCACTTGTCGAAAAACTGAAAGGGACAGAATCCTTGAACTGAAAGACCTGGGTTTATCACTCCTGCAGATCACTACGTGCCTAGGCCGAGATGTAGGCACTATTCAACGTTGCGTGTCCTAGAGGTTGGGAGAACAACAATGAATGGGAATTACAGCAAGAGGTGCATGGAGGCGAACCTCTGCATGGACGGATCGTCTGATTGAAAGTATGGCATGTAGTGATTCGATCAGTACTGCAAGTGAAATTGAACGTCACATCCCAATTGTAGGGTAGTAACCAGTGTCGACACAAATGTGTGGTGGCATAATGTATGTTAGCCGGACCCTTTTAGTCTCCATTTCCGGTATAATAACAGCTCGGCATTACATTGATTTGGTTGTGAGACCAGTTGTACGGCCATTTCTCCAAAGTGCCCTAGAAGCCGTTTTTCAACAGGACAACGCAAGGGTGCATGTTGCTCGTGCTACTGTGAGCAACCAGCTACAATAAACATTGGTCTCACAAGGCAAATGGGTCAAATGGCTAGGTGTCTCTCGTGTCCGACATGACACCTCCAAATGTCAAAAAATAGAAACTCCAAAATATCACATATTCACAAAAGAGAACAAGGAGTCATATACTATTTATAGTATGAAAATTGGAAATGTGATTCTTTATTATTACAAATAAATAAACAATGTAAAAAATACAGAGGATCCAAAACAGGATTTGACTGTATATGAGCCACTATAAAATGTATAGGTAAACAGATAGTGACAACTCTAATACCTCGGAAATCTAAAGTAATCTGCCAATAATGCAGTTCCCCAAGTAAACGTACAAATGGACAGAGTCCCATTAGAGTCCCATCAAAGTATCAAAAAGCAAAGTGCCTTACCCATGAAGAGGAGTAAAGTCAAGTGGCTCAGAGAAACACCCCTGAGCCACTTGACTGTACTCCTCTAATGGGACTCTAATGGGACTCTGTCCATTTGTACGTTTATTTGGGGAACTGCATTATTGGCAGATTACTTTAGATTTCTCTATCTAAATGTAAGTTCATATCGCACATTCAAATGTATACCCCCTTTTTCTGGATATACCATTGATACATTTTGTATTTTATACTAGCACGAATGATAGTTTACATTAATAAGAACTATCAGGCTTATCTATCGTTTCTAAATATATCATCCTACACAGATTCACTGCACTACTGAATATTCGTATCTTTAACATTGTGTGATACTGATGTATTAGAGTTGTCACTATCTGGTTACCTATTCATTTTATAGGGGCTCATATACAGTCAAATCCTGTTTTGGATCTTTTATATTTTTTACATTGTTTATTTATTTGTAATAATAAAGAATCACATTTTCCATTTTTATACTATAAATAGTATATGACTCCTTGTTCTCTTGTGTGTATAAGTGAGCAACCTGCGTCACCTAAATGTGCTTCAATGGCCTGCAGCATTTCCAGACTAGTCTCCCATCGAGCACATCTGGGATCTCATTGATTGGCAATTACAAAGGGAGATGCCAGCAGCCAATCTTGATGTTTGGCGTGCCCAAGTGCATTCAGGGTGGCATAACATTAATAACCTCATTGATAGCATGCCTATGCGTGTAAGTGCATGTATTTCTGCGCATGGCGCTCATAGTCGATACTGAATAAATCAAGATGTTTGGAATATTTTGTTTCAATTTTTTTTTATCATTTACATATCATTAACATGCCTATCCGATCCTGTGATTTCCACACATTTTCCTTCTTGTTGTTGCAATTTCAATGTTGAGGAGTGTATTTTTATGCAGATATGAAAATGCTAAAAAGAATGTAATATCTTGAAATATTGATTCCTTGGAAAACTGTTTATACTCATATAAGATAGACAAAATATTTAATAGTTAATATTAAGTAAACAATTGGTAATACAGAATTAGACTGACATCATGTTCCACAGAAAGTATGCATTGCATCGGAAATATTACTGCTGTTTGCTAACCTTTGGAAATCATTCCTATTGAGCTCTCTGGGGTAGACCAAATAACTGTATATTTTGAAAGTCAGTAACTTATATGTAGGGTCAAAAAGAGTTTGTAGAGTCCAAGCTTATGTAGATCCACTTCTAGGTTCTATCTATCTATCTATCTATCTATCTATCTATCTATCTATCTATCTATCTATCTATCTATCTATCTATCTATCTATCTATCTATCTATCTATCTATCATCTATCTATCCCATATCTATCTATCTATCTATCTATCTATCTATCTATCTATCTATCTATCTATCTATCTATCTATCTATCTATCTATCTATCTATCTATCTATCTATCTATCTATCTATCTATCATCTATCTATCTATCTCTATCCCATATCTATCTATCTATCTATCTATCTATCTATCTATCTATCTATCTATCTATCTATCTATCTATCTATCTATCTATCTATCTATCTATCTATCTATCTATCTATCTATCTATCTATCTAAAGCAATGTAATGAAAAAGCAATGTAAAGCAATGGTCTGACATCATAGAAGGTGGATGTGATTTGAATATAGTACAGATAAAAGTCAAGCTTTACATGGGCTCATTTAGACGAGCGTGTTTCACGTCCGTGTGATGGCCGTATTTCAATGGGGTCGTTCACACGACCGTTGTTTTAACGGAGCGTGTGAAGGGTCCGTGATAAAATAGGACATGTCCTATTTTACTGTGTGTCACGCATCCCTCCATAGACTCTAGTCTATGGGGGATCCGTGACAGCGCGTCCCGCACGGGTGCACCTCGGATGTGAAAAACATCATTTTTTTTACGTCCGAGGTTGCCGACGCTCATCTGAATGTAGCCTTAGCTGCAAAGACATAGTAAATTAAGTTTTCCCTGCTATTTAAGAGAAAACAAAAACCCTGAAACAGATTTATTAAACAAATAAGGTATGCTGAAAGTTTTACAAATGCATACTAATAATGTTAATATAGGCATACATATGCAAGTCGCCTTGTATAGTTTGTTCAAAATTTGTACTATGAACCTCATGTTATTTTTTTCAATTATAGGCAGCACTATTGATAAAAAATGATCAAATTAATTATTACTACATATTGTCTATATTAACATTTTACTCCGTCTTAGTTTCTTGATTTCTTCCCTGTTTGCATATTTGTCACATTTAATTGTTTCATATCTTCAAACAAAGAAGTTTTAATAAAAATTGAATATAAGACCAAGAAATCCTGAGTAAAAATAAAATACAGTTTTTAAATAATCATTCATTTAAATATTATCCAACACCAAATATCTAAATATTATCCAACTGGCCCTGTATGAAGTAATAATTTCCCCTTTAGTTACTTAGTCAATCAATTAAAGGGGTTATCCCATGAATGCCATTTATTTCTGTAGATAGGTGGTAACGCTCGTCTTAACGCTAGGGGCCCCACTGCTCGGACTCCCGTTCCTCCTCACTGCACAATCGCACTGAGAAGGTGTTTGAATGGAGTGGTGGTAAAGCATGCGCCCTGCTGCTCCATTCAATTTCTATGAAACAATGTCTATATCGTCAGCAGCTGAGCATCGCGCAATGAGGAGAAACAGGGAGGCTCTAGTAATCGATAGGGGGCTCCCAGCAATCAGACATTTATGACCTATCCTGTGGATAGGTGTGATATCCGACAATGAAGAAGAAAACAACGTAACTCGCTGAGCTACGCTGCTTCTGTAAGGCCCATAGAACTGAATGGTAGTTACGGAAGCAGCTTAGCTCTCATGCTACGCTGCTTCCGTAACGGTCATGCACCACTATGGGAGTTACTATGGGAGTTACAGAAACATAATAGCTCAGCGAGCTATGCTGTTTTCATCTTCATGGTCAAAAATCACACCCTTCAGCTGCAACACAGAGAGGTAGAACGGGGTTTAAGGGGCCCCATTCTAGAGATAGGTGCTGGTACCAGAGGTGGGACCCACATCTATCTGACATTTATGACATATCCTGTGAATATGTCATAAATGTCCCTGATGGAAAAACCCCTTTAAGGCCTAAAATAGGCGGGTCACTAAGGGGTTAAATAATAGATTGGAAAAAACAAAAAACAAATAGGATAACTATATTACATGCAATAAATGTAAGCAGAATATTTGCTACAACTCAGACTAAGCACTGTGTTTATAGCTGACTTTTAGCTACTCAATTGATGTTTGATTTCATTATATTGGGGTAGAATGAATACAATTTTACGCCTGCAGATGATAGGCAGTGATGTGTGATGCCTTTGCCTCAATTGAAAACAGACCATGTCCTGACTGTGGGTAATCAGATATACAGTACAGTACTTGGTGTTTGCTTCTTGTCCTAGACAAAGCTATTGTAGAGATTAAAGATTAGTGGCATGTGCTAGATCTGACTACAATGTTGGTGATATTTCACAGCATTGTTACAGTGAACCTGCGCCTATAAAAATGTGAAACGGCAGTGTAACAGTATAATATAAGATCTTAAACTCTTCATCTATTTCCCAGACTTCTGACTGTTTTCAACAGATATTTGCCATCCGTTTGCCATCCAATTTTCACGACCATTAAAAAAAATGGATGAACTCTGAAAACACCACAGTGCCCCTATAGTGCCACAATGCTCCTGTAGATAGCGCAACAGTGTCCCCTGTAGATAGTGCCCACATAGTGCCACAGTGCCCATGTAGATAGTGCCACACTCACCTGTCCCTGTTTATGTGCCAACCTCTCTTCCAGCGATGCAGGCCTGATCTCCTCTGATCAGGCCTGCTCTAGTGGAATAACGCAAGTGCCGCCTGCATGACAAAATAGAGCCGAATGACAGGGAAGGGAACCAATGGTTCCCCGGCCTCGCTAATGCTGTCAATTTTATCCATGTCCAAAAGAATCGGATAGAATGGAGTCCCCTAGTGAGGGCCTCCCTGGGCAAGAGGAATAGTGGAGCCCTGGTCAGAGGGTGGTTTGCGAACAACTGGAATTCTCCCCTGTGTGTGCCACTGCTAGCAACTGATCAGTTTTTAAGGGGGGGTCACACAGATTGCTTTCTCAAAAACAGCCATTAAAAACTGATCTATTGAGTTCTATGAATGCCATCGGGCTGTGAAAATGGCTGGTAATAGAACATGTTCTATTTTTTAACGGTCAGTATTCCCGGTATTCCCAGTATTAAAAAAACAAGGCGTGAATACACCCATAGACTCATTGTTCTGAAAACGGCCTCGTGTCAGATGTTTTCACTGTCGTGTGAATATAGCCTAACCCTAAAGGGGGAAACTCACGCTTTGATTACAGCTTACAGTTTAATGGCAAATGATTGTAAAAAGGGGGTTTAAGTTTTGTATGTTAAAATATATTGTAAAGTATATACACTTCAAATCCTGAAAAATACAATTCACAAAAGGCAACTGTTTATAAAACATTCAGCTTTTTCAATATTTTATCATCCTCTTGGCGACATGTAATGTAACTGTACGTGACACCCACCAAGGGGGATTATGGAGTGGGCTCACGGGCTGAGCATGCTCCATATGCAGCGGATGTCGGCTGTATGGTACAGCCGACACTACACTGCAACGGCCGGGATCAGAGATGAGTTTGATCCTGGCCATTTAACCGCTCAGATTCCGCGGTCAATAGCGACCACAGCATCTGAGCTGTAAGAAAGATGAGGCGGCCCCTTCTGTCAGCCCATTGCCCCCCACGACACGATCACGGGGTGCCGATAGTTGTCATGGCAGCCTAGGGCCTAATCAAGGTCCCCAGGTCTGCCATCTTTCTGCTCCTGTTAAGCCTTAATACATAGGTATTGTAGTGTATTATTGTAGCGATCGCTTGTTTAAGCCCCTTATGGGGAATAAAAAATTAAATTTTTTTTTTTATATTGTACAAAAAAAAATTAAAAGTTCAAAAATCCCCCCTTTTCCAATTTTTCCCCTAAAGTAATATATCAAATAAAAAAGTAAACATAATTGGTATTGCCACATCCGTAAAAGTACAAACTATTAAAATATCACTTTATTTAACAAGCCTGGTGAACACTGTAGAACTTTTTTGTTTACAATGTCAGAATTGCTGTTTTGTTGTTTTTTTCTTTGTAAAAGTAGTACATCATAATAAAAAAAAAATATATATATATATAATTTTGGTATTGCCATAATCGTATTGATCCAAAGAATAAAATTAACATGTTGTTATTACTGCACAATTATTGCCGTAACTACAAAATCCTAAAAGCAATGGAGAAATTGCAGTTCTTCCCAATTCCACCCCACAAATAATTTTTCTTCAGTTTTCCAGTACATTATATGGTACTTTAAATGGTGACATTAAAAACTCAATCATCAAAAAACAAGCCCTCATATGGATATGTCGATGGGAAAATAAAAAAGTTATGGCTTTTGGAAGGCGAGGAGGAAAAAAAACTAAAATGAAAAATGACTGTGGTGCTAAGGGGATAAAGTACTTATATCATAGGAGCACTTAACATTATTTTAAACACAATAATAAATGTAAAATGAGCCGAAAATCAAGATATAGCAACTGAAAAATATAAATATTTTCAACATCTGAATCATATCCATCAATAACAAATTCTTAACACTATGCGCTACATGATAAATGGTCTATAAGTTAACGGCTTACTGTACATAAATCCAATCCATGCAATCTCATCGATCACCAGATATAGGAATAATTGTATCCAATATTAAAATCTTACCTTGTTCATATCAAAAGTACTGAAGACTTGCTCAATGTATCTGTTTGCTTCTGGATTCATACCCTGCAGGCCAAGTAATCCTTTAAATTCATGCAAGCTTAGCTGGCCAGATGGACACTCTCTCATGAATTTTCCATACCAGTGATGTATCTCCAGAGCATTAATATCATCTGCAGCGGAGCTAGTTGTACCCATATTACTTATTTCAGGTGATGTTGTGATTGGCATTCCATTGACAGAGCTCCACAGATTCATCCACTTGTCCCAATGATTCCCAAAACACTGCTCATATTACGGTAAAGATCTGTTTTAAACCTCTTAAAGCCTGTTACGGAGAAAGACTAGAAGTATAAAAATAGAAGCATGGTAAGATTAAGTGTATTGTCAATTGGCTCCCTATGAAGGAGGATCACACTTCCTAATGGTGTTTATATTGGAAGTAAAAAAGAAAATGTATGGTGATAGTAAAGCCTTCTAAATATAAAAATGTAAAACTACTACCTTTGATGGACTGGCTGACAACTAAACAAAATAAAGAGTGAACAAAACAGTCATTGTCACAAAATGGCAATTGTTTGTTGCAATACAATGATCAGAAATCAAAATCCGGACTGCAAAAACACTTGATAGACCGGTATATTCCAGAACAATTGTACGGTCATGGTTGAACTAAAACTTTTATAGTTCATATGATGGCTGTGTACAATCTCTTAGTTGTACGGAGTCGTAATATGAAACCCATAGCAGAAGTCTAAGGGGACCATATTGTACTTCAATATGCCTCTGATTTCATATAGAGGCACACAGATGTTTTAGTGTAAGAATCTATATCTGAATTCTGAGGGTCAGTTCACGCAACAGATTTTGCTTATCGGGTCCCACCACAAAATCCGCCGCGGTATTATTCCTGCCGTCGCCAGGAAGATTCCTCCTCCCATTCACTTGAATGGGAAGTTTGGGTGGAATCCATCAGAAGATCAGGCAGGATGCTTATTTTTCCCGCCAGCTGAATAAAATTAGCTAGCAGGAAACAGAAGCGTCCGGCTCCATTTGAAATTCCGCCGTGTGAACATACACTGACAAAAAAAAATTGTGCAATACACTGCCATTTTCATGAGGCCAAAGGCTGGGTTAAAAAACATACACTACAACCCGAATTAAAGGGGTATTCCAGTTACTACAAGTTATCACATATTTCCTTGATAGGTGATAACTAAAAGATCAATGAGGGTCTGACCGCTGAGACTTCCAGTGATCGCAAGAATGGGGTTCCTGTGTTGCCTGTTTCCCCCAGCCACAAGCCCGCTGCCAGGAGAAGTTGAATGGAGCGGTAGTCGAGCATGTGCCCTGATTTCCTATAGTCAAATGATATGACACTGATGGAAACTCCCCGCAGTCGGACCCCCACCAGGGGATAGGTGATAACTTGAGGTAACCAGAATACAATAAGTTTTGGAGCATAGGTCTTGCTAGCCATCTACATACAGGGATATGTTGCAAATAAGAAAACAAAGTAAATAACAGATATTCTCTATTTTATATTATAAATACATGCTATAATAGTCCTGACAATGATGACCAGATTAATTGGGAAAACATATACGCAGATCAGATGCTAATGGAATAGAATCATTTTCACCATTTACACATCATGATAGCTGCTACAGTTCTCTATTCTATATGATTTGCTACTTATCTTAATAAGGATAATAATTCTATATAACTTTTGTCCAATAAAGTCTGCAGTGTAGGTTCTTAGACTGGGTTCACATATATCAGTTTCGTCCGGTCAGTTGTTTTTAGCCTGATCCGGATAACTGATGAAGTTTTGTGCACTGGTCCGGGGTCCTCTGTCCAGCGAAGTTAGACATTGGGCATTAAAATGAATGCAACTGATGCAAGAAACAATCCCATAGGAAAGCAGGGGATCAGTTCTGCCAACAGTTTCCCTCCGGCGTTTCTGCACTATGCTTGAGGGAAACTTCGAAGGATATATGGAAAGGGGGCCTTAAAGGAAAGAAATCACAGTGTTATATATATATATTAAAGCAGGGCCTCTCTTACTAGACAAGCTAATAATGTCATGAAACCTGTAGCTAAAGGCCCTATTTACATGGGCTAATGATCGGACAAACGATATGAACGCTCGTTCATATAGTTTCCGATCATTGCCCTATGTAATAAGGGCAACGATAAGCCGATAAAGGAGAAAACGCTTGTTCATCGGCTGATCTTCTCTTTTATGCAGAATTAAAAATCATTGTTGCCGGCAGCACATCTCCCTGTGTAATCGAGGCGATGAGCTGCCAATGTGAGGAAAATGTATGGGGACGAGCGATCGTAGTAACGAGAACTCTTCTCTATATATAACCAGTCATTGCTCCATGTGATAGGAGCAAACGAGCGACGGTCAATGATCTGTCGGATAGTGCTTTAATACACATGCAGACATGACAATAAACTCATGAGTTGGCTAATTTTGCATTCTGCCACATCTGTATACATTAAACCAATGCATTAACGTGTCTTCCATAAATTGCACATCAATTTATTTATTTTTTTACCCTCCTAATTCAGGGCCGTATTTAGAGTTGATGCTGTCCTAGGCACTTTTAGTGCTGATGCCCCCCTTAAAGAGGCTCTGTCACCAGATTATAAATTCCCTATGTTGTACATGATGTGATCGGCGCTGTGATGTAGATTACAGCAGTGTTTTTTTATTTAGAAAAACGATCATTTTTGACGGAGTTATGACCTATGTTAGCTTTATGCTAATGAGTTTCTCAATGGACAACTGGGCGTGTTTTACTTTTTGACCAAGTGGGCGTTGTACAGAGGAGTGTATGACGCTGACCAATCAGTGACCAATCAGCGTCATACACTTCTCCCCATTCATTTACACTGCACATAGCGATATAGCTATATCGCTATGTGCAGCCAAATAAACACACTATAACGTTACTGCAGTGTCCTGACAATGAATATAGATTACCTCCAGCCAGGACCTGATGTGTATTCAGAATCCTGACTACTTCTCTGCACTTCTATGTGAGTTACAGCATAGCAGGCGTAGTCTCGCGAGATCTCGCTGTGCTGTGCTGTAGTCTACAGAAGTGGTCAGAATTCTGAATACACATCCCGTCCTGGCTGGAGGTAATGTATATTCATTGTCAGGACACTGCAGTAATGTTAGTGTTTGTGTATGTGGCTGCACATAGCGATATAGCTATATCGCTATGTGCTGTATAAATGAATGGGGAGAAGTGTATGACGCTGATTGGTCAGCATCATACACTCCTCTGTACAACACCCACTTGGTCAAAAAGTAAAACACACCCAGTTGTCTATTGAGAAACTCATTAGCATAAAGCTAATATAAGTCATAACTCCGTCAAAAATGATAGTTTTTCTAAATAAAAAACACTGCTGTAATCTAAATTACAGCGCCGATCACATCATGTACAATATAGGGAATTTATAATCTGGTGACAGAGCCTCTTTAACTCCCGAAGTTACGTAAACAGTGTAGCTGGCTAGGATTGCGGCTCCAGCGCTGAACCCAGGAAATGTAAGTATAATAATTGTTTTGCTTTTTTATGTTACTAATGTATATTTTGGTGTTGGTTTGTGTTTTTTTTTTTACAGGTTCCGTTCTTGGACTACTACAGATTACGTTGTTTTTTATTTTCAATAAGGTTGTGTAGGTTTTTTATTTCAGTAAAATATTTTTTCTGTGTGCCACTCTCTGATTGACAGCGTCCATTACTAAAGTGGGGTTTGGTGTTAGCCGCTGAAAGGAAAAAGCACTAACCCCCATTATTACCCCGGTACCCACCTCCACCAGGGGTACCGGGAAGAGCCGGATACGATCCAAAACTAGAGAATCTGCAATGATAGTCGGGTACTTGCCACATGATGGTATTATTAGGCTGGGAAAGCCCAAAAAACTTGGCCCTTCCCACCCTGATACTGCTAGCCTGCTGCTGCTATGTTGTATCTGGCTGGTTATGAAAAATGGGGGGGGGGGGGGGGGGGAGAGACACATATGGTTTTTTTCAATTATTATTATTATTATTATTTTTTTTAAACTATGTGGTGTGTCCCCCCCCCATTTTTCATAACCAGCCAGATACAACATAGCAGCGGCAGCAGGCTAGCATTACCATTGCAGATGGTCTGGTGCTGGATCATACCCGTCTCTTCCTGGTACCCCTGGTGGCGGTGGTTACCAGGGTAATAATGGGGGATTACTGCTAGCCTTTTCACCAGTTAATTCTAAACCCCCGCCTTAGTAATGGACGCTGTCTATCAGACAGCGGCCATTACTAAGGCGGTAGTAATAATTAAAAAAAAAGCACCAGCACAAAAATATAATATTGATATAAAACCCACCATACAACCCCCGTTAAACATTTTATTAAGAATAAAAACGCCGTCATCAAAATAGTCCTCGAATCCGAGGTGGTTCAACAAACTAACCTAAAAAAAACAGAAAACAGCAAAACATTTATCAAACTTAACTTCCTGCATCCGTGAGAAGCTTTAAGCTGTCATTGGTAAGTTTACATGACGTGGTCTTAGGTTACCTCAGTTCATTGGCCTACTTTAAAAAGTAGGCCAATTAACTTAGGTAATCAGCCATCACGAGAAGTAAACTAACCAATGACAGCTTAGAGCTGTCACTGCTTAGTGTACTGAGCCTTGTAAGTGGCGCAATATCACTCGTGATGCGCCAGAATTTTGGCGCATCTCAGGTGTGTGCACCATGATGAACATAGTGCTGGACTCCTTTAGATACAAAGGAATCCCCGCGCTAGGAGTTACTAGGGTCGGCCCGGGATGACCATTTACGTTTGCTGTTGATGCAGGCCTGGTCTTTTCTGATTGGGCCTGCTCCAGTGGAACAATGCCAGGTAACGCGATGACGTCATCGCACCACCTACGCCACAAAAAAAGCATTGAATGGCGGGGAAGAGAACTGGTGTTCCCTTGCCTCCACTGCGCTTTCAGTTATATTCGCGTCCTATGGACACGGATGCAATTGAAGCGACCCTCTGTTCCCGGGACTGGCACATACAAGATGGTAAAGTAATACATACCTTACCTGGTGCCCTCCAGTTATGCCATGGATCCGCCGTTTCCCTCAGCACTGTCCAGAAATAGCTGCAGTGCTTCTTAAACTATGAGTCTGAGCAGGGCTGGCCTTAGGTTGGACTCTCTATGCAGGACTCTCTGTTGCTGCCCTCCACAAACCAAAAATTAACCGCATATATACTGTACATATTTAGACATACAGGCAAATACAGTGAAGGAAATAAGTATTTGATCCCTTGCTGATTTTGTAAGTTTGACCACTGTCAAAGACCTGAACAGTCTAGAATTTTTAGGCTAGGTTAATTTTACCAGTGAGAGATAGATTATATAAAAAAAAAAAAGAAAATCACATTGTCAAAATTATATATATTTATTTGCATTGTGCACAGAGAAATAAGTATTTGATCCCCTACCAACCATTAAGAGTTCAGCCTCCTCCAGACCAGTTACACGATCCAAATCAACTTGGTGCCTGCATTAAAGACAGCTGTCTTAAATGGTCACCTGTATAAAAGACTCCTGTCCACAGACTCAATTAATCAGTCTGACTCTAACCTCTACAACATGGGCAAGACCAAAGAGCTTTCTAAGGATGTCCGGGACAAGATCATAGACCTGCACAAGGCTGGAATGGGCTACAAAACCATAAGTAAGATGCTGGGTGAGAAGGAGACAACTGTTGGTGCAATAGTAAGAAAAGGGAAGACATACAAAATGACTGTCAATCGACATCGATCTGGGGCTCCATGCAAAATCTCACCTCGTGGGGTATCCTTGATCCTGAGGAAGGTGAGAGCTCAGCCGAAAACTACACGGGGGGAACTTGTTAATGATCTCAAGGCAGCTGGGACCACAGTCACCAAGAAAACCATTGGTAACACATTACGCCGTAATGGATTAAAATCCTGCAGTGCCCGCAAGGTCCCCCTGCTCAAGAAAGCATATGTACAGGCCCGTCTGAAGTTTGCAAATTAACATCTGGGATGATTCTGAGAGTGATTGGGAGAAGGTGCTGTGGTCAGATGAGACTAAAATTGAGCCCTTTGGTATTAACTCAACTCGCCGTGTTTGGAGGAAGAGAAATGCTGCCTATGACCTAAAGAACACCGTCCCCACTGTCAAGCATGGAGGTGGAAACATTATGTTTTGGGGGTGTTTCTCTGCTAAGGGCACAGGACTACTTCACCGCATCAATGTGAGAATGGATGGAGCCATGTACCGTCAAATCCTGAGTGACAACCTCCTTCCCTCCACCAGGACATTAAAAATGGCTCGTGGCTGGGTCTTCCAGCACGACAATGACCCGAAACATACAGCCAAGGCAACAAAGGAGTGGCTCAAAAAGAAGCACATTAAGGTCATGGAGTGGCCTATCCAGTCTCCAGACCTTAATCCCATCGAAAACTTATGGAGGGAGCTGAAGATCCGAGTTGCCAAGCGACAGCCTCGAAATCTTAATGATTTACAGATGATCTGCAAAGAGGAGTGGGCCAAAATTCCATCTAACATGTGTGCAAACCTCATCATCAACTACGAAAAAAAGTCTGACTGCTGTGCTTGCCAACAAGGGTTTTGCCACCAAGTATTAAGTCTTGTTTGCCAAAGGGATCAAATACTTATTTCTCTGTGCATAATGCAAATAAATATATATAATTTTGACAATGTTATTTTCTGGTTTTTTTAAATATAATCTATCTCTCACTGGTACAATTAACCTAGCCTAAAAATTCTAGACTGTTCATGTCTTTGACAGTGGGCAAACTTACAAAATCAGCAAGGGATCAAATACTTATTTCCTTCACTGTATATATACACACATATATATAGGAACTTATATACATGCACATACTGGAACATATACAAATACATAAAGGCACATATATTAACACACAGGCACATGTATACACAAATAGAGACACATATTAACATACAGACTCATATATATACCGACATAAGCAAATGTATACAAAGTACAGATAATGTAGTAAATGCTACATGCAGTCTTATGTAACACCACAGATAACACACAGTGGTAGCTCAGGGATTATAAATAATGTAGTAGTGTTACCTGCAGTCCTATGTGAACTACAGATAACACACTGTGATAACTCTCTGAGTACATATAATTTAGTAGACGTTACCTGCAGTCCTATGTAACACTACAGATTACACACAGTGATAACTCTCTGATTACAGATAATATAATAGTGTTACCTGGAGTCCTCGGGACGCAGATACAGTTGAATCCAATGCTGGAGAAGGAAGCTGATGGCTCCTTGCTCTAGCATTCTGTCATGCCCATGGACGCGGGCCGTCAGGCTCACTCACCTCCTGATGTCCGCAGCCATGGGTCTGTGAGTGCTGGCCCCCATGTCCTGCTCAGGAGACGCCAGCGCTCACTTCCGCTTCTCTCGGCCGATTCCCATAGTCCCACAGGGACCATTAAGTGCCCGCTCTTAAAGGGCCAACGCGCGCACCTGAGTTAAAGTTCCAAATTAGCCCATGAGCACCCTGGTCTATAAGAGGGGCCCAGCCCCTTCCTGCCTTGCCTGAGATTTGTTGTCGTTACCCTAGTCTGTCTACGCAAATGGTCTCCTAAGTGTTTTCCAGTTCCCAGTGTATCCCGTTCCTGCTACCTGTAACCCGTATCCCGTGCTATCCTGATTAAGTGGCGTATTGAGTTGTAGTCGTGCTGCGCTGAGTACCACACCTGTCCTGCTTCACCACGCTTGGTGCCTGCCTGCTGCCTAAGTCCCAGTCGAGCCTATCTTGCTACTGTCTGAGCTACCACAGGTACACCTATACGAACTATAGACTGTGACCTGTGTCCTGCTGGCCAGCTGCCATACCGTCAAGGCGGTACAGCCCAGTGGGTCCACATACCCAACGTGACAAATTCACTATGTAACCCCGGCCACAAGCGGCTCGGCGCACACAGACGCAATGTAGTGACACACACTACACAGACCGGAGGAGCAGAGGGCTCTCCTCCACTTGTCGTGGGAATGGTGAGTATTTATTTTCTTTTTTATTAGGCAATATGGGGGCATTACACTGGGTATGGGGGGGCCGTTATGGGGACATTATACTGTGTGAGGCCAGCTGAGGGAGCATTATAATATATGGGGCATCTAAGGGGGCATTATACTGTATATGGAAGCTATGGGGGGCATTATACTCAGTGGGGACAGCTAAAGAGGCGTTATACTGTGTGGGGGCATTATACTGTATGGGGATCATACTGCACTAAGGGATCATTAAACTGTATGGGGGCAGCTATGGGAGCATTATTCTGTGTCGGGGGGCTGCTTTAGGGGCATTATACTGTGTGTGGGGAGGCACTATAGAGGCATTATACTGTGTGGGCGCAACTAAAGGGGCATTATACTGTGTGAGGGCACCTATATGGAGCATTAGACTGTGTGGGGCAGCTATAAGTGCATTATACTGTTGAGGGCGACTAAGGGGTCATTATACTGTGTGGGGGCGCACTGGGTAGGGGCCCACTCAGATGTGTTTTGCTCCCTGTGCTAAACCCCTAGATATGCTTCTATAGGGGGAATAATCCTGGTGGTCGGCAGTGAGTTAGAGGGGTAATTCTGAACATTCCTAGTGATATAGAGAGGTTTTAGGGAGGCCTATGTTAGTGAATGCATTTGATGGTAATATTTTTTGCTGGCCTAGGGTTGTAAATGGGTAAATGCAAATATCTATGTAGGTCTAGTGTTTGTAAGGGTTAATGTATCTTTTAATACCAGGACACACAAAACTTGACTTTCAATATTTTTTCTCCTAGCAAGCAACCTCAAGAAACAATAAGGCTACATTCAAACAAGCGTCGGCAATCTCGGACATGAAAAACTAAATTTTTTCACGCCAAGGTGCACCCGTGCGGAATGCGCTGTCACGCATCAGTTATAGACTAGAGTCTATGGAGGGATGCGTGACGCAGTAAAATAAGACATGTCCTATTTTTTCACGGACACTTCACATGCTCCGTTGAAACTATAGTCTGTGTGACGGCCGTTGTTTTAACGGCCGTGACACGGATGTGATACACGCTTGTCTGAATGAGCCCTTAGTAATACTTTTGCCTACACGTTGAATATGCAGCCAGATTGACTTGTTTATTCCAGAACCCAAAACATTTCCTTACTGCTCCTGAAAGATCTAGAAACCAAGTTAATCTTGGAACAGTTTGAAACTACACGCATACACCCTCCGTACCAGAAGAACCCCTAAAGGATTATGTTGTCATCTCCAGCTTACATTATTTGCTCAAGATAGGGTGAGCAATTTGAAAGGATTGGAATAAAAGCAACGCTTGACTTAACCCCTTAATGATGCAGACTAGATTAGGCCTCAAGGACGCAGTGATTTTTACGCATTCTAAAAGCCATCACTTTTTTATTTTTCTGTCGACTGTTTATAACGGAATAAGTTGTATTTTTTAATAGCACCAATTTGAGGTACGCAGAATATATTGAACAACTTCAATTATTTTGGGGAGTAAAATAAAAAAAACAGCCATTGTTTTTTGCTATTTACTTTTACAGCATTTACCGTGCGATATAAATGACATGTTATTTTGTTATTTTAAGGCATTGTTCACACAGGGCGGATACTTTACGTAAAAGTTCACAAAGTATCCGCCCTGGTCCCTACAGGGAATTCCAGACGAAAAACCGCACCAAATTGTGGTGCTGTTTTTTGGCCGCAATATCCGCTCCGGAAAACAGCATGTGGAAAAAAAGAAGGTTATACTTACCTGTAGTCATAGTGACATGTTCCTCTGACGTCCTGTAGCCCGGCCTCCTCGGATGACATTTCATCCCATGTGACCGCGTCAGCCTGTGATTGGCTGCAGCAGTCACATGGGATGAAACGTCATCCCCGTAGGCCGGGCTGGATGCAGAAGATCTTGGTAAGTATAACTTTTTTGCCACAAAAATTTGCAACATCTGTTATTTGTTGCTGGTTTTACCTCCCCACTGATATCAATGGGGAAAAGATGCAACAGAAAACCAGCGATTCCACAGAACAAATTGACATGCTGCGGATTAAAAAACAGGTCAATTTATGAACTGTTTGCGCACATTCAGACGTGGCGGAATTGCTGTTGAATTCCGCTGCAGACAGTCCGCAGTGGAATTCTGCAGCAGCCGTTTTTTTCATTTCTTTCTATACATTTTTAGGAAATTTAGTTCAGACGTTGCAGAAAATAACTGTGCGGAAATTAGGCTTTGGTGCAGAATTTTCCCTCCACAGCATGCTCATTCCATTTTGGAGAAGAAGCGGAATTTCACTGCAGATTTTAGCCTTTGCAATGCAAAAACTAAAATCTGTGGTAAGTCCGCTGTGATACCTGCAACGTCTGAATTACCTGTCAAATGTGCAAATGTTGGTGCAGATTCATTGCGTAATTGCCCCAAATCTGCACCAATATTTGCAGTGGAAAAATTCCGCCACGTCTGAACATGGCCTTTATCAGCGGATTTTTTACTTAGCGTGTGGATGAGATTTGTTCAAATCTCATCCACTCTGCTGCTACTGCGCATTTTCCGCAATGAAATACGTTGTGGAAAATCAGCAGTATTTACACTACAAGTGAACATACCCAATCAGTAAACATTAATTGTTATTTTTTTGACACAGCTGACCTAGCTGTCTTTATTAGGCACACAGCCGTAGCCGTAATCCCGGAGCGTGATTACGGCTACGGCCGGCCGCAGAAGACAACAGACAGTCACCCGCATTTGCAGGCCATGCTCCAATTACAAAGTAAATAGCATGTCCTAGTTTTTGCGGAGCCTTTCCATGGCGTAAATATACACGGGAAGGTGTCCATGGGCAATAGAAATGAATGGGTCCATAATTGCGGATCAAAATTATGGCTTGTAGAAAACAAAAAAACTGTTGTTTACATTGGATCAAGGGGTAATGTGGCCCAGCAGTGGACATTGCCTCTACAAAGGACCAGTTAGTTTGGCTGTAGCAAAGTGCAAGGACAGTAAAGGTGTATTAGTGCAAGCAGTCATAAGAGATCTTTTTGATCAATATTTTTAATTGGCTGCTTTAAATTTCTTATTGTGGAAATAGTTGAAATGTTAAGAATTCTGATTCCTAAGAGGTCGGCTGTAAGTACTTACATCAAAGAGATGTTGATTACATGGAATGCATTTTAAACAGTTTGTCTAAAATGCAGGCTATACACTATTCTCTCATGGCAATACTGTGGGAACAGCATTAGCTTTTAAAAGTGTTAGTACTTTACATGCAATTCCATAAATACAAAATTCTGACAATAGATACGTACCTCCTTGTATTTTTGTTGTCTGCAGCACATGTAAAATATTATAGGAGGTGTTTTTTTTCTTCTCCTAGAAGATGTGTTTTACCTGTTTTATTTTTATGTTTTATTAGCTAGAGGTAAAAGCATGGTCTCACCTTAAAAAATGCAAAACAGTGGCATTGCTAGACTCTGAAAATACCTGGGGTATCTTGGAGCACTGGTTATCTAGTGGAGGGCAGTGATACTGATTTCCTAGGGGCTTGTTATGTAGCTTCCCTGTTTTTTTCAATTGAAAGTGGCGATCACCGAGAAACTTGTAAAAAGCTTTGCGGCACATTACAGTGGTGTCCGTAGCTATACATGCCACTGTTGCAAAACATCACACAGTGGAAGACAGAAGATGTATTTTTTTATTATTATTACTACACCGCATTCCACATTATTATGCAAATGTTATTTTTCGCGGATTTTCCTAAATAGTCGATGCAAATGACAGTCAGTATAGTCTTCAAGCCATCAACCGTTGGAGTATAATGCGAATTTTATTGAACAAATCTCCTAATGATAACAGATTTTATTTAGAAGTAAAAAACTCAAAATGCACTGTTTCAAATTATTATACACAACAGAGATCAAAACATTTTAAAGGTTGTAAAGAGAACTAAAATGGTAGTTTGTTGAATTTGCAGCATCAGGAGGTCATATTTACAGAAATCAAAAGCTCTTTCAAGCCAAAAAAACTTAACAGGCCAAGTTACATGTTAACATAGGACCCCTTCTTTGATGTAACCTTCACAATTCTTGCATCCATTGAATTTGTGAGTATTTGGACAGTTTCTGCTTGAATATCTTTGCAGGATGTCAGAAAAGCCTCCCAGAGCTTCTGTTTTGATGTGAACTGCCTCCCACCCTCATAGATATTTTGATTGAGGATGCTCCAAAGGTTCTCAATAGGGTTGAGGTCAGGGGAACATCGGGGCCACACCATGAGTTTCTCTCCTTTTATGCCAATAGCAGCCAATGACACAGAGGTATTCTTTGCAGCATGAGATGGTGCATTGTCATGCATGAAGATAATTTTGCTACGGAAGGCACGATTCTTCTTTTTGTACAACGGAAGAAAGTGGTCAGTTATAAACTCTACATACTCTGCAGAGGTCATTTTCACACCGTCAGGGACCCTAAAGGGGCCTACCAGCTCTCTCCCATGATTCCAGCCCAAAACATGACTCCGCCACCTCCTTGCTGACGTCGCAGCCTTGTTGGGACATGGTGGCCATTCACCAACACTCCACTACTCCATCCATCTGGACCATCCAGGGTTGCACGGCACTCATCAGTAAACAACACGGTTTGAAAATTAGTCTTCATATATTTCTGAGCCCACTGCAACCGTTTCTGCTTGTGAGCATTGTTTAGGGGTGGCCGAATAATAGCTTTATGCACACTTGCAAACCTCTGGAGGATCCCACACCTTGAGGTTCAAGGGACTCCAGAGGCACCAGCGGCTTCAGATACCTGTTTGCTGCTTTGCAATGGCATTTTAGCAGCTGCTCTCCTAATCCTATTAATTTGTCTGGCAGAAACCTTCCTCATTATGCCTTTATCTGAACGAATCCGTCTGTGCTCTGAATCAGCCACAAATCTTTTCACAGTACGATGATCACGCTTAAGTTTTCTTTAAATATCCAATGTTTTCATACCTTGTCCAAGGTATTGCACTATTTCACGCTTTTCGGCAGCAGAGAGATCCTTTTTCTTTCCCATATTGCTTGAAACCTGTGGCCTGCTTAATAATGTGGAATGTCCTTCTTAAGTAGTTTTCCTTTGATTGGGCACACCTCGCAAACTAATTATCACAGGTGTCTGAGATTGATTACAATGATCAAAAGAGCCCTAAGACACAATACCATCCATGAGTTTAATTGAAAAACTAATAATTAAATGTTTATGACACTTAAATCCAATGTGCATAATAATTTGGAACACGGTGTAATTCTAGTGACAAGAAATGTTGTCCTCCAGCATTTTTAAGTTAGACAAGCTGCATACATTAAAAAGAGAGATGACAACTGGAAAGCCAGTCGTTTGCACCCAAGATAAAACAATAAAATGACGGACAAACCGGGCTAGCAGACAAAATAATGTCATCATAGATATAATGGAGTCATATTTTCAGCTGCACGGGTGTCACGATCTGTAGGTATGTGGACCCACTAAGCACGCACCGCCGTAGCGGGATAGCAGCTGGCCAGACAACAGTGTACCAAGTCAATATAAAGTCCAAGTACAAGGGTACCTGTAATAGTCCAGACAGTAGCAGCGGCTTAGGCACAGATGGGACCTTGGCGTCAGGTGATGCAAAACGTGGCAGATGATACCAGACGTGGTGTAAGTCAGCAGGCGTAGTAGACGGCACAACACGGCTCCAACACTAGAGAGGGCACAGGAACAAATACAGCACAAGATACAGGATACAGGTAGCAGCGCACGGGAACACAGGGAACAGTATACGACTAAGAGACCATTTGCAAGACTAACAGAGGGATACGAACAACGAACTGGCAAGGAGTGAAGGGGCAGGGGTCCTTTTATAGTCCAGGGTGATTAGGTTAATTAGAACCATAATTACATGTGCGCGCGCTGGCCCTTTGAGGCCGGGCAGGAGTGCTGGTATCACCTGGGCAGGAGATGCGGCCAGCACTCACAAGGCCATGGCTGCAACCGTTGAGGGGTGAGTAACCATGATGGTCCGCGTCCGTGGATGTTACAATAGGCACATCAAACTAGATTGCCTTGAAGGAAAATAGTGTTAAAGCAGAAAAAAATGGTCCAAAATCGGGATCCCATGGCTTTCTGGGAGAACAGTCTCGAGCACTGGCCTTGCCAATTTAATGCTGCCCTATTCTGCTGTCTTTTGTTGTGTGTTGTAATGACGGGGTAGGGAGACAGACAGGTGAGCCCTAATCTACCCGCCACTCAGTTCCTGCCTACTTGCACGGCCTGACCTAGGCGACGGCATACAACTGGGCGACGGTCCCTACGCTCAATATGTGCACGACAGACAAAGAGACAAGGGTACACAGAAGCTAAGGGAAATGGGGCAGTTGCCCACGGCAAGACAATGAGCAACAAGAATAGTGAACGAGCCGAGTCAAACCAGGAGTGTACGAGGTACCAAACGCAGAGCAGGAGTGTAGTCAGTAAAGCCAGGGTCAAAATGAAGCAAGGTCAATAATGATAGCAGGAGCAGCAGAGCCAGGAAACAGGAAAGAATCACAGGCAGAGACAAGCAGGAAATGAAGGTATAAATAGACCGAGGGCAGGAGCTAGAACCGTCTGGCCAGGCTGTGATAGGTTCTCCTACTCCTGAGCCTACCAGCCTGAGTGGTAGCAGATCGAGTCACTCTATCAGACTTAGGAGCAGGTGCAGACTGATTAACCACGGGCGTCGACACAGAAGCTGTGTCTGGCAGATCCTTTACAGTACCCCCCCTTTTATGAGGGGCCACTGGACCCTTTCTAGGTGGACCTGGCTTATTGGGGAACCGAAGATTGAACCTCCTGAGCAATACCCCAGCGTTAACATCCCAGGCGGGTACCCAAGTCCTCTCCTCAGGTCCGTATCCTCTCCAATAGACCAGGTACTGGAGGGAGCCTTGGACCATCCTGCTGTCCACAATCTTGGCCACCTCGAATTCTACCCCTTCAGGGGTGAGAACAGGGACCGGAGGTTTCCTCGAGGTAGCCAAGGACGGGGAGCAGCGTTTCAGGAGGGAGGCATGAAACACGTCGTGTATTCGAAAAGACGGGGGTAACTCCAGTCGGAAGGAGACAGGGTTAAGGACCTCAATGACCTTGTACGGCCCTATATACCGGGGAGCAAATTTTTTGGACGGGACTTTAAGGCGCAAATTTTTTGAAGACAGCCACACCAGATCCCCGACCACAAACAAGGGGTTAGCAGAACGTCTTCTATCTGCCTGAGTCTTTTGTATGCTCTGGGACGCCTCTAGGTTCTTCTGAACCTGGGCCCAGACTGTGCACAGTTCCCGATGAACGACATCTACCTCAGGATTGTTGGAACCACCAGGTGAAACGGAGGAGAACCTTGGATTAAACCCAAAATTACAGAAAAAGGGGGCGACCCCTGACGAGTTACTGACCCGGTTATTAAGGGAGAATTTGGCGAGGGAAATGAAGGAGACCCAATCATATTGATAGTCAGAGATAAAACACCTTAAATATTGTTCTAGAGACTGATTAGTCCTCTCGGTTTGGCCATTAGTTTCAGGATGGAAGGCCGAGGAGAAGGACAGATCAATCTCCAACTTTTTACAGAAAGCTCTCCAAAACAATGAAACAAATTGTACCCCTCTGTCAGAAACTATATTGACAGGAAACCCATGGAGACGCAGGATGCGTTTGACAAATAATGTAGCTAACGTCTTAGCATTGGGTAGTTTCTTGAGGGGCACAAAGTGGCACATCTTACTGAAGCGGTCTACTACAACCCACACCACGACTTGCCTTGAGATGGAGGCAGATCGGTGATAAAATCCATGGAGATATGGGTCCAAGGTCTCTGGGGAATGGGCAAAGAACATAGTAAGCCCGCTGGTCGGGACCTGGGAGTCTTGGACCTAGCACAAATTTCACAAGCGGCGACGTAGGCCTTAACGTCTTTAGGCAACTCAGGCTTGTACGAGGTACCAAACGCAGAGCAGGAGCGTAGTCAGTAAAGCCAGGGTCAAAATGAAGCAAGGTCAATAATGATAGCAGGAGCAGCAGAGCCAGGAAACAGGAAAGAATCACAGGCAGAGACAAGCAGGAAATGAAGGTATAAATAGACCGAGGGCGGGAGCTAGAACCGTCTGGCCAGGCTGTGATAGGTTCTCCCACTCCTGAGCCTACCAGCCTGAGTGGGAGCAGATCGAGTCACTCTATCAGACTTAGGAGCAGGTGCAGACTGATTAACCACGGGCGTCGACACAGAAGCTGTGTCTGGCAGATCCTTTACACGTGTGTTACCAGAGTGGCATGTACAGTCAAAATGATAACCCCAACACACACAGTCTTGGATGTTTAAGGCATTTCAGCTACCTCTGTCAGATAAAATGGACTAAGCACTTCCCTACTACTTCAACCACTCCCATTATCCAAGGCCATATATTTTTCTTTTATCTGCCACAATTGTTGAGCTCACACAGGTATTGTGTACATTGCTGTAACATGCTGTTACCCTACCAGAGATTCTGCCGCCAATCTATTCCCATTTACCACTACTTTGTCTGTACTTTTGATCATCCGTGTCTGTGCTTTATTTACACAAACCCCAAAAGGGATCAAGTAAATGAGTGTGGCTGTATTTAGCTCTTATTTGTCCTAACCTAAAGGTCAGGGGCAGAGCTAAAGTGGGTGCAGAGGTCGTAGTCGCACATGGGCCCTGGTGACTGAGGGAGCCCAAAGGCCCCTCTGACACATAAGAAGACACCAGTATTATAAATGGCACATGGTAGATGTGGGCTGTGTTACAGATTTTGCACTGGGGCCCAGGCGCTATAGGTTACACCTGCATAACTCCCAACCATCTAGGATTCAGCGGGACAGTCCCGGATTCCGGGCGTTCGCTATCCCGGACAGCCGGTGGTATGTCCCAGTTTCAACTGTATCTGCGCAGATACAGTTGCATCCAATGCTGAAGCAAGGAACTGTCAGCTCCCTGCTTCAGCATTCAACTATGCAAGCTCTCTGGACAGGGACTCCTGTCTTGGGAAAGCCTTTGCCATCACTGTCCATATATGGGCAGCGACATCAGTGGCTCCTCCAGGAGCAGAATCCCTGGCTAGAGCATTGCCGACACTCTGGCTGGGGATAACGGCATCTTAAAGCGCCTAACATCACTGTCCATATATGGTCAGTGAAGTCAGGGGCTCCTCCTGGTGCGGAATCCCCGGCCAGAGCATTGCCGAATCTCTGGCCAGGGATTCCGCTCCAAGAGGGAGCCCCTTACATAACTGTCCACTATGTGGGCACTGTGGCAGTATGTGGGTATTGGCACCATCTATGTTGCACTATCTACACTGGGCTCCGTGGCACTATCTACAGGGGCATTGTGGTACTATGGGGCATTGTACTGTAAGGTGGCAGCTAAGTGGGCATTATACTGTATGGGGCAGGTATAGGCGCATTATACTGCATGGGGCATCTGTGTGGATATTATACCATGTGGGCATTATACTGTATGGAGGCAGCTATGGGGGCATTATACTGTATGGTGGAATTTGTGTGGGCATTATACTGTATGGAAGCATCTCTGTGGGCATTATACTGTACGGGGGCAACTGTATGGGAATTAAACTATATGGGGACATCTGTGTTGGCTTTATACTGTATGGATGCATCTATAGGGGCATTATACTGTACAGAGGCAGCTATTTGGCATGATACTGTGTGGGATGCGCTATGGGGTATTATACAGGGTCGGGTTAGCTATAGTGGCATTATGCTGTGTAGGGGTTCTATCGGGGAATTATACTGTGGGGAGGCACTATGGAAGTATTAAGACTGTGTGGACTGAACCGGGTGTGTATGGGTGGGGAATGTGCGGGGTTAGAGGTGCGGCTTAAAATGAAAAAAAATTGCCGTGCCACACTTTCTGTGCCGCATGGGTTGTTCCTTTTCGTGATACTTGCAAGTTGTGATGTACAGATGTAGCTGTCTTTATCTTGACTGTTAACGCATTAAATACACAGTGGAAAGATCCTTTATCTTGACTTTTTCAATGACTTTTCAATGGCTTTTGTTGTGTGATATCACGCTGCAGCAAGTTATCAGAGTCAAGATAAAGATGACTACATCCGTATGTACACCTGTACCTAAATTATAGGGTGGTGTATGGTATTAATTTACCCTGCAAATATATCCCCCTCACCTATTTAAGCAGTCAAAATTGCATTTAAATTAGTTAACGTAGTAAGCTCAAGGCCACCTTGAAAATTACAGTCAATGCCTGCCCTTGAGTTTTTTTATTGTTTTAGTTTTTTATTTAAGTGGTTACAATTTTGTGTTCATTTCTTAACCCCTTAAGGACGCAGCCTAGTTTGGGCCTTAATGCTCAGAACCCATTTTTCAAATCTGACATATTTCAATTTATGTGGTAATAACTTCGGAATGCTTAAACCTATCCAAGCGATTCTGAGATTGTTTTCTCGTGAGACATTGGGCTTTATGTTAGTGGTAAAATTTGGTCGATATATTCAGTGTTTATTTGTGAAAAATTGCAAAATTTAGAAAAAATATAATTTTTCTGAATTTAAATGCATCTGCTTGTAAAACAGATGGTTATACCACCCAAAATAGTTACTAGTTCACATTTCCCATGTGTCTACTTTAGATTGGCATCGTTTTTCGAACATTCTGGGTTTTTTTCTTGGACGTTACAAGGCTTAGAACATAAACAGCAATTTCTATTATTTTTAAGAACATTTCAAAAGCCTTTTTTTAGGGTACCTGTTCAGTTCTGAAGTGGCTATGAGGGGCCTATGTATTAGAAACCCCCATAAATACCCTATTTTAAAAACCAGACCCCTCCAAAATTAATGTCATTTTTCATCAAAATTTCTTATTTTCATAGGGAACAAAATACTCCATTTTGTTGCCCAATTTCTCTTGAGTGCAGCAATACCCCATTTGTGGCGATAAACTGCCAATTGGGCCCATAGGAGGCCTCAGAAGGGAAGGAGCGCTATGTGTTCTTTGGAGTCCAGATTTTGCTGGATTGGTTTTCGGGTGCCATGTCGCATTTGCAGAGCCCCAGAGGTATCAAAGCAATGGAAACCCACCAGTAGTGACCCCATTTTGGAAACAACCACAAGGAATTCATTTATGGGTGTTGTAACCATTTAGTCCCCACAGTTTTTTACAGAATTTATTTGAATTGGGCTGTGAATTAAAAAAAAACTTTTTTTCCAATAAGATGTAGTTTTGGCTCAAAATTTCTTATTTTCACAAGGAATAAAATACCCCATTTTGTTGCCCAATTTGTCCTGAGTGCGGCAATATCCAGTTTGTGGTGATCAACTGCCGTTTGGGCCCATGGGAGGGCTCAGAAGGAAAGGACCACCATTTGGCCTACTGGGGATTTTCCGGTGCTAAGTCATGTATGCAGAAGCCCCTGAGGTACCAGTACAGTTGAAACCCCCTAAAAGTGACCCATTTTAAAAACTACACCCCTTAATGCATTCATCTAGAGGTGTAGTGAGCATTTTGACCGGAGACATACACCCCATAAACTGTAATGTGGGTTCTCCCGGGTATGGCAATACCCTCAATGTGGCTGTTAACAGCTGCCTGGGCTCACAGCAGGGCTCAGAAGGTAAAGATGAGGGGGATAAGCTGTGCATCAGGGTAAGTAACACTGGGGTAAATTAAAAATCAAGGGATGTATGATAAATTTTAAAACACTCTTTCATACAGAGCCCTGGTTTTTCGGGACACGTGTCACATTGATATATTGTGTCCTTACTTATCCCCCTCTTATAGCAGACTTTGCACCTCTTTGGACTTTTTCCCTTCTTGCCAGTTTGGGGAACTTCTCCTGGAAAGTGTTGCTCTGGTACGATGTGTGTGGCCTCGCTTCCAGAAGTACTGGGTGTCCCCCCTTCTTGGTCCCTAAAGATCCGGTTCTTGATAACCACCTCTTGAAATTCCAGGAAAGTTCCCGTCTGGCCTGCACATCGACGTAGCATGTACGCATTGTACAATGCCATCTGTATGATGTGCACGGACAGGTTCTTATACCACACAGCATGGTGCTGTAGGGCTTCAGGACTTTATCTGACAAGTCCTCCCCTTCCATGTACCTATTGTAGTCCAGGATGCAGTCTGGTTTGGGGGTCTCTGTACTGGTACCTCGTACAGGTACCTTGTACTTGAAACACAATATGTTGCTGCTAGAATGTGCCCTGCTCTCACCCCTTCTGAGTGTTTGCCCAAGCAGAGTCTTAGGGAGGCCTCTCAGATATTTTCTAGCAGTGCCGTATGCCGTAATATCCAGGTAGAGGTGATAACCCTGGTCCAGCAGTGGGTGCACCAAATCCCACACAATTTTTGCATAACTCCCAGTAAGGGGGGACATTCTGGGGGCTGAATACTGGTGTCCTTCCCTTCATATATCCTAAATTTGTAAGTATACCCTGATGCACTCTCGCACAGCTTATACATCTTCACGCCATACCTTGCCCTCTTACTCGGCAGGTACTGGCGGAATTGAAGCCTCCCTTTAAAATGTACCAAGGACTCATCAATAGAAATACACTTCTCAGGGGTGTATGCTTGCTAAAACCGGGCACTGAAACGGTCTAATAGGGGTCTCCGTTTATACAAACGGTCAAAACTGTGGTCATCTCGGGGTGGGCACTGCTTATTATCAGTATAATGTAAGAAGCGAAGTATTGCCTCATTTTAATTTTTTTTTAGGTTCCAGTTCAGTTCTGAAGTTGCTTTGAGGAGCCTATATATTAGAAACCCCTATCAAACACCCCATTTTAGAAACTAGACCCCTCAAAGTATTCACAACAGCATATAGAAAGTTTTTTAACCCTTTTAGTAGAGGTAAAATTGACATTTATTTTTTTTTGTCAGATAATCCTTTTTATTCCATTTTTTTCTGTAAAACAGAAGGTTTTACTAGAGAAACGCAACTCAATACTTATTGCCCAGATTCTGCAGTTTTGGGAAATATCCCACATGTGGCCCTAGTGTGGTAATGGACTGAAGCATCGGCCTCCGAAGCAAAGGAGCACCTAGTGGATTTTGAGGCTTTCTTTTTTATTAGGCACCATGTCCGGTTTGAAGAGGTCTTGTGGTGCCAAATCAGTGGAAACCCCCCAAAAGTGACCCTATTTTGTAAACTACCCCTTGAGGAATTCATTGTAGTTTTCATGGGGTGCATGCGACATTTTGATCAGTTTTTATTCTATTTTTAAGAGGCGTGGTGACTAAAAAACAGCAATTCTACTATTGTTTTTTATTCTATTTTTTTACAGCGTTCACCGTGCGCTATAAATGACATATTCCCTTTATTCTGCGAGGCGATATGATTACGGCGATACCATATGTTTATAGTTTTTTTTATGTCTTATTGCATTTGCATAATAAAATACATTTTTAGGTACATGCAATGTTTTGATCTCTTTTTATTCCATTTTTTTGGGAGGTGAAGTGACCAAACAATTGTGATTATGGTATGGTTTATTATTATTTTATTTTATGGCGTTCACCGCACGGGATAAATAACAAAATAATTTTGTAGTTCAGGCCGTTACGGATGCGGCAATATAAATTATGTATAGTTTATTTGTTTGTTTATTTTTATTAATAATAAAGAACTGATAAGGGAAAAAGGGGGATTTTTACTTTTATTACTTTTAAAACTTTTATTTTCTTATTTTTACAAATCTTTTTTTTACTTTTTTTTACTTTATTACTTTGTCCCACTAGGGGACTTGAGGGCAGGAGGCCTTGATCGCTATTCTAATATACTGGACTACATGCGTAGTGCAGTGTATTAGAGCTGTCAGCTACTCACTAACAGCAAGCATAGTGGGTCCTATCATGTAGCGGGGCATCGATGGTGGTTTAACCCCTAAAAAGCCGCAATCGCTATTGAACGCGGCTTTTAAGGGGATAATCAGCGGGGACACAGCGATCGGTCTCCGCTATCGGAGCTGTGGCAACCGCTGTACAAGACAGCAGCTGTCACAGCTCCTGTATGTGTCAGGAAGACGGCCGAAATGGCCGTTCCTCCTGTGACGTACTATTGCGTCATGGAGCATGAATGGGATGGTTACCATGACGGAATAGTACATCACTGAGCGTTAAGGGGTTAATATATTTTTATAGTAGTCAGAGATTCATTTTTCTGATACAGAGCTCCAAAGCCCCTGCACAGACATAGATTAAAAAAACAACATGCTGGCTACCTGCAGTCGAAGCTAAGGGGAGCATGGGAACTTTGCATACTGTTTTGTTAGTAGTGAGTTTAAAGGGGTTTGCTCATCAAGGTCATTAATGGCAAATCCACAGGATATGCCATAAATGTCAGATAGATGCAGGTTCCACCTTTGGGACCCGCACCTATCTCTAAACCCCTAAACCACATTCTACCGTTCTTGGTTTCTGCTGCCTCCTGGGCAACTTCGTAATTTCCGATACGCTGTTTTCGTAACTCCCATAGAAGTGAATGGCAGTTACGGAAGCAGCGCAGCAAGCGAGCTATGCTGTTTCCGTAACTGCCATTCACTTTTCTGGGAGTTTCGAAAACAACGTAGCTCAGCAAGCTACATTGTTTTCAGAATTTCCAACCATGTAATCAGGAAGTGGCCCGGGAGGCAGCGAGAAACGAGAAAGGTAGAACAGGGTTTAGGGGCCCACGGTCTAGAGATAGGTGCGGGTCCCATAAGTGGGACCCACATCTATCTGACTTTTATGGCATATACTGTGGCTATGCCATAAATGTCCCTGAAGGGCAAACACCTTTAATGTATAACTGTATGCGGTAAGCTCCCATACCCCCTCTAGCGGTGTCTGCAGGCAGCCAGTGTAACGGCCAAGGTCACGGACCGCCGCCTTCCCTTACCTGCTGACTGCCGCAACCGCAGACTCCTCTCATCCTGCCGACGTCTCCCTCCCTGGAGACGCCAGCACATGCGGTCGTCCTGCCCTGCAGTGACCAATAGAGTGCGTGCACGAGCTCGTTCCCGGCCTCAAAGGACCAGCGCACGCACATGTTAAGAATTAACTAATTATCACTAGATTACCCTGGACTATTAAAAGGGTCCTGCCCTTTCACTCCTTGCCTGAGCATTGTTGTATATTCCCATGTTAGTCTTGCAAATGGTCCATTAGTCGTATCATGTTCCCAGTGTTCCCATGCCCTTCTACCTGTATCCTGTATCCCGTGCTGTGTTTGTTCCTGTGTCCTCCTTTCTAGTATTGGAGTCGTGTTGTGCCATCTACTACGCCTGCTGTCATACACCACGTCTGGTGTCATCTGCCACGCCTGGTACCTTCCGCCATGTTTTGCATCACCTGCCGTCAAAGTTCCATCTGTGCCTAAGCCGCTGCTACTGTCTGGACTATACAGGTACCCTTGTGCTTGGACTTTGTATAGACTTGGTACACTGTTGTTTGGCCAGCTGCTACTCCGCTACGGTCGTGCGGCCTAGTGGGTCCACATACCCACGGATCGTGACAGCCAGCATGTTATTTTTTTAATTAATAGCTATACAATGGTTTAGGGAT
This sequence comes from Rhinoderma darwinii, assembly GCF_050947455.1. Classification (NCBI taxonomy): domain Eukaryota; kingdom Metazoa; phylum Chordata; class Amphibia; order Anura; family Rhinodermatidae; genus Rhinoderma; species Rhinoderma darwinii. The sequence continues at coordinate 295,437,627 of NC_134688.1, read as the reverse complement.
CTGTATCAGAGAAGAGATAAGCTTCGAGTAAAATAAAGATTCATGTATTTAGGTGCAAAGAATTTTGGACCTAAATACATGATAAAATATTTCATATATTTTCTGGAATTTCCTAAATTAGGTCAGGAACACTGCTGACACAGTGTAATGACTATACCTAAATTAGCAGAAACGAGGCTTCAAAGGCTTTAAAGTGCTACCTGAATAACATTGAAATTGGGCATATGGATGATAAATCATCCATATGCCCAATATATCAGAACACAGAAAACTAAACAGGAGCAATAAGGGATCCAAATAGTAGTGCTGGGAAAATGAATCAGAAACAGAATGGTGAGAATATGGAAAAGTTAATTGTTTTTTTTGTATGAGAGATATTTTAAAAACCCCTTGAAATTATGCTTATTATTCTTAAGGTTAATATTGCAGCTTAATATATTTAATGGGTTAATGTTTCGTTTTGTGTTTTCTTAAAGTTGAGGAAAATTAAAAGACTGGGATTCATCAATCTGTCACCCCAGCATCACATGGAGATTGCATGACGTTAGACGCTTAGTTTGGCGAATGTTCCATTAGTCATGCCAGCTTCATGCTGCTATAGGGATCTGTTGCAATGAATTTTCCTTATAATCGACATAATGATAATTCCACACTGCCTTGCACTGGATCCTGTGATAACTTGGAAGACATGGCTAAATGTATGGGGTACAAACATTTAAGACATTTTCTTATAGCTTTTATTTTTTTTATGATTTCTTACCACTCAAAGGTATTTGCGTTGTTATTGATCTGTATATATGTCTTACAATACAGTCAAAATGCTTATTTTTCCTTCCTTATGTTGGTTCTTTACATAATAGAACCAAAAAATAGAACCACAATTAGTTTCTGATTATCTCTTATATTACTGTAATATTTAATAACATGATGGAAAAATGGACACTTTATGATTAGTTCTTCCCTCTTAGAAGAGAAAATGCAATTTTTCAACCTGGTCTGGAATTTAAAGTCTTGGTGCTACTTTAATGTGGGGTTCTTCCAAAACACAATGCTTTAGTAGAAATAAATCACATAAAATTATGGAACCATGCTATTTTCTACTATCCACACCCATTAAACAACACACCCAGCGATAATCTCAGCTACTGTGCTACAGCTCAGGTGTTATTCCTGCCTAATGATGTTTTAGGTGTAAGTGATGTGTAATAAATGGTAACTATGCTACTATTTAATAGTTTTGTGTACTAGTCAAGTAAGTAATTTGATTTAAGGGAAAACACAAGTACAACTTGCTTTTCTCCCATTTTACTTTTAACCCCTTGGCGCCGCAGCCATTTTTCATTTTTTAGTTTTTCACTCTACACCTTCCAAGAGCCATAACTTTTATATTTTTCCATCAATGGAATGGTGTGAAGGTTTATTTTTTTGCGTAAGGAGTTCTAGTTTTATTGACACAGTTAAAGTAATATATAATGTATCGGGAAACTGAAAAAATAGATATATTTGTGGGGTGGAATTGTAAAAAACTGTGATTCCTCCATTGTTTCTTTGGGTTTTGTTTTTATGTCTTTCACCGTGCTGTACTTAACTTTATTCTGCTGGTCGATATGATTACGGAAATACCAAATTTATAAAGTTATTTTTTTATGTTTTACTACTGTTACAAATAATAAACTTATATGTTAAAAAAAAAATCGTTTTGTGTGGCCATTTGAGAGCCAAAGCTTTTTTACTTTTTTGTTGATTGAGCGATGTGAGGACTTATTTTTTGCGGAACAAGCTGTAGTTTTTGTTGGTACCATTTTTTGGGTATATACGACTTTTTGATCAATTTTTATTACATTTGTTTTTTTAGAGCTATGTTGTTTTTTTTTTACGGCATTCACTGTGCGAGTTAAATAACGTTATATTGTAATAGTTCAGACTTTTACAGATGCGGCGATACAAATTTTGCTTACTTTTTACGTTACTTTAGAGAAAAAAATGTGAAAAGTTTTTTTTAAAACTTTACATTTTTATTTTTATTTTTGTACAATATTAAAAACTTTATTTAACTATTTATAACATTTTTTATTAGTCCCCCTCGAGGATTTAAGCCAGCAATTGGCAGTGTATTGCCATTTTTACCGGCTCCTGTTATGTCCTGCCAGAGTCAGAGCTTAAGTGTATGTGCACACGAGAACTGGCTTTTACGTCTGAAAAGACAGACTGTTTTCAGGAGAAAACAGCTGCGTCGTTTCAGACATAAAAGCTCCTCCTCGCATTATGCGAGGCATCTTTGACGGCCGATCATTTGAGCTGTTCTTCATTGAATTCAATGAAGAACGGCTCAAATTACGTTTCAAAGAAGTGTCCTGCACTTCTTTGACGAGGCAGTCATTTTACGCGTCGTCGTTTGACAGCTGTCAAATGACGATGTGTAAATGACAGGTCGTCGGCACAGTACGTCGGTAAACCCATTCAAATGAATGGGCAGATGTTTGCCGACGTATTGGAGCCGTATTTTCAGACGTAAAATGAGGCATAATACGCTTCGTTTACGTCTGAAAATAGGTCGTGTGAACCCAGCCTAACAGGAGCAGAAAGAGTGCAGACTGGGGGGCCTTCATTAGGCCCCTGGGCTGCCATGACAACCATGGGCTGTTTTGAGCCCACTCTTGTCAGAGTAGCCTGGGTTTGGGAGAATTAAATTTACTCTAAGAATCCAACCTTGAAGTCCAAATCAGGATAGCAATGCATCGGAGAGAACACACAGACACAGACAGGTGCATCAGTATCTCATGTGGTATTCTCTGAAGAAACCACGCCCCATTCGGTTTATTTATACAGGACAAGATGCCAAAGAGAGATAACATACAAAAGCCAATAGTAGACACACACGACTACAAGTATAGCTTCATTGCAGTGGTTGCTTAACCAATTAGGTTTAAGATCGCTTATGGTACATACACACATGTTAGACAAAGACACAGCCTATGGAAATGCCCTGAGCCCCCACCTTTGGAAAAAACAAGTTTAACTGAACTTTAAACTTTCCTGGGGGTACTATAGCCCACGTCCACATCTAATAATCATTAGCTCTCTATCTCATTCTCAGCCTGATTGCACAGGATAAACAACTTAACCCTTCGGTTACTTTCATAAACCCCTCTTTTGTTTATCCTTATATCATTCAGCCTACAGCAGATCCGGATGCCTCACAGAGGTACTTCTGCCCCAGCCAGGGTCTTATTCCTAGCTGGTATAGGGAGGCTTCACCAAACATCTTCACTCCATTCCCCCCATCAGAGCACCGGACTGGCTTGTTATCTATCCAATTTTGTACGGAGTCTCATTCAGTACTCTTTCGTCCTATCAGTATAAATTCATAGATCGGGAGTACTGGTGTGGTGGCTGGCCTGTGGGTAACAGTTTTTGCCACTTTAGACATACATAAAGGCAATTTACTTTTGGCTTATATAGCTAATTTGAAGGCGAGATATAGCAGCAAGAAGACTATAAGCAACTGGGTGGCGATATGTAATAGTCCAGAGATCCATCCACCTATCCCTCTAAACCAGTTAGCTGGGATCATAAATGAGAAAGTGTCACCCCACCATGAATCTTCTTTTTCTTGGTGTTCTTCTAGTCACTTTTTCCACATTTTATCTACTACTTGGATCTCTGCTTTTATTTGCATGTTGCCTTTCAGATCTATGTAATGACAACACGTGGGACCAATTACCTGGCACATTCGACCTTGTGCAGCAGTGAGATAGCCTAGGACTATTATATTCTGGCTGGTTACTAGGATCAACTGTACAATATATATTCAAAACATCAAACATGCATTCCGTTACATTACCAAACAATTCTGCAAGCTTTTCTATATTATGTTCATTCTTAACTGCTAAACCTACAAGTGTTAGGCTGGGTTCACACGACCTATTTTCAGGCGTAAACGAGGCGTATTATACCTCGATTTACGCCTGAAAATACGGCTCCAATACGTCGGCAAACAATTGCCTATTCATTTGAATGGGTTTGCCGATGTACTGTGCCGACGACCTGTAATTTACGCGTCGTCGTTTGACAGCTGTCAAACGAGGACGCATAAAATGACTGCCTCGTCAAAGAAGTGCAGGACACTTCTTTGAAACAATGAAGAACAGCTCAAGATTACGGGCGTCAATGACGCCTCGCAAAATGCGAGGTGGAGCATTTACGTCTGAAACGACGGAGCTGTTTTCTCCTGAAAACAGTCTGTAATTTCAGACGAAAGAGCCAGTTATCGTGTGCACATACCCTTAAAGTAAAAATCATACTGATTCAAACAGTAGCTAATTTTCAATTTGCAACTAGTAGTATCCTTTAACTTAAGTGCCGTCACATTGACCCTTTACCAATTTCCTGATGTCTCTTGCCTACAGTCCATTACCCTTGGGTTCGCACTTTTAGTAATATTGGCCACCCACCAATGGTCAAAAACATATGCATCACTATTGGAAGAGGAACACTAACATTTGTCCACTTATTGTTCCATTCATTCTTCAAATGTTCATTTAGGGTTGAGGCACTGGGTGTCATCAGGTAGAGGAGGCTGAAGGTCCAGGTTCCTGCACCCGCTTGCAGTGGCTGGCATGGTTTTCCCTCGAGGTTTACTAAAGTGTCCATGGTCAGCTGGACAAGGTAGGGCCCATGAAACCTTGACTCAAGGCTTTTCCTCACATGTCTTTTGAGGATGACCCAATCTCCGGGTTGTATTGTGTGTACCATCTATGGAGTTAGGGTCTGGAATGGAAGAAAATACATGTTTATGCACTTGTTGTAAATGATTCTGTAAGGCCCCAACATACTGGGTAAGGTCCCCATGCATTGCCTGTAACTGCTGATGGAAGTACAAGCCTGTCTTGGGGACACTTCTAAACAAGATTTCATTTGGGCTAAGGCTCAACAAAGCAAGGGGTAGACACGAAGTTCAGGGCTTATATGTTTCTTCCATTGGTTTTTGTATCCTCAAATTCAGGGTACCATTCATTTTTTCTACCCTGCCACTGTTCTGGGGGTGGTTGGGAGTGTGGAAAGCCTTTTCTATCCCCACTGATCCCATGACCTCCATCATAATTTCTCCAGTGAAATGGGTTCATCTGTCACTCTCTATGGTCCCAGAGATCCTATATCTACACACAACTTCACTGAGAATTTTCTTGGCTGTGTTCTATGCAGTGGGGGAAGATACTGGCCAGGCTTCAGGCCTCCCTGAGAAAAGGTCTACGCATACAAGCACATATTTCTACACACCTACAGTAGTTGTATGTAGGTGATCTTCAGTCGCTGGAACAAATAAGCTGGCCGGGTGCACATTTTTATGGGTACCTTTGCTGTTTTACCTATGTTATGCCATGCGCATATCATGCAGGCTGCTACAAACCTAGTGGCGGCATTATTGAATCCAGGGGCAAGCCAATTTGCTGATACGTGGCTGCACATACTCTCCTTGGAGAGGTGCGTACACCCGTGCGCCAGATGTGTCATCATTGGATATAGAGATCTGGGAAGACATATCTTAGTCCCTACGGCCCAGAGGCCATCCTCATTTAGGGCAGCCCCTTTGTCTACTTGTGCCGGGAGGCCCTTCAGCATCTGGAGGTCCACGCCTGTCAGCGGCAGGTGAGTGAATGTGCTAACCCAAACTAATACCTAATTTCTTTTGTGTATATATATATATATGTATATATATATAAACGAGGAAATAGACGCAGCACTCCAGGAGTAGTTGCAGAGATAGTGGTTTATTCACCCATGTACAGAAATAGCTACGTTTCAGTCCTCTCAGCAGGACATTTGTCAAGCCTTTCTCCTCGTTTGTGTATCCAATTCAGGACCGTGTGGACGACGGTCAAGGACGCATAGCACCGTGATACTTGAATTCTCTGAAGTGCTGCTTTTTTCTACCTACTATATATATATATATATATATATATATATATGTTTTGTTAATAAAAAAAATATGAAAATGGCTAATGTGATGCAGTGTGTTTATTAATTGTTACAAAAACACAAAAAATATGAAAATCATGTTCAGCCTCCCAAAAAACAAGTAAAAACACAAAGACAATATAATTCTTTTTGAAACTAATACTTTATCAGAAAACATAAAACAGACCAGCAAATGTGACTGAGAGGTAGTGTGACCAAATAGCCGCCAGTGCTCCAATGAAGAGAAGCACTCAATGGGGTCATGGGGGGTGTTGCTGCTTCAAATATGATCATCACCGCGGATTGAGTTCTCAGGCGATGCTCCACAGGGATACGGCGCAAAAAAGGAGCCATGGACGGAACAAATATGTCCACCTCATCCTCAGGCTGATATCGAGACAAGTATTTCAAAACCCTTGTGCCACCTGGCTCGCTGTGGATGGCTCCACTCTTTCTTTTCTTTTTAGTGCAGCTCTGGAGTGAGAAGTATTCTCTGGAGTGTTTGGGCTCTGAACACTTGGCCCAGGTGATGTCACCTAAAGCTCACTGTCCTGTTGTTCCTGTTCTGGACTTGTGGTATCTTCCACAACTCTCCTCTCTGTGCTGTCATCTTCCTCAGTTTCGCCCACTAGGTTGTCCTCAGAGCTGATATTTAAAGAGAATTTATAGATATTAATATTACATTGACAGGTTTTTTTTTTGCATCAGGATCAAAATCTGAAACTTTTTGTTCAGAGGACCCCTTAAAGACATTGGTGCAGAGGGTGTGAAGCAAACATCTCAGGCATTTATTACATATTTGGTGTGATATTGACTTTTATCCCCCAAGGCGGGGGAAAACTTTTAAATAAATATATAACTGTAAAGTCCTGAAAAAAAAAGAAAGTGTACATGTACTATGCGGGCCACATTTCTTTTCTTTCTTTAAAATATTTGACTCGGTCTCTATCAGGGCCACATGCTGCACAAGTAATAAATTATTGACTAGACCCTTGATCAACAGTGACACATGACAAAAGGGGCAAAAAGATAATGTGTCTATATGGACAACATGGCTTGAAAAAAAAAAGAAACTTGTTGTATTTTTAAAAAAATAGGGCAGCTACATACTACAGGCTAAACTATGCATTTACTTACCAAAGTTGTTTCTTTCAACAGGACTGACACTACTCCACTGTGTAAACATGGCTTTTGAAATGGCCTCCCATGCCTTGTCTTTCTTAAGACAGTCATGGTACAAATCAGACCTGGTGTCCCACAACTCAGGCCTCTCCTGGACCAAAACTATTAACCTCTCAACGTCAATTGGCCGAGGCATCACTGCTTGCTTGAGAGCTTGCTAAGCACAGGACTGTTTTGTTCCTCCTCTGCCCACGCTACAAACAAACACTGGTTTTTGTTCTAAAGTCCCAATGTGCAACTCTGTGTGAATAACGCACTGGACACGGATGATACAAGTGTACAGTGCATTATTTTCACGCACCCATAGACTTCAATGGCCGACTGCAATGCGCAACCAATATAGGACATGCAGTGAGTTTCACGCAACGCACTCACGCTGCGTGAAAAATCACGCATGTGTGAATGGCCCCATTGAAAATAATGGGTCCGTGTGCTGCGCGTTGTTTCAACACACAGCACACGGACGTGATTCACGCTCTTGTGAATGGGGCCTTAGTCACAAGAGAGAGCACCTCTCAATATTATGTGTTTCCGAGGGAGGCACTAAGAACTATAGTGTAGAGATAAGACTCCATTACTGTTCAAATTCCTTCCAACACTTCCACATACTCTAATCTGCTGCCTCTTGCCTTTCACCCCCACAACATTCTCAGACCCATTCTTGTAGAACTATGAGTTCCAGCAAGACAAAATGCTAAAAGAAACTAAGACTCCACTGAATTTATAATTCTAAACATAACGTTACACAGCTAACTTAGGTATTAGGACTTTTCTTTACACACTCAAAAATAACTAATAGTTTGATTAGTTCGGTAAATACACATAATGTTCTCAATATGGATCGAAACATCTAACATCAAACAGTACAGCTGGTTATGTGTGGAAAGCATGTAGTATAGATCTAGATAGAATAGATTTCCCACATTTCTAAGTCCATATTCATTGTACCAGTCTGCTTGTCAGACTTATCTTTGACACACACGCACACACTGTATACATGTCTACATCATACTTGTCGTCATAATCCACATTACCCACTGCAATGTGCCTAGCTGTATTAGTCTTCATCATCACTAGTACAGTCACTCTTGTCAAAATTTATGCCTGTATACACATACTATTCATATCAACTTACTTGTAACCACCTTGTTCAACATTAATTTACACACTCTTCCATAGCTCTGCTTTTCATTCTTGTTCTATGAAAATTTTCTATCTTGATCTATGTAAACAACCTCCCTTTCACATTCCTGCTCGTTGTAACATTCTGTTACAACCTTCTACCACCTTCTTTCCTTTTCACTGGCAACTATATCAACTGCTATATGACCACCGCCCCTCGGATGGTGTTGACTTAAAGAACTACCATTTTGGAATTCTTCACTACCAGTTCCTAGAACCTGGAATTAATGTCACTTTCTATTCAGTACTTTTTATAGTATTTTCAGTCTAAAACAACAAGGCGGTGGGATATCTCTACTAGCCACTATATCAACTGCTAGATGACCACCATCCCCCGGACGGTGTTGACTTAAAGAACTACCCTTTTGGAGTTCTTCACTACCAGTTCCTAGAGCCTGGAATTAATGTAGCTTTCTAGCAAGTGCTTTTTATAGTCTTACAATAGAATATCCTCTTCTCTGGTCTCTAGTAATCTTTATCATCAAACACAGTACAAACAGAAAGAAACAACCTCCAAACAAGACAAATGCAGGCACACAAAGTCAAGAGTTACAATAGACAGGTTCTAATCACATTCATACCGTTCCGAAGGCTGGAATCTATGGGACCCAGCTTGGGACAATCCACCGGCTAATGCCACAGGCACGAGGGATGGGTGAAACGGTTTGTAAGAATCAAAGGTTCTCACTTACCGCGGTTTTGTAGTTTCACAGATCCTTCGATAAGCAGCGAGGTTGAACTGGCCCGTTGTGGGTCCCGGGTTTCGGCACCAATGAAATGTCAGAGTAGCCTTGGTTTGGGGGAGTTAAAGGTACTCTAAGAATCCAGCCTCGGAGTCCAAAGCAGGCTATCAATGCATCGGAGAGAACACACAGACAAGTGCTTCAGTATCTTATGTGGTATTCTCTGAAGAAACCACGCCCTGTTCGGTTTATTTATACAGGAGAAGATGCCAAAGAGAGATAACATACAAAATCCAATAGAAGACACACATGATAACAAGTATAGCTTCATTGCAGTGGTTGCTTAACGAATTAGGTTTAAGATCACTTATGGTACATACAAACATGTTAGACATAGACACAGCCTGTGGAAATGCTCTGAGCCCCCACCTTTGGAAAAAAAGTTTAACTGAACTTTAAACTTTCCTGGGGGTTCTATAGCTTACATACACATCTAATAATCATTAACTCTCTATCTCATTCTCAGCCTGATTATACAGGATAAATAACTTAACCCCTCTGTTATTTTCATACTCTATACTTCAATCCCCGCACCAGGATGTACAGTGTCGTCCTGGTGAATCAAAGGGTTATAGAAGCACTGCAGGTAATTTTTTTCCGCGCCGCCCCTTTTGCAAATGTAATGTAGTGTAAATGTAGTGATGTGTATTGACTTACATGGTCCTGTATTTCACAGGCCACCCCTCTGTTCCGGGCTGCTGTGGGTTCACGTAATCTTCAGTCTGATTCCCTGTAGTCTGGCTCTCAATGCAAGTGTAAGAGAGCCTTGATGTGAGTTGTCAGAGTACAGATCATGTGACCCCCACAGCGGCCCATGAAATACAGCACCAGGTAAATTAATACACATGTCCACATTACACTACATTTGCAAAAATTTGGAGTGCTTTTTTTAAGATGGCCATATATCTGAATTATCAAAAATTTTATTGAAAAAGTTAGATAATCATGTACATTAGATAGTATAAATGAATGTTCTCAACCAAACATAAGCTAAATATTTATTTATATGCAGGGTGATTCAAAGAGGATGGTGCAAAAGTAGAGACCTGTAGTTAAAGTAACATCAGTGGTAAATGGCCGGGGACTGAAAATCAAAGCAAAACTGGCTTAGTTGCCCGTAGCAACCAATCACAGCTTTCATTTTCAAGAGCCAAAATTGAAATGTGCTTATGTATTGTGACATAAGTTGGCGACATCAAAGCGTGTTGGAATTTGCAAGAACGGGGTCTGGTGTGACAGTACAGAGAAACTTTCAGAATAAATTTGGTAAATGTGCTCCACATAGAATCTGCATCTGTTAGGTGAAGCAATTTAAAACCACTGGGTGTTTGTTTAATGGGAAAAGTCTGGGCCGCCCAAAGACTTCGGAAGAGACAGTGAACAGGATTCGAGCCGTGTACGAGCGTAGTCCTAGAAAGTCGACCAGGGTGACTAGTATGGAACTAGAGGTGCCACAAACCACGATATGGCATATCTTATGAATACATCTGCGTTGTAAGCCATAGAGATTACATCTTCTTCAGGAGCTGAAATCGGACGATAAACTGAAACGCTGTGACTTTTACATTGACTTGCAGTGCCGATTGGAAGATGACAAATTTGCTGATAGGTTGGTGTTCAGCGATGAGGCTACCTTTCACCTCAGTGGGAAAACCATGTGCCCTAATCGAGCACATGAAGGACTCTGCCAAAGTAAACGTGTTCTGTGCAATGAGCAGGTGCAAAGCCTACGGTTTCTTCCTTTTTGCAGAGGATACTGTCACTGGCCACTCCTACCTGCACATGTTAAAGGAATGCTTAGAGGAAGATTTGCGAAACCTAGTCTATCTGTGCACCTCCACATTTACATTTGGATGTTCACCAATACCTGAAGGAAACTATACCGCAACGTTGGATCGGCGGGCTCCGGAAGCAACGATTCACCAATGTTTCGCTGGCTTCCATGATGGCCAGATCTAACACCCTGCCACTTCTTTCTGTGGGGCTACATCAAGGAATCAGTGTATCTGCCCCCTAACCACAGGATCTGAATGACCTGAGACAACGCATCACTGAAACAGTGGAGTCCATATCCGAGGATATGATGGCACACGTCTGGACAGAACTGGACTACCGCCTAGACATCAGCCGTGTCACTAATGGAAATCACTTTAAACATTTGTAGTGTATAGATAAAACTTGGATAGATATTGTGTTTTCTCAGGTTAATACATTTGTGTTATGTTCTCTCGGTTATGAATACTGAGGCTCAGGGGCGTAGCTAAAGGCTCATGGGCCCCGATGCAAAGGTTCTTCTTGGGCCCCCCCCCCAAAACTTCTCAGGGCCGATGGCCCGCAGCTTTCAGCTGCATCGCTGGGTCTCCTAAGTGATCCAACAATGCAGCACTAGCAGCAAGGGGCGTTACTAAGGACTTAAAACATCAGTCGGAATAGCCCCAATACATATGCCCCCCCCCCCAAAAAAATGTGTGCGTGTATGAATATGTGCATATATATATATATTTATATGAGACAGCATATCTATAGCACTACGACCCCAAAAGCTATGGATAAGATTAGATACAGCGGCTCAGCAAACAGTATCAGACATTATAGGATTAGATACAGTGGCTCAACAAACAGTATCACACATGATAGGATTAGACACAGTGGCTCAGCAGGCAGTATCACACATGATAGGATTAGATACAGGGGCTCAGCAGACAGTATCACCCATGATAGGATTAGACACTGTCACGAAGCGGGTTAGTGGACCCACTAGGCCGTACTGCCGCAGCGGGGAGGCAGCTGGCCAAACAACAGGACACCCCAGAAATACAATGTCCCGCACAAGGGTACCTGAATAGTCCAGATGGTGGCCGCAGCTCTGGCACAGATGAGATGGGTGCAGCAGATGGCGCCAAATGTGGCGGATGACACAGGAGCCGCAAGTTGCGCCAGATGTGGCAGATTCCTCCGGATGTGGCAGATAACACAGGACGTGGTGGATTCCTCCGGACGTGGTGGATTCCTCCGGACGTGGCATATGACACAGGACGTGGCGGATTCCTCCGGACGTGGCAGATGACACAGGATGTGGCGGATTCCTCCGTGTGGCAGATGACACAGGACGTGGCAGATTCCTCCGGACGTGGCAGATGACACAGACAGTAGCGGATTCCTCCGGACGTGGCAGATGACACAGGACGTGGCAGATTCCTCTGGACGTGACAGATGACACAGGACGTGGCACGACTAGATACTAGGGCAAAGCACGGGAAACAGGAACGGGGAACAAGGAACGGGGAACAAGGTACGGGTGACAACAGGAACGGGAAACACTAAGGGACCATTTGCAAGACAGACTGGGAAAACTAACAACGCTCAGGCATCGAACTAGGGGGCTGGACCCCTCTTATAGCCCAGGGTACTCACGGGTCAAAGGTCGTTCAAGATGTCCGGTGCACGCGCTGCCCCTTTAAGAGCGGGGACGAGCGTGCGCGCGCACCCTGAGGGCTCCGGCGGAGGTGAGTGGATGCAAGCGCTGGCGTCTCCTGAGGAGGAGGCTGGGGCCAGTGCTTGCCGACTCGTGGCTGCGGCTGTCAGCGGGAGGCTGGAGCTGACAGCCCGCAGCCACGGACATTACAGTATCCCCCCTCTTACGCCCCCTCTTCTTGGGACCGGAGCGAGAGAGAAACTTCTTTAGAAGAGTAGGGGCATTGAGGTTCTCCTCTGGCTCCCAGGACCTCTCTTTGGGACCAAACCCCCTCCAATCCACTAAATACAAGGTCTTTCCTCTCACTCTCTTGGTGTCCAAGATCTCCTTTACCTCAAAGATGTCCGAGGAGCCGCTGGGAGCAACCGCAGGGCTGGGAGTCTTGGAATAGCGGTTTAGGATCACAGGCTTCAGGAGGGAGATGTGGAAGGAGTTGGGAATCCTGAGGGTAGGAGGCAGCCGAAGCTTGTAGGCGACAGGGTTGATCTGCTGCAGGACCTCGAATGGTCCAAGGAACCTGGGAGCGAACTTGTATGAGGGCATCTTCAAGCGAATGTTCCGAGAGGACAGCCAGACTTTAGTCCCCGGAAGATACTGAGGCGGCTCTCTTCTCTTAGTATCTGCCTTTCGCTTCATGCGATCTACTGCCAGCAAAATAGAGGACCGGGTCTGTTGCCAGATTTGCAGGAAGTCCACATATGCAGAGTCAGCATCGGGAACCTGGGATGAAGTCGACACAGGAAGAGGGACTCTGGGATGTTGACTGTAGACGATGTGAAACGGAGAGGAAGTGGTGGACTCACTTGTGTGGTTGTTGTAAGAAAATTCGGCCTATGGTAGAAGCTGTACCCAGTTATCATGCTGTGAAGAGATGAAATGGCGGAGATAATTTTCCATGATCTGGTTGATCCTCTCAACTTGCCCATTGGACTGGGGGTGATAGGCAGAGGAAAAGTCCAATCTCACATCCAGGAGTTTACAGAGGGCTCTCCAGAACTTAGAGGTAAACTGAACCCCCCGGTCAGACACAATGTGAAGAGGCAAGCCATGCAAGCGGAAGATGTGCTGGATGAAGAGACTTGCCAGACGAGGAGCAGAAGGTAGGCCGGTCAGCGGGATAAAATGAGCCATCTTAGAGAACCGGTCCACCACCACCCAGACAGTGTTACATCCTGCTGAGGGGGGAAGGTCTGTGACGAAGTCCATCGCAATGTGCTGCCAGGGGGCATTGGGTACAGGCAGAGGTTGAAGCAGGCCGGCAGGCTTGCTGTTAGTCACTTTGTTAGCGGCACACACCGTGCAAGAAGAGACAAAGTCCAGAACATCCTTATGCAGCGTGGACCACCAAAAGTGACGAGCGATCAGGTCTCGGGTTTTACGGACACCGGCGTGCCCAGCAAGTTTAGAACTATGTCCCCAGCGGAGAATTCTTCTCCTGTCCGCCAACCGAACAAAAGTCCTCCCAGGAGGGATGTCTCTAACCTGCAGAGGATTAGCAGTGACGATGCAGGACGGGTCTATGATGGTCTGGAGGGACTCCACCGTGTCTTCCGTCTCAAACGATCTGGACAGGGCATCTGCCCTCACATTCTTGTCCGCGGGACGGTAGTGGAGCGCAAACAGAAAACGGGTGAAGAACAGCGACCACCTGGCTTGACGAGGATTAAGTCTTTGAGCGGACTGAAGGTAAGTGAGGTTCTTGTGGTCGGTGAAGATCAGGATGGGGTGAGCAGCGCCCTCCAGAAGATGTCTCCACTCCTCCAGAGCCAATTTGATGGCCAGCAGCTCCCGATCTCCAATGGAGTAATTGCGCTCAGCAGAAGAAAACATTCTAGAGTAGTAGCCACATACTACAGCCTTTCCTTTGGAGCTCCTCTGGAACAGAAGTGCACCTGCACCGATAGAGGAAGCGTCCACTTCCAGTGAGAACTGCCGAGATACGTCAGGATGATGGAGGATCGGGGCTGAAGTGAAGGCACTCTTCAGGCTATTAAATGCAGACTCTGCCTCTGGAGTCCACACTTTGGCGTTCACACCCTTCTTGGTAAGGGTCGAGATGGGAGACGTCAGAGAAGAGAAGTTAGGAATAAACTGCCGGTAGAAATTGGCGAATCCAGGAACCGCTGTATGGCCCTTAAGCATTGGGGACGTGGCCACTCCAGGACAGCCTTCACTTTCTCAGGATCCATCTTGAGGCCTTGATCCGAGATGATGTAGCCCAGGAAGGGCAGAGAACTCTTCTCAAAGATGCACTTCTCCAGCTTGGCGTATAAATGATTCTCCCTCAATCGTAGTAGAACCTGACGAACATGCCTCCGATGAGTCGTCTGGTCTGGGGAGAAAATCGAAATATCATCGAGATAAACAACAACACAGACATTGAGTAGATCTCGGAATATGTCGTTAACGAACTCCTGAAACACTGCTGGAGCATTACACTGTCCGAAGGGCATCACCAGGTATTCGTAGTGCCCGTCCCGGGTGTTAAATGCCGTCTTCCATTCGTCACCCCGGCGAATCCGGACTAGATTGTAAGCCCCACGCAGGTCTAGCTTAGAAAAAATGTTGGCCCCTCGTATGCGATCAAATAGCTCAGAGATGAGTAACAACGGGTATTTGTTCTTGACTGTGATCAGGTTGAGGCCCCCGTAGTCAATGCAGGGACGAAGGGATCCATCCTTCTTTTTAACGAAGAAGAATCCAGCCCCGGCCGGGGAGGAAGATTTCCGTATAAAACCCCTCTCCAGATTCTCCTTTATATAGGCCGACATGGATAGAGACTCAGGCAAGGAGAGAGGATATACCCGTCCACGGGGAAGAGAGGCATTAGGAACCAGTTCAATGGGGCAGTCATAGGTGCGATGTGGAGGCAGCGTCTCAGCCTCCTTTTTGCTGAAAACATCTGCATACTGAGCAAAATGGGGAGGCAGTCCCGACAGCGACTGAGTCAGAGAAGGCTTGACAGGATGGATCTGCAACAGACAACGACCATGGCACTTGGATCCCCATTGGAGAACCTCTCCAGAATTCCAGTCCAGGACTGGGGCATGAAGTCGAAGCCAAGGCAGGCCCAGCAGAACAGGATTGATGGCCTTGGGCAAAACAAGGAACGAAATAAATTCATAGTGAAGTACTCCAACCTGGAGCTTCAACGGCTTGGTTTTAGAGATAATGGGATCAGGCAGAGGCAGTCCATTAACTGAGGCAATAGCTAAAGATGTCTCTAGGGGAACTGTGGGCAGCTGAAGATGATCCACAAGCTCTTTCTGGATGAAGTTAGCAGCAGAGCCAGAGTCAAGATAGGCAGAAACTTGATGCGTCCTGTCGCCGGATACCAGGGTCACAGGAATAGTCAGTTTAGAAGCGAACCCTCTGTTAGATTCTGTTCCACCTAGTGTTGTCTCTCCAACCAATCCTAGGCAATGGGGTTTCTCCGGCCTCTGGGGGCACAGACGCACAATATGGCCTCCATGGCCGCAATACAAACAAAGTCCAGAAGTGCATCTGTGTTGTTTCTCCTGGGTAGACAATTTAACATAATTACTCTGCATCGGGTACTCTGGTGGGACGACTGAGGAGGATTGCGGGACAGCAGAATCCAGCCTAGGAAGTTCTCTGTCCAGGAGAACCTCTTGGGAACGTTCCCGGATCCTCATGTCGACGCGGGAGGCGAGTAGGATAAGATTGTCCAGGGTAGATGGCAGATCGCGAGCAGCCAGCTCGTCCTTGATCCCTGAAGACAGTCCCTGCCAGAATGTAGCCACCAAAGCCTCGTTGTGCCAGGTCAATTCAGCAGCCAGGATACGGAACTGAATGGCATACTCGCCCACGGAGAGGTCTCCCTGGTGTAGGGTCAGCAAGGATGCAGCAGCCGAAGAAACTCTCCCAGGTTCCTCAAAGATCGAGCGGAAGGTCCGTAAGAAGCACTGCAAGTCTCGGGTCTCAGGTCCCTGATGTTCCCACAGAGGATTGGCCCATGCCAGGGCTTTGCCGGTAAGGAGAGAGATGATAAAGGCGATCCGGACGTCATCCGAGCAGAAGGACCTGGCATGTAGTCTGAAATGGATCAGGCACTGATTCAAAAATCCCCTGCAGGACCTCGGATCTCCGTCATAGCGTGGAGGTAGCGGCAAGAAACACAGGGGGTTGGTACCGGTACAGACAGGAGGTGTAGCAGGCGGAACCGCAGGAACGGGTGCAGTGATGACTGTGGAAGGAGTAAGCAGCCGATGGGCTATGGCGTTTACCGACAGGAGGAGCTGGTCTTGTTGTGACTGGAGATCCTCCATCTCAGCCAGCATGGCTTGTGTAGTCAACGTCTCAGGTTTACCAGCGGGGTCCATAGCCTGAGCGTACTGTCACGAAGCGGGTTAGTGGACTCACTAGGCCGTACCGCCGCAGCGGGGAGGCAGCTGGCCAAACAACAGGACACCCCAGAAATACAATGTCCCGCACAAGGGTACCTGAATAGTCCAGATGGTGGCCGAAGCTCTGGCACAGATGAGATGGGTGCAGCAGATGGTGCCAAACGTGGTGGATGACACAGGAGCCGCAAGTTGCGCCAGACGTGGCGGATTCCTCCGGATGTGGCAGATAACACAGGACGTGGTGGATTCCTCCGGACGTGGTGGATTCCTCCGGACGTGGCAGATGACACAGGACGTGGCGGATTCCTCCGGATGTGGCAGATGACACAGGACGTGGCCGATTCCTCCGGACGTGGCAGATGACACAGGACGTGGCAGATTCCTCTGGACGTGGCAGATGACACAGGACGTGGCACGACTAGATACTAGGGCAAAGCACGGGAAACAGGAACGGGGAACAAGGAACGGGGAACAAGGTACGGGTGACAACAGGAACGGGAAACACTAAGGGACCATTTGCAAGACAGACTGGGAAAACTAACAACGCTCAGGCATCGAACTAGGGGGCTGGACCCCTCTTATAGCCCAGGGTACTCACGGGTCAAAGGTCGTTCAAGATGTCCGGTGCGCGCGCTGCCCCTTTAAGAGCGGGGACGAGCGTGCGTGCGCACCCTGCGGGCTCCGGCGGAGGTGAGTGGATGCAAGCGCTGGCGTCTCCTGAGGAGGAGGCTGGGGCCAGCGCTTGCCGACTCGTGGCTGCGGCTGTCAGCGGGAGGCTGGAGCTGACAGCCCGCAGCCACGGACTTTACAGACACAGTGGCTCAGCAGACAGTATCACACATGATAGGGTTAGATATAGGGCCCAGCAGACAGTATCACACATGATAGGATTAGATATAGGGCCGATCATACAGTATCACACATGGTAGGATTACATACAGTGGCTCAGCAGACAGTATCACACATGATTGGATTAGATATAGGGCCCAGCTCGCTAACATTGCAGCTCCAGCGCTGGACCCAGGAAAGGTAAGAATAATAATAATTTTTCTTTTTGACGTGATACAAATTATTTTTGTGCGTTTGTTTTTTTAGTTCGGTTGTTGGACTACTTCAGATTCGAGGACGACTTCGATAACTGCGTTTTTTTTTATTCTCAATAAAATGGATAACAAGGGTTGTGTGGAATTTTTATTTCAATAAAATATTTTATCTATGTCTTTGTATTTGTTTAAACTTTATAAATACCGCCCTAGTAATTGTCACTGGCTGATTCACAACTCCCATTACTAAGGGGGGGTCTTAAGGTTAGACATGAAGATGTTAACACTAATCCCCATTATTACCCTGGTACCCAGTGGCACCAGTTAGAGCCGGGTATGATCTAGTACCCGACCATCTGTAGTGACAGAGGGGCACTGGGGCAGCCGCAGTCTAGTATTATTAGGCTGGGAAAGGCCAAAAACTGTGACCCTTCCCACCCTGGTAATGCTAGGCTGCTGCTGCTATGTTGTATCTGGCTGGTTATAAAAATGGGGGAACCCAACATCGTGCTGTCCAATTATTTAGAAAAAAAAATGATGTGGGGTCCCCCCCATTTTTCATAACCAGCCAGATACAACACAGCAGCAGCAGGCTAGCATTACCAGGGTGGGAAGGGCCACTGTTTTTGGCCATTCCCAGCCTAATAATACCAGCCTGCGGTCACCCCAGTATCCGACCATCACTACAGAAGGTCGGGTACTGGATCGAGCCTGGCACCCCTGGTGGCGGTGAGTACCAGGGTAATAATGGGGGTTAGTGTTAGCCTTTTAACCGGCTAACACTAAGCCCCGCCTTAGTAATGGACGCTGTCAATCTGTCAGTGGCCATTAGTAAGTTGGCAGCGATAAAGTAAAAAAAAAAAATACAAAGACATAGAAAAAATGTATTTATTTAAATAAAACACCCCCACACAACCCTCATTAACCATTTTATTGAGAATAAAAAAACCGTCATGGAAGTAGTGCTCGAATCCGACGTAGTCCAACAACCGAAGCTGTAAAAAAACACAAAAAAAAACCACATTAGTAAGGGCCTGTACACATCACCGTTGCCCTTCCGTTGATGGGTTCTGTCGGGTTAACCCCTCAACAGAAAGGCAAACTGAAACCTCCGCTTCAGTTTCCCTCACCATTGATCTCAATGATGACGGAAACGTTGCTAAAGATTTCCGTTTCTCACCGTTGTGGCAGGGTTCCGTTGCTTTGCATTGTCGACTGCGCTATTATTTCCGCCAAAACAAAAAACCCATTTACAACGGTGACAAACGGAAACCATTAGCAAAGTTTCCATCACCATTGAGATCAATGGTGATGCAAACGGAAGCTAAGGTTTCCGTTTGCCTTTACGTTGAGGGGTTAACCAGACAGAACCACGCAACGGAAGGCCAGCGGCGATGTGAACAGGGCCTTAGATACAGAGCCCTAGATACAGGGCCCATGTGCATGTGTGATACTGTTTGTTGGACCCTGTATCTAAGCCTAATGTAGGCTTAGATACAGGGTCCAGCAGACAGTATTCTTATGCAGTATAAGCTGGGGCCCTGTATCTAAGCCTAACACACGGTAGGCTTTAAAGGTTGTCCAGTCCCTAAACATTGATGGCCTATCTTCAGCATAGGCCATCAATGGCTGATGGGTCGGGGTCCCACTCCCGGGAGCCCCGCCAATCAGCGGTCTTGTAGGGGGTGCAGAGCTCGTACGAGTGCTGCTTCCCCTTTCATTTCCCTCACTTGCTCACACTGTGAATCGCTGACACGTCCGATTCAGTGTGAGAAAGTGAACGGAATGAAGGGGAAGTAGCACTCGTACGAGCGGCTGCAACCCCTTCAAAACAGCTGATTAGCGGGGGTCCCGGGTGTCTGACCCCAACCCATCAGCAAGACACTAAAATTAAATTTACCTCCTCTTCGGCCGCAGTTCCTCACTCCATCAAGTGTCGAGATGCTGTGCGCAGCGCATAACATCGTGACGTTATGCGCTGCGCACAGCGCTGTGACGTCAGAACCTCCAATGCGCTCCAGGAAGAGGAGGGTAAGTACTGTCAGTTACTATAGTAACAGGGGCCCGTGTAGTTTATTACATAGGCCCCAGTTACTATAGTAACTTTTCATTGATGTGGTGCGGGGCGCTGCGGGCCCCCCTGGCTTCTGGGCCCGGTGGCAATTGCGACCGCTGCGACCCCTATAGCTATGCCACTGTTGAGGCTATATATTTTGCACCATCCTTCTTGAATCCTCTTCTTGTATATCAGTTGGAATATCATCAAATGATTAATTGTCAATGATTGTTATTGAAGTAAATGATCTTATGTTGATGTAGGTGTGTGATATGATTGTATGTGCTTGAAAAGAATGGACATTAAATGAGAGCATTTTGAAATGAAAAAAAAAATCAAAACATTACCCAAAAATTAAAGGGGTTTTCTGAGAAAAATACTTTTTCCAGTGACATTGGCCTACATTCATCATGCAGTTTACGCCAGGTTTTAGTACAATCTGTGACAAACATTTACATCTTGTCACTCTCCAAATTTGGGGAGTGACAAGAAATGTTTATTAGGCCTTATTCACACGAACGTGTGCGTTTTGCACGCGTAAAAAACGCAGCGTTTTGCGCACGTTGCAGTTCCGTGTGTCATCAGTGTTTGGTGCGTGTCTGCCTTATTTTCACGTGTATGGCACGCGGTTTTGACGTTTACAAAATTAAATGAAGGAGGTGGTTTTCTTTTTCCCCTCATTTCTTGAACAGCTGTTGCGCAAATTACGCCCAGCACACGGATATGCGTCCGTGTGTTGTCCGTGATTTTCACGCACCCATTGACTTCAATGGGTGCGTGATGCGCAAAAAACGCTCATGTATAGGACATGCAGTGAGTTTCACACAGCGGACACACGCTGCGTGAAAAACACGGAATGTCTGAATGGCCCCATTCACTTGCATAGGTCCATGCGACGTGCGTGATTTTCACGAGCGTATCACGGACGTGAAATACGCTCGTGTAAATAAGGCCTTAAGGATAAAGTCTGAGGATAGCGCAAATTTTTCCGCAAATATATACCTGATAGTAGATGGCTTTGATTTGTTTTTCTGCTTCACAGACATTGTAAAATATACCAAATTTATTAAGATACATGTGCCAGCGGCACAAACAGCAGGCCACAGTTCTAGAAACAGTCTTCTTCAAGACTGAGCATATTGAAAAGATTTTTATTTCTAAATGTCCTGCCCAGTAAAGAGGCTTCCAGAAATCCACGTGAATTTTAGGAAAACCTTTTAAATCACAATCAATGCCTGTCTCGAGAGAGAGACTGCAGTTTTAACACCTTGTCCTCCTCCTGCCTGCCTAGTATTTACTGTATTTTTGCTGACAACATTTTTAATAATTGAAGATGATTTCTGAATACTTACCGAGGCGTAGGGACCTATTTTGGTAGGTGCCCGGTACAGTACCTTCTGTTGGTGCTCTTCCTACCCATACAGTGTACAAATAGCCATCCTATACAGTTTCTTATTATAAGCACTAAACAGAAAGGTGTTCACATAACAGTGCAATAAACACTTGGCCAAATAACACTTCCAAACAGTTGCCTAAATAAAAATGCTATACAGTGTCACCATCACTATACACTGCAAAAAAAAAATACACTGTGAAGACCCTAAGTAGAGGTGCCACCATGCCAACATACAATGAATAAATAATAGCTCCATACATAAAAGTAATCTAATAACAGTGCTTTATATTGTGTAAAAATGTCATATTAATACAATTAATATTAATGTATTTTTATAAAATTAATATTATATTTTAGGTGGTTTCAAGGCAGGGGCAGTTGATGCACGGTGTGCGATTGTACAAGTTGCAAACCCCACCAACCTTAATTATAAGGATTTATATATTACATTTATGCATAATATTTTTTTCCTCGAGAATAGCTCTTAAAGATCAGGCTGGGTATGTGATCATTTGGTGAGACAGTAATAGGTGTGGTATACACAAATGGGCATATTAATACTGACCTGACAAAAATATAGTATTTTAGTAGTAATGTATAAGATATTAACTTATGATCAGTCGCTGAAGTCTTTTGTTAGCAAAATTACAGATATTAAATACTGACCTGACAAAAATATAGTATTTTAGTAGTAATGTATAAGATATTAACTTATGATCAGTCGCTGAAGTCTTTTGTTAGCAAAATTACAGATATTAAAGAGCAAACGCCATTTGATTGACATAGTATTGATTTTTAATAAAAACAGAATCACATTAGAATGACAAAGCACAAAACACCACCTTAATGGGTGATATTGTCAATACCATTCTCTGAGGCCAGAAAATACTACTAAACAAAGCTTCTAGAATTAAAGGGAATGTGTTGCCAGCAAAACATGATTTATTTTTTTTTTGTTAAACAATTAGTGTATAGGTGATTAAACATTGTTCTAATTTTTTTTTTTTTTTCACGAGTCAGGAAATATTATAAATTGGATTCAATTGGATTCTAATTTATAATATTTCCCATTGCTGGTCACTAGATGGAGCCATTCCAAAATTGCAGCATTGCATGTGGTAAAGCAACCACATTGCTTTATGCTGCATAATTGGGTAAAAAGCCCTCGCTCTAGTGAGCTCTCAGCATCCCCCCCTCCTTTATCCTGGCTAGTGCCGGGATAAACGAGGGGATTGAACGGTCTAACCTCCTACACTGTGTGTCGCCATTTTTTGAGCTAACACACAGTGTAGTAGGTTTACATACAGTAGTAAACACACACAAACATGAACATACATAGAAATCTCTTACCTGCTCCTGCCGCCGCGGCTCCCTCCGGCCCGTCCGCTCCGTCTGCTGCCGCTGGTCCAAGTGCACAAGTCCGGAAGCCGCGACCGGAAGTAGTAATCTTACTGTCCGGCCGCGACTTCCGGTCCACAGGAAAATGGCGCCGGACGGCGCGCATTTCAAATTGGACTGTGTGGGAGCGGCGCATGCGCCGTTCCCACACAGACGGCGTACATTGAAGTGGATGGAACGGGCCCCGTTCGCAGTCCCTATGGGACTGGAGCTGCCGTATTCCATGTCTGTATGTGTCGTTAATCGACACATACAGAAATGGAAAAAAAATGGCAGCCCCCATAGGGAAGAAAAAGTGTAAAAATAAGAAAAAGTAACACACAAACACACAAATTAATCCAAACGTTTTTAATAAAGCACTAACATCTTTAACATATTAAAAAAAAATTGTGGTGACACTGTTCCTTTAAAGGTGTTGTCCAGACTGTAAAAAAAAAACAAAAAAAACCCAAAACGCATTCATGTCAAAATGCAATTACTTTCCCAGCAGACAATCCTATTTCAGCGTTACTCACCGTTTCCCGATGTAACGCTGTAGACGCGGGCAGACTTCCGGTTAACAGGTAGTAAACTACAAGTCCCGTCATGCACTTCCATCTTCCTCTTACCATGTATCATAGCCCATCCCTGAGCAGTGAAGAAATACAGTGAAGAAGGGGGCTGTCTTACTTTGGCAGGGATGTCAGTGCACCAGCTCCCTAGCGGTCATTTGGAATGATGATGCGCCAACACCGCTGGGGCTAGCAGTCACATGGAATGATGACACCACAACACCACTGTAGGGGGAAACTGCTCCAGTCACATGGGAATGTGTTGGCGCGTCGTCATTGCAACTAGAACTAGAGGTCTTCTGGTGAACCAGTAGTGTATGGCAAAACAGGGAAGTTTCCTCAATTTCAACTTGTATTTGATTTGGAGATAAATTTTACTGCCTGGATAACCCCTTTAAAGCTTCTAGTAACCTACATTTTATAAGTTTTGCCTAAAAACTGTAAAGGATCTGCCAGACACAGCTTCTGTGTCAACGCCCGTAGTTAATCAGTCTGCACCTGCTCCTAGGTCTGATAGAGTGACTCGATCTGCTACCACTCAGGCTGGTGGGCTCAGGAGTGGGAGAACCTATCACAGCTTGGCCAGACGGTTCTAGCTCCCGCCCTCAGCCTATTTATACCTTCATTTCCTGCTTGTCTTTGCCTGTGATTCTTTCCTGTTTCCTGATTCTGCTGCTCCTGCTATTATCATTGACCTTGCTTCATTTTGACCCTGGCTTTACTGTCTATGCTCCTGCTCTGCGTTTGGTACCTCGTACACTCCTGGTTTGACTCGGCTCGTTCCCTACTCCTGTTGCTCACGGTGTTGCCGTGGACAACTGCCCCATTTCCCTGTCTGTCTCCCAACCCCGTCATTACATAATCACAGGCCCTTATACCTTTTCTACCCTGGTCCCTGACACAACTATGGACCCCCTTGAGACCCTGGCTCATCAAATGCAGGGCCTCTCCCTACAGGTCCAAGCCCTGGCTCAGAGGGGCAACCAGCGTGATGCTACCCTGGTAGTGCCCCCCCACCTCACCTCTTGAACCCCACCTCAAGTTGCCTGACCGGTTCTCAGGGGATCGAAAAACTTTTTTCTCCTTTCGGGAGAGATGTAGGCTCTATTTCCGTCTAAGGCCCCACTCCTCAGGTTCTGAGAGCCAGCGAGTGGGTATAATTATGTCCCGGCTCCAGGACGGGCCCCAAGAATGGGCCTTCTCCTTGGCTCCTGACGCCCCTGAACTTTCCTCTGTTGATTTTTTTTTTCTGCTCTCGGGCTCATATATGACGAGACTGACAAGACTGCCTTTGCCGAGAGTCAGCTGGTGACCTTACGTCAGGGTAAGAGACCCGTTGAGGAGTACTGTTCTGACTTTAGGAAGTGGTGTGTAGCTTCTCGGTGGAATGACCCTGCCTTGAGGTGCCAGTTTAAATTGGGTCTGTCGAACGCCCTAAAAGACCTGTTCGTTAGCTATCCCTCTTCAGACTCTCTAGATCAGGTTATGGCTTTAGCGGTACGTCTTGACCGACGTCTCAGGCAACGACGACTTGAACGTTTTTGTGCCTTCTCCCCTGGCTCCCCTATGATGGCTCCCGAGGTTCCATTGCTTCGTTCTTCCACAGAAAACTCGGATGAACCAATGCAACTCTGGGCCTCCATGTCTCCCCAACAACGTAGAAAGCTCCGCAGGAAGAATGGTCTCTGCTTATACTGTGGGGATGACAAGCATCAAGTGAACAACTTTCCTAGGCGTAAGAATAAGCGGCCGGAAGAACTTCCGCGCCTAAGTGATCATCGGGGAGGTCACTTGGGCGCTCAGGTATTTCCCATAAATATGAAACTTAATAAGATCTTGCTTCCCTTTCAGGTCTCTTTTGAGGATAGGTCTGCTACCGGCAGTGCCTTCGTGGATTCAGGGTCTTCTGCTAATATTATGTCTGTGGAATTTGCTATGTCTCTAGCTATGCCTTTGATTTATTTGCCTAAACCTGTCCCGGTAGTGGACATCGACTCCACTCCACTTGCTAATGGTTATTTTACGCAGCATACCCCTGTTTTTGAACTCATTGTTGGCTCCATGCATTTGGAGCAGTGCTCTGTACTGGTGATGCAGGAATTATCGTCCGATTTGGTTTTAGGCCTTCCCTGGTTGCAGATGCATAATCCCATGTTTAACTGGAATACTGGGGATCTTACCAAATGGGGTAATGAATGCATGACGTCATATTTTCTGTTAATTTTATTTCTCTCCCTGCCCGCAAGTATAATAATTTCCTCTGTTGACTCTGACTTAGTTTCCGAAATTGTGGCTGATCAAGGTTCAGCTCCCGGGAACCTTCCTGAGAACAAGCTGTTTGTTCCCCTGCAATTCCGGCTAAGGATGCTCAGGGAAAATCATGACTCTGCACTATCTGGCCATCCAGGCTTCCTGGGTACCAAGCACCTCATTGTTAGAAACTATTGGTGGCCTGATTTGCCTAAAGACGTTAAGGCCTACGTCGCCGCTTGTGAAATTTGTGCTAGGTCCAAGACTCCCAGGTCCTGACCAGCGGGCTTAGTATGTTCTTTGCCCATTCCCCAGAGACCTTGGACCCATATCTGCATGGATTTTATCACCGATCTGCCTCCATCTCAAGGCAAGTCAGTGGTGTGGGTTGTAGTAGACCGCTTCAGTAAGATGTGCCACTTTGTGCCCCTCAAGAAACTACCCAATGCTAAGACGTTAGCTACCTTATTTGTCAAACACATCCTGCGTCTCCATGGGTTTCCTGTCAATATAGTTTCTGACAGAGGGGTACAATTTGTTTCATTGTTTTGGAGAGCTTTCTGTAAAAGGTTGGAGATTGATCTGTCCTTCTCCTCGGCCTTCCATCCTGAAACTAATGGCCAAACCGAGAGGACTAATCAGTCTCTAGAAAAATATTTAAGGTGTTTTATCTCTGACTGTCAATATGATTGGGTCTCCTTCATTTCCCTTGCCAAATTTTCCCTTAATAACCGGGTCAGTAACTCGTCAGGGGTCTCCCCCTTTTTCTGTAATTTTGGGTTTAATCCACGGTTCTCTACCGTTTCACCTGGTGGTTTCCAACAATCCCGAGGTAGATGTCGTTCATCGGGAACAGTCTGGGCCCAGGTTCAGAAGAACCTAGAGGCGTCCCAGAGCATACAAAAGACTCAGGCAGATAGAAGACGTTCTGCTAACCCCTTGTTTGTGGTCGGGGATCTGGTGTGGCTGTCTTCAAAAAATTTGCGCCTTAAAGTCCCGTCCAAAAAATTTGCTCCCCGGTATATAGGGCCGTACAAGGTCACTGAGGTCCTTAACCCTGTCTCTTTCCGACTGGAGTTACCCCCATCTTTTCGAATACACGACGTGTTTCATGCATCCCTCCTGAAACGCTGCTCCCCGTCCTTGGCTACCTCGAGGAAACCTCCGGTTCCTGTTCTCACCCCTGAAAGGGTAGAATTCGAGGTGGCCAAGATTGTGGACAGCAGGATGGTCCAAGGCTCCAGTACCTGGTCCATTGGAGAGGATACGGGCCTGAGGAGAGGACTTGGGTACCCGCCCGGAATGTTCACGCTGGAGTATTGCTCAGGGGGTTCCATCTTCGGTTCCCCCATAAGCCAGGTCCACCTAGAAAGGGTCCAGTGGCCCCTCATAAAAGGGGGGGTACTGTAAAGGATCTGCCAGACACAGCTTCTGTGTTGACGCCCATAGTTAATCAGTCTGCACCTGCTCCTAGGTCTGATAGAGTGACTCGATCTGCTACCACTCAGGCTGGTAGGCTCAGGAGTGGGAGAAGCTATCACAGCCTGGCCAGACGGTTCTAGCTCCCGCCCTCAGCCTATGTATACCTTCATTTCCTGCTTGTCTTTGCCTGTAATTCTTTCCTGTTTCCTGGCTCTGCTGCTCCTGCTATTATTATTGACCTTGCTTCATTTTGACCCTGGCTTTACTGTCTACACTCCTGCTCTGCGTTTGGTACCTCGTACACTCCTGGTTTGACTCGGCTCGTTCCCTACTCCTGTTGCTCACGGTGTTGCCGTGGACAACTGCCCCATTTCCCTTAGCTTCTGTGTACCCTTGTCTGTTTGTCTGTCGTACACATATTGAGCTTAGGGACCGTCGCCCAGTTGTACGCCGTCGCCTAGGATGGGCCGTGCAAGTAGGCAGGGACTGAGTGGCGGGTAGATTAGGGCTCACCTGTCTGTCTCACTACCCCATCATTACAAAAACATAATGGTT
This sequence comes from Rhinoderma darwinii, assembly GCF_050947455.1. Lineage (NCBI taxonomy): Eukaryota > Metazoa > Chordata > Amphibia > Anura > Rhinodermatidae > Rhinoderma > Rhinoderma darwinii. Next base: position 295,410,049 of record NC_134688.1, on the reverse strand, counting down.
TCTTGTATTTTTTTTTCCCTGGAAATTTACCTTGAAAATCTCAATGCATGACAAATTTCCTGCAGATTGTTGGATTGGTGTTCACTCTGTTCTGTCCAAAAACAATATACTGAATTCAGTAGGACTTGCTACAACAAAAAAAATGACTTATAGATGAAAAATACATGACTGAATACTTAATAAAAACAACTATTAAATTAGATCTACACCTTAAAATCTTAACACTTGTTAATTGTAAAATAACAGTGATCCACACACAATTCTTATTATTATTATTTATATAGCCTTGGCATTATGCAGTCCTCTACAAGGGTTACATTGAATCACAGCAGTTCTTGCTTCAATACTGAAGTTACATTTTCATGGCACAAACCGAATTCATATTTGGTAGAAGACAAATAACTTACTTAAGGTATTTCAGACCCCAAGAAGTAACCCAAGTCAATTTGGGCAGGGTGGATTCTTTGGAATCAGAAGCAACGAGAAGCCAAAATTAAAAAAGGGCAGTTTTGGTGTGTTGTTTGTGATTTTAAATGTGAATATATACAATACATACTGAAAATGTTTAATATAATATAATTGTAAAGGATCTGCCAGGCACAGCTTCTGTGTCAACTCCCATAGGTAATCAGTCTGCACCTGCTTCTATGTCTGTGAGACTGACTCCATCTTCCACCACTCAGGATGGCAGGCTTAGGAGTGGGAGAGCCTATCACAGCCTGGCCAGACGGAGCTAGCTCCCGCCATCTGTCTATTTATACCTGCCTTTCCTGTTCCTCCTTGCTTGTGATTCTTCTCGTTTGGTTTCCTGGCCCTGCTGCAGCTTCTTGAACTATTTGTCCCTGCTTCATACTGACCCTGGCTTACTGACTACTCTCCTGCTCTGCGTTTGGTTCGGCTCGTTCACCACTCTTGTTGCTCACGGTGTTGCCGTGGGCAACTGCCCCATTTCCCTTAGCTTCTTGTACGCTTGTCTGTTTGTCTGTAGTGCACTTATTGGGGATAGGGACCGTCGCCCAGTTGTACCCCATCGCCTAGGGCGGGTCGTTGCAAGTAGGCAGGGACTGAGTGGCGGGTAGATTAGGGCTCACTTGTCTGTTTCCCTACCCCCATCATTACAATAATGCACAAGTGTAGAATAACATTTGTCCTTCTTACCTTCCCCAGCTCCTTGTTCCCTGCAGAGCGTAGTTCTTACTAAATGTATGCACCGGCCCTTAAATTTTACACCCTCAGCAGTGCAAAAAAACTGCAGTTGTACCTACATGATAAGCGTCTTTGGTTCCTAATGACCTCCCACAGCGTTACTACACCCATTCTGTCTTCCGCCATCTGGTCAATGCAGGCCGAGTCTGTGTCCCTGTTATTTGGAAGAAATCTACCTCTCCAACCATTGGTTACGTAGTGTGGATGACATTATGAGGATCAATGGTCTCACTGCATCACTGCAGAACACTGAGGACTCATTCATCACTGTTTGGTCCCCTTGGATTCAGTTTCAGGCCTCTAACACATATAAGTCTAATAAAGCATAGCGCTTTGTAACTACGACTGATCTTGAGGAATTCCCCTACTTTAGTTTTCAGTCCCCCCCCCCCAATTTATTTATTTTCTTTATTTCTCTTCTTTCTTTCACTTTTTCCCTTTTTTTCTACTGTATGTCCTGTTTGTCTTGGTCAGTGTCATAACAATGGTCTCTGCTGACTTCAGTTCATGTATGTGCCATACTATAACACTTTTAGGATATGTTCACACGACAACGCCAATTACGTCTGAAATTACGGAGCTGTTTTCAGGAGAAAACAGCTCCTGAATTTCAGACGTTTTTACAAGTGCACGCGTTTTTCGTGGCGTCTTTTACGGATGTAATTGGAGCTGGTTTTCATTGGAGTCAATGAAAAACTACTCCAATTACGTCCCAAGAAGTGTCCTGCATTTCTTTGACGCGGCCCTAATTTTACGCGCCGTCTTTTGACAGCGACGTGTAAAATGACAGCTCGTCTGCACAGAATATCGTAAGAACCATTGCAAGCAATGGGCAGATGTTTGCGGACGTATTGGAGCCGTCTTTTCGTGTAATTCGAGGCGTAAAACTACTCCATTACGTCTGAAAAGAGGTCGTGTGCACATACCCAAAAATGGCGAATTTACGTCTCAACAATGGTACCGTTACTGCGATTGTGGCTTATTTGTCTGTTCCTTGTTCCTTATTTGATTTTTTTTATTTTTTTTTGTTTATTATGACAATGACCAGTGTTGGGTCCGTCTTAGCACAGTTCTTTGTGTATTAGTTTTTTGTATATTGTTTTAATTCAAATGAAAAAAATCTGAATTTTAAAAAAGGTACTTTGGTTCCTGCCACCCTTGTGCCGTTATAGTTTCTGACCTGTTTCTGTTTTCTAACCAACAGTGTAACGTAGCTGGAAAATACAGGTGAATCCTAGCAAGTATAGTCACCCCCTTAACCCTTTCCCGACATCCGCCGTATATATACGGCGCATGTCAGGTGGTTGATTATGGAACGGGCTCATGGGCTGTGCCCGCTCCATAGAACTAGTGTGTCGGCTGTGTGTAACAGCCAACACTTTAAGTAAATGAGCGGAATCCCGCTCATGTGCGATCCCGCTAGTTTAACCTGTTAAATGCCACGGTCAATTGCGACCACGGCATTTACATGACTAGAAACAGGGGGGTGGCCCCCTGTAATGTTGCAACGCCCACCCCTGTGATCGCGGGGTGCCGTTGGTTGGCATGGCAGCCTGGGGGCCTGATGAAGGCCCCCTGGTCTGCCATCTTTGTTCTCCTATAAAGCCCTGCTTCCGTTTATATATTGGATCAGATCATATCAAGTGCTAGAGCTCAGTACAAGTCGTACGGTGCCAACCAGTGAATGATAATAATTATAATGCAAGGAAGGAGGGATGAACAAGGGGAATTAGGGAAGGGGCAAAGAAAAGGGGGAGTATTTTAGGGAAATCACTGGGAAATAGGCACTCGTCTCAGCATTTTATAAAAGTATCAAAATGTATTATCAATTAGTTAAAAAATGGCAGGAAATAGCACTAAGTGCAATCCTGTATCTATTTGACAAAATAAACACAAAATAACAGTACATGCAATAGGCAAACAAAAATAGACACCACAGGCCCGGGCGGGTCACTAATAAATAGCTCACATAAATCATCAATGATAATGCAACAAATTGTAGCATGAGATTCAGGATCAAATATTGAAATGTGGTGAGCTGAAGATAGACCCGTTAGGTACAGGGCTGTGTGCAGATCATGCGTTCAATCAATCAATGTGTTCCACATATCAATTAAGGATTATATCAGCTGTGGATATGAGGTGAATACAACCTCTTAATGCACTACATAAATATGTTCATGTGCATAGCCCATGAATCTCGCTGCAGAAAGATGCAATAAAAGGATGCAATCAATTACATAGACATAACATGCAAGTTTTGAGCCAACGAGATTTGTTCAACAGCACATATCAGATAATATACTCATCGCCAGTTAATGTGGCTTCTGAAGTGTGGATCGGCATGTAGACATCAAGTTCCATATATGCTGTCAATCTGTTAGTTTGCAAGCTTTTATACTTTTCCCAGAGTCCGTGTCGTAGCTGGCAGCCAGGACAAAACCACACAGGAGCCCATAAGGCAATAGTGGTTTTTAAAGGAAAACAGTCATTTGTTCCAATAGAAAGTGTTCCTTGGTGCACCGTATATCATACGGATTGAGGGAAAGAAAAGGCAAAATAGCAAGCCGCATGTACATCGGCCACGTCTCTCAGATCATCAGGCTCTCGTCGGCATGAAGGTTATGCAATTCAGTCATATGTATGCAGCAAGTGGTTCCACAGGTGAGTCTGCACACTGCTCTGCATGTGATGTCACAGAAAGAGGGCGTACACTGACGCGTTTCAACACCACGTGACTTCTTCAGAGCATAACAGCACCGTCACCGGTCACCTATTTTAATGGACTCACAGCCAATCAGAAGTCAGAATCGCCGTAATTCAATTCGATCCTAGGTGCAAAGTGTAATCTCAAGTAAGTATACAAATTTATTTTTGTGTTAATACTCAATCTTAAATCATCGTTCGATGGACATCTGCAAATAAAACACAGAAGAGAGAAAAGAAAAAGGGAAAAAGAAAAAAGAGAAAGAAAAAGAACACACGTATGAAAGATGCAGGCTGGGTCCCGGGACTCCGACCACACAGCACAAAATTGCGTGAACATACTCCCGAGACCCATGCCGCATCAAAGAAACATATGTCGTTTAAATTCATTGTTTAGGCCCAGGGGATTAATGGTTTTAAGATTATAGATCCACATGCTCTCCTTCTGTAGCAGCAGCCGATTGCGGTTTAGGCCCCTATTACCTCTAGGGAGTTGATAGATAGCCATGAACGATAGTCCTTCTGGCGATTGTTTGTGATATTCTTTAAAATGCATCTCTAGGGGACTCTTTTCTTCTCCCTTCTTTATATCCCTTACATGTTCAGACATTCTCAGCTGTACTTCCCTTATTGTTTTCCCAACGTAAATTTTTTTGCAGGGACAATATATTAAGTAAATGACCATCAAAGAGAGGCAATTGAGGAAGCTTCGAACATTAAATTCTTTACGGCCACTTGAGTCTGAGAACACATTTGATTTTTTTACAAGTTTACATTGAGAGCATGTGCCGCATTTAAACATTCCCTTAAAGGGATGAGTTGGCCATGCTGGAACATCTGATCTTCTGAACTCCGATCTAACAAGGAGGTCACGCAGATTAGGTGCTCTTCTGGCAGTCATACTGGGGTAGTCGCCTACCATATTCTGTGCTTCGTCACTGAGTGTTAAATGTGACCTATTCTTTTGCAAACTCCTCTTATTTTTCCCCAATGTTGGCCATATCTAGAAATAAATCTGACTTTATTTTGTGTTTTCGAGACTACATTCATTTTTTTAATAGGGTTTTCATTTGTTTCTTCTTGACTTTGATCATATAGGAGATCCTTTCTATCAGTGTGTAAAGCCCTGTTATATCCTCTTTTTATGCATTTCCCTGCGTATCCCCTTTGTTTGAACCTAAGTGCAAGTTCTTGGGCTTCCTTCTTAAATTGGTCAAAGTCAGAGCAGTTTCTGCAGAGACGCAGAAAGTGGCCTACCGGAATGCCTCGTATAAGGGACTTTGGGTGATGGCTTTGTGCTAGCAAATGGGTATTACCTGCAGTTGGTTTTCTGAAAGTGCTAGTCTCCAATTTGTCATTATTTTTCCGACTCAAGAGATCAAGAAAGCTGATTTCCTGAGAGCTGGCAGTATATGTCAGATGGATATTACAATTATTGGAATTGTGCATCCCCACAAAGTTCTTTAGCTGTTCGTTTGTACCCTTCCATATCATAAAGATATCGTCGATATATCTATACCAACAAAATACATGTCCCTTAAATTGCTCACAAGGATAGATAGCCACCGATTCCCAATAGCCCAGGTGGAGGCATGCATAAGAGGGAGCACAGGATGATCCCATTGCAGTGCCTTCCACCTGCAAATAATATTTATTGTCAAAACAGAAACAGTTATGGGTCAGAACAAATTCCAACATATCCACAATTAACTCATTTTGATGAGAGAATTGTGGCCGATGTTTATCAAGATAATATTCCACAGCTTTTAAACCAGCCCAGTGTGGAATTGAAGTATAAAGCGAATCAACATCAAGTCCCACTAATAGACATTCAGAGGGGATATGTAAATCATGTAGTTTTGTTAGCATATCACCAGTGTCCAACACAAATGAGGGTAGCGATTTCACAAAGGTTTGTAATTTTAAATCAACAAACTGACCAAGTCTGTCTGTGGGTCCATCTATCCCCGAAATTATAGGACATCCGGGTGGGAGCTGTCTATCCTTGTGAACATTCGGAAGGACATATATAGTGGGCATTTTAGGTTCCTTGAGTTGAAGATATTTATACTCATTGTTGGTAATCAGTCCCTCTTCAAGGGCAAATTGTAATTTCCAATTTAATTTTTTAATAATATCGGACATAGGATTTTCCCGAACCCGTCTATAGTTTTTTTTATTCCAGTTGTTTAACTATTTCCCCAATATAATATTCCTCTTTCAAGAGAACGACATTGCCTCCTTTGTCACTGGGTTTTATGACAATTCCTTTAAGTTCTCTTAATTCTTTTAAGGCCGTCCGTTCAATATATGAAAGGTTATATTCTTCTGGATCTACCCAGTCAATTGAGCTCAAGTCACGAGTGACTCCTTCCATGAAGGCCCTAACATATCTATTAGAGGAAATAGGAGGCATAGTCAGACAAGGAGGTTTTAATTTTGTAAATTCTGGTATTTCTAATTTCTAAAACCAACTGCAGGTAATACCCTTTTGCTAGCACAAACCCAAAGTCCCTTATACGAGGCATTCCGGTAGGCCAGTTTCTGCGTCTCCGCAGAAACATCTCTGACTTTGACCAAATGACTTTGGAACAAATTACTGTTTTCCTTTAAAAACCACTATTGCCTTATGGGCTCCTGTGTGGTTTTGTCCTGGCTGCCAGCTATGACACGGACTCTGGGAAAAGTATAAAAGCTTGCAAACTAACAGATTGACAGCATATATGGAACTTGATGACTACATGCCGATCCACACTTCAAAAGCCACATTAACTGGCGATGAGTATATTATCTGATATGTGCTGTTGAACAAATCTCGTTGACTCAAAACTTGCATGTTATGTCTATGTAATTGATTGCATTCTTTTATTGCATCTTTCTGCAGCGAGATTCATGGGTTATGCACATGAACATATTTATGTAGTGCATTAAGAGGTTGTATTCACCTCATATCCACAGCTGATATAATCCTTAATTGATATGTGGAACACATTGATTGATTGAACGCACGATCTGCACACTGCCCTTGTACCTAACGGGTCTATCTTTAGCTCACCACATTCCAATATTTGATCCTAAATCTCATGCTACAATTTGTTGCATTATCATTGATGATTTGTGTGCGCTATTTATTAGTGACCCGTCCGGGCCTGTGGTGTCTATTTTTGTTTGCCTATTGCATGTACTGTTATTTTGTGTTTATTTTGTAAAATAGATACAGGATTGCACTTAGTGCTATTTCCGGCCATTTTTTAACTAATTGATAATACATTTTGATACTTTTATAAAATGCTGAGATGAGCATTAGAGTCTCTAGTTTGAGAAATAGACACCTCACAGGTCCTCAACTGGCAGCTTCATTAAATAGTACCCGCAAAACGCCAGGGTCAACGTCTACAGTGAAGAGGCGACTCCGGAATGCTGGCCTTCAGGGCAGAGTGGCAAAGAAAAAGCCATATCTGAGACTGGCTAATAAAAGGAAAAGATTTATATGGGCAAAAGCACACAGACATTGGACAGAGGAAGATTGGAAAAAAGTGTTATGGACAGACGAATCGAAGTTTGAGGTGTTTCTATCACACAGAAGAACATTTGTGAGACACAGAACAACTGAAAAGATGCTGGAAGAGTGTCTGACGCCATCTGTCAAGCATGGTGGAGGTAATGTGATGGTCTGGGGTTGCTTTGGTGCTGGTAAAGTGGGAGATTTGTACAAGGTAACAGGGATTTTGAATAAGGAAGGCTATCACTCCATTTTGCAATGCCATGCCATACCCTGTGGACAGTGCTTGATTGGAGCCAATTTCATCCTACAACAGGACAATGACCCAAAGCACACCTCCAAATTATGCAAGAACTATTTAGGGAAGAAGCAGGCAGATGGTATTCTATCTGTAATGGAGTGGCCAGCGCAGTCACCAGATCTCAACCCTATAGAGCTGTTGTGGGAGCAGCTTGACCGTATGGTATGCAAGAAGTGCCCATCAAGCCAATCCAACTTGTGGGAGGGGCTTCTGGAAGCATGGGGTGAAATTTCTCCCGATTACCTCAGCAAATTAACAGCTAGAATGCCAAAGGTCTGCAATGCTGTAATTGCTGCAAATGGAGCATTCTTTGACGAAAGCAAAGTTTGAAGGAGAAAATTATTATTTGAAATAAAAATCATTATTTCTAACCTTGTCAATGTCTTGACTATATTTTCTAGTCATTTTGCAACTCATTTGATAAATATAAGTGTGAGTTTTCATGGAAAACACAAAATTGTCTGGGTGACCCCAAACTTTTGAACGGTAGTGTATATATACATACATATATATATATATATATATATATATATATATATATATATATATATATATATATATATATATATATATATATATATATATATATATATATATATATATATACGGTATGTCCTCCCTTGCAATAGACAAAAGCTGCTATTTTCCCCCAGCATCAAGTATTACAAAGGAACGGCAATTTAGAATCTGTTGCTAAGGAGCAAAATTCAACAAAAGTAACGTTTTTCTTTAGTTTAATAAGCATCCTTCATCACACTTACTTTGGCTACATAGAAAATGGTGTCATCCTTTAACTATTTCTTTAGATGACACATACTATATATGGTTCATATTTGCACGGCCCATCTCTATTCATCAGACAACTTAAAAGTGAGCAGATTCCTTAGCTATAGAGATATACAGAGTAAAAGTACAATTTATAATTAGTGAATAAAAGGACAAACCCCATGCAGAGTGTGAAGTCATGTACAGAACCTGCATTAAACTTCTCCATGGTCTCCATGACCCTAAATGCCAAACAGTTTGCGGTTTCTTGGCTGCTTGGTTACAGCATATTTCAGATCTATTTGAGAGGGAGAGGCAGAAAAAAGTCAAAACTGTTATAAAGCAAATTTGTTCCTAAAATTCGGTGTGCGCTACATATCATTAGGTAATATCAACAGAACTTTAAAAAAAAAAACAACTTAACATTGATTAACTGGTTGACGACGCATGACTAGTATACTCCTCACGAGCGGCAGGACGTTCTTGTATCATGACAAGCATACTCGCCATGCTGATCTAACGGAGCAGAGCAATCTCTGCTGTTAAACCCTTGAATGCCACATTTCATGGCAAAGAGTGAAGGTGGGCCCTGCTTTGATGCTGTCACAGGGAAGCCCTCTGATGTGATCCAGCAACATTACTACTATGGGCAGACAGACCAGGGTCCATTGAAGGACCCCAGGGCTGTCTGACCATATTTCCTATTGTTAGGGTATACTTAGATATACCCTAACAACTGCCTGTGTACAATCAGTACACAGGCCAATGTACTGGCATGGCACTGACGAGATAGCGGAAGCCAGTGTGTTCCTATGGCAGCTGGGAGCCTTCTGAACACTCCCAGACCTGCTATACGGATATCTGCACTGTGTGAACAAGGAGAAAAGCAACGGATTGTCAGGGCTCTTCTTACAACATGCCACTTAAGTGCCTTCTCAGAAGGACTGCAGAAGTGGTGTTCAGAACCCCCAACTCTACAGTAAAAGTTCCATTCTTATAAATATCATTATTTAAAGCATCACTTCAGTGGTGGTTAAAAGTGAAACTATAGGTAGAATTCAACATGGGTCAATAGAAATACCCTAGTAATTACGCCCCATGTGCTTGTTTTTTTCATGGGGTGTTAGGGCAGCAATTCCCCCAGCAAAATTATTTAGGCAACAGAGTTCAGGAGGAGCCAGCTTTACGAGAAAATATTGGTCTCCAATATTCACATGCACACCTATACAATGCTGGCGGCCATGGAAGAGGGTGGGCAGTAATGATGTGAGGACCCTTCCGCTATAGCCAATACCAAATGAAAACAAGCACGTGCGAGACATTTAAAAAACAATACTAGGGTGTGTTTATTAAACTAAGTTGTGTCCATTTTTTTACTTGTTGGATTCTGGCCGGAGTTTCACTTTAAACATTAATCTGGTCTGATCTGCATTATTGGTGACGATTTAGGAAGTAATTTTCTTTTTGGACAATGTAAGATGCTTTCAATCACATAGTAGTGTCTTTCTTCTTGTCTTAATTTATGATTGACTATGATATTTATTGTATATCTAGAAAAGCAATCAGCTTTGCTCTATTGTTTGTATCATGCATTGTTATTAATAAATCATTCCGCACATTTTAGTTTCAAATAAATGTAAATTATATAATCTATTCCGGAGAATGAGATTTGTAATACCTTAGTCAATGAATTAGTCATTGTAGAGCCATAGTAATGTGTGTAAGAACTATACATTGCGTGTCCGTTCTTGTTATTGTATATGTCATGGAAAACACACCTATTATCACGGAGTAATGTCTTTTCCATACAGAAGGTATCAGGACTGATTACTATGCCACTGTTCATTTACAGATGAGCATCAAGCCTGAATTACTTCCATGAGATTGCTTTATATAAAATAATATGTAATAAAGGCAGCGACAATTTTACATAAAAGATGTCTTTCATGTTTGTGTTAAACAGAAGCAAGAACAAAATTGGTAATACTGGAGCAATAAAATAACATCTAGAAATGCACACAAGCAAAACATACCAAATGTGTCTCTATATTTAGCACAGGGAAGATTACATTTCAGGAAAACTGACACACAACAAAAATAGTCTGAATACGCCACTAGCCGTAAGGCCTCCTACACACAGAATTTTTGGGTATTCGAAACTGCCTCAAAAATTACTTCTAAAAACACTAGTGTTATTAAAATATTACATGCACGTGGTGTTTTCTCGTTTAATGTCATTTTGTACATGATTTATTTCTGCCATTTTTGAAGTCCTCTAGAGAAGCCAATGGGAAAAATGCCTGAAAAAACACCATAAACAGAGTATGCTGCGTTTGGAAACAAATTTAGTCTTACAGCTGGGCATAGCCACAAAAAGGGTTTCCAACTTCAAATCTGATATTTGTACACAGATAATTTTTCTGGGATTGGAGTTTTTTCTTAGGCCATGTTCAGACGTGGCGGAATTTTTCCGCTGCAAATGTTGGTGCAGATTCGGGGGAATTACGCAACAAATCTGCACCAACATTTTCATATTTGACAGGTAATTCAGACGGATATCACAGCGGATTTGCCACAGATTTCAGTTTTTGCATTGCAAAGGCTGAGATTCGCAGTGAAATTTCACTTCTTCTCCGCAATGTAATGAGAATGCTGCGGAGGGAAAATTCTGCACCACAGCCTATGGTCCGCACAGTTATTTTCTGCAACGTCTGAACTAAGTTTCCTAAAAATGTATAGAAACAAATGCAAAAAACGGATTCTGCAGAATTCCACTGCGGACAGTCCGCAGCGGAATTCAACAGCAATTCCGCCAAATCTGAATGTGCCCTTACTATGATGACACACTTCAAATGATCTGACAGGAAAATATTGGCCAATCACTATTTAAGTCTGGTAATATAAATTAAAACAACCATCTGCAGTAAAAATTTCCCAAAGGCCTCGATCACACACGGAAAATTGCTGCCATTTTAAACTGCATCAAAATACGCTTCTAAAAACACTAGCATTTTTCAAATGTAACATGCATTTTTTATGCCGTTTTAGTGGGGTTTTTTTCTGGCATATTTCATTTAGTGTCATTTTGTGCATGTATTTTTTATGGCGATTTTGAAATCCTATAGAGAAGCCTATGGGGAAAAATACTTTTTTTTTTATCCCAGGCCACCCTTTTAAAAGGGTTTGCCCCACGATTAAATATTACTTTTTCCTTTCAGATACCGCGAAGTATAACAATTTTTAAATTGAAATAATTCCAGAAAATGCTCCTGTGCTCAAATAATGCTGTTAAAATTCTTATGGTGTCCTCTGGTGCTTTTTTGATTCCATCTCAGGAAATCTACCTAATGCAAAATAGCAGGAATCACTTTACTGCCCATCTACAAGGGGGTCTGGACAGTAGAACTGAGCTGCTGGGTACTAGAATTATCAGGTGATTGTTCGGAGAGGGAATTAAAATAACAGCAGGGACATAAAATAACAGACAGAGGAGCATTTTTTTAAAATTATTTTAACTGCAAAAAATTTGTTTTGAGTGATCTAAGGCTTCGTTCACATCTGCATCAGGGTTCCGTTCATGGGTTTGGTCAGACCTTTCCATCAGGGGAATCCACGAATGGAAACCAAATGGAAACCATAGTTTCTGTTAGCATTACCATTGAGTTCAATGGTAATGCTTCCATTGCTAATGGTTTCCGTTTGTCTCCGTTCTGCAAGGTCTCAGTTTTTTTGGGCGGAATCAATAGGGTAGTCAACTATGCTATTGATTCTACCAAAAAAATGGAAACCTTGCGGAACGGCGCAGATGTGAACGAAGCCTAACGGAGAAGTAGTTTGATAATACAGTACAAAGTATTTCTAAAAATAAAACCCCATAGTCACATGCAGGTGATATATTGTTCAAAGTCACATCATGACCAGTAGTCATATGACCTAGTTATGTGATACATTTTTGTAATACATGAAAGTATTTTAAGAACTTGTAACTTAAGTAAATAATATATGATTTTAAGGGTAAGTGATAGTATTCCTATAATATTCCTGGTGGCCGACAGTGGTTTAGTGGCTAATACCTAACATCTATGGGGATCTAGGATGGTGAAGGAGTTAACAGGATTATCAGTAGTGGTGCACTAGAATTGCCATTGGTTATAGGTTAATATCTAATATCCCTGGAGGTCAATTATGGTTTAGTAGTTAACACTATATGGCCAAGGGGTTAAAGGTTGCAGTCAGAGGCAGAAAAAATTTACCTAGAGTTTCACTTTATTTAAACTAAATCGGTCCAGAATTCTTTTTACTCCACGTTCAGATGTGGCAGAATTTTTCCGCTGCAAATCATGCAGATTTGGGATCTGCATCAACATTTGCATATTTGACAGGTAATTCAGACGTTGCAAATATCACAGCGGACTTGCCACAGATTTCAGTTTTTGCATTGCAAAGGCTGAAATCCGCAGTGAAATTCCGCTGCTTCTCCGCAACATAATGTGCATGCTGCAGAAGGGAAAATTCTGCACCGCAGCCTAATTTCCGCACAGTTATTTTCCGCAATGTCTGAACTAAGTTTCCTAAAAATGTATAGAAACAAATGTAGAAAACGGCTGCTGCAGAATTCCACTGTGGACTGTCCGCAGCGGAATTCAACAGCAATTCCGCTATGTCTGAACGTGGCCTCAGGTGTCATCACAGCTCTGTTTTCAGAGCACCAAATGCCTTTCTTCCCTTCAGGCCTAGTTCACACGAAGTTTTATGCAGGCAGAAAAAATCTGCCTCAAAATTCCTTCAGAAATTTTGAGGCAGATTTTGACGTGCCTGCGCTTTTTTTTCTTAGGGTTTCTTCGCAGTGTTTTTTACCCGCAGACATTGAGGATCGCAGGCAAAAAATGAAGAGGCAGAACCGCGGCAAGAAAAGACATGCCGCTTTTTTTTCAACGCGAGCAGCTAAAAGCGTTCCGTGAAAAAAAAAAACACCTCTGCCTCCCATTGAAATCAATGGGGGCAATTTCACCCGTTTTTTTTGGCCATGGATTCTGACGCGGTTTCCATGTCAAAATCAGCGACAAAAAACTCAGTATGAACTGGGCGTTACACAACCACCCAGTAAGTTGATAAAATTCTATCTGCCTGTGGCCACCACTAGTTAATATTAATAAATCAGTATGCAGTGAGCTACCCTTAGGAATATGTTGTGTTGGTGAACACAGCACACACTAGGTACCTTCCCAAACTGGCATACAACTCAGCCAGTATGCCTTTATACACGCCCAAATGCTTCACAATAAAACAAAACAAAATGAATTGGTCATTGCTAGGGGAAAACAAATAGAATATGAATATATTTATTTAATATAATTTACTTTAACTAAGTAACTTTATGCCACAGAAAATAGCGAAAGAAAATACAATTATTGAAAGTATAGTAAAACATCTCCAATAACTCTTAAGCTGGGTTCACACATCCTATTTACGGACGTAATTCGGGCGTTTTAGCCCCGAATTACGTCCGAAAATACGGCTCCAAAGCGTCTGCAAACATCTGCCCATTCATTTGAATGGGCTTTACGATGTTCTGTGCCGACGGTCATTTTTTTTACGCGCCGCTGTCAAAAGACGACGCGTAAAAAAGACGCCCGAGTCAAAGAAGTGCCTGTCACTTCTTGAGACGTAATTGGAGCCGTTTTCCCTTGACTCCATGGAAAAACAGCTCCAATTACGTCCGTAATGGATGCAGCGAAAAGCGCCTGCACTTGCCATTACGTCTGAGATTCCGGAGCTGTTTTCTCCTGAAAACAGCTCCGTGATTTCAGCCGTTACGGATGTGTACGTGTGAACATACCCTTAATCTAAAATTTCCGATAATTCGACATCCAACAAAATAGATTATTTACCAAAATAGATCTACTGTCAAGGTCATGGTCTCAGTCATGGTATTTTAATCTGGAATCACAGAAATAGTGGTTGGAATTGAAGACAGTAGAATTTTGCCAACCAGAATCTGATCAATATCATCACACCAATCCTGAGCATACTAGATTATCCCATAAGTGAAAACCCTGAGGGCATGTTCACACGTGGCAGAATTTTTCCGCTACAAATGTTGGTGCAGATTTAGGGCAATTACGCAACGAATCTGCACCAACATTTGCATATTTGACAGGTAATTCAGACGTTGCAGATGTCACAGCGGATTTGCCACAGATTTCAGTTTTTGCATTGCAAAGGCTGAAATCTGCAGAGAAATTCCGCTGCTTTCGCACAGTTATTTTCTGCAACGTCTGAACTAACTTTCCTAAAAATATATAGAAACAAATGTAAAAAACGGCTGCTGCAGAATTCCACTGCGGACTGTCCGCGGCGGAATTCAACAGCAATTACGCCACATGTGAATGTGCCCTAATGGTAAGCGATTGGCTCCAAATACAGCTCCAATTCGGGTTTGATGAACCTTCAGGGACTATTATTGTTTTAGTGCCTTGGCCCACTGGAGGACCTTCTGGTACTCTGGTAGGCCAGTCCGACTCTGTTCACTTGTTTTGTAAAGTAGCATCAGTGGCTGCAATTTCTAGTTGATATGTTAAGGCAAATTATTAAGTTGTTTTTTTTTTTTAATTCCTTCCTGGATCAATGCAGACATTGAATGTAATGTTGAATTTTCTTAGATTATTAACGTATTTACTGCTTTACCAATAATATCTAATTATAAATCTAAATTGGGTTGGCTTTTCGGATCTAACAAATTTTACCTGTTCACTTCTATTATTATCAAATTAGGTTAATTGGCAAAAATGTCATTATGGTTCCTTTGTTAAAAGGATTACCAGTTAAAGTTTTTCCTTTATAATCCCTTAAATGAGAAGATTTAAAATTGTAGCCGCGGAAAGCAATCATTCTCTGTTTGGACAACTGAATTCTTATTGTTTATTGAGGAAGGACAGAATTGTGTCACAAAACTGACATAAATTGAAAGCATATATAACTATACGAAAAATATGGTTACAAAGACATTCAATAAAAATGTTAGAAGATTGCTGAATATAACGGATTTTATTGCAATTGATTATTTTAATTCATCAGTAAGTTATAACATAAGTAAATTATGGCACATACTTTTTGACTATATATATTAAAGGAAATGTATTTAATATTAGTTTTATTAATTAGATATAAGTTTGTAGAACATAAATAATTGGTTTAGGATTTTTTTAAATATTGTAGCTTTTTAATTTTTTTTTATTTGGGGCCCCATATTGGAGAAACATACTTTCCTCCCTTATTGTCTGTACATACAGTACAGCAATGTGTGTATTCTTTATGGCAGCTGAGAAATGTTATTCAGTTGACTTTTGATTTTAACCCCTTCACAACTGCCATATGGCTATATATACGTTCCAACTGCCAATGCCCTGTGCAGTTTTCACATATATAAACATTAGCAGCCTGGAACAGGTTGTTTTTATCTGTTTTGTCTGTGCATCAGGAGCTTTTCGTTCCAGTTAGGGAGTTAGGGACTCGCAAGTCTGGGGATCCTTGTCGTGGATTGCGAGCTTGCGTCCTTTTGTCCAAAATGATCACTAATACCCCAGGTATTTTTCATTATTACTTATATTTGCTTCTTTTGAACACAGCCGGGTCTTTGATGCTGGGAGAGCATGGTTTGTTGTTGTTTGGCTTAGCAAGCAGGGTAGCCCGCTCTATGAATTATCAAGGCGTCACAAATAGGCTTCTACCTGGCTATACACGTTGCGCCTCATGACTTACACACTATCCCTCCATGTTTCACACACTTGCACCCCATTATTCATTTATTTTTGAGGCACTTTACTCATTACTGCCCCTTATATTTCACTTACATTATTACACTTGCACATACACTATTCATTTATTATTTCTTACTACACATCCCATGCACCACACACCACTCCCCTCAAGACTAGTGGGAGTGGCTATCATTATTTAAAGCACCTGCTCACTCCTTCATCAGCGTTTCTGACCTGGCTGTATCCATTTGTAAGTATGGCCTTTTTCTGTGTTTTTGTATATGTCCCCTTGCTTTTATCTGTTTTGTCTGTGCATCAGGAGCTTTTCGTTCCAGTTAGGGAGTTAGGGACTCGCAAGTCTGGGGATCCTTGTCGTGGATTGCGAGCTTGCGTCCTTTTGGCCAAAATGATCACTAATACCCCAGGTATTTTTCAGTATTACTTATATTCGCTTCTTTTGGACACAGCCGGGTCTTTGATGCTGGGAGACCATGGTGTGTTGTTGTTTGGCTTAGCAAGCAGGGTAGCCCGCTCTATGAATTATCAAGGCGTCACAAATAGGCTTCTACCTGGCTATACATGTTGCGCCTCATGACTTACACACTATCCCTCCATGTTTCACACACTTGCACCCCATTATTCATTTATTTTTGAGCCACTTTACTCATTACTGCCCCCTATATTTCACTTACATTATTACACTTGCACATACACTATTCATTTATTATTTCTTACTACACATCCCATGCACCACACACCACTCCCCTCAAGACTAGTGAGAGTGGCTATCATTATTTAAAGCACCTGCTCACTCCTTTATCAGCGTTTCTGACCTGGCTGTGTCCATTTGTAAGTATGGCCTTTTTCTGTGTTTTTGTATATGTCCCCTTGCTTTTATCTGTTTTGTCTGTGCATCAGGAGCTTTTCGTTCCAGTTAGGGAGTTAGGGACTCGCAAGTCTGGGGATCCTTGTCGTGGATTGCGAGCTTGCGTCCTTTTGGCCAAAATGATCACTAATACCCCAGGTATTTTTCATTATTACTTATATTCGCTTCTTTTGGACACAGCCGGGTCTTTGATGCTGGGAGACCATGGTGTGTTTTTGTTTGGCTTAGCAAGCAGGGTAGCCCGCTCTATGAATTATCAAGGCGTCACAAATAGGCTTCTACCTGGCTATACACGTTGCGCCTCATGACTTACACACTATCCCTCCATGTTTCACACACTTGCACCCCATTATTCATTTATTTTTGAGGCACTTTACTCATTACTGCCCCCTATATTTCACTTACATTATTACACTTGCACATACACTATTCATTTATTATTTCTTACTACACATCCCATGCACCACACACCACTCCCCTCAAGACTAGTGGGAGTGGCTATCATTATTTAAAGCACCTGCTCACTCCTTCATCAGCGTTTCTGACCTGGCTGTGTCCATTTGTAAGTATGGCCTTTTTCTGTGTTTTTGTATATGTCCCCTTGCTTTTATCTGTTTTGTCTGTGCATCAGGAGCTTTTCGTTCCAGTTAGGGAGTTAGGGACTCGCAAGTCTGGGGATCCTTGTCGTGGATTGCGAGCTTGCGTCCTTTTGGCCAAAATGATCACTAATACCCCAGGTATTTTTCATTATTACTTATATTCGCTTCTTTTGGACACAGCCGGGTCTTTGATGCTGGGAGAGCATGGGGTGTTGTTGTTTGGCTTAGCAAGCAGGGTAGCCAGCTCTATGAATTATCAAGGCGTCACAAATAGGCTTCTACCTGGCTATACACGTTGCGCCTCATGACTTACACACTATCCCTCCATGTTTCACACACTTGCACCCCATTATTCATTTATTTTTGAGGCACTTTACACATTACTGCCCCCTATATTTCACTTACATTATTACACTTGCACATACACTATTCGTTTATTATTTCTTACTACACATCCCATGCACCACACACCACTCCCCTCAAGACTAGTGGGAGTGGCTATCATTATTTAAAGCACCTGCTCACTCCTTCATCAGCGTTTCTGACCTGGCTGTGTCCATTTGTAAGTATGGCCTTTTTCAGGGCTTAATGAGTGCAGTGCTGCTTCATTGTAAGCAGCGCTGCACTCCCATGTCTGCCGGGGCTTTGAGAGCCCCGGAAAAACACCCCCCTGTAGATAGCGCCACACACAACCCCCCTGTAGATAGCGCAAAACCCCCTGTAGTTAGTGCCACCTAAGCTCCCTCTAGGAGCGGAATCCCCGGCCAGAGTACTGAGGGAGCCTCCAACGTCTCTCCATCCCCCCTGTAGATAGCACCATCCCCCTGTAGATAGTGCCACTCTCTGCATATAGCGTCACCCGTCCTGCAGATAGCAACACCCCCCTGTAGATAGCATAACCCCCTTGTAGATAGGATCAACCCCCTGTAGAAAGCATCAGCCCCCTGTAGATAGTGCCACCTAAGTTTCCTCTAGCAGCAGAATCCACGGTCAGATCGCTCTGGCTGGGGATTCTGCTCCTAGATGGAACCCCTGACATCTCTGTCCATATATGGACAGTGACGTCAGAGGCTCTCTGTAGAAAGCAGAATCTCCGGTCAGAACGCTCTGTTCGGGGCTTCCGCTCCTAGAGGGAACTTAGGTGGCGCTATCTACAGGGATGGGGAGTCTGGTGCTCTCTACAGGGGGGAATGGTGCTACCTACAGGGGGAGTGGTGCTACCTACAGGGGGAGTGGTGCTATCTACGGGAGGTGGCACTAGCTGTGAGGGGTGGCACTAAGTACAGGGGAGTGGCGCTAACTACAGAGGTGATGGTGCCATCGACGGGGATGGCGCTATCTGCGGTGGTGGCGCTATCTACAGGGGGATGGCACTATCTACAGGGGGTGGCGTTATCTTCAGGGTTTGCCACTATCTACATGGGGTGGGGTGCTATCTACAGTAGGGTGCTATATACAGGGGGTATGGCACTATCTACATGGGCACTGTGGCAATATATGGGCACTTCCTACAGGGGAAACTGTGGCACTATCTACATGGGCACTGTGTGTGGCACTATGTGGGCACTATCTACAGTGGGAACTGTGGCACTATCTATAGTGGCACTATGTGGGCACTGGCACTATCTACAGTGGGCAATGTGGCACTATCTACATGGGCACTGTAGTGTTTTCAGGTGACTGGGACAAAAAAATCCCTACTGAATATAATTCATCCATTTTCTTTTTAACGGCCATGAAAAACGGATGGCAAAGACGGTCAGACGGCCGGGAAATAGATTAAAATTTTGAGACACACTGATACAAAACAGCAATGAAAATCTGACAATTGATCCATTGTTAACTGCGCTTTTTTCACGTCGTGTGAATATAGCCTTATAGCCCTCATCACGCTCCCTTCACAGCGATCCAGGCTGACAGGAAGAAGGAAACTAATTGTTACAGAGTTGCAACAGCGTATAAATATATATCTATATAATATAGATAAATATATTTTAAAAATTACAAAAAAAGTGTTTTATTTCAAATTTTTTGTGATTTGAATGTTCATAATAAAAATGAAAAACATGAAATGAATTAAACTAATCTAGAAAATGAAAGCCTCATAAGTCTTGTAAAAAAAATAACCAGTGCATATCAGAAATGGAAAATTTGCCCTGGACAAAGGGGCATCATTGACCCTTGGTCATGAAAGGGTTAATGACAATTGACTAGTGTAAAATCACAAAAGTATTGCCGAGAAACTAAATATTTTTTAAATATGAAAATAGATTGTTCATCCATTATTATTTGTGTGATTGTAACATCTAAATAATCATCCCTATAGTGTATATTGTGCAGCGATCCATCTATTGCACCTAGCATTTTCAGCGAGTCAGAGATAAAGCTTAGCTTTAGTAAAAAAAATGTTTAATGTGTTAGTATAATCTAAGATATGGTGGAATTGACAATAGGTTATTGTCGAAAGGTGGTTAACTTAGTGGCATGGTATATTAATATGTTTTCATCAAGCGAAACATTTTAACATAGGTAGGTTGAAATTTTTTATTTTTCTATAGATTAGAATGAAAAAAATTCACGAAAACATACCATTACCATGATCAAGCCTCTATCAAAACCTAAATCACTGATGATCACTCGATTTGTTTTGGTATCTAGTTAAGACAATTTCCTAGCAAACATATTGGATATTGCCCTGTCATCATCTAAATCTATCTATAAAAGCAGCCCTTGTACCCTGTATTATAATATTAAATATTGAGGTTAGCCTATAGTAAAGTCATTCTTAGATTAATAAAATCTGCAAAGTAAATTCACTGTAACTTTGGTGTTCACAGCAAATTGTTATTCCCTATACTTCTCCATAGATCTAATTGTTTTTATACTTACTGAAAACAAGCCGCTCACCGATTGGGGGCATTTTGGGTAGGGTGAAGATGTCCTCACATGATTTTACTAATCAGCTTTGTACCTTATTGACCTTATCCAATTTAATGAGCCTTAAAGTTGTGAACAGTTACAATGTAAATATTCACTATCCAAAGAGCAGACGCTCCTGAAATACTAAATTATATAATTTCTGTGCCTCAACAAATAAGATACATATGTAAAGAAATATATGTTTGTGGGAATAAGCCTTTTAAGCAACATTTCACCTTGTAACAAAGTTTCACAGTTGAAATATAAATTAAACGTCAAGTGACTGTTTTTGCATCAATTTCAGGTCATTTTGTATTGTCTTCTGCATTGTTTTTTTTTTTGGACCACACAGCAGTTTAGCTTCATTTGTGTCTGACGTGACCTAACAGCATAGTTCCATCTGTATAACGTCATCTAGTGCTGTGTTCACTCGGTGTCCACGTTCAGTGTATGTGGCCCGGGAGAAACTCCCATTCGCATGCACGCCTGGGAGTTTATTTTAGCATCCGCCAGGCAGTTATATGTTGATATGTCTTTTTTATTACTGTATAGGCATATACAGTTCGCCACTGCAAAAAAACCAAACATACACCACAGTACTTTTTTTTACATGTGAACCTATAGATGATGGTAAACAGTGGCATTTGTGTAAGCTTTACGTTCGGCTCATCTGCCGTGAGATTTTCTTGGTGCTTTGTGTCCTTAACTTAGCCCCATAACATGATATGAACAGAGCCTGAGCTCCCACAATGCACTGCTCTATGGTAATGAGTCCAGCAAAACATCTGAATTTACCTTTCTGCCTGAACAGCCAATAAAACATCATGTCATTAAAAGCTATATAAGACCTGTAAGGCTAATTATTACAAAGTGACTTTTCACGTAGACAATACTGTAGTATGATGTTCTACAGCAGAGTTTCCCCGTTTTTTTCTTGGAGGGTTTAGATCATAGCAGGGGGTGGGTTTAATAAAAAGTATTTAAAGAAGAGGTCTGAAAAAGGTGGTACGTTATTTAGGGTTAACACAGCAGACTTCGTTATTGTGTTTCTGATAGAAGATGTGAAGTTGTGATGCGGTATGCAGATGTTTTCCATTTCA
Organism: Rhinoderma darwinii; assembly: GCF_050947455.1. Taxonomy (NCBI): domain Eukaryota; kingdom Metazoa; phylum Chordata; class Amphibia; order Anura; family Rhinodermatidae; genus Rhinoderma; species Rhinoderma darwinii. The sequence continues at coordinate 295,388,305 of NC_134688.1, read as the reverse complement.
ACATCACAAAAAGCTACATGACTGATTTGCAACGTTATACGTTGCTGTAACTTGGGATGAGGATTGCTAATGTGAAAGAAATTAACTCTTTGTCTGATTGTTCTATACTCTATTTTAACTTCAATATAAAATTGATGCTTAGGGAAATATGTTTTTGCTGTGTGTAAGAAAAAACTCTGCCGAATGACCCAAAAATGACTTGAAAGGAAAAAAGACTTATACAAATGACGCCCTCCACACCCTTCTGTTACAGAAGACAAAAAATAAGAAGAGAGGACTACGTGAAATTAATATTATTCTAGATAATGAATTGCAAATCCAAGAAAATATTATGTATGTAATGTCATTTTTGTATTTGCAAACTCAAGAGAAAATATTGAAACTATTATGTTAATGTTCAGTTATATAAACCCCTCCTATTCTGTGGAGCATTGGCCATTTACTTACATGCAAAATGACAGTTATGTCATTTCTCTGTTCCCTCTTGCTTAAGCAAATAAATATATGTGAATCTGGAGCAGCTGGTTCACCGTTAAATTATCCACAAATCTGGTTCCGAAACCCGGCAACCAAAAATTGTCTGAAACAGAACCAGGATGGGAACCAATCACAGAAGAACAAACTGGCGCCATCAAAGAGGTGAGAAACCATTTTCTCATTTGCTCTACCTTCCTTTGGTCCCCAGTCCCTCTGTTCTCTGTCGTGAGTACAGTTCCCAAAAACCTGAAACAGTTGTTAAATGCACGAACCTCTTTTGATATGTATGAGTAAGTGAATGATGATGATGGTGCATGCCACATCAGAGTGAAAGAGGCCTTTACGGCAGACTGATTGAAACTGCCTCAAGATGCACCTCTACGGAGAAAGCATGGTGGGGGCAGTAAAGTGATAAGTAAAAGGACCCTACCGATCTCAGACACATTTGTTTTTATATTTTTCTGCATTTGTCAAGTAAATTGACATTATCCAATGTGTAAGCAGCAGAAGGACAAAAGTAAAATAGAAGGTTAAGTGTATTTGGGGGTAGTTTCCGTACTGGTCTGCCTTGGTTTGTCAGTACAGTCCTTTGGGTACCCCCTGCACTCGGCCTTTGGACATCGCAGATTAAATTCACCTTCAGTCCACTGTTGTTATTGGGTGCAGGGTTATTCCCAGGGAATGAGAGTAAACCAATCTCTGTTCGCCTCTCGGCCTGTTGCTTGACAGCCTTGTGTATTACTGGTGTTGGGTCTGCATCTCGGTACACTGAAGGGCATGTCTTGAAGCTGCACCTGGCGTATCTTCTTCGTGAAAAATCATACTGCTAGTAAAACAAGAATGACAAAGCCAAATGAGAAAGCAGCTTGGAGTAGATGTATTGGAGTCTTTTAAAAAGCAACAAAAAGTCCACGGTATATTCACAGTAGGCATTTGAACAGAGACTAGTCAGTCAGGTGAAGGTAAGCAGCCTGAAGATGAGGAAGAGGGAGAGTTAGGTTCCAACAAGTAGCAATGTCTCTAGTGGAGTCCACCTCAGCGGACCTCAAGGTCCCTGACTCGAGGACCCAGAGCCTACAGTGGACACAGCGGCTAGATCTAAAAGCTCACCTCAAATGCCCACTAGCTCAGCTGCGGTGTACCCCACTGCAGACTTTTCGTTTACATATAGCTCTCCACCCCCAGTGTATATTGAGCCCCAGGTCAGGGCCACTGCCCATGAAGTTATGTCTCCTCACTCTAATCCCCACCAAATGCGAGGAAGTATCTGCCCCTGGGGAGGAAAAGTTTTGTGCAGAGTACAGGGGGAGCTCCTGATCACCCCTAAAATAAACAAAAAAGGAAGTGGACAGGATGACTGGAGAGGAACAACTATCACCTCTGGCCTCAGCCTACCCTGTCAGACAACAACTAATACCTGGTACATATGGCCAGGCTGATAGAAGGATCACTCAACATGTCCCGTGAACACCTGGGGAAATTAGAGGTTTCCTCTCATCAATCCCTAAACCACGGAACAATCCACATAGATTTGTAAATGGACTGTACAATATCACAGTAAATTACAGTCCTACTTGGACAGACCTGCAGCAGATAATAAAGTCCACGGCTGCTCAAATAAACGCAGCAGCCATCTGAACCAGGCGCACCCTACCAAAAAATCCAACAGAACGTGAAAACACTCTTTCCTCCACAGTCCTGCAAAAGGGTAAGCAGTATTCAACAAAAGGCTAAATAACCAGTGGAGGATTATTTTGAAAGGTTTAGACAGGTTGTTAAAGAGGCAAGAGGAAATTTAGATGACCAAGGAATGGGAAAGATGCTGACTGCCACCTTAGTGTCTGGATCGTAGTGTTGATCTCTGCCCATGCCGTTCGGCGTAATAAATCAGTCATAGCACTAATGATCCTAGCTAGCTCAATCCAGAGGAATATACAAGAGTTACAGGAATAAAGACTTCAAAAGATAATGATGGTAGATGTGCCTGAGAGGCAGATAGAAGGTGGTAAAACCTGGGGAGGAAATAGGATCATAGCAAATCCAAATGCTACAATTGTGGGAAAATTAGTCTCTTTTCAAGGGATTGCAGGGCACAAAGAAAGGGAGACAGAGGAGTAGTTGACAAGGAGGGCTTCCAATATTACCAGTTATTTCTGGGAGCAGTGGGGCGATGCCTTTGTCTATTTGATCCTCTCTGAAATACCTTATTATAGAGTAGAGTGCCTGGTGGACACTGGAGCAGCCCACAGTGTTCTCAAAAGATCAGAAGCCCCAAATTTGAAAACTAGTGGATTTATAGATGCTGTAGGACTGGGGGTTAAATCCATTACATTGAGGGAAACTGTAGAGACCCCTGTAAATATAGGTCCAATTAGCATCTCTCTTTCTTTTTTCCTTAGTGAATCTGTTCCCTGCAGTTTGCTGGTGAGAGATGCACGGATGGAAATGAAAGCTATCATCCAGTACACAGAGGATGGACGTATTGTGACTTCATCGGTGGGATCAGAAGACCATAACACCTTGAAGAGTCTGATCCCTCTGACAGTGGTCTGCAATCTTCCAGAGCAGGATATTCCTCCTGATCTAGAGGATGTCTCCCAGGATATCTCAGCTATAAAAGGAGGACCCGTGGGCCTAATAAAACAAGCGGACCCGGTGGTCATCAAGCTTAGACCTGGAGCTTAACTACCCTAAGTCCCTCAATATCCCCTTAGTCTGAAACAAATGAATGGTGTAGGAGACCAAATTAAATCTTTTGTGAATCAGAGCATCCTGGTTCCCTTAAAGTCCCCGGTAAATACGCCCCTGTATCTAGTGTCTAAGCCTGAGAAACAAGGCCAGTTCTGTTTGGTCCATGACCTACAGGCAGTAAACAAACTTATCCAGGAAGACTCCCCACTTGTTCCAATCCTCACACTATTCTAGGAGAGATCCCACCAAACGCCTCCTGGTTTAGTGTGAAAGATCTAGTTGATGCTTTATTGTGTGCCTGTGCACCCAGACTCCCAATAACTATTTGCCTTCACCTTTGAGGGACAACAGTATGATTGGACTAGGTTGCCACAGGGAATCGTTTCTTTACGATCTGAATGGGGTCAAATCATGAAATAGGTTCTGGATAGGTGGCGATCGCCATCAGGGGTCACTATTGTACAGTATGAGAAAGAAAAGAGTTACCACAGCACTGGACCATCAGAAGGATGCACGCCTCCACAGAACCCGGTCCACGGTCCTCAATATCGGGCAAACAAGAATGGACAAGGAGGCAACACTTTTTGACTTGTGCATCATCCCACGTCATATATGTACTACAGTGTCCCTGCAAATTAATTTATGTAGGAGAATCAACTGAAGCGTGTTGAGTCCGTTTAAATAAACATAAATCTATCATTAGAACAAAAAGTCTTGACCTTCCGGTCTCATCACACTTTGTCTCAGCGGGGCATGTGGCAAGTGATCTAAAATTTTGGATCATTGACCACATACCTATACATCGGTGGGGTGGGGATCGAGTCTTGAGACTCAAACGTAGGGAGCTTGAATGGATTTTCAAGTTGAACTCCCTATCCCCACAGAGTTTAAACATTGATTTTAAAGGAACAGTGTCACCAAAATTTTTTTTTTTATATCAGTTTGATGTTAGTGTTTTATTAAAAACTTTTGTATTTATTTGTGTGTTTGTGTGTTACTTTTTTTTATTTTTTTACTTTTTCTTCCCTATGGGGGCTGCCATTTTTTTTTCCATTTCTGTATGTGTCGATTAACGACACATACAGACATAAAATATGGCAGCTACAGTCCCATAGTGAATGCGAACGGGGCCCGTTCCATCCACTATGGTGTACACCGTCTGTGTGGAAACGACACAGTCCAAGTTGAACTGAGCGCCATCCGGCGCCATTTTCCTCTAGACTGGAAGTCGCGGCCGGACAGTAAGATTACTACTTCCGGTCGCGGCTTCCGGACTTGTGCACTTGGAGCAGCGGCAGCAGACGGAGCGGACGGACCGGAGGGAGCGGCGGCGGCAGGAGCAGGTAAGTGATTTCTATGTATGTTCGTGTTTCAGTGTGTGTTTACTAGTGTAAGTAAACCTTCTACACTGTGTGTTAGCTCAAAAAATGGCGACACACAGTGTAGGAGGTTTGACCGTTCAATCCCCTCGTTTCTCCCGGCACTAGCCAGGATAAAGGAGGGCGGGATTCTGAGAGCTCACTAGAGCGAGGGATTTTTTTCCAATTTTGCAGCATAAAGCAATGTGGTTGCTTTACCACATGCAATGCTGCAATTTTGGGAATTGCTCCATCTAGTGACCAGTGCTGGGAAATATTATAAATTAGAATCTAATTTATAATATTTCCTGACTCGTGAAAAAAATAAAAAAAATGAGAACAATGTTTAATCACCTACACACTAATTGTTTAACTAAAAAAATAAATACATTTTTTGCTAGCAACACATTCCCTTTAAGATAGGTGCAGCGATGAAGTGATGATATCACTACTTGGGTTCCTATTGGTTTTTCTGAGGTAGCTTGTTTGGCCCTGGTGCACTATCTCTCTATGTATGTGAAGTCTGAACACATTTTGACGATGATTTCATTATAGCATAACATACATTTTTAATATATACTACCATTTTTTCTCATTGTCATTTGCAGGCACATTTTGCGGATTGGACTATCTCCTCTGTCTTCTGGTGCCCTGATATATCCGTACATACAGAGCAGATTCACTACATTGTCTATAATTCAGTGTGTTTTTTCTTCTTGGAAGTGAGACAGTATTTTGGAGAGAAGTTTATTTACACTATCCCATTGTTATTAATTGACAAAAAAGTGTTTGGGGACAATATTTCAGTATTGTATTGATACATTAGGATATGATTATATCTCCACATTAGGATTGGTGCATCTATCTGGATGTTTACACATCAGAATGTATGCATTATCTTTTGACTTAGAGTCATGTAGTGCAGTGGTGGGATTTGCCAATGTTCCTATTGCTATTTCCTTCTTTGGATCCCCTCCTCTTTTGCTCTATAGTGTAAAACTGATCCTCTAGTGGGTTTCCTTGATCGTTGCTCTGCAGCCAATCAGGGACAACGAGCTGTCAACACTTCGATTATCCCCTTGCCATCTTCCAAGATGGCCGCCGCTAGAGTTAGTGACTGACTGCGCATGTGCAGGAATCACATAGCGTAATCTCGTGGGATTTCGGCATATACTGACTGATTAGACATGTCTCTGTTTTCACATGTGGGACATGCGCAGTTTGGATACAGGGACGCCAAAACCACATGAGAATGTCCATTCGCTGTCTACAGATGATAGTATGTAAATTTTTTAAAATATATTCACCTTGGTGATTTATCAATAATTAATCCATTATTGACATTTGGACTGCTTATGGTCTGTACCAGTCCCCTATTATACTGTATGTATATACACATTTTTCACCCTCATTCATGTCTGTAATTTTAGATTGAACTATTTGTAATATTTTGTATACATATATAGTGGTTTTTACTTGATCACTGTTTTATTGTCAATTGACTCTGTGAGTCCTTAAATACTTGTGTTTTGATGTGTTCACTATGCTTGAGAAAGGTCCTGGTGGACTGAAATGTTGCATGGGTGATTAAAGGCTGTTATATTTTTGTACAGTATGTTGAAAATCTCTTGATAACAGCCCCCTCAAATGAGCTGTGCATTAGTGCAACTGCTTCTCTGTTGTCCTACCTGAGGCAGTACCCCTTGAAAAAGCTACCGCGAAACGCGCGTCGGGGCTCTTGTTGTGGAGCTCATTTTAGGGTTATCATGCAACACACGGGTTGGTCTAGCTTCTGGGACCTTTTTTGATTTTGGGTGATTCCCTGGTTCCTATACATTTACACTCACACGGATACTTATGTGTTTGTGACCATCCCTCTGTATACTCCTTTGGGTCCATGATATGTTTGTCTGTTTAGGCATGCTTTTATGAGATTTATCTGTGGTTTTTGTATTTTCCTGTATCATACATCTATAGCATGTCTTTTTGAGTGACCCACAGTGATACTATATCATATATCAGTTCATATGTTGAGTATATGCTATTTTGAGTAGCCTTATTGTTCTCCACATCAGTGTAATTTAATAGTTTGTCTTATTTTAGGTCCTGATGGCCAATATGTTTTTATGAGTATTGTAATAAAGGATTTATATATTGTTGCAAGGTACATATATGTACTTGGTGTTATTCTTTCATGTGTGATATGTCCTCACATACAGTTATGGGTATTTATTGCATTTGCTGTCTTGCTGGTTCTTTTGAATTTTATGCTGTTGTATACAGGTGTACGGAGAATGGCGGAAGAACTCTATATGGCTTCTACATCAACAAACAACTGAATATAACGGATGTTAGATCTGTTCCCATGTTCCAGAAAATCATAACGGAATCCCTTTAATTGGTGTACCAATATCAATGAATGAACTCAACCTTACAGACTATAGCTATGATGTTGAAATAGACGTAGATCACACCACTCACAATGCTATCTCAGACCAAGGAACTTACTGGCCTACTCAGTACACCCACTATGTGCGTAGGGCCCATGTATGCTGATCTCATAGCCAGAATAAAAGATTGCAAAGTCAATTTACCTAAGGTACACATTGGAGAAACAGATTTTAAAAACGCCACATTACTGTTCAATATGAAGAATGATGCAGTAAAATGTGATAAGGTACTTGGTAATTGTAATAACCAATATTGGTGTGCAACTATGACAGCGTCTTGTGTCCCCAGGTGTACTGTCCTGACAAAGGAGATGATGATGATGAGTGGAACTGTAAGGCGAAAATGCATGACAATATGAGATGGTTTCAAAGTTGGCTGGGGAATCATGGTAAAATAGTTCTTAGGGTGATAAAACCAGGGCTATATTATATTTGTGGTAACAAAGCCTAGTCTTGGCTTCCTATGGAAGCGTGAGGAAATTGCACCATAGGAAGAGCTGTTCCAGCCATCAGACCAAACATCTCAATTGCTGACATTTATGAAATGTACTCTATGGAGCCTAGATACAAACGAGAGTTGTTTACAAAAGCAGATAAAGCTTGGATGTGGTTCCCATCTGGGACAGGCTGGGGAATCGAACTAGTGAATAAGTTAAACAAATATGCTAGTATAATCGATGGGATAATTAATGAGACCACCAGTTCTATCCATGCTCTCAATGAAGAGTTGGTCCAAGTTAGGAAAGTTGCCCTCCAAAATAGAATGGCTCTTGATTATCTGTTAGCAATAGAAGGTGGAACTTGTGCTGTTTTAGGTGAAGAATGTTGCACCTGGATTGAAGACTCACATGACCCCATAGAGGCACACATGAATAAAGTAAAGGAATTGCAGCAAAAAGCTAAAGATATATCAAAGAAGGGATGGAATCCTTTTTCCTTAATGGGATCTATTGGTGTTTGGATTAATAATATGCTTTCTGGATTGCTAAAACCCATAGTGGTAGCGATAGCAGGGCCGGCGTTAGGGGAGGGGGGCAAACTGGGCAATTGCCCAGGGCTCGCATCCTCTTAGGGCCCCCTGCCTGTGGCTGCTACGTTGCCCGAGGGGGCCTGCGCCGCCCTGCCCATAACATTTATAGGCCGGGCAGCATGAGCCCCCTCATGCCGGGAGGTGTGGCTAGCATTGGAGGGGGCCCCGGTGTAGCGACAGCAACATTCACGTGTGTCTGCGTCCTAGGGATTTGCAGATACAAATGTTTACTATAGGCTGCAGGCCATGGTAGGCCTTCAGCCTACAAGGCGCTGCAAAGACCCTGACCCTGACGTCACTGCATCAAGCTGGTTTTCTTGGGGGGCTGTGTGGTAATACACAGAGGGGGTTGCTGTGTAGCACTATATACAAGCGAGGGGCGCTGTGTGGCATTATATATAAGGGAGGGGGGCTGTGTGGCACTATATACAAGGGGGGCTGTGTGGCACGATCTACTAAGGGGGGCTGTATGGCACTTTCTACTAGGGCTGTGTGGCACTATATACAGGGGGCTGTGGCGCTATATACAAGGGGGAGCTGTGTGGCACTATATACAAAGAGGCGCTGTGTGACACTATATACAAGGGGGCTTTGTGGCACAATATACAATGAGGGGCTGTGTGGCATTATATACAAGGGGGCTGTGTGGCACTGTCTACTAAGTAGGGGGCTGCGTGGCACTGTCTACAAGGGGGTTCTGTGTGGCACCATATACAAGGGGGGCTGTGTGGCACGATCTACTAAGGGGGGCTGCATGGCACTTTCTACTAGGGCTGTGTGGCACTATATACAGGGGGCTGTGGCGCTATGTACAGGGGGGCTGTGTTTGGGGGCATTACTGCTGTGGGGGTACAAAGGGGCCATGGTTACTGATGGGGGTACTTTTATTGTGGGATCATTATTACCATCTGGGTCACTGTGGATTACGAGTTTGTTTAGAGGATGGGGTATAGGTGGGGAGGATGCTGGAAAAGTGAGAAACCTACATGTTTAATGACAGGGATAGGGAAACAGACAAGTGAGCCCTAATCTACCCGCCACTCAGTCCCTGCCTACTTGCAACAACCCGCCCTAGGCGATGGGGTACAACTGGGCGACGGTCCCTACACTCAGTAAGTGCACGTGAGACAACCAGACAAGGAAACACAGAACAAAGGGAAACGGGGCAGTTGCCCACGGCAACACCGTGAGCAACAAGAGTAGTAAACGAGCCGAGTCAAACCAGGAGAGTACGAGGTGCCAAACGCAGAGCAGGAGAGTAGTGAACAAGCCGAGTCAAACCAGGAGTGTACGAGGTACCAAACGCAGAGCAGAAGAGTAGTCAGTAAGCCAGGGTCAATACGAAGCAGGGACAAGTAGTTCAAGAAGCTGCAGCAGGGCCAGGAAACCAACAGAGAAGAATCACAAGCAAGGAGGAACAGGAAAGGCAGATATAAATAGACAGAGGGCGGGAGCTAGCTCCGTCTGGCCAGGCTGTGATAGGCTCTCCCACTCCTAAGCCTGCCATCCTGAGTGGTGGAAGATGGAGTCAGTCTCACAGACATAGAAGCAGGTGCAGGCTGATTACCTATGGGCGTGGATACAGAAGCTGTGCCTGGCAGATCCTTAACAACATGTCTGTGTGTCAAATTCTGAAGAGACAAGTCGTGGATGGAATAAGTCGTCGCAGTAGTCTAAGATGGATGGAAAAAAAAGTGAAAGTGAACGACTCTAATCAGAGAAAACATCACCTGTGAGTCACTAGATATAAATGTGCTGTAATCACTTATATTGTCTGCAGAGTTCCTGTGTATAACTGGCATCTACCACTATATGGTGGTAATATTGGTCTTTGTATAGTGGTTTTTATTCAGTAACAATATGGGGGCATTATTTAGTCACTATGTGGTTGTAGTGCTGCAGTATTATTCAGTAACAGTATGGGAGTATTATTCTGTCACTATGTGGTTATGGTTTGGAGGTATTATTCAGTAACAGTATGGGGGTATTATTCAGTGTCACGATCTGTGCGTGTGGGGACCCACTGGTCCGCACCGCCGTAGAGGGATGGCAGCTAGCCAAACTACAGCGTACCAAGTTAATATATATATATAGTTCAAGCACAAGGGTACCTGTAAAAGTCCAGACAGTAGCAACGGCTAGGCACAGATGGGATCTTGATGGCAGGTGATGCAGGTGAGACAGATGGCACTAGAGTGGTGTAACACCCTAGACATGGCAGAACTCGACTTCAACACTATAGCGGGCACAGGAACGACTACAACAAGTGATACAGAATACAGGTAGCAGTGCACGCAAACAACGGGAACAGGATAACACTAAGAGACCATTTGCAAGACTAACAGAGGAATACGAACAACGGTTAGGCAATGAGCAAAGGAGCAGGGTCCTTCTTATAGTCCGGAGTGATCATGGGCTAATTAATGATGGTTTACATGTGCGCGCACTGGCCCTTTAAGGCCAGGCGCGAGTTTGCATGCGGCCCTACGAGAACAGGGAAGTGTATTGGAAGTGAGCGCTGGCATCTCCTGGGAGGAGATGCGGGCCGGCGCTCACCAGACCATGGCTGCGGCCATCGAGGGGTGAGTAGTCCCGACGGTCCACGGCCTTGGACGTTACAGTATCCCCCTCTTATGCCCCATCTTCTTGGGACCAGAGCGAGAGAGGAACTTCTTAATGAGGGTAGGAGCATTGAGGTTCCCTTCTGGCTAACAGTACCTCTCCTCTGGACCAAACCCCTTCCAATCCACCAAACAAAAAGTCCTTCCTCCTACTCTCTTGAATTCTAGGATCTTCTTTACCTCGAACACATTGGCAGAACCGCTGGGAGAAACTGCAGGTCTAGGAGTTTTAATGTAGCGGTTCAGGACCACAGTCTTCAGGAGGGAATCATGAAAAGAGTCGGGGGTTTTGAGGCTTGGGGGCTGCCAAAGTTTATAGGAGACTAGGTTAATCTGATGCAGGATCTCAAAAGGTCAGAGGAACCTGGGAGCAAATTTGTATGAAGGCACCTTCAGACGGATATTCCTTGATGACAGCCAGACTTTGGTACCCGGAAGATACTGAGGTGGCTCTCTTCTCCTTGTATCTGCCTTTTGCTTCATGCGATCGAGTGCCAGCAGAATAGAGGAACGGGTCTGTTGCCAGATTTGCAAAAAGTCCCCAAATGCAGAGTCAGCTGCAGGTACCTGAGATGTAGCTGACACAGGCAGAGTGATTCTAGGATGTTGACCGTACACAATGTAGAATGTTGTGGAAGTGGTGGACTCACTTGTGTGGTTTTTGTACGAGAATTTGCCCCATGGAAGAAGCTGTACCCAGTCATCATGCTGCATGGAGATGAAGTGGCGGAGTTAATTCTCCTTGATCTGGTTAATCCTCTCGACTTGACCATTGAACTTGGGATGATAGGCTCAGCAAAAGTCCAATCTCACCTCCAGTAGTGTACAGAGGGCTCCGCAGAATTTTGAGGTGAATTTAACCCCCTGATCAGACACGATATGAAGGGGCATGCGATGCAAGCAGAAGATGTGCTTAATAAAGAGGTCTGCCAGTCGAGGAGCAGAAGGTAGGCCGGTCAGCGGGATAAAATGTGCCATCTTTGAAAACCGGTCCACCACCACCCAGACAGTATTGCATCCTGCTGAGGGGGGGAAGGTCTGTGACAAAGTCCATCGCAATGTGCTGCCAAGGGGCATTGGGTACAGGCAGAGTTTGGAGCAGACCGGCAGGTTTGGAGTGAGCAACCTTGTTGGAAGCACACACAGTACAGGAAGCGACAAAGTCCACAATATCTTTGGGCAGCGCGGGCCACCAGAAATTACGAGTTATGAGGTCCCGATTCTTGCGAACACCAGCGTGCCCAGCCATTTTGTAGCTGTGTCCCCAGCGGAGAATTCTTCTCCTGTCTGCCACCCGAACAAAAGTCCTCCCCGGAGGGATGTCTCTAACTTGCAAAGGATTGGCAGTGAAAACGAAGGACGGGTCTATGATACTTTGAGGGGACTCCACCGTGTCCTCCGTTTCAAATGACCTGGACAGGGCATCGTCCCTCACATATTTGTCAGCGGGACGGTAGTGGAGCAAAAATCGGAAACGGATGAAGAACACCGACCACCTGGCTTGATGGGATTTAACCGTTGAGCCGACTGGGGTGGGCTGCGCCCTCAAGTAGATGTCTCCACTCCTCCAGAGCCAATTTGATGGCCAGTAGCTCCCAATCCCCAATAGAGTATTTGCACTCTGCAAGGGAAAAAAGTCTCGAGTAATAGCTACATACTACTGCCTTTCCTTTGGAGCTCCTCTGGAACAGAAGTGCACCTGCACCAATAGAAGAAGCGTCCACCTCCAATGAGTACTGCTGAGGCACATCAGGGTGATGGAGGATGGAAGCTGAAGTGAAGGCATTCTTGAGGCTATTGAATGCAGATTCTGCCTCTGTCGTTGGATCTGGGGAGAAAATCAAAATGTCATCAGGATAAACTACGCAGACAAAGAGGAGGTCTCGGAAGATGTCATTGGCAAATTCTTGGAAGACCGCGAGAGAGTTACACAGGCCGAAGTGCATCACCAGGTATTCATAGTGCCCGTCTTGAGTGTTAAATGCTGTCTTCCACTTGTCACCTTGACGGATTCGGATTAGGTTGTAGGCCCCACGCAAGTCTAGTTTAGAGAAGATCTTGGCTCCGCGTATGCGATCAAATAACTCAGAGATCAGCGGCGATGGATATTTGTTTTTGACTGTGATCTGGTTGAGAACATGGTAGTCAATGCAGGGTCGAAGAGATCCGTCTTTTTTCTTTACAAAGAAGAACCTGGCACCGGCCGGAGAGGAGGATTTTCGTATGAAACCCCTCTCCAGATTCTCTTTAATATAGGTGGACATGGACAGAGTTTCTGGCAAGGAGAGGGGGTATACACGGCCACGGGGAGGTGAGGCATCAAGAACCAGTTCAATCGGGCAATCGTACGCCCGATGTGGGGGAAAGTACTCGCCCACGGAGGTGTCTCTTTGGCAAAGGGTCAGCAGGGTTGCAGCCATTGAAGAGAATCGCCCAGGTTCCTCAAATACAGTGCGGAAAATCCGTAGGAAATACCATAGGTCACGGGTCTCCGGTCCCTGTCATTCCCAGATGGGATTCGCCCATGCCAGGACCTTGTCAGTAAGGAGAGAAACTATAAATGCAACCCTTGCGCCATCAGAAGGAAATGCACTGGCATGTAGAGTGAAGTGAATCTGACACTGATTCAGAAATCCCCTGCAGGTCCTCCCGTCTCCGTCGAAACGGGGAGGCAATGGCAGAGAGAATAGCAAATCTGTACTGCCAGAAGGTGTAGTAGGAGGAGCAGCAGGAGCAGCTTGCGTATCCATCCGATGTGCAATAATGTTCACCGCCTGGAGGAGTTGGTCCTGTTGGAACCGAAGGTCAAGTATCTCGTCAGCATGGCTTGTGAAGTCGTCGCGGTCTTGGGTTGACCAGCGGGGTCCATGGCCTGAGGGTACCATCACGATCTGTGGGTGTGTGGACCCACTAGGCCACACCGCCGTAGCGGGATGGCAGCTGGCCAAACTATAGTGTAACAAGTTAATATATATATAGTCCAAGCACAAGGGTACCTGTGATAGTCCAGACAGTAGCAACGGATCTTGAGATGGGATCTTGACGGCAAGTGATGCAGGCGAGACAGACGACACCAGATGTGGTATAACACAGAAGATGTAGCAGAACTCGACTTCAACACTATAGCGGGCACAGCAACAACTACAAAACGGGATACAGGATACAGGTAGCAAGGCACAGGAACAACGGGAACAGGATAACACTAAGAGACCATTTGCAAGACTAACAGAGCAAACGAACAACACTCGGGCAATGAGCAAAGGGGCAGGGCCCTTCTTATAGTCCAGAGTGATCATGGGCTAATTAATGATGTTTTAAATATGCGCACACTGGTCCTTTAAGGCCGGGCGCGAGCGTGCGCCCGCACCCAACGGGACACAGCAAGTTGGAGCGGAAGTGAGCACTAGCATCTCCTGGGGAGGAGATGCGGGCCAGCGCTCACCAGACCATGGCTGCGGCCGTCGAGTGGTGAGTAATCCCGACGGTCCGCGGCCATGGACGTTATAGTCAGTCACTATGTGGTTATGGTGTGGTGGTATTATTCAGTAACAGAATGGGGGTATTATTCAGTCACTATGTGGTTATGGTGTGGCGGTATTATTTGGACCTTATATTGTGTTATTATTGGTAATATCGGTCTTATAATAGTGAGTTGTGTTCAGTAACAGTATGCAGGTAATATTTCATTTGGTATAGTGGTATGATATAATAACTGTATGTGTATATAGATAATTTTGTGAAACAGGTCATATGCTTTGGGGCTTGCAACACTCCTGGATGCGCTAGAAATCAGTGATGCAGTTCTCTGTACACCGCCTTCTGAATTGACTGTATTATTGATACAGTAAGGGTGTGTTCACATCAGCATATGGTTTCCGTTGATGGCTTCCGTCAGACCTTTCCATCGGAGGAACCCATCAACGGAAAGGCAAATGGAAATCATAGCTTCCGTTTGCATTACCATTGATTTGAATGGTAATGCTTCCATTGCAAATGGTTTTTCGTTTGTCTCCATTTCGTAAGGTTTCCATTTCTTTTTACCGAATCAATAGTGCAGTCGACTGATTGATGGGTTCTCCTGAGATCTGACGGAAGCCATCAATGGAACCGCGATGCAGATATGAACAGGCCTTAATTCAGAATTTGGTGCCCCACTTTTAACTTAGTACTAATTTTAATGCTCTTAATTGCCTGGAAATGATTAATGTGTTGTATTTCTCATTGCAGTAAAGATGTACATCCTTTCCTTAGTTATGATGCTACAGAGTTCATAGTCTGATAGCCCATCTCAAATACCCGCCTCTCCTGAAGACCCCTCAGCTGTTTGAGAGTTGGGTGGAGGACATCATCTCTGAGAAGAGGGTCCGACAGATACACCCAGCAGTTTGAGCACCACCATTAAAGAAGAGTTAATGCTCTGAGAGTGATTTCACCACAGATTACTCCAGGGTGGACCTTGTGTTGTGATTCATCTCTGGCCAGCTGTTGAACTTTGACATTTTCCGTTTGCATATTGTCATTATTTGTGATACAAAAAAGAGAGACATACTGATGATAGATACTACTACTAATAATGATGATGATGGTGATGATGATGATGATGATGATGATGATGATGATGAAAAGACAATGATAAAAATACGAACAAGGCCACATTTACACTTACCTAATCTGGATCGATATTCTTTCTGTATATTTAGTTCCTTTCAATAAAAGCGAATTGCCTAATTTCCAACAGTGTTTTTTATGCATGGTGTTTTTTTCAGTATACAGCACATTCTATTGTATCAAATTTTTTACCACGTAGTACAACTGAGCCTGAAAAATGTGGTTCCATAATACAGATATTTGTATTATCAATCTGTATTTGTATCTGCAACATAGGGGTAATAATAATGACAATACAGATAGGCTCTGTTCACTTTACAGTTAACAGCCTCCATCGATGGTTCTGTCTGGGTTTTCGTTATTTTTTACAGTAAAAATAGCACACCATGCAGCACTATTCTTGCTGTCAAAATGATAGAAACCATGCCAGAACCCAGATAGAACCTTATTATAAATTAATGGGGTCTGTTGGACGAACAGAAGCCATGATACTAGTGTGAAAAGAGCCTAAAACTACGAACGAAAAATATTCAAACACTATGACGCATAAAGAACAAAATACTCTATATTCAAGTGAAGTGTATCTGTCCTATCTGTCATATTAATCAATAATAGATTCTACTTTTAGCTAACAATAATAATAATAATCTAAGTACTGTATAATCTCTTTCTCTCTCTCTCTTCCACTCTCTCTCTCTCTCTCTTTTTGATGGGATTTCCCCTTTAAACACTAAAAGGAATATAAAAAGAAGGATTGTAGAAGACTGAACTTCCGTTATTATTTCTCAGACTTTATTCCTCATAATACATTTAAACGGGTTTTTCATATTTATACCGATACACATAAATACATTTGCTGAAACTTTTAAAACACATGAAGACATCTTTATTTTAAGAGTAGCGCCTGGAAAAAGATCCAACTCTTTTAGCATATGTTCACACGCTAAACTAAAAACGGCTGTAATATACGGAGCTGTTTTCAAGGCAAAACAGCCTCTGAGTTTTAGTCGTTTTTTAAGCATCAAGCGTTTTTTGGTGCGTTTTTTGCAGCCGTTTTTGGAGCTGTTTTTCTATTGAGACAAAGAAAAACGGCTCAAGAAGTGACATGCACTTCTTTCATACGAGGTATTTTTTTTACGTGCCGTTTTTACGTGCCGTTTTTACGTGCATAAAAAAACAACCCGTGGGAAAGGAACACCGTTTTTCCCATTGAAAACAATGGGCAGATGTTTGGAGGCGTTCAGCCCCCGTATTTTGAGCTGTTTTTGGGGTGTTTATGGCCCGAAAAACGGCTGAGAATAAGCCGTGTTAGGGTATGTTCACTCGGCCTCTTTTAAGCCGTTTTTCGGGCCGTAAATGGGAAAAACAGCGTTTCGTTTGGAGATGCTCTCAAATCAACATATTTGTCTCTATTTACATCTCTTTAACATATAGGAATTGAAATTTGTCTTCCGTCATTCCAGGTTATAAAGGGTTTATAGTAAGCTAGTGGCATTTTACGTGGGGTTTGTTTTTCTTGTATTCTTGTGGGCACACTTATTAAATCAAGTGAAAAATAGCTAAATAAACAGATACAATTGCCTGCCATACTGAGAAAATGCTTATAGGAGGCCCTTGTAGAGAGAAATGTCACGGTTATTGTACATAGAGAACTGCTTCAAATGGGTGAAGGCTCAAGCCATCACAGGACTGTATTAATGTTATTGTTTCATACACCTAAAATACCTCTGGCTTTTGTTATTACTCTAACTCTTAGATGAAGGCAATAGCACAAATAGCTGAATAAAATTTAAAAAAATAAATCCGTTTATAATGCTATTATGTTACTGTCATATTAAAGTTTGTTAAGTAATCTAGCTTTATTAATTCTTGTCTTATTTAAAATGTATTTCATATAAGATGCCTAATGAGGTTTGACATTTATTTTAGATGAAAATGTTTAGAATCTAGTCATTAATCTTTCTAATCTATGTATTAATTGTCAACTACAGATGTAGCCATTTTTAACTTGACTGATAACTTTCTGCAGCGTGATATCACACAACAAAAGCCATTGAAAAGTCATTGAAAAAGTCGAGATAAGGGATCTAGCCAATGTTTATTTAATGCGTTAAAAGTCAAGGTAAAGACGGCTACATCTGTTGATGATCAATCTTTGTGCTTTGTATATTGTAATTCTGTACATACAATTTACATAGCACCATTTATTTCTGCATTTTCAAGGAAATAATTTAAAGTGAAGGCCAAACACTTAAAGGGAATGTGTCGCTAGAATGTTTTATTTTTTTTTGCAGTTAAACAATTAGTATATAAGTGATTACACATTGTTTTAATTTTTTCACAAGTTAGGAAATATTATAAATTAGATTCTAATTTATAACATTTCCATGTGCTAGCCACTAGAGGGAGCAGTTCCCAAAATTGCAGGATGGTCACTGTGATAAAGCAACCTCATTAATTTATGCTGCAAATTTGGGGTGGACACACTCTCCTCTAGTGTCCTCACACAATCCCCCCTCCCTTCTTCTGGTTAGTGCTAGGAGAGGGAGGTGTTTGAATGTCTTCAAACCTCCTAAACTGTGTGCCGCCATTTTCTGAGCGACTACACAGTGGTAGGAGGATCTACAGCTCAGCAGACAGTATCACAGAGTCGCACATCATACACAAACATAAATTACCTGCTCCTGCCGCCGCCTCCGCTGGTCTACCAAAGTTCTTGCCGCCTACGCTACTCTTCCTTGCGCCTTCTTTGAACATATGGCCGGAAGCCGCAGCCGGAAGTCGTCATCTTACTGTCCGGCAGCGGCTTCCGTTCCACATGAAAATAGCGCCGGATTTCGCTCTACGAACGAGCTTCGTTCTGGTCTGTGTGGGAAGTGCGCTTGCGCAGTTCCCACACAGACGGCGCACGCTTCTGAGAATGGAACGGCTACCGTTCGCATTCTTTACGGGATTGCATGTGCCATATAGCATCTCTGTATGTGTGGTTAATCGACACATACAGAGATGAAAAATAAATGGCAGCCCCCATAAAGAAGTAAAAGTATGAATACATTAACCCCTTAGTGACCAAGCTTGTTTGGACCTTAATGACCAAGCCAAATTTGTCAAATCTGGTATGTGTGACTTTATCAGAGAATAACAAAATATAATAAAAAAAACAACACTTTTTATATAAAAGTATCACTTTGAAGACCGATTTCTTTGTAAAGCGACCATGAGAATGAAGAAACACACCCCAAAATCTATCACCCTGTTTCTCCTGTTTTCAAAAATACTCCCATTGTTGCCCCAATCTGCTTATTAGACGTGTGGCTGGGCCAAAAAGAGAGGGAGCACCCTTTGGCTTTCAGGGCACAATTGAATAAATTCTAGGCCCCATATCATGCATTTAGAGGCATTGAGCAGCCTGAACAAAAAAAAAAAACACGCAGAAATGACCCCATTTTAAAAACTAAACCCCTAAAGGTATTCATCTAGTGGTGTAGTGGGCATGCGGACCAAAAATTTTTAAAGGAGGAAATAATGGTTATTATTTCAGACACTATGGGTATATAATGTTTTCTTCGGATAAAATAGAGGAGACGTGGTAGAAGGTTATTTTGTTAGAAATATGCCACATTAATAAATTTGTGCGGCATACAGAAGAGAAGTGAAGCCGTGTATTCATAATGGATACATGTCGCTATAGACGTATTTGCCTGTACTTATGACTATGTCTTGCTGAAGAAGCAGTTGGTGCCATTATGATGTCATTGTGGACAGAATTCTGTCCTAATATAAAATCAGTCAGAGAGGAAAAAATAAACTGTACTGGAGTGACGGGTAATATCTTCAAACAAATGGAGGAAAATGTATCCAACTATGTTGCAAACTCGAGTCTGTTCACTAGATAGAAGAACACCTGCAGGGCTGCCATGACAAGGTTTGTTTTTTTCAGTGACTGGTTGTACAACGTCTCTTTAGCTCCATCAATCCTTATGAGGGACGAATGTGCCAAGTGACGCGGTACACCATAACAGGCCCCTGCCCGGCAAGGTAGGAACCGCTATGTGCACAAAACAACCAATCACCTACAGAATATATAAAGGGACAGTGTCCAAAACCATCTATAGGAACAGTAAAGGATCACTAATCCCCAAAATGATGTTAGTATTTCCAGAAGAACTGTAACAAAGCCCATGGTGTATTGATAAGGAACAGCTCGATTATTAGAGATCCTCCAAATAAAAAAAAAGATCATGCCCGTATCACGGTACAGAATTAGGAATGTAACAGCTGTATGTGGCAGGACATAGTCATAAGAACAGTCAAAATAAAAAAAATGTGGATGTGGGATTTTGTACTGGACAATTAATTCCAGCACTTGGATCACCCACAAATAAATAAAAAAAATCATAAGGGGTAAAATTAGTTTCACGGTCTGAAAAAAATGTGCTCTACAACCTCTCCCACAAGAAATAATCCCTACTTGGAAAGCCCACGAACTAAAAAGAAAATATAAAGAAATTGACTCCCTAAAAAGGCCAACAACCCATTTTTTTTTTTTTTGTGTTAAATTCTAGTAATTTGCAACCGTGCGAAAGGTTTCGAAACAGGGGTAGTTACAAAGGGCTGGTTTTGATGGACACATGGGGCAATAAAAGCGGGTATCCCTCCTCCTGCCATGCTTGCTACATACCCGACACCTTTTTTGGGGATATTTTTGGGTCTCAGTGGAAGGAATAGGGTGTAAAAAGTGGCGCTCTGAAAGCCTGCGCACATCCTCAGATTCGCAGGATTGTGCCGGTATAGTGGACTCAAAAAGGAGATGCTCAATAACCTTCTCCTGAAATTGAAGGAAAGTGAGCGTTCCTTGGGCTTTTTTGAAAATAACAAAACTGTTATAGGTAGCAACCTGGATGAGGTAGATTGCTACCTTTTTGTACCAGGCCTTATTTTTGCGCTTCACCAGGTAAGGCTGAAGCACCTGGTCGGAAAGGTCTACACCCCCCATAAATTTGTTGTAGTCTGTTACACAGACAGGTTTCTCCTTGCAGTGGTAGCCCCCCTCTCCGTAATTGCCACAGTGGTGTCCGTGTGTACGGTGGACAGCATGTAGACATCCTTCTTGTCGGCCCACTTCACTGCAAGCAATTCCTGACTTGCAAGGGCCATGGATGTTCCTTTTCTCAAACGCCTGGACACTAACTGTTGTGGGAGTCGCACTCTGTTCTTCCGTACTGTCCCACAGGCCCCTGTATTTGCAGCATGGAGGGCTTTATAAAGGGCAACGCTTGTATAAAAATTGTCTGTATAGACGTGGTACACCTTGTGCAGAAATGGCTCCATTAGGTTCCACACAATTTTGCCAGAGGTGCCAATAGTTTCTGGGCAGCCTGGGGTATGAATTTGGCAGTCCCTGCCTTCATAGATTTTGAAACCGCAGGTGTAACCCGTTGTGCTCTCGCACACTTTGTACAATTTCACCCCATATCTGGCTCGTTTGGAAGGGATGAATTGACGAAAGGAAAGACGCCCTTTCAAGCTCATGAGCGATTCATCTACAGACAAATTTTTGTCAGAGGTGTACAACTTTAAAAATAAATCATTTAGAAGGGTGATTAATGGCCTTAATTTATTAAGCCGATCATAGGCTGGGTCACTTCTTGGGGGGACTTGGGAATTGTCAGTAAAATGCATGAATCGCATTAGGGCCTCATAGCGGTTTCTGGACATCACTGCTGCAAATACAGGGGTAGCGTGGACAGCACTAGAAGTCCAGTAGGACCGGACAGAGGGTTTTTTAACCAAACCCATATTGAGGGTAATGCCTAAATTTTTTTTTATTTCTGGGACACTTGTGGGGCTCCACATTCTGGAGTACATAGACGCAGGCTTTTGTAGAACAAACTGCCTAGCATACAGATTAGTCTGCTGGACTATCAAGTCTAGGACCGTATCACATATAAATAAATTAAAAAAATTATAGGGGGTAAAATTTTGGACGTCAACACTAATTCCTGGGGTCGCTTCAAATTGGGGTACTTGGGGGGAAAATGATAGTGCAGGATCCCACATCACGGGAGGGACTGCAACACTCGGCCCTGCACTTGACACCTCTACAGCGACTGACGTATCCACCACCATAGGACTATGGGGTTCAGCTGTAGAATTAGAATCGTCACTGTCGGGAACAAATTCTGAAGCGGTGTCTGTTTCGCTTTCCTAAGTGTCGGAACATAGCAAGGCGTAGGCTTGCTTTGCGCTGTACATACGCTGAGACATATTTATAGATATGTGTATATATATATATATATGCCCTATAAGTCCTAACCCTAAAGTAAACCTAAAATCCTAAAAACGACACAAATTATAATTTATTTTTTTTATATTTTTTTATTTTTTATATAACAGACGTAAAATAAATTCTAACGGCCCTAAACACGAACGCTAAACTAGCCCTAACCCTAAAGTAACGCTAAACTAGCACTAAACCTAAAGTAACGCTAAACTAGCACTAACGCTAAACTAGAACTAACGCTAAACTAGCACTAACGCTAAACTAGCGCTGACGCTAATATATATTTTATATATTATATATATATATATATGTATATATTAGAACGATGATTTTTTATCACTTTTTCTTTCTTCACAGAACAGGACGCAGACTGATTTCTCTCTCCTCTCAGAACAACTACAATGGGAGGAGAGAGAAACACAGCCCATGTCCTGGCTGTGTTATGAAAATAACTGTCAGTGATCTCTGTGATAGGTTTTATCACAGAGATCACCTGATCAGGGACCAGTCACAACGGTCCCTGATTGTTGCTGTGCCAGCTGCCGACACAGGTAAGCTATGCACTGCGCATGCGGGCGCCATTTTGGGGGGGGGGAATCGGACCGGGGGGGAATCGGACCGGGGGGGGGGGAATCGGACATGAAGGGGAATCGGACGGGGGGGGATCGGACGTGGGGGGGGGCCGCACTAATTACCCGTTCTCTCTCCTCTCTAAGGAGTTATTGCATGAGAGGAGAGAGAAATGGCGATGATCTGCCGCTTTAGCGTGAACGCCGTGAAATAGCGATTCACGGCGATCACGTGACCAGAGACCACTCGTTATGGTCTCTGGTCGTTGCTCCGAACTCTCAGCTACCTCCGGTAGCTGAGAGAACGGAGCTCTGATCTTTCATTTCGGCACTACTTTAGGCTAAAGCGATCACGTGAAAAGGCGTCGCCTTAGCCTAAAGCCCATTAGTGAGGAACGTAAAAAGGCGTACTGTTGGTCACTAAGGGGTTAAAAAGTAGAAAGTGACAACACAAATAAATAAAATTTTTGTTTACATTATATTGAAAGCAATATAATAAAAAAAAATCATGACACCTTCCCTTTAAGTAGGGAAGCAACAGCTTTAAATATTACCCTGAATGAAACACATGAATAGAAACATGTTGGCACTTAAAATAAACATTGTTGTGTGAACGACTGGTTGGGAAAATGAAATAAACTCACCTAACCTCCGTTCCCCTGCCGATCTTTTTTTGGCCCACTGTTTCAGGATGAAGTGGGTGGGCAGTAGCTGGTGAATAGTCTTGGACTACAGTTTACTTCCAGGTTGCCACTGGAGGGAAGCGTTAATCTGAAAATCATAGCAACATCCAGGATTGCTGTAGCAGCCTCCACCCGGTAGCATGATCCTAGTACAAAAATTATGTCATTACTGAATAAAGCTATTCCACCTGACACTATATGTAAAGGGACAGTCCCACTGAAGTCCCTTCAAATTTCCTGTTCTTATCAGGGTCAGTCCAAAACGAAAGTCTATACCCTTTACATTGGCAATGTAAACTATCAGGACCTTCATCTTATGCTAAAAGCAACTCTCATTATATTTTACAAAATTGTCTTATTATTCTTATTCCCGAAAAGACACAGAATTTGGGAAGCCCCAGAAATACATCTTTGGTTACTAACCGCTCAGCTCAGTCACTATGTATCACGTGTCACCATATTAAACACAATTTCATACTGAATGAAACTAATTCCATGAATATCACAACTGCACACATCACTGGTTGATGGAACAAGAAAATATGAATTTCCCTGTTCTCTTCTGGCAGACCGCTTCTAATGTCCATTGATCTATGTTATTAAACTCATGATTAACAGATGACTTAAACACAAATCTACATGAACTCTTAATCTGCTGATTCTAAAACAGCTAGAATTTATCCGAGCTTAATTTACATCTGATATTACTGTGGAATAATGGAGAGGGACCGGATATTTAGTTATATCCTCCTAGGCTCCTTAACATTCAATGTATTACTAACATGCACAGTGATTTACTATACATTTTAGAGATTGAGACAGGCAGGAAGCTTTGTATTGTCTTTTCCTTGATTATACACACACATAGTCACAGAGTAGAAAGGTATTTGAAGTCCATGTGTCACCCCAGTTTTCATAGTCAGTATTGTCAAGTAAAAAATGCAAATCAAGTTAAAGAGCCTGGTTTCCACAGTGGAGAGAGAAAGGCAGGCTCCCTAAACATTAATACCAGTGGTCTGAGTTGTTTAGGAGGGAAATCAACATAAACTGTGCCAACCTTTGAAAAAGGGTTTGATGAGGGGGCATGGCCAGCGTTGCATGCAGTGCCACACCTGCCATGAGACGAGGTGAGCCAACAGCCTCAGGCGGCGCCACCTACCCTAAAATGGGGAGTGGCATTTTCTTCCAGGGACGAACTGGACCGGAGGGAGGGGGCATGCGGACTTAGCAGAGGTGCCACATGATGGGCACGTATGCAACACTCCTCCTCCTCCTCTCTGACGCTGTACGCAGCACGCGCTGCCAGAGAGGAGCAGGTCTGCAGGAGGAGCGGTCGAGCGAAGAGGAGAAGTGACGAGATGCACGACGTACGCTCCTGCCTTAACTCTGGCGGCGTGTGGCTGCTAGGACCGGGACCCGGGAGTATACTGCAAGAGGGGTCTGGGCATTTTACTGACAACCAAGGGCTCTATGGGGGTGGAATAATCCACCCTATAGAGCCCTCACATCACTACAATGGAAGGATGGGGGGGGTCTGAGCGTCTGTCTTACTGCAGAGGGCTCTATAGGGGGGGGGAGATTTAGAGCAGTCAGTCAGATGCTCAGACCACCCAAACCTTGCAGTATAGTAACTAGTGAGGGTTCTATGGGGGGGGGATAATTCCCCCCTATAGAGCCCTCTGTTGTTAGTAAAACGCCCAGACTCCCCCTTGCAGTATACTCCCGACCCTCCAGAGTTGGCTGACCCCTTTTAAATTAGTAGGGGCAGGAAGCTGAGCGCAGTATAATCATTCCCCATAAACCTGCCCCACGCTAATTCAAAAGTGATCGGCTGACGCTGAAGGGCGGGGGATTCTACAAGGTCTGAGCATCTTACTGACAGCAGACAGCTCTATAGGGGGGAATAATGTTCCCCATAGAGGCCTCACTAGCTACCATACTGCAAGGTTAGCGGGGTCTGAGTGTCTGACTGACTGCTGAGAACTCTAAGGGGAATGCGCCCCCTTAGAGCCCTTAGCAGTCAGTTAGACGTCCAGACCCTCACCTTGCAGTATAGTAATTAGTGAGGGCTCTATGGGGGGGATTATTCAGCCACATAGAGCCCTCAGCTGTCAGTAAGATGCTCAGACAACCCCCCATCACTTAAATTAGTGGAGGCAGGAAGCTCAGCGCAGTATAGCTTCCCCACAGCAGTCAGAATCAGTACCCTCTTTGCAGTATAATTACCCCATAGCACCCTCAGTAGTTATTATACTGCAGGGGGGAAATTTCAGTTTGATTGGTGCAACTTTCTAATTACTTTATTTAAAAATAATTTTTACTTTTCGAGATACAGATGCTTTGTATCCTGTATACAGAGCAGCTGTATATAGTGCTGAATCCTGTATCCGTCAGGTCAGCGGGACTGACGGATTCAGTGTCAGCGGGTCCTGCAGGATCGAGCTGTTACCGATCACATCTAAGTTCATAACTTAGATGTGATTGATAATAGGCGACCTAATGGATTCAGGTCTCAGCACTAGATACAGCTGCTCTGTATACAGGATACAAAGCAGCTGTATCTCAAAAAGTTACAATCATTTTCAATAAAAAGTAATTAAAACTTGCACCAATTGCATTGATAGATACACTACTGTTCAAAAGTTTGTACCATACGGTCAAGCTGCTCCCACAACAGCTCTATGGGGTTGAGATCTGGTGACTATGCTGGCCACTGCATTACAGATAGAATACCAGCTGCCTGCTTCTTCCCTAAATAGTTCTTGCATAATTTGGAGGTGTGCTTTGGGTCATTGTCCTGTTGTAGAATGAAATTGGCACCAATCAAGCGCTGTCCACAGGGTATGGCATGGCGTTCCAAAATGGAGTGATAGCCTTCCTTATTCAAAATCCCTTTTACCTTGTACAAATCTCCCACTTTACCAGCACCAAAGCAACCCCAGACCATCACATTACCTCCACCATGCTTGACAGATGGCGTCAGGCACTCTTCCAGCATCTTTTCAGTTGCTCTGTGTCTCACAAATGTTCTTCTGTGTGATCCAAATACCTCAAACTTCGATTCGTCTGTCCATAACACTTTTTTCCAATCTTCCTCTGTCCAATGTCTGTGTGCTTTTGCCCATATTAATCTTTTCATTTTCTTAGCCAGACTCATGTATGGCTTTTTCTTTGCTACTCTGTCCTGAAGGCCAGCATCCCGGAGTCTCCTCTTCACTGTAGACGTTGACACTGGCATTTTGCGGGTATTATTTAATGAAGCTGCCAGTTGAGCACCTGTGAAGCGTCTATTTCTCAAACTAGAGACTCTAATGTACTTGTCTTGTTGCTCAGTTATGCAGTGGGGCCTCCCACTTCTCTTTCTACTCTGGTTAGAGCCTGTTTGTGCTGTCCTCTGAAGGGAGTAGTACACACCGTTGTAGGAAATCTTCAGTTTCTTGGCAATTTCTCGCATGGAATAGCCTTCATTTCTAAGAACAAGAATAGACTGTCGAGTTTCACATGAAAGCTCTCTTTTTTTAGCCATTTTGAAAGTTTAATCGAACCCACAAATGTAATGCTCCAGATTCTCAACTAGCTCAAAGGAAGGTCAGTTTTATAGCTCCTCTAAGCAGCAAAACTGTTTACAGCGGTGCTAACATAATTGCACAAGGGTTTTCAAGTGTTTTCTAATCATCCATTAGCCTTCTAACACAGTTAGCAAACACAATGTACCATTAGAACACTGGAGTGATGGTTGCTGGAAATGGGCCTCTATACACCTATGTAGATATTGCATTAAAAACCAGACGTTTGCAGCTAGAATAGTAATTTAGCACATTAACAATGTATAGCGTGTATTTCTGATTAATTTAATGTTATCTTCATTGAAAAAAAACTGTGCTTTTCTTTCAAAAATAAGGAAATTTCTAAGTGACCCTAAACTTTTGAACGGTAGTGTATATACAGTGAAGGAAATAAGTATTTGATCCATTGCTGATTTTGTAAGTTTGCCCACTGTCAAAGACATGAACAGTCTAGAATTTTTAGGCTAGGTTAATTTTACCAGTGAGAGACAGATTATATAAAAAAAACAAAACTGAAAATCACATTGTCACAATTATATATATTTATTTGCATTGTGCACAGAGAAATAAGTATTTGATCCCTTTGGCAAACAAGACTTAATACTTGGTGGCAAAACCCTTGTTGGCAAGCACAGCAGTCAGAAGTTTTTTGTAGTTGATGATGAGGTTTGCACACATGTTAGATGGAATTTTGGCCCACTCCTCTTTGCAGATCATCTGTAAGTCATTAAGATTTCAAGGCTGTCGCTTGGCAACTCGGATCTTCAGCTCCCTCCATAAGCTTTCGATGGGATTAAGGTCTGGAGACTGGTTAGGCCACTCCATGACCTTAATGTGCTTCTTTTTGAGCCACTCCTTTGTTGCCTTGGCTGTATGTTTCGGGTCATTGTCATGCTGGAAGACCCAGCCACGAGCCATTTTTAATGTCCTGGTGGAGGGAAGGAGGTTGTCACTCAGGATTTGATGGTACATGGCTCCATACATTCTCCCATTGATGCGGTCAAGTAGTCCTGTGCCCTTAGCAGAGAAACACCCCCAAAACATAATCTTTCCACCTCCATGCTTGACAGTGGGGACGGTGTTCTTTGGGTCATAGGCAGCATTTCTCTTCCTCCAAACACGGCGAGTTGAGTTAATGCCATAGAGCTCAATTTTAGTCTCATCTGACCACAGCACCTTCTCCCAATCACTCTCAGAATCATCCAGATGTTCATTTGCAAACTTCAGACGGGCCTGTACATGTGCCTTCTTGAGCAGGGGGACCTTGCGGGCACTGCAGGATTTTAATCCATTACGGCGTAATGTGTTACCAATGGTTTTCTTGGTGACTGTGGTCCCAGCTGCCTTGAGATCATTAACAAGTTCCCCCCGTGTAGTTTTCGGCTGAGCTCTCACCTTCCTCAGGATCAAGGATATCCCACGAGGTGAGATTTTGCATGTCGATTGACATTCATTTTGTATGTCTTCCATTTTCTTACTATTGCACCAACAGTTGTCTCCTTCTCACCCAGAGTCTTACTTATGGTTTTGTAGCCCATTCCAGCCTTGTGCAGGCCTATGATCTTGTCCCTGACATCCTTAAAAAGCTCTTTGGTCTTGCCCATGTTGTAGAGGTTAGAGTCAGACTGATTAATTGAGTCTGTGGACAGGGGTATTTTATACAGGCGACCATTTAAGACAGCTGTCTTTAATGCAGGCACCAAGTTGATTTGGATCGTGTAACTGGTCTGGAGGAGGCTGAACTCTTAATGGTTGGTAGGGGATCAAATACTTATTTCTCTGTGCACAATGCAAATAAATATATATATAATTGTGACAATGTGATTTTCTGTTTTTTTTTTAAAATATAATCCATCTCTCACTGGTAAAATTAACCTAGCCTAAAAATTGTAGACTGTTCATGTCTTTGACAGTGGGCAAACTTACAAAATCAGCAAGGGATCAAATACTTATTTCCTTCACTGTATATATATATATATATATATATATATATAAGTTTTTAAAGGTGTGTATATAGCCTTTAAACTGTAACTAAACGTTTATCATGCCATAGTGACATGTCTGAAGTTTTCATCGGTGGGGGACCAAGCACTGAGACCCCCACCGTTCGCTAAAACGAAACAACAGAAGTGCTCGGGTGAGCGCTGTGCCGCTTCATTTATGATCGACTTTCAGCCGAGTGAGCGATGTACGGACTCATAGACATTCTATTGAGCCTGTACACTGCTCCAAGGAAAGCCAAACAGAATTGAAGTCGACACAGTGCTCACCCGAGCACTTCTGCTGCTTCGTTTTAGCGACTAGTGGGGGGTCTCAGTGTTCGGACCCCACTGATCAAAACATCTGACATGTCAAAAGTTTTTCTTACACTTTAAAGAGAACCTTTCACCTGCCCATAGATGTGCATTTGAGTGCAGCTTGTAATGGGCAGGTCTGCACAAACTCACTGTGACACTGTCCAATCAGCTAAATTTTCTCTTTAAGGCCCCATGCACACGACCACATTTCTTCCCTCCCGTAAATACTAGCGGACCCGTTTTCTCTGCTATATTGCACTGCATGAATTGGCAGCCCCTTCTCTCTATCCAGCACTGATCGCCAGCCTCTTCTCTCTATCCAGCTCTGATCGGCAGCTTCTTCTCTCTATCAGTGCTGGATGGAGAGAAGGGGCAGCCCTTTTGGGCTGAGTTTCCCCAGCGGAACGCAGCGATAGAAAGAACAAGAAGTTCATACGTACCCCGGCCGTTGTCTTGGTGACGCGTCCCTCTTTTGACATCCAGTCCGACCTCCCTGGATGACGCGGCAGTCCATGTGACCGCTGCAGCCTGTGATTGGCTGCAGCGGTCACATGGGATGAAACGTTATCCCAGGAGGCTGGACTGGAGGAAGCAGCAGGGAGTTCTGGGTAAGTATGAACTTTTTTTGTCACGGGTTTTTACTCACTGTCCAGTGGTAGTCACTGTCCAGGCTGCTGAAAGAGTTACTGCCGATCAGTGCAGCCCCTTCTCCCTATCCTGCACTGATTGTTTAACTCTTTCAGCACCCTGGACAGTGACTACCGCTGGACAGTGAGTACCATGCCTAGCAACGCTGACGGAATTATGGGTAGGCACATGTAGCTACCCGTAATTACGGGAGCCCCATAGACTTCTATGGGCCTGCCCGGCCTGAAATAGGACATGTTCTATATTTTTCAATGGCCCGGGCACCTTCCCTTAAGCAAACGGGAAGGTACCCATGGCCAATAGAAGTCTATGGGCCCGTAATTATGGGCTGTAATTACGGCCTGTAATTACGGGTGTTTTTACTGTCGTGTGCAGGGGCCTAAAGGAAAGGTGGTATAATTTTTTAATTTTTTTTTATTTTATGTTTTACTTTATGGGCCTATTTTTTCTAATTATTTTAATATGTTCCCTAGAGTAACTATTTATTCATATGGTTGTACCTCTGTGGGGGTAGCCATCTTTATTTTTATTTTTCATACTGCTCATTTTTGTTTTGCAGGTTCTGCTGGACCAGTTGGACTACTTCGCTGAATTAAGCTTTTTTTTTTTATTTTTTATTTTTTAACAAAATGGTTAAAGTGGATTGTGTGGAAGAGTTGTTATTTCAATAAAATAAAAATTTTTATGTCTCTGTTTTTAAATACTTCATTACCGCCTTAGTAATGGCAACTGTCTGATTGAGAGCATCCATTACTAAGAAGGGGCTTAGTGTTAGCCAGTAAAAAGGCTAGCACTAACCCCCTATTATTACCCCGGTACCCACCGCCACCGGGAGTACCGGGAAGAGCCGGGTACGATCCAGTACCCGACCCTCTGAAGTGAAGGGCACTGGGGTGACCGCAGGCTGGTACTATCTGGCTGGGAAGGGCCAAAAGCCGTGGCCCTTCCCACCCTGGTAATGCCAGGCTGCTGCTGCTTTATTATATCTGGTTGGTAATGAAAAATGGAGTGGATCTCACGTAATTGTTTTTCAATAATTTATTTTTAAAAAATGAAGTGGGGTTCCCCCTATTTTTCATAACTAGCCAGATACAATAAAGCAGCTGCAGCCTAGCATTACCAGGGTGGGAAGGGCCACGGTTTTTGGCCCTTCCCAGCCTGATAATACCAGCCTGCGGCCGCCCCGCTTCTTAACCGTCGTTTCAGATGGTCAGGTACTGGATCGTACTCGGCTCTTCCCGGTATCCCTGGCGGCAGTGGGAACCGGGGCAATAATAGGGGTTAGAGATGGCCTTGTTACTGGTTAATGCTAAGCCCCAGCCTTAGTAATTGAACGCTGTCAATCAGACAGCAGCCATTACTAAGGCTATAATAAATTATTTAAAAAAACAGACATAAGAAAAAAAAACATTATTGAAATCAAAACTCTCCCATGCAACCCTCTTTCACCATTTTTTTTTCTTTAAAAAGTAGATAATCGAAGTAGTCCCATGAATCTAAGACGTAGTCCAAACGGTCCAGCGGAACCTACTAAAAAAAAGTTAGCAGTATAAAAATGTAAAAAAAATTCAATTTGCCACAATAGAAACTAGAGGTCAAGGAAAAATAATTCTCCTTCATGTAACTCTGCTAACTATCAACTGAAAAGTCATCCGCCAGAGGTAAAAAATTTTCCCCATGGCGGAGTACATGAAAGTCTAATTCCCAGGTGAGGCTTTCTTGTACTCCGCCATCAAGAAATGTTTTTCCTCCTGGCGGATGATTTTTTCAGTTGACACGTAGCAGAGTTCTTCCGTAGCGGTGTTAGAGGGGCAAACTCGCCAATTTCCCCCAGAATGGACCGCTACTCTTGGGCCAGGGCTGTGTGCTTGCCCCCCAGACTAAAATTTGCCAGCCAACCCCTGGCCATTGGCTCCCTGCTCCGCCGTTTGCTCTTGTAGGCCACAGCCTGGTTTAGGCCTGAGGCCTACACGTGATCGGGAGCACGCTGATGACGTCAACTGCCCGGAACGATGACGTCACTGCATCATGCCGTCCACGCCGGGCCACTGAACTCAGTTAAAAATCATAAGTCAATTAGGTAATAAAAAGGAGGCATAGAAGATGTGTTAAACCATTTTAGTGATAATGCTGTGTTGCTGATCTATGATACTAAAGTAATACAGTAAGTAGAATTCTTTAAATTTTTTCTATACATTAACCCTTTCCCGCGATTGGGCGTAACTGTACGTCCAAATTCCAAGTGATTTCCCGCACTCGGGCGTACAGTTACGCCCGGCACATAAAGCAAGCACAGGAGCTGTGGCGCGCTTTATCTTCGGCGGCTGTCAGCTGTTATACACAGCTGACATGCCGCTGCAATGTCTGCGATGGCTGTTACCGCCGATCGCAGCCATTTAACCCCTTCAATGCGGCTGTCAATGACGTCCGCCGCATTGAAGTGGTTTACAGAGGGAGGGAGCTCCCTCTGTAACCCCCGGGCCCCCCCCCGCGATGGATCGCGGGTGGCGATTCGATTGTTGCTATGGCAACCAGGAAGCCGTTACTAGGCTTCCTGGTTGCCAAGGTACGGTAGCCTATTAGGTCCTGCCCGAGGCAGGACCTAATCGGCTAACTGTCAAATGAAAAATTACAGTTACCATGCACTGCACTACATAAGTAGTGCAGTGCATCGTAGCGGGGATCAGAAGATCAGATCTTCAAGTCCCCAGGTCAGTATAAAAGAAAAAGTGAAAAATGTAAAAAAAAATGTGAAAGAAAAATAAATAAATAAATAAATAATAAATAAATAATAAAAACAACACTTGCCCTGTTTCCCTGATCAACTCCTTTATTATTAGAAAAAAAATGAAAATATGAAAAAAAACTATACATAATAGGTATCACCGCGTTCGGAACGGCCTTATCTATAAAAATATCACATTCTTTTTACCGCACGGTGAACACCGTAAAAATTTTTAATAAAAAACAATGACAGTATTTTATTTTTTGGTCATCTTGTCTCAAAAAAAATGTAATAAAAAGTGATCAAAAAGTTGCAAGTAACGCAAAATGGTACCAATAGAAACTACAGTTCGTCACGCATAAAACAAGCCGTCCCGCAGCGATATCAACTAAAAAATAAAAAAGTTATGGCTGTCAGAAAATGGTGACACTAAAACATGATTTTTTTAGAAAAGAGTATTTTTATTGTGGGAACGTAGTGAAACGTAAAAAAACGATATAAATTTGGTGTCGCTGTAATCGTATCGCCCCGCAGAATGAAGTTAACATGTTGCTTATACTGCACGGTGAACACTGTAAAAAAAACAAAAAAAAAACGTGCTGGAATGGCTGTTTTTTGGTTTCCTCATCTCCCAAAAAATTGAATAAATAGTGATAAAAAAAATCTCGTCCCCCAAAATGAAACCAATAAAAATGACAGCTCGTTCCACAAAAAACGCGCCCTCACACAGCTCCGTCACCAGAAAAATAACACGTTATGACTCTCAAAACGCAATGGTGCAAAATGATGCTAAATGACGGCCCAGACTCATTTTTAGGTCCAGTAGAATTTCGCTAAATACCCCACATCGTCATTTGCTGGACCCCCCAGGTGGACCCCATGGACACAGCGGTGATGAGGAAACTTTAGGGCCTTATGCGGCTTATAGGGCTAATGAAGAAGTCAAAGATTAGGCAATAAGTGAGCGCAGATATTTTGTATAATACCCAATAAACCCGGCCTGTGTATAAAGGATTGGTTCAAAGCGACCACACCAATCCATGGATTATTCATTCTCCCCATTATTACATCACTCTATTATGACCTGATGCACTCCGCCCAGCTTACATATACCGTGATGTACTCCACCCAGTTTACATATACCCTGATGTACTCGGCCTAGCTTACATATACCGTGATGTATCCGCCAATCTTACATATGCCCTGATGTACCCGCACAGATTACATATACCCTGATGTACTCCGCCCAGTTTACATATATCCTGATGTACTCCGCACAGATTACATATACCCTGATGTACCCGCACAGCTTACATATACCCTGATGTACTCCTCACAGTTTACATATACCCTGATGTACTCAGCCCAGTTTACATATATCATGATGTACTCCTCACATATTACATATACCCTGATGTACTCCGCACAGATTACACATATCCTGATGTACTCCGCCCAGCTTACATATAACCTGATATACTCCGCCCAGTTTACATATACCCTGATCTACTCCGCCCAGCTTACATATACCCTGATGTACTCTGCCCAGCTTACATATGCCCCCACATTATAAGATAAAATACCACTAAAACACCAAGCAAAATCTGCGCTTCAAAAGCCAAATGGTGGTCCAACTGAGCCTGGCCGTGTACACAAACGGCAATTTATGACCACATATGGGGTATTACTGTATTCTGGAGAACCCGCTTAACAATTTATGGGATGTGTGTCTATGGTGGTACAAGCTGGGCACAACACATTGGGCACTGAAATGGCATATCTGTGGAAAACAGCAATTTTCAATCTGCAACATCTATTGTTTACTCATTTTTGCAAAACACTTGTGCGGTCAAAATGCTCACTACACCCCTAGATCAATTCTTTGAGGGATCTAGTTTCCAAAATGGGGTAATTTTTTGGGGGTACCACTGTACAGATACTATAGCTCAATGCAACATGGGGTCAAAAAACGAATCTTGTAAAATCTCCACTCCAAATCCTAAATGGCGCTCCTTCCCTTTAGAGCCTTGCTGTGTGTCCAAATAGCAGTTTATGACCACATGTGTGGTATTTCCGTACTCTGAAGAAGTTGCTTTACAAATGTTATGGTGCTTTTTCTCCTTTATTTGATGAGAAAATGAAAGATTTTGAACCAATGCTGCGTCTTATTGGAAAATAATGTAATTTTTCATTTTCACTGCCCATTTCTAATAAAATATATGAGACACCTGTGGGGTCAAACTGCTCAATACACCCCTAGATGAATTCCTCAATGGGTGTAGTTTGCCAAATGGAGTCACTTTTTTTGCACTGTACTGGTACCTTAGGAGCTTTACAAATGCGACATGGTGCCGAGAAATCAAACCAGCAAAATCTGTACTCCAAAAGCTAAATGGCGTGCCTTCCCTTCTGAGTCCTGCTGCTTGCCCAAACAGCAGTTTATGACCACATGTTGGGTATTTCCGTACTCTGGAGAAGTTGCTTTACAAATGTTATGGTGCTTTTCATCATTTATTTGTTGAAA
Organism: Rhinoderma darwinii; assembly: GCF_050947455.1. Lineage (NCBI taxonomy): Eukaryota > Metazoa > Chordata > Amphibia > Anura > Rhinodermatidae > Rhinoderma > Rhinoderma darwinii. Next base: position 295,353,775 of record NC_134688.1, on the reverse strand, counting down.
AAAATAAAATATTTGAGGTAAAGCTACATCTTATTGGAAAATAATGTGATTTTTCATTTTCACTGCCCAATTCTAATGAAATCTATGAAACACCTGTGGGGTCAAAATGCTCACTACACCCCTAGATTAATTCCTCAATGGGTGTAGTTTGCCAAATGGAGTCACTTTTGGGTAGTTTCCACTGTACTGCTACCTAAGGGGCTTTGCAAAAGCGATATGGCGCAGAAAAACCAATCCAGCAAAATCTGCTCTCCAAAAGCCAAATGGCGCTCCTTCCCTTCTGAGCCGTGATGTGTATTCATACAGTACTTTATTACCACATATGGGGTATTTCCGTACTCTGGAGAAGTTGCTTTACAAATGTTACAGTGATTTTTCTCCTTTATTTGATGAGAAAATGAAACATTTTTACCTAAAGCTACGTCTTAGTGGAAAAAAATGAAATTTTTCATGTTTACTGCCCAATTCTAAGGAAATCTATGAAACACCTGGGGGTCAAAATGCTCACTACACCCCTAGTTGAATTCCTTTAGGGGTGTAGTTTCCCAAATGGAGTCACTTTTGGAGGGTTAACACTGTACTGGTACCTTAGGAGCTTTACAAATGCGACGTGGTGCAAAGAAATCAAACCAGCAAAATCAGTGCTCAAAAAGCTAAATGGCGTGCCTTCCCTTCTGAGTCCTGCCACTTCCCCAAACAGCCGTTTATGACCACATCTTTGGTATTTCCGTACTCTGCAGAAGTTGCTTTACAAATGTTGGGGTGCTTTTCATCATTTATTTGTTGAAAAAAATAAAAATTTTGAGGTAAAGCTACATCTTATTGGAAAATAATGTAATTTTTAATTTTCACTGCCCCATTCTAATGAAATCTATGAAACACCTGTGGGGTCAAAATGCTCACTGCATCCCTACATTAATTCCTCAAGGGGTGTAGTTTCCTAAATGGAGTCACTTTTGGGGGTTTCCACTGTACTGGTACCTTAGGAGCTTTACAAATGCGACATGGTGCAGAGAAACCAATCCAGCAAAACCAGCGCTCCAAAAGCTAAATGGCGTGCCTTCCCTTCCGAGTCCTGCCGCTTGCCTAAACAGCAGTTTATGACCATATATTTGGTATATCTGTACTCTGGAGAAGTTGCTTTACAAATGTTGGGCTTCTTTTCCTCATTTATTTGCTGAAAAAAATTTTCACTGCCCAATTCTAATGAAATCTATGAAACACCTGTGGGGTCAAAATGCTCACTACACCCCTAGATGAATTCCTCAAGCGGTGTAGTTTCCAAAATGGGGTCTTTTTTGGGGTGTTTCCTTTATTTTTGCACCACAAGACCTCTTCTAACCTGACATGGTGCCTGAAATATAATTTAAGAAAAGGAAGGCCCAAAAATCCTCTAGGTGCTCCTTTGCTTCTGGGGCTTTTGTTTCAGGCCCGTAGCACACTAGGGCCACATGTGGGATATTTCTAAAAACTTCAGAATCAGGGCAATAAATATTCAGTTGTGTGTCTCTGGTAAAATCCTTCAGTATTACAGGAAAAATTGATTAAAATGGAATTTCTGCAAAAAAAAATTACATTTGCAAGTTTGTTTTAATTCCTGTGAAACGCATAAAGGGTTAAGAAACTTTCTAAATGCTGTTTTGAATACTTTAAGGGGTGCAGTTTTTAAAATGGGGTGATTTGTGGGGTTCCTAATATATAAGGCCCTCAAAGCCACTTCAGAACTGAACTAATCCCTAAAAAAATAGGCTTTTGAAATTTTCTTGAAAATTTGAGAAATTGCTGCTGAACTTATAAGCCTTGTAACGTCCTAGAAAAATAAAAGGATGTTCAAAAAATGATGCCAATCTAAAGTAGACATATGGGAAATGTTAGGTAGTAACTATTTTGTGTGTTATAACTGCCTGTCTTACAAGCAGATACATTTGAATTTAGAAAATGCTAATTATTTGCACATTTTCTCTAAATTTTGGTGTTTTTCACACAAAAATATTGAATATATCGACCAAATTTTTTCACTAACTTAAAGTACAATATGTCACGAGAAAACAATCTCAGAATCGCTTGGATAGGTAAAAGCATTCCCAAGTTATTACTACATATAGTAACACACGTCAGATTTAAAAAATGAGGCTGTGTCATTTGGTCCAAAAGTGGCTGGGTCCTGAAGGGGTTAAACAGCACTTTAACAAATAAACAGCAAATGTTTTCCTATTTAAATTTTTTTTTATTAATTGCGTGTTTGTTGTGTAAAGCTGGTAATGACAAAAACTCGGATAGATATGGGGGGGGGGGGGTCTTTTTATAGTTTGCCTCCTGCAGCAGAGGGGCTAGGTTCACCCCTGAGTGCATGGGTGCAGATGTGGCCTACAGAACGCCAGATCTTTTGCGTTTAAACTTCTGTCTACCACTATGGACGCACCTTAACTTTGTATTACTTGGTACCCGTCACCTCCAGCCGCTAACTGGACTATTCCCTGGTAAGTCAGGCATGATTTACAGGACTACCATTAAATTCCCCTCCAGCTCTTAAACATGGCGGTTGGGCTACGGTTTCTGCCTGTTTGTATCATTGAGTTCACCACTTCTGCATTGGGCACTAGTTATTACAGAGTGCTTTGCTCAAGCCCCCAACGGCCTCAATAAATGTAATGGCCAACCCTTCTGCCTGGACTATGAACTTGTAGACTATGACAACCTCATCGATGTTGAGCCGGCCTTACCAACTATGGCTACATGCTGCATTTCGATCATGGACGCTGCTAGAGCTTGGCAGTGAGTGTAATGAAGAAATGAAAAGGTTATAATTATCATGGCATTTGCCTTATCCTGTTTATTTTTCCTTATGCACTCCATATTCCACTGCCTCTACACTCCTTCTAATCATGTTCCTCATCTCTAAGACCCCTTTAATAGTGGACTACTGATATTACCAATTGCTTAAATTGATTCACTTCATTCACCTTCTATACACTTAAGAAAGGCTTTCCTGCCTTTCCTTAATGTTTAATAATTAAGTAAATAAATTAATAAAATGGTCTTAATCAAATTTGTCATTTCTCTGTAAACTGTGCCTTTGTGGTGCTCAAACTTAAAGGAGGACTTATCACGGGGGAATCATTATGGTTTTTATTCAATACGTTAGTTACCACCTATACACATTTTTACGGTGGTCACTAATGGGCCCCTATTTAAGGCGGCCTAGTCTAAGTTCTGCACAGGTGTCCCTTGCAGACTGGAGAAGGTGGTTGGCTGTAAAGGCAGCCGAGCTCCTGCTCTCACAATGAGAGGAACCTTTGATCCCGGCCATTTAACCCCTTAGATGACGCAGTCAATAAAAACCTTGGTACCTAAGTGGACTTGAATGAGGACTGCTAATTGGTTTCAGTGGCAGCTAAGGGCCGAGCAAAGCCCCCAAAGGCCTGCCATGGCTCAGCCTTAAAGACTGCCTGTCAGTTTTACATTGACAGGCAGTATTGCTTTTATATGCTAAATATACCAATGCATTATAGTGGGACTAAAAATAAATAAATTATGAAATAATCAAAGATTTTTAGAAAAAAAAGTGTGCAGTAGAAAAAATAATTATTTTTTTTTCCCATGGCTATTTCAACAAAAATATATAAAAGTTATGGCTCTTGAGATGTGGCAACGCAAAAACATTGATCAAAAATGTTTTAATTGTGCAAAGGTAGTAAAAACATAAAAAATATACATATTTGGTATCAAGGTAATCATATAGACCCAAAGAATAATGGTAACGTTATTTACGCCGCACAGTGAACGGTGTAAATTAACCCCTTCCCTCTTTAGCCACTTTTGACCTTCCTGACCGAGCCTCATTTTTCAAATCTGACATGTGTCACTTTATGTGGTAATAACTCCGGAATGCTTTCACCTATCCAAGCGATTCTGAGATTGTTTTCTCGTGACACATTGGACTTTAAGTTACTGGCAAAATTTGCTCGATATGTTCAGTATTTAATTGTGAAAAACACCAAAATTTAGCGAAAAATTTCAAAAATTAACATTTTTCTCAATTTAAATGTATCTGCTTGTAAGACAGGCAGATATACCACACAAAATTGTTGCTAATTAACATCCCCCATATGTCTACTTTAGATTGGCATCGTTTTTTGAACATCCTTTTATTTTTCTATGACGTCACAAGGCTTAGAACTTTAGCAGCAATTTCTCACATTTTCAAGAAAATTTCAAAAGGCTATTTTTACATGGGCCAGTTCAGTTGTGAAGTGGCTTTGAGGGCCTTATATATTAGAAACCCCCAAAAAGTCACCCCATTTTAAAAACTTCACCCCTCAAAGTATTCAAAACAACATTTAGAAAATGTCTTAACCCTTTACACATGTCACAGGAATTAAAGCAAAGTAGAAGTGAAATTTACAAATTTCATATTTTTTTGCAGAAATAAATATTTAGTACAATTTTTTTTATAACACAGAAGGTTTTACCAGAGAAATGCAACTCAATATTTGTTGCCCAGTTTCTGCAGTTTTAGGAAATATCCCACATGTGGCCGTAGCGTGCTACTGGGCTGAAGCACCGGCCTCACAAGCAAAGGAGCACCTAGAGGATTTTGGGGACTTATTTTTGTTAGAATATATTTTAGGCACCATGTCAGGTTTGAAGGGCTCTTGCGGTGCCAAAACAGTCAAAATCCCCCAAAAGTGACCCCATTTGGGAAACGACACGCTTCAAGGAAATTATCTAGGGGTATAGTGAGCATTTTGACCGCACAGGTTTTTTACAGAAATTATTGGAAGTAGGCCGTGAAAATTGAAATCAACATTTCTTCAAAGAAAATGTAGGTTTAGCGATTTTTTTTCTCATTTCCACAAGGACTAAAGGAGAAAAAGCACTGTAAAATTTGTAAAGCAATTTCTCCCGAGTAAAACAATACCCCACATGTGGTAATAAACGGTTGTTTGGAGACACGGCAGGGCTGAGAAGGGAAAGAGCGCCATTTGGCTTTTGGAGCTCAAGTTTAGCAGGAATGGTTTGCGGAGGCCATGTCACATTTACGAAGTCCCTGAGGGGACAAAACAGTGGAAACCCCCACAAGTGACCCCATTTTGGAAACTACACCCATTGAGGAAATTATCTAGGGATATAGTGAGCGTTTTGACCCAACACGTTTTTTGCATAAATTATTGGAAATAGGCCCTGAAAATGACAATCTAAATTTTTTCAAAGAAAATGTAGGTTTAGCTAATTTTTTCTCATTTCCACAAGGACTGAAGGAGAAAAAGCACTGTAAAATTTGTAAACCAATCTCTCCCGAGTAAAACAATACCCCACATGTGGTAATAAATGGCTGTTTGGACACACGGCAGGGCTTAGAAGGGAAAGAGCGCTATTTGGCTTTTGGAGCTCAAGTTTAGCAGGAATGGTTTGCGGAGGCCATGTCACATTTACGAAGTCCCTGAGGAGACAAAACAGTGGAAACCCCCCACAAGTGACCCCATTTTGGAGACTACACCCATTGAGGAAATTATCTAGGGGTATAGTGAGCGATTTGACCCCACAGGTTTTTTGCAGAAATTATTGGAAGTAGGCCCTGAAAATAAAAATCAACATTTTTTCAAAGAAAATGTAGGTTTAGCTTATTTTTACTCATTTCCACAAGAACTGAAGGAGAAAAAGCACCACAAAATTTGTAAAGCAATTTCTCCCGAGTAAAACAATGCCCCACATGTGGTAATAAACGGCTGTTTGGAGACACGGCTTGGCTTAGAAGGGAAAGAGCGCTATTTGGCTTTTGGAGATCACATTGAGCAGGAATGGTTTGCGGCGGCCATATCACATTTGCAAAGCCCCTGAGGGGAAAAAACAATGAAAACGCCCAAAAAGTGACACCATTTAGGAAACTACACCTCTTGAGGAATTCATCTAGGGGCGTAGTGAGCATTTTGACCCCACAGATGTTTCATAGAATTTATTAGAATTGGGCAATGAAAATAAAAACAATCCTTTTTCTTCAATAAGACGTAGCTTTAGCGCAAATTTTTTCATTTTCGCAACAAATAAAGGAAAAAAAAGAACCCAACATTTGTAAAGCAATTTCTACCGAGTACGGCAATACCCCATATGTGGTCATAAACTGCTGTTTGGGCACACGGCAGGGCTCAGAAGGGAAGGACCGCCATTTGGAGTGCAGATGTTGCTGGATTGGTTTCTGGGCGCCTGTGGGCCCAAAACTGTGGAAACCCCCCAGAAGTGAACCAATTTTGGAAACTACACCCCTCAATGCATTTACCAAGGGGTGTAGTGAGCATGTTAACCCTGCAGGTGTTTTGTAGAAATTAGTGTGAACTCGATGTTGCAGAGTGAAAATGGGATTTTTTTCCATAGATATGCCAATATGTGGTGCCCAGCTTGTGCCACCATAACAAGACAGCTCTCTAATTATTATGCTGGGTTTCCTGGTTTTAGAAACACCCTACATGTGGCCCTAATCTCTTGCCTGGACAGTCGACCAGGCTCAGGAGTGAAAGCGTACCATGTAAAATTGAGGCCTAATTTGGCGATTTATAAAGTATTGGTTCACAACTGCAGAGGCTCAGATGTGAAATAAGAAAAATAAACCCCTGGGAAGTGACCCCATTATGGAAACTGCACCCCTCAAGGCATTTATTAAGGGGTGTAGTGAGCATTTTCACCCCACAGGTCTTTTCCATAAATGAATGCGCTGTGGATGGTGCAAATTAAAAATTTATATTTTTCCCTAGATATGCCATTCAGTGGCAAATATGTCGTGCCCAGCTTATGCCACTGGAGACACACACCCCAAAAATTGCTAAAAGGGTTCTCCCGGGTATGACGGTGCCATATATGTGGAAGGAAACTGCTGTTTGGGCACACTGTAGGGTTCAGATGGGAGGAAATGCCATTTGGCTTTTGGAGCGTGGATTTTGCTTGGTAGTAGTTTTGTTTGGAGTCTTACTGGTGTTTCCGTTTATAATGTAGGGCATATGTAAGCCGGGCGGAGTATATAAGGGGCATAGTCAGGTGGTATAATAATGGGGTAAAAAAAAACAATAAAATAATCCATAGATGTGTGTTACGCTGTGAAGCAATCCTTTCTGCACAGGCCGGTGTCGCACTGATATATGGCGTCCTTTATTATCCCCCTTTTGGTCCACACTCCGCGCCTTTGTAGTTTGGGGAATTTTGCTAGGAAGTGTTCTCCTGGTATAATACGGGCGCCCTCGCTTCCAGCAGATATGTTTGGGCCCTCCCTTTCCTGGTTCCCTAATTTTAGGTCCTTGATAAATCGCCTCTTCAAACAGAAGAAATGTTCCCCTCGGGCACAACTGCATATTTTTTTATTTCCTGACTTATTGGAGCCATAACTAATTTGATTTTTCATAGACGTAGCGGTATGAGGGCTGGTTTGTTGCGGGACGAGCTGTAGTTATTATTGGTACCATTTTGGGGTACATGTGACTTTTTGATCACCTTTTATCCTATTTTTTGGGATGCCAGGTAAACAAAAAAACGCAATTCTGGCACAGCTTTTTTCGTTTTTTTTATACAGCGTTCACCATGCGTTATAAATTACATGTTAACTTTATTCTGTGGGTCAGTACGATTCTGGCGATACCTAATTTATAGAACTTTTTCATGTTTTACAACTTTTTGCACAATAAAATTACTTTTGTAAAAAGAATGTATTTTTTCTGTCGCCATTTTGTGAGAACCATAACTTTTTCATTTTTTTGTCGACGGAGTTGTATGAGGGCTTGTTTTTTGCGGGACGAGCTATAGTTTTTATAGGTACCATTTTTTTTTACGCTGTTCACCGCGTGCAATAAATAATATAATATTTTGATACCTCCGGTCGTTACGGTCGTGGCGATACCAAATACATATGGTTTATTATTATTTTTCAATAATAAAGGACTTGATAAGAGTAAAAGGGGGATTGTGTTTTATTTGATTACTTGAAACTTTTACTGTTTTCAAACTTTTATTTTTTGCACTTTTTTTTACACTTTTTTATACTTTTTTTACACTTTTCTTCAAGTCCCACTAGGGGACTTGAAGGTCCAACGGTCAGATTTTTTTTTTTCTAATACATTGCACTACCTATGTAGTGCAATGTATTAGATCTGTCAGTCATTCACTGACAGCAAGCCGATTAGGCTTCGCCTCCCGGCGGGGCCTAAATCGGCTTCCGTAATGGCAGAGCAGGAGACCATTGTGTCTCCTGTTGCCATAACAGCAGTCGCCAGTCCCGATTGCCTGTCAGGGCTGGCGATCTGCTAGTAACCGCTACGATGCAGCAATTGCTTTCGATTGCTGCATCGAAGGGGTTAATGGCAGGGATCGGAGCTAGCTCCGGTTCCTGCCGTTACAGGTGGTTGTCAGCTGTACAGTACAGCTGACTTCCACCGCTGATAACGCCGGATCAGCTCCTGACCCGGCGCCATCTTGCCGGCAGCTACGGAAGCCGATCAGGCTCCGCCGCCGGGCGGATCTTGACCGGCTTCGGTGCTAGGCAGACCGGGAGGCCAGTATTAGGCCTCCGGTTGCCATTGCAGCCACCGGAACCCCGGCAATTTCATTACTGGGGTTCCGATGAGCTGCAAACACCTTAAGTGCAGCGATCGCGTTTGAGCGCTGCACTTAAGGGGTTAATGGCGGGGATCGAAGCTAATTTCGGTCCCCGCCGTTACAGCCGGATGTCAGCTGTAAGATACAGCTGAGATCCGGTAATGATGGCACCGGCTCAGCTTCTGAGCCGGTCCCAAACATTCGGCGTACATGTACGGCAAGATGCGGGAAGTCAATGCTTTCCATGACGTACATGTACGGCAAATGTCGGGAAGGGGTTAACTCATAAAACAATGAGAGGAAAAACTGTTTCTTTTCCATTCCCCACCCAAAAAAAGGTAAAACAAGTTATTTAATAAATATGTACCCCAAAATTGTGCCATTGAAAATATACAACTCATCCTGCAAAAAAACAAGCCCTCATACAGCTATGTTGACAGAAAAACAAAAAAATGTGATGGCTCTTTGAATGCTGCAATGAAAAAACAAAAAAATTGCTTTGTCATTAAGGCCTAAAATAGGCTGATCATTTAGGGGTTAAAAAGTCGTTAGCCCCCACAAAAAAATAAAATAATGATACAAATCTATCGAATAACTAAAAAAAATAAAAATAAGTTGCGCACATTATGTTAATCGGCCAATTTACTGCAGGATTCGGCACCAAACGTCCTTTAAAGCTTCTCTCCTCATGCCCAATAAACCCTGGTGGCACTCTGCCTAAAACCGTGAGATCTTGCTAGTTATCGCAACTCTGACTAATATGCGTGCTATATGACAATCAGCATTATACACTTCTCATTCATGCCCAGCTTTATTCACAGCACAGCGTGATCTCGCGAGATCACGCTGTGACGTGACTTCTTCCCGCAGTTCCTTCACCGGAGCGACGGAAGAATGACCAGACATCGCCTCCAGCCGTGCCAGGACTGCTGCTGGGGAGGATAATCGTCCTGGCACGGCTGGAGGCAATGTCTGGTCATTCTCCCGTCGCTCCAGTGAAGGAACTGTGGGAGGAAGTCACGTCACAGCGTGATCTCGCGAGATCACGCTCTGCTGTGAATAAAGCTGGGCATGAAGGAAGAGAAGTGTATGACGCTGATTGGTCAGCGTCATACACTTTTCTTTACATCGCCCACTTGGTGAAATGAAAAAAAAAATCGCCCAGCTTGGCATTTAGAAAAAATTTGCATAAATCTAAAAATTATCAGAACTTTGTCAATAATAAGCATTCTTCAAAAAAAAACTAAAAAAAACAGTTATCTACATCAAAGCGTATTTTAGATTAGGTAGGAGATAGGGAAGTATTAAACTGGTGACAGAGCCTCTTTAAGTGCAAAAAATGTGTATTAAAATATAAAAATAAGTGATAACATCAAAAAGGAGAGGGGGGGGGGTGAAGAGTGAAACACTAATATAACCAATCATTAGATTTGGTGCCACAGAATACAAGCTGTGAATATGTAATAAACCCAGCTATCATATGCAGGATAGTATACAGCAAAGTAAATAAAGTGCTACAGTGCCAGAAGACTGAGAGAGCCTCAGTGAAATATACGCTAAATAATTTACAGAATACTAGATAAAACGCTATAGTGCCAGAAAGATGAGGAATACTTCATATAAATAAATACATTTAACACGAACAAGTAAATAGATAATGAATTAAAACAAGCTAGATGAAATAGATGCTAGATCATGCCAAAAAATTCTATGTCCGCTTTGATTTCTACTATAATATCCAAGTTCTTGCTTGATGGTCTTTGGTTATGTAGGTTTATTTCTTTCTATATTGTAGCCCGTTTATCCAGGAGAAAATATTTTTAAGTAATCTATAAAAAAATTAACTTAAATTGAAATCAATTTTTAATATTATAAAAAAGAGAGAAAGAAAGAAACTATGCCCCCACCCTTAAAAAGAGGAAATTCATAGAAAAGCTTTAAAACCAAAGCTTTTATTTAGGCCAAGCTGGGCTACGGTGCCCTATTTATGAATCCATCGGCTTTCTAATTGAGCCAGCCTCTTACCCCAATTACCCCATGTGGATCCTTGATGTAGTTTGTCGATCCCACAAAACCAAAGGAGCTTGGGGTTACATTGGTGAAACATCTTGAAATGTTTAGGTATCGTTTTTAGTTTAGTTACGTCTGCCTCATTGCGGGATTCACAATATTTCTAATGTGTTCCCGTACCCTCACCATGAATACTATAGATGTGAGTCCAACATAGATTTTTTTTGCGAGAACAGATAGCATAATAGATAATTGAAGTTGAACTTCAGGAGATATGCTGCGTAATTTTGAAGTTTTTTTTTGATGTTTGGAATCCTCTAAGTGAAAGCATCTATCTATGTTAGAACAAGCTTTGCATGTTCCACATGGGAAACATCCCCACTTTGGATCTTTAGTACCCCAAAAGTTGGTTGTCTCGGGTATATAGTGACTATGAACGAGCTGATCCTTGAGGTTTTTTGTTTTCCTTGCTGTTATTTGGGGGTATGGGGATATACTTTTTTCAAAGGTGGGATCCATAAGTAAAATTTGCCAATGTTTTAAAAAAAAATCTCAATCATATTGGACTATTGAGAGTGATAAGTGATGATCATCCTATCTTAGGTCTCATATTAGGGCAAAGTCCTAGTTTTGGATTGTGCTCTCCAATACCCTTTTTAATTGTTTTATTAGAAAAGCCTCTCTCCTGGAATCTAGATTTAAGGCCCTCAGCTTGATCCTCAAATTTTGTTGTTGTAGAGCAGATGCTTTCATACGTAGGAACTGTCCTACAGGAATCCCTGCAATAGTCGAGGGTAAATGTGCTGATTTGGCATGGAGTAGGGAATATACTGACGTCGCTTTTCTGAAGACATCTGCCTGCAGATTGACCAGATCACCTGTCTGAATTATTATGTCCAGAAAATCAATTTCAGTACCACATTTATAGGTAAGTTTCACATTGATATCATTGTTATTCAGCCTCTTCATTACATCGTCTAGACCGTATTTGTCCCCTCCCAGATTAATAGAACATCGTCTATATATCTCATCAATTGTGGACTGTTTCAATTCCAGTAATGGGGTCTTTGATGAAGATTTCTCTTTCCCAGGCTCCCAAGAAGAGGTTCATATAGGTCGGCGCACAGTTGGCCCCCATAGCAGTGCCTTGTATTTGCAAAAAATGGCGGTCTTTAAAAATGAAAAAAATTATGTTTCAGAATAAATTCCAAAAGGGTAAGAAGTCCTCCACCAGATTACTGGATCTCAAGGCTAACGACACTGCTCGAAGGCCATCTGTGTGCCATATGGACGTGTACAGTGATTCAACGTCTGCTGTCACAATCATCATGTTACATCCAGGGTCATTCCTTTCAATCTATTTAGGGCGGTGGTAGTATCTTTAATAAAAGAAGGTAATTCAGCATCAAAAGGTTTTAGGTAAAAGTCAAAAAAATTAACAGACGGGGGCGTGGCTTGGATGCCGAACAGAGCGGTCGCATCTCCTTGAGCTCTGCGCTGAGATCTCCAAGCGACGACCATAGCTACAAGGAATACTTACCGGACCATTACCGGAACGCCAGATTGCTATCCTCGGAAAGGAAGCATCATGATGACCCGGATGAAGTCTTTAAAAACGGGACCCAAGCGCCTCACGGACTTCTTCTCCGCAAGGGAGAACAAAAATGGCGGCGACACGACTTCCTCTGCTCGTATCCCGCTTATCTGTCCTTCCTCGCCTGAGGGAGAAGGGGAGGAAGAGGTATCCAGGACATCACAGGAGGGTGAGTGCATGCCCCGGGGGGAAGGAGAAGAAGAATCGACAGCCATAGCTGATATAAGGAAGGGACGCTTTGCTGTAACATCAGCCATTCCCATACCTAAAATGGCGTCCGCCCCTCGTGCCTCAGGGGGATCTCCCCTCCCCAGCCCTGCAGGTCTCATAGCAGACCACAGCCTGGGCACAGAAGATTTATTTGCACAACCTGGAGCTATAGAAGATATCCCTTCCTCTAACCAAACTGCTTCAGAAGCCTTTATTAAAAATGTGATATTAGCCCTGAGGGGGTCCTTTCAGAGTGATCTTTTAAGATTCTCCACAAAACTTTCTAACGCCATTGACGGTCTGGGAGAAAGGGTAGTTCACGTGGAGGTTAAAATGAGTGAACTCACTAATGCTCATAATGAGGTGGTAGATGCTCATGTATCTCTGGAAGAAGAAATGCAAAGTCTGAAACACAAATTGGCAGACTTGGAAGATCGCAATAGGAGAAATAATGTTAAATTTAGAGGAATTCCTGAGTCTGTTCAACCTAACGACCTAACTGCATATTTGCAGCAACTTATAAAAGAAGTGATACCTTCCTCCAAACCAGAGGATCTCATTATTGATAGAGCTCATAGGCTCCCGAAACCTAAATCTATTCCTAATGATCTGCCGAGAGATGTGATAGCAAGGATCCACTTTTTCCACACTAAAGATTCTCTGATGTTTGCTACCAGACGACTGCCTGCTCTACCTACTCCCTATGAGAAGATTCATGTTTACGCGGATTTGTCCCAAATGACATTACAAGCGAGGAGGAAATTTCTACCTATTACGCTGGCCCTGAGGAAGAACGACGTGGGATACAGATGGGGATTTCCTACCAAATTACTGGTGTACAAGAATGGCGTCCTGCACACCATGGCGGATATAGAAGGAGGATCAGCCCTACTTCGCAAATGGGGACTTACACCTATATCACCTGCTGCGGTCCCTGCTAGGAGGTCTCCAACGAGACTTACGCAGGAATGGTTTGAGAATTCTCGAACCTGATGTCTTTCCGGAGTATTTGTGCTAAAATGGAGATCGAGATGGTGTCCAAGAGACTCTTTTCCCCATTGGTCTTAGGTGACTCGCAGCCAAGTTGTCTGGCGGAGTCATCTTTCTCACTAAATAATGTTATTCTTTTTACAGTTTTTCAGTTTCCCCTTCCTTTCCCTGTCCTTTTCCCTTGAAATTGCTTATACAAGAATACTGTTATTTGTGTCCAACATGATGTGGGTATGTAATGGCAAATATCTAATACTGTTTTGAATTTATAGAGAGGAATGTATATGTACAGTTTATGGCGGTTAAATTTATGTCATTGAATGCCAGAGGGCTTAACTCTCCCTTTAAGAGAGCTTCAGTATGGAGAGATGTTTTAGCTTCTAATACCGACATTGTATGCTTACAAGAAACGCATTTTGCCAAGGACCATAGTCCCAAATTCACCCACCATAGATTTCCGATAACATATACATCCAATGCTGACAAAAAAAAAGGCGGGAGTGCTGATAACCTTTAAAGATACAGTGTCATTTCAACTGCAATCCTCGGTTATTGATGAACGGGGGAGATCTTTAATTTTAGTGGGTCTGCTCAACAATTGCCAAGTCACCATTGCTAGCATATATGCACCAAACTCGTCCCAAATACGCTTCCTCAACAAAACTATGCGTAAAATTCGGAAGGTAATGAAAGGGAAGCTTATAATTTGTGGAGATTTCAACCTAATCCCGAATGCTGAATGGGACTCAACTAATCAGGCTAGAAGCTCTCCCCTGACTCTTTCACCATGGTTACTCAAAGAGGATTTATACGACACGTTTCGTTGTATGAACTCCTCTTCTAGAGAATTCACCTTCTATTCCACAAGACATCGGTCTTTCTCAAGAATAGACCTTTTTTTAGTGGATGGATCTTCTATATCAGGAATTAAAACTTCTGAGATAGGACAAATAACATGGTCAGATCACGCTCCCACATATCTCCTTCTCTCTTTAGGTTCGGCTCCCTCACCTAGATATTCATGGCGGATAAACAATTTTCTTATTAATCTTCCTAAGTACAGAGAGAGCATTTCCTCCCAATTGCGGGAATACTTCTTCTTAAATGGAGCCCCAGACCTAAGTCCATTCACACTATGGAATGCACATAAAGCGGTTATGAGGGGGTTCTTGATACAACAAGGGGCAAGATATAAAAAATTGAAAGCGGCAGCTTTGACATCTCTGCTGGAGGAAATGCGCTCTGTTGAAATGGAACTCCAACAGAATAAGGCATCCGCCCTACATGACAAACTCATGACTCTTAGACGAAATCTGAAAGCCCTCCTCATAGACGAATTTGACAAAAAAACTGCAGCCCTAAAGTTGAATTATTATACTTCCTATAATAAAACTAGTAAACTAATGGCGAGAAGAATGAAACAGCGTCAACTCAAAACTAAAACTACGCATCTAGATTCATTGGTAGACGGATCAAAAATTATCAACCCCCAAACAATAGCGGATCAATTTAGCGACTATTACTCTAAATTATATAATTTGAGGTCAGATCCCCACACTAAACAACCACTAGATAAGAATATCCAAGCTTTTTTAGACTCGGTTCAACTACCTTCCTTGTCTCAAGAACAACTATCAAGTTTAAATACCCCTATATCTCCTATAGAGGTATCCAAAATAATACATTTATCTAAAGCCAATAAATCCCCTGGCCCAGACGGGTTTTCTAACGAATACTACAGAACTTTTGGGCATATTCTGAATCCTCATCTAACTGAAGTTTTCAATAAAGCAATGACAGAGGAAAGTATGCCCCAGGAAATGTTAGAAGCCACGATAGTGACGATCCCGAAACCAGGGAAATCTCCTACAACACCGGCCAACTTTAGACCCATCTCCCTTCTTAACTGTGATACTAAGCTATATGCTAAACTCCTAGCCACCAGATTAATAGACATCCTGCCCACGCTAGTACATTCGGATCAAGTTGGGTTCACAAAAGGGAGGCAAGCTCCTGATGGGACTAGAAGGATAATCAATCTCATAACTAGGGTGGGGCAATCTCGGACGCCTTCTCTCCTCCTTACCCTGGACCTGCGACTAAGGCGTTCGATAGAATACACTGGGGGTTTGCATTTTCGACCTTGACAAAGTTTGGATTTGCAGGGAACATATTTAAAGCTATACAAGCGCTATATACCAAACCTACGGCTAAAGTCCTTTCGAATGGGTTCCTGTCCACCCCCTTCCATATTACCAATGGCACTAGGCAGGGTTGCCCATTATCCCCCTTGTTGTTTACATTGGTTATGGAACCACTGGCAGAGTCTATACGATCTAACCTCCAAATCCGTGGCATTCCAGTGGGACTTCGCCAACATAAAATTGGCTTATTCGCGGATGATATTATTCTGACTATTACTGATCCTTTGTCTTCTCTGAGAGAAATCTCACAAATTATTTCTAAGTTTGGTTTGGTATCTTACTATAAAGTGAATGCATCTAAATCTCAAATTCTGGGGTTATTTATTTCCCCGAGCCTGAAAAAATCCATAACAACTGAGTTCCCATACCAATGGGAAGAGTCCTCCATTCCCTATCTGGGGATCCAAATTGGGTACCCGTTGTCCCGACTTCCCAAAATCAATTTTGTCCCACTCCTAGCTTCTATACAGAAAGAATTGGATCAAATAGCTTCACATGAACCCTCATGGCTAGGACGTAATGTGTGTTACAAGATGTTCATATTGCCCAAAATATTATATTACCTACGAACGCTACCAATCCCTATGCCGATCTCATGGTTGTCGAAATTCCAGAAGCAACTCCAAAATTTCCTGTGGGGAGGAAAGAAACCTCGAATTGCAGCATCCCTCTTGATGAAAAGGAAACATAGAGGAGGGCTGGGGGTGTCTAATTTAATAGCCTACCACAGGGCATTAATAATTAAACAATCGGAAAAATGGTTTAGTGCCCCCACCGGGGTTAGCTGGCCCACAATTGAAAGCTATTTAATAGGGGACCGACCTCTTCCGCATGTTCTATTGGCATATGCCTTGAGACCTGAGCTCCCCCTTCCCAATGTGCCTACAGTTAGAGCGGCCGTACAAAGTTGGCTCCACTTTATAGCGAGGCCCTCTAGACTACCTGGGGGCAGTGGAATACAGATCCCACTAGGGGTGCTGGAGGTACTAATTCCCAATCTGGGAATCAATCATTGGCCTCGGGCGGGTATCCACTACATTTCAGATCTACTTTCCGGAGCGAATATTAAATCCTTTGGGGATATACAGAAGCAATTCCAGGTTCCAGATAGGGATATTTATAAATACACTCAGATCAAGTCTTACTGGAAAGCTTCACCTATGACAGATCTTCAGTTTTCCCCGTCGATTAAAGCTCTGCTCTCTGGGTCGGGTTGGGGAGGGGGGAACCTTACAGCTAGAATATACGATACCTTGAATGGGGATGTGGAGACTTCCAGGCGAGCACACTTTTTAAATTGGGAAAGGGACTTGGGTAAGTCCTTAACTGTGGCGCAGTGGGAAGTGGTAATCAATTGGACTCTGAAGTCTTCAGTTTGTATGAATCTCTTGGAAGTCTTCCATAAGGTTCTATTGAGATGGTACTTTACGCCGTCCAAAGTAGCTAGGATATACCCTCATACTTCTAGCTTATGTTGGCGTGGTTGCGGACACGAAGGCTCGTTATATCACATATTCTGGGGATGTCCACACCTAACAAACTATTGGTCCAAAATTTTTAGGTTATTATCAGTGGTGATGGAGTTTCCCATTCCCCAAGATCCGGGGCTGGCCATACTGTCTTTAGGGATAGAAAAGATCCCACCTGTTTCTCGACGCCTAGTGTGCCACGTTCTGCTTACCGCTAAGTTGCTGATAGCCAGGTCCTGGAAGTCTCCAGATCCCCCCACATGTGAAGAGGTGGTGTCGAGAGTGTCAACACATTGTGTATACGAACGTATTTTTTATCTTAAGCAAAATAGAAACGAGTCATATATGGCCTTCTGGAATCCCTGGATACTGTACCATAAAGTGGCACTGGAAGTGACACAGATATCTGCAATTTTTCCCTCACCTCCCCAAGTCCCCTGATTTCTTCCCCCCTGTTTACAGTTTCTAGAAAAGTTAAATGAACAAGATGAAGCAATGTAAATGACAATGTTGGTGTACAGGATATATGTTATTGCTTACTGTGTTAAATGTTGTCTAATGGCGGTAAAATTTTCAATAAAAATTGAATGTTAAAAAAAAAAAATTAACAGACAATTTTGCATATACCTTCATTTCCCGAGACAATCGGTCTCCCTGGCGGGTCGATGATATTTTTAGGAATTAGGTAAAAAGTTGGAATCCTCGGGTTAATGACCATCAAAATTTCAAATATAAATTTAGACATCTCCAGAGCCTCTTCTAAGATTTCCAAAAGCTGTTTTTGAGATGATGACAAGGGATTATTGCTCAGCTATTTTTAACAAGAACTATCATTTAACAATTATAAATGCCTGTTTGTCGTACATGTTTTTTGGCCAGATCACATTGTTCCCACCCTTGTCTGCTAGTTTGAGCTTTATTTCTATCAGTGCTTTCAACTCCCTTTATGCTTTACGTTCCTCAAAAGTGAGGTTATCCCTACTATTTCTGGATGTAAAGACTCAAAATCTCTGACCACCAGTTTGACAAAAATGTCAACTGATGGTTATAGACCCAGAGGAGGGAACTTGTCTGATTTCTTTCTCATGAATTGTGGAAAATTACTCACCTGTTCAGTTAAAGATTCTGCCTATAATGATTTCAAAACTGCTAGTGCTTCCTGTTCTTCCCATGTAGATAGTATGTTTCCATTCTTGTTGTGCAGTTTTTTAGGGCGAGTTTTATCTGTATTCTGAGACCTCTAGATATAATACTGTTAATCAAGTAATTTTCTAAGGAAGCTTTGTTCCACCAAAGCTTCGTTTTCTTATGCTCCGCTTCTTTCAAACTACATGTAAATTCTTTATTTTTTTGTGAATCCTCTATTAAAAACAATGTTGATCGATCCTTAAATAATTATTTTACTTATAAATGCCTGGACTGTTCCCTGGCTTTAAAATTCATTTTATTACTTAAATGCCAGGACTGTTCTCTGGCTTTAACTTCCATCTTATTATTTACATAATGTGCATGTCCTATAAAACCTTTTTTTTTTTTTTTTTTTTTTTAATGTATTAGTTAGCTTGATTATATTCTTTTTTTTTATGGGTGCTAAAGATTTTTAAATAAAGACCATAATGATTCCCCTTTGTTTTCTTTAACCTCTTACTGATGTTTAATGTATACTTATATTATAGCCGGGTAGGGGGGAGTATGGAGCAGGATCTTTGGCTGAGCCCCCTCCATTCTACACGGGTGTCAGCTGTATGATACTGCCGACACTTTACTGTAACGAGCAGGATTCCGCTCCAGCAGGATCCCGCTCGTTTAATCCTTTAAATGCCGCGATCAATAGCGACCGCGACATCTAAGCCATTAGACAGAGGGGGCGGACCCTCTGATAGCCCATTACCACCCCGTGATGGCCCCAGGCAGGGCTGGCCTTTGGGGTTTGAGAACTGTGCCATGGCAAGGGGGTGCATCTCTCCAGCAGGTGGAAGGGGGGCGCTGCGCTGGCTCCCCTCCCCTGCTTGAATTTCTTAAGTGCCTCTTTTCTGCTCTTGCGCCAGCGCCCAGCGATGCACTGAGACACATGATGTGTCACTTGACAATTCAAAGTATGTGTCACACTGCAGCGCTAGGGCAAAAACAGAGAGGGAACCAGACGAGTGGTTAGTAAAATCAACCACCATTTGGTTCTCGGATCTCCTGTCTGCAAGGCAGCTATTATTTATACATCATTTTAACATTACACAGTGGCTCAGTGTGGGGCAAAAGGGTGGCTGTATACTGTGTAGGGTCGGCTTTATAATACTGTGTGATAGTGGGGCATTAAGTGGCCGGGCATTATATTGTGTGTTGGGTGGCATAAGTGGGCATTATTTATACTGGGGGTCAAACGGGGAAATTATATTGTATGGCGGTCTTTAAAAGGCATCTTGCTGTGTTGGAGCAATAAAGGGGAATTATATTGTCTGGGGGCACTTGGGGGACACCATACTGTGGATGGGTGCTAAAGGGGGCATTATACTGTGTGGGGGCACTTGGGGGACATTATACTGTGTGTGAGCACTAAAGGGAGCATTGTACTGTGTGGGCACTAAAGGATGCATTATACTGTGTGGGGGCGCTAAAGGGGACATTATACTGTTTGTGGGCACTAAAATGGGCATTATACTGTCTGTGGGCACTAAAGGCAGCATTATACTGTGTGTGGGCACTGAGAGGCATTATACTGTGTGTGGGCACTAAAGGGGGCACTATACTGTGTGGGAGCACTAAAGGGGACATTATACTATGTTTGGACACTAAAAGGGGTATTATACTGTGTGTGGGCACTAAAGGGCCATATACTGTGTGAGGGGAACTAAAGGGGCATTATAATATGTGTGGGGCAATATACTGTGTGTAGGCACTAAAAAGAGCATTATACGGTGTGGGGGCGTTCAACTTTTTTATGGGGAATTTTATTATATAATGCGGGTGCGGCACCAAAAGAATATTTCACACAGGGCACCATATATCCTAAGGCTGGCCCTGCCCCCAAGTCTGCCATCTTTGTACTCCATCAATAGTATCGTGCCATCTTTGTACTTCATCAATAGCGACCACGGCATCTAAGCCATTAGCAAGAGGGGGCGGCCCACTCTGATAGCACATCGGGCCCCCCTGTGACGCCCCCAGGTCTGCCACCTTTCTATTTTGTACTTAATAGGAGACTGTCAGAATCACAAAATACTGCAGTACATTAGTATTGTAGTATACCGTGCAAGCGATCCAACAATCGCAGGTTCAAATCCTCTAGGGGGACTAGTAAAAAAAGATTAATGTAACGTGTTGTCTGTTATGTACAAAAAAAAATTACAAGTTCAAAAAACCCTCATTTTCCCATTATCTCTGCGTCTGTAAAAGTTTGAAATATTACAATTTAACATTATTTGACCTGCACTGTGAATGCAACAAAAAAGAAAAGAAAATTAAGATGCCAGAATTGCTGTTTTAGTTACCTCATCTCCCACAACAAAGGGAATAAACAGTTATTAAAAACTCGCATGTACCCCAAAATGGTACCATTTAAAACTACAGCTCGTCCCGCAAAAAATAAGCCCTCATACCAACGGAAAAGTAAAAAAATTACGCCTTTGAGAATGTGGCGACCCAAAACAAATTTTATTTTTAACAACTACTTTTGTCCTTGTAAACGTAGTAAAAAAAGAAACTATAACTAGAAACTATTTGGTATCGCCAGAATCGTATGGTCCCACAGAATAAAGTCAACAGGTCATTTTTATTGCACAGTGAACGCCGTAAAAACAAAAGCCAAAAAGCAATGGAGGAATCTCTGTTTCTTTCCCATTCTACCCCACAAAGGGGGTAAAACAAATGTTTGTCTCCCAGTACATTATATGGTACAATACATACTTTTGGAAGGCGGGGGGCGGGGGGATGAAAATAGAAATCCAAAAAGTGGCTGCTGCAGGAAGGGGTTAAGCACTGTGATGAACATTTGGGCATTCAAACAAATGATGGTATAATTTGTGGCCCATGTTGTTTTTCTAAATATGTAATGTTGGAGTGTAGCAGTGATTTATGTAATGAAAACAAACATTATAAGACTAAAGCTACAGGGAAATTTTTGTTTTAGAAATATTAACAGAAAACTTTGTCTAATTTAACTCAGTATTAAAATCAGCCTAATCACACGTCTTATCTCATGATTTTCAAAAGCTTAATGTCTTCAATAAGATGCATTTATAGTATCTATTTAACAGTAGTTGCTATTATACAAGGTAGTTACTGTTCTGTTATTGGAGCCGACCAACTCTTGTCGACTTGGTCTGGTTTTGTAATCTTTGTTTCTATAATGGGCTTAACTATATTTCATTTAGGATTAGAAAATATTGAATCAGTCTGGTTTCTTTACCTCTGTTTTATAATGGATGGCACAGTTGAGTAGGGACTACTAACTATTTGAGTCTATAATGAGATTACCATAAATATATAGCGTGCAAGACTAAAAAAATATTCTTCTGACTCTTTACAGCATAGGTTTTAGCTATTCTTAAAATAACTGCATTTTTTTAAATGTACGAAAATGTAAAACCTTTCTGTAGTCCGAATCTTGAGAAAGTGTACACATACATATTCCTTAATTGGTCCACAAATGTTCATTTGAGCTGGTCACAATACTTAAGAAGGACATTCAGTGAGTCGCTCCAATTTATTGCTGGTCTGCTCAACATCCAAACAACCCAAACACGGCAATTAAAATAGACTTGTCATTCTGAATTATGCCTTATAAATTCTATATGGAATCAAAAAGCCTATACGTCTTTGTGTACTGGGACTTGAAAGGGGGATGGGTATGTATTTAAGGCTTGCTATGTATGCTTGTTTTCCCATTTAATGTTTTTTCAATTATAGTATCACACAAAATACTATTGTCATCAAGTTTATTCTAGATTGAATTCAGAGCTATGATTGTGTACTTCTGATAGTTACATAGCAGGATAACATACACAGTATGAAACAAAATATGCCGGTGGTTTTGAACTGCTATACCAAGACTCCTAGCCCTGCGGTTGCCTCCAGCGGTCCTTCAGACACCTTTGAAGTAAGGAGATCCTGGACACAAAAAAAGTAAGAGGTAGAACCATTTATTTAGTAGATTGGAGGGGGTTTGGCCCAGAAGAGAGCTCCTTGGAGCCAGAAGAGAATCTCAATGCTCCTACCCTCATTAAGAGGTTTCTCCCTCGTTCTGGTCCCAAGAGGAGGGGGCATAAGAGGGGGGATACTGTAACATCCGTGGTCGCTAACCACAAACTACTTCCATTCAGTCTACGCCCTTCTCTCCAGAGATGTCTGCACATATGGCTGTCCTGTTCCACAGTGACCACCAGGGTGCGTTCACGAGCTCAGTCCAGACTTAAGAAGCTAAAGCTCATGCAGGTGGGAGATTGAGCTGATTGCTCCCATAGCACCCTGGGCTATAAGAAGGGCTGTGCCCCTCCCTGCAATGCCTGAGCGTTGTTTGTCGTATCCAAAGTTTGTCTATGCAAATGGTCTCCTAGTGTTTTCCAGTTCCCAGTGTTCCCTGTATCCTGTGCTATCCTGGTCAAGTGCCATGCTGAGCTGTAGTCATGCTGTGCAGTATTCCACGCCTGTTCTGCTACTCCACGCCTGACGTCTACCTGCTGCCTAGTCCCATCCGAGCCTGCCTTGCTACTGTCCGAGCTGCCACAGGTACACTATACAAACTATAGACTGTGACCTGTTGGCCAGCTGCCATACCGTCAAGGCAGTATGGCCCAGTGGGTCCACGAACCCAACGTGACACTCCCCTTGTCCCTTGACAGTGTCCCTGCCCACCTATTCTCTGTGTTCTTCCCCTTCACAGAGCCACTGCCAGTTTGAGTCTCACCCCTGTCCCCCCTCCTGCTACTTTCCATTGCCGTCTCCTGGTAGTAGAACGGGGCCCAGATGTAATGACGGGGTAAGGAGACAGACAGGTGAGCCCTAATCTACCCGCCACTCAGTCTCTGCCTACTTGCACAACCCGTCCTAGGCGACGGCGTACAACTGGGCGACGGTCCCTACGATCAATATGTGCATGAGAGACAAACAGACAAGGGGACACAGAAGCTACGGAAAATGGGGCAGTTGCCCACGGCAACACCGTGAGCAACAAGAGTAGTGAACGAGCCGAGTCAAACCAGGAGTGTACGAGGTACCAAATGCAGAGCAGGAGAGTAGTCAGTAAAGCCAGGGTCAATTTGAAGCAGAGGTCAATAGTACTAGCAGGAACAGTAGAGCCAGGAAACCCGACAGAATCACAGGCAAGGAAGAGCAGGAAATGAAGGTATAAATAGACAGAGGGCGGGAGCTAGCTCCGTCTGGCCAGGCTGTGATAGGTTCTCCCACTCCTCAGCCTACCAGCCTGAGTGGTAGCAGATGGAGTCACTCTATCAGACCTAGGAGCAGATGCAGACTGATTAATCACGGGCGTCGACACAGAAGCTGTGTCAGGCAGATACTTTACACCAGACTTCTTGAATGTATATGGCCCAGAAATTCCGGTTAGCAGCTCTGTCCTTATCTATTAGAGTGGAGACCAGCTGAAAAGTGTTTCTCTAATGTTGTAGGACCTGATATAGCTTTGCATTGGGAACTGTGTGAAGCTTAATTTGCCCTGCAGGGAAAATTAAAACTTGCTGATAAGTTCATGTGTATTTTAGGGTAATTGAGTCAGGGCTAGCGTTATCACAATGATTAGGGGGGGAGTGTATTTTGGGGAGCTTATTTTATGTGTACTTTTTATTTTATACATTTTTGTTTGTTTTTTACTTTTATTTTTTTATTATTATAGCCTGTCTCTAAAAAGGTCAGAAAATACATTTTACGGACTTTATTATTTTATGTTTTTAAAATTCCACAGCAGCTCCACTTACAGGGTAAATCAGCCCTGTATGGCCCCATGCACATGACCGTGTTTTTGCGGCCGCAATTCCCCCGAAAATCCACGGGAGAATTGCGGCCCCATTCTTTTCTATGGGGCCATGCACACGACCGTAGTTTTTGCGGTCCTTGCACGGCCCGGGAGCCCGGACCGCAGAAAGAACGGGCATGTCTTATTACGGCCCGGTTCTCCGGTCCGGGCTCATTGAAAACAATGGCGGCGGCCATGTGCATGTCCCGCGATTTGCGGGCGGCCTGCGGCTGACAGTCCGCTGACAGTCCGCAGCCGGCCGACCCAAAAATCACGGCCGTGCACACGGCTACGGTCGTGTGCATGAGGCCTTATAGTGTCTATTTTCACTGTTAGAACTGTGACCAGTCACATGACTACTGGGACCAATTCTATGCACAGCGCTTATTGAGCGCTGTGTATGTGAGTACAGAGAAGACAAAAGCAGTGAAAACCCGCTTCTGTCTTCTATCCAGGGTCCCTGGCATTCCCTGACTGCCGGGCACCTAACATTCAGCTGCCCAATCACTCGGGCAGCAAACTTAAACCTGTGTCGTATATATAACTGATAACTGGTAACATAGAACAAATATACTCTGCTAATGATGTCTGCAGTTCATTTGAAAATTTGATGCAGAAAATATATTGAAAAATTAGCTAAAAGTGGAAAACGACTTTAATTCTTTTACTCTGGGCCCCTATATTTTCCCCTTAAGTTTCCATGGTACTCTGTGCACTATATGTCTTATAGGCACTGGTATATTAAATTACTCTAATGAGTCAATTTCACTTCTTATGAAAGCTTGCCCGGAGTTTCATTTTAACATTAACTACATTTCCAAAGGTGAAATGTGGCAAGATAACACCATAGCAACCTCTTCACCTCCTTTAACTGCATCTTATATTTCAAAGGGCTCGTATGAGTGCTGCATATCTGAATTGAAATTTACTGCTGTGCAAGGAATCTACTTGGGATTATTTTCAAAAGGTGAGCATCCTTACGACTAACCAATGTGAAAACCTCCCTGTTGTAAGCGCTCTGCTGTATAAAGATTGTCTTTATTCACACCAGTCACTGTTCCCAATAGGGCTCACAATTTTATTTACCCTCTCTCCGACACACACATTAGGGCTAAATTTACAGGAAGCAATTTAATGTATCTGTATGTCTTTGGAATGTTGGAGGAAACTGGAGTACCTGGAGGAAAATCCATGCAAACACGAGGAAAACATGCAAACTCCATGCAGATCCAGAATCCTTAGTGTGATTGGATGTAATCCTTTTTTTTTATGCTTTGTATGAAAAATGTATTTAAAAAATTCATAGAGAAATAATGTCAAAATAAAGAAGTGTCATTTATTAGCACTTGATACTGTATTTTCCCAATTTTCCAGCGTGGCATTTTAGTAATCTATGGTGTAAAGTACAAACTAGGCTTGGCAGTCTCATTGTACAAAAATCTAGACCCATGTTAATCAGTACATAAACAGTTTGCAGGACTCAAAGGTCACAGAAAGTGAGTGACAGAGAGGAAAAAACATTTTTGTCTTACAAATTGCTACAGATAAAATTATAGGAACATTACCATCACTTGATCTGCAATGGGTCGTGTAGTTATTCTTCTTCTTCAAATCCTTTTCTTAATGCAAGGTAAGAAAATGTTACTTTTTGAATGTTTATAGTTAACACTTTAAATTAACACTAGTGGTTACATTAGTATATATCAATTGTCATGTTTTTATTGAATAATTTATGTATGAAGTGATAATTTGGCATTTAAAATGATGGAGAGCACACAAAAACTGTAACATAATTAGAGAACATATAGGCTATTCACATCTACCCTTTGAATAGTAAAAATACAAAAAATTTTTGTTTGATATGTGAAGGGGTTTATCTACTAACAATATATCACCTATCCACAATATAGGTCTAAATGTTAGATTGCTGGGACCCTCACCAATCACTAGTATGGGGGAAGTTGTATGGAGCGGTCCTCGTTCTATATCTCCCGCAGAGTTGTGTGGAGTGATAAATTGTATGCTCGACCCCTGCTCCATACCACTCCTCATAGCTGATGTGCTGGTGAGAAGGATAGAGGGACTTCAAGCATCTCGGCCCCCAGCAACTTAACATAAAGCACGTATTCTCTGTACAAGTGATAAATGTTGTTAGTGGGAAAACCCTTTAAGGTACAAATTGCACTTTATGTATAAGGGATTATGTAAATTGCAAAACATTTTTATTAAACTTGCCTTTAACACTGAGCTTTACTCTTAACTACTTTTCCAGACTAACATCCTTAAATTGTGATTATATAAAAATGTCCATCTGGTTCTCTAGAGTAAACTATAGGCAATTAAAAGTTGTTTTGATATTAGATTGATTCGCTATGTACTATGACTATAATAAGTTACCCACTAAGTATTTTATTGTGGACCTGTCTAGTGACAGGTTTGCTTTCACTGGTCTAAATTTTTTTTTTATATATACATAAAACATTTAAATTCGACTTAACAGTATATATATTTTCCATTTGCAGGTATTCTAGGGGCTTCGTTTTTTTCAGAGGAAGCTACAAATCAGTTTTTAAGACTCAAAAGACAAGCATTCTCCAGACATTTTTGGGAACCTGCTCCATCAGAAAACTCATGGACATCCACAGTTACAGAACAGGTATTTTTATTTTTTTTGGGTACGGAACATAATGTTTGCATTATTTATTCACTTATACAAAAAAATACTGTAACTTAAATACCATATTAACATTCAGTCTGACATACATTTTCCTTTTGTGACAGTTGTGCATCAAATTTGTTGATGCACATTGTTGAAGATGTTGATTACAGTATTAATACTTTAAAATATAGGTCCATTAAATGGGTATTCCATCCACAAACATATATCACCTTTTCAATGGATAGGCGATAAATGTTTGATCGATATGGGTCTGATCGCTTGGATTACCACCTGGACCCAGTCACACAACTACCCTTGCTAGCTTAAAGTACTGGCAGACTTAGAGTGATCTGGGCCCTCTGGTATTACAGGTTATGGTCAACCAGCCACTAGCCCTATAATACATTTTCTTTTGGTTAACAAATTGCATGTGAGAAGCAATACCAAAATGTCCAGTCTGTCTGTGGATTCAAGATTCTGATAACAATATGTTACATAGAGGATAAGGTTGAAAAAAGACACAGGTCCATCAAATCCCATAAGGTTGTTGCCAATTTCCTCATTAGGGGAAAAATTCCTCCCTGACTCCAAATGTGGCAATCAGAATAAATCCCTGGATCAAAATCCCAGCTCCAGAATCTAGTACTCATAAGCTGTAATATTATATTTTTTAAGAAAGGCATCAAGGTCCTTCTTGAACTTGTTCAAAGAAAAAACCATCACAACATCCTGTGGCAGAGAGTTCCATAGTCTCACTGCTTTCTCAGTAAAGTATCCCCGTCAGTGGCGTAACTACCGCAGTAGTAGCCGTAGCGGATGCTATGGGGCCCGCAGCATGAGGGGGCCCGTGCCACCCGCTGACACGGGCCCCCTCTCCCATGGCCAGAGGCTCCGCAAGGAGCCGCTATGGCTGCTACAGCGCGACGCCACTGAAGGGGTTGTTCCTACAAAAGACATGCATACCCTATCCACAGGATAGAGGATACATGTGTGATCTCTGGGATGCCAAGCGCTAAGGAGAACAGGGGACCGAAAGTGCCCCGATGTTCTCCATGACAGACCTCGGACTTCCGGGGTCTGTCTGCAGCTCCATAGAAATGAATTGTGCTCTGGTCGCGATTGTGCGCATGCGTGACCAGCGCACCTTTCATTTTTATTGAACTGCGCAGACTCCAGAAGTCCGAGGTTAGTCATGGAGAACTTGGGGGGACTTTTGGTCCCCCGTTCTCCTTATCGCTGCCAGCGATCACACATGTATCCACTATCCTGTGGATAGGGGATACATCTCTTTTGTAGGACAAACTATAGGCCGTTTTTTTTTGGGGGGGGGCTATATGGCGTTACCTACAGGGGGGACTCTGTATGGCGTTATCTACAGGGGGTCTGTATGGCGTTATCTACAGGGGGTCTGTATGGCGTTATCTACGGCTGGGGGGGTTCTGTATGGTATCTACAGGGGGGTCTGTATGGCGTTATCTACAGGGGGAGGTCTGTATGGCGTTATCTACGGCTGGGGGGGTTCTGTATGGTGTTATCTACAGGGGCGTCTGTAT
This sequence comes from Rhinoderma darwinii, assembly GCF_050947455.1. Taxonomy (NCBI): domain Eukaryota; kingdom Metazoa; phylum Chordata; class Amphibia; order Anura; family Rhinodermatidae; genus Rhinoderma; species Rhinoderma darwinii. The sequence continues at coordinate 295,325,545 of NC_134688.1, read as the reverse complement.
GGTGTTATCTACAGGGGGGGTTCTGTATGGCGTTATCTACAAGGGGGTTTGTATGGCGTTATCTACAGGGGGGTTTGTATGGTGTTATCTACAGGGGGGGTCTGTATGGCGTTATCTACAGGGGGGGGTCTGCATGGCGTTATCTACAGGGGGGTCTGTATGGCGTTATCTACAGGGGGTCTGTATGGCGTTATCTACACGGGGGACTCTGTATGGCATTATCTACAGGGGGGTCTGTATGGCGTTATCTACAGGGGGGGTCTGTATGGCATTATCTACATGGGGACTCTGTATGGTGTTATCTACAGGGGGGACTCTGTATGGCGTTATCTACAGGGGAAACTCTGTATGGCGTTATCTGCAGGGGGGTCTGTATGGTGTTATCTACAGGGGGGTCTGTATGGTGTTATCTACAGGGGGTCTGTATGGCGTTATCTACAGGGGGGGTCTGTATGGCGTTATCTACAGGGGGGTCTGTATGGCGTTATCTACAGGGGGGACTCTGTATGGCGTTATCTACAGGGGGGACTCTGTATGGTGTTATCTACAGGGGGGTCTGTATGGCGTTATCTACAGGGTGGTCTGTATGGCGTTATCTACACGGGGGACTCTGTATGGCGTTATCAACAGGGGGGTCTGTATGGTGTTATCTACAGGGGGGTCTGTATAGCGTTCTCTACAGGGGGGACTCTGTATGGTTTTATCTACAGGGGGGACTATGTATGGCATGATCTACAGGGGGGAATCTGTATGGCGTTATCTACAGGGGGGTCTGTATGACATTATCTACAGGGGGGTCTGTATGGCGTTATCTACAGGGGGGCTATATGCCGTTATCTACAGGGGGGATGTATGGCGTTATCTACAGGGGGCTGTGTATGGTGCTATCTATAGGGGGGGGCGCTGTGTGGTGGAGTCTATAGGGAGGCACTATCTACAAGGGGGGGTTGTGTGATACCCAGCGGAGGGGGAGGCCCCAGTCAAAAGTTTGCTATGGGGCCCCGTATTTCCTAGTTACGCCCCTGATCCCCGTCTTTGGTTATGGTGAAACCTTTGTTCCACTAGACGTAGATGATGCCCCCTTGTCCTTGTTACAGGCCTAGGTGTAAAAAGATCATTAGAAAGATCTCTGTACTGTCCAATTATAAATTTGTACATGGTAATTAGATCGCCTCTAAGCCATCTTTTTTCTAAACTGAATAGCCCCAATGTCCCCTTCTAAATTCCGGTGAGATGCAGCGTTGTCAAAAAGACCTTGTAAAGATTATAATAATAAAATATCACAATATCAACACTGATTCTTCACTTTGCAAGATTAATTTGTTCCTGAGGCACCATTGTAAATTGAAAATATTGTAACGTAAGAACATAACAACTTAGTTATGTTAAAGCAAAGCTGCCACCAGCATTTCACCTTTTAAACCAGAAAATACCTAGTGGAAGTGGGTGAATTTTTTTTTTAATGTAAACTATAATTATCTTCTAAGTAGGCTCTGCACCTTTAGTATTCCATTTTTTAGTGTTCCTGTGCCATATGCTAATGAGCATAAAAGAGTAATATCTTCATTCCTCAAGCCTTTCCAAGTTAACCCTGCCTCCTTACTTTTGATTGACAGCTCCTCGCTTCCCCCAGCACATACGAAATCCCACGCTTGCGCATCGATGTCCTGTTCTGGTGCGTGCGCACAACAGGACACCACAGCGGCACATGCGCAGTAACTAGATTTGAGGCCCGGACGAAGAAGGGAAGAGTGTCGGACAATACATGATGGGCGCATGCGGTATCTTGAGAGATTCCGGCATTCAGGGCGGGCCAGTTGTTTTGCGGTGGGCGGGCATAAGAAGAGGAACGAATGAGAAAACGGGATTATTACAATAAAAGGTGCAAAATGTTTGAAGACCGTTATTTACAGTCGGAGGAGGAGTTTAGGAGAGGTGATAACGGCAATGAACTCTAGACAGCAGCGGCCAGCGAGGGGTGAGTAGAATTCAATAGTTGAAATGCTAGTGACAGGTTCCCTTTAATTCAGTCTAAAGTGCCAAAAATTTTAATTCAAAGTATGGTAAACATAAAAACTAAATTAAAATAAAAAAAACACAAAAATAATAAGGAATTACTAATAGTTGTAAGATCTACAAAACATTATCTTGGACACCAGGCAAATTATTGAATATTGAAAAAATAATTATTGTGGCATGCTCATATGGACTCAGGCATTGCTTCTAGGGTAAAAATATCTCTATGCGCACAGAGAACGATGGAACTTGTACAGCTCCATGCTAAAATGATTCTGCTGTACTGTTGAAGTGCTGGGAAACAATTTGTTTTTCCAGCCAAATGGGTTGTTCTATGTTTTTGGGTTATCAGAACTGATAATGACAACTGTAAGAAACTAACATTTTGTGCAAAAGGGTGCACATATGCTTTAAATATGCATTAGTTTATGAAGCTATATGTAATGTTCCTAAAAGCTCATGAAAATATATGATGCCGCTACACTAAGAAACAGATCTCTTCTGTGCCACAGTATTCAAGATTCATTAAGGCTATATGCACACATTCTATAATACGGAAAATACGCAGCAAAACCGCAAGAAACTCTCAGGAAAAAAACGCCCCCTTAAGGTGCGTTTTTTTAATGCGGTTTTTAAATTTTGCTGCATAAATAGCGGTATTTAAATGTTGCGGGTTTTGCTTCGTATTTCTGTATAACTAGAGGGATAGAATTCGCAAGCGTACTCGCAGGATAAATTGACATGCCACAGTTTCGAAAATACGCACCGCGGGTCAATTTACGTCCCGAAAAATACTGTACATGGACATGCGATTCCTTGGAATCTCATTGTCCATGCTGGTACTGTATTAAGCTGCGGCTTTGCCACACGCAGATATACGCGGCAAAACTGCACGTAATACGCATCGTGTGCATTGACCCTTATAATGCCAATTGAGATCTGCTGGAATCTATATAGACTGTCACAAGGTATCCCGAAGTCTGTCATCACACATAACAACTAACTAGCAAGTCAGATTTTAACTTGTCCAAGCTTCTGTATTTCTCAGTGATAAGGGAAACAGAGATGTTTAGCAGCTGCATATCCTTCCTCAACTATTGAAAACTATGCACATGTTCTTTACATTTCTAAAATAATCAACTTTACATACTATTAAAACAATCACAGTGAAACCTCCCCAGAAGACCACATCTTTGAGAGGACCACCCCCATAAAAACTATTTTTCTGTGACCGATTTGTAACTACATTTTAGTCTATGTATAGTGGCCCTCTTTATAAAGACCTTCCTCGCATTCTGACCAATGTCCACCCTAGTAGAGGACAGGAGGGAACCAAGGAGTAGAGGGAGCTGCCAAGCTTTAAATCTCTTCTCTTTCTTACTTCTAAACAGCGCTGATGTATCCACTAATTGAATGTAGCACAAGGGAAGAAAGGCGCTGCTTACTGGAGGATGGAACGGAGCCATAGGAGGGGAGGTGTAAAGCTCTATGTGGAACAGACGTCATGCTGCACATTAAATGCTGCAGCACAGCCTTCCACTACCTGTTAATTAAGGGGCCAACATTTCTAGAAGAACAATTTAGCCATGCTGGGTAGCATGAGAGGTGAGACTATTCTAGGAGAAGGAAGCTATGCGGTAGACTGATGAGAAAGAGAGTGGAGCAATGTTGGGGGACTAAAGAGATGGAAGCTATTCTGGGGCCTTAGTAGGAGAGAGGAGCCATTCTGTGGAGTGAGGAGATGAAAGCCATGCGAAAGAGTGAGTAGAGGAAAGCCATACTGAGGATAGGGAAGCCATGCTTGGCCCTGGGGTGGAGAGGGAATCCATGCTGGGGACTGAGATGGAAGGGGGAAATCATGCTGGGGACTGAGAAGCAAAGTGACGTCATGCTGGGGAGTGAGGAGAGAGAAGCTATGCTGGGGACTGAGATGAAAATAAAAGCCATTCTGGGGATTGATATGAAAAGTGAAGCCATGCTGGGGAGTGAGTAGAGGAAAGCCATGCTAGGGACTAAGGAGAGGGAAGCCATGCTGGGAACTGAGGAGGAGAGGGAAGCCATGCTGGGGATTGAGATGAAAAGGAAAGTCATTCTGGGGATTGATATAGAAAGTGAAGCCATGCTAGGGAGTGAGGAGAGGGAAGTGATGTTGGGGCTGAGAAGGAGAAGGAAACCATGGGGGTGAGTGAAGAGAGGGAAGCCATGCTGAGGACTAAGATGGAAAGTGACGTCATGCTGGGGAGTAAGGAGAGAGAAGCTATGCTGGGGACTGAGATGAAAAGAAAACCCATTCTGGGGATTGATATGAAAAGTGAAGCCATGCTGGGGAGTGAGTAGAGGAAAGCCATGCTGTGGGCTGAGAAAGAGAGGGAAGCCATGGGGGATTGTGAGGAGAGGGAAGCCATGCTGGGAACTCAGGAGAGTGGAGACTGAGGAGAGGGAAGTCATGCTGGGTACTAAAAAGCAAAAGGATGCCATGCTGGGAACTGAAGGGTGGGGTCTGAGATGGATACTGTACAGTTCTATGATGTTCTATGATACACTGCAGTGTTTCTAAACATGTGACTCCCCAGCTGTTATTAAACTAAAACTCCCATTATTAGCTACAAGTCATTTGTAGGGTAAACTGGGAAGGCACAGGTAGAAGACCACTGCAGTATACAGTTTGAATATTCAGTTTACTTCTTACACGTAAGTTACTAGGTACATGATAGGACAATACATCCCAGATGCAGGGAATTAATGGAAAATGTGATAAAAACAGAATTAGTTCTTACCGCTAATTCCTTTTCCGGGAATCCTCTATGACAGCACACAGGAGGCCGACTTCATTTCTAATTAGGGACAGGAAACAGAGAGCTAAAAAGGCCCCCCTCCCCAAGCATACTAATGTTTTACAAGTTACCAAAAGGCATCACAGTACACTTAACCACGGCTGTCATGGAGTATTCCCAGAAAAGGAATTGCTGGTAAGAACTGATTCTATTTTCCCCAATCATTCTCCACAACAGCACACAGGAGGATATCAAATAACCACATTAGGGTGGGACCACAGCTGGTAATACTTTTCTCCCGAAGGAGAGGTCCCCAACTGATGAGAGATCAAGGTGATAATGCCCAATGAATTTATAAGGAGAAGACCAGGTTGCAGCTCTGCAAATCTGCTCAATAGAAGCATTGGCCCTTTCAGCCCAGGAGACTGATGCTGCTCTGGTGGAGGGAGCTCTGACATTCAGAGGAGAAGACATTCAGCCCTGGAACAGAATGAAAAGACTTTGGTCTAATCTCCAAGGCTTTGTGATGTTGAGGTAATGGATAATTATTCTGTGAACATCCAAGGAATTAAATTCTTGCCCTTTAGAATTTTAAGGATTCTGACAGAATGATTGTTAGACTACGTCTTGTGACATATGAAAACTAGTTACTACCTTTGGATGAGAGGAGGAATCTAACTTGAATATACAGTAATTCTGTCATCTAGAATTCTTAGGTGAGTCCCTCTAATGGGAAGGGCTTGAATTTCACCTATTTCTGTGGCTGAGGCGATAGCCACAAGGAAAGCAGTTTTACAAGGAAGTCTTCTCAGATCCAGTTGAGATAATGGTTCAAACAGAGTTTTTGAAAGACCACAGAGGACAATGTTTAAATCCCAAGAAGGAGTGAATTAAGAATCTTGAGAGACAGTCTGTTAGCCACCTTAAAAAATCATTTTATCCAATTATGATTGACTAAGTCCTGGTCAAATAAGGAACCTAATGCAGATATCTGCACCAACAAGGTGTTTGTCTTTAGGCCTTTGTCTAGGCCAGACTGTAGAAAATCTAAAATCTTCGCAATGTTGGGTGAAAAGGATCTGGTTGATTACTGCCGCACCAAGATCAAAAAGTCTTCCAGCCTTAGTAACAGGTTTTCTGCTGGTAATGAGGATCTTTATGACGGCATCAGATACGCCTCTGGCTTTTAAAATGTTCTCTTCAGAAGCCATGCTGCCAAACTGAGTTGATGGGGATCTGAATGATGAATAGGCCCCTGCTGGAGAAGATCCTGAGATAATGGGAGATGGAAGTTGTTTACGAGACCAAACCAGCTGCACCTTGGCCAACATGACATCTTCTGTTGATCCTTTGATGAACTCTCGGAAGAAGAGGTTCCCTACTAGCCCCATTCTAATCCCCTGAGGATGCTGTGTTTACAGCGAAACATGTCAGGGGGGCTAAGACACTTTTAATAAGCCATGTCAGACTAGCCTCTATATCAGGTTTCATTGATACACTCACGCATCATTCAGCAGTCTGCAGCTGCTGTTCCATGCAGTCATACCGTTGTATTCACTACACTCTATTCTGTCACAGTCAAAGCATAGCCGATATAGAGTCAGTGCCAGCTCACGTTGGCCAATTTTTAATTTCAATGCGTTTGTTGTTTCCTCATGGACATTTTAAAGCATACTAATAAAAGTTAAATTTTATTGTTGGCTATATAGTGGTTGGGAAATTAGGTTTCTATGTGCCTGGAGCACATCAGTTCTCTTCGTTTGATTCATTTACTTGCCAACCACTGGGGTCTTTTCAGTATTCAAAGGAACAGAACAGCACTGGTATGCTGGGGAGGTGGGGCTTTTTTAACTCTCTGTTTCCTGTCCCTAATTAGACATGACGTCAACCTGTGTGCTGTCATGGAGGATGATTGGGGAAAAAAGTACTGTATGCTTTATGCAATCTGTGGCATTGATTACATGATTTTGGGGTGTTTCGTCATTTTGTATATTTATTTGTGTGCTGTACATGTCTGCTAAGTGCATTAAAGGGAACCTGTCACCAGCATTTCAACTATTAAACTCTACTCACCCCTTGCTGGCCGCTGCTGACAAAAGTTCATTGCCGTTATCCCTTCACCTAAACTTCTCCTCCGACTGTTAATAACGGTCTGCAAACATTTTGCTCCTTTTATGGAAATAATCTGTCAGTCTTGCTCGTTCCTCTCCTTATGACCACCCACAGCAGAAAACTGGTCTGCCCTGAATCTTGTCTGAGATAACGATCATGCGCCCATCATGTATGGTCCGAACACCCTTCCCTGCTTCGTCCGGGCCTCAAATCTAGTTACTACGCATGCGCCGCTATGGTGTCCCGTTGTGTGCATGCACCAGAATAGGACATCGATGCGCAAGCACAGAGATTCTTGTGTGCGGAGGGAGGAAAGGAGCTGTCAATCAAAAGTAAGGAGGCGGGGTTAACTCGGAAAGGCTTGAGGAATGAAGATATGACTCTTCGACTGAAGATATGACTTTTATGCTCATTAGCATACAACATGGGAACTCTAAAAAACAGAATACTAAAGGTACACGGCCTACTTAGAAGATAATTATAGGTTATATAAAAATTATTTTTCACCCATTACCACCAGGTAATGCTGGTTTAATAGGTGAAATGCTGGTGACAGGTTCCCTTTAAACACTATAACCAGCATTTTCTTTGAGAGAACCACTCCCATAAAAGATGAAAAAAAAATGGTGTAATTTTGAGGTTATACTGTATTTCATGTTTTGTTATTAAAAAGATTCTAAAATATTTGCTGTAAAGTGCTTTTTAAGCATGGCATGATAATATTTACAATACAACTTTTTTTCCTTACTTTATTTAAAGGCAAGTGAAACATGGCGGTCATTGGTAAATTCTGTACAATATTACCTAAATTTGGATTTAGTTCATTCATCATACTCTCCTTCTGAGATTGGGTAAGACTTGTTAAAACTGTAATTGTTCTATTTTTGCAAGGAAATGATTAATTATGATCCATTAACATTTTGGGTGAGTTCTGGCTGCATTACTTTTTTTTTACTTCTGTCATCTTTCCACCATGTCAGGGCCTGTTCACATCAGCGTTGCCCTTCCGTTGAAGGGTTCCGTCTGAGGTTTCGTCAGGTTAACCCCTCAATGGAAAGGCAAACGGAAACCTCAGCTTCCATTTCCCTCACCATTGATCTCACCATTGACGGAAACATTGTTAATAGTTTCCGTTGGTCAACGTTGTGACAGGGTTCCATTGTTTTGATGGAACTAGTAGTCGACTGAAGGGCAATGCAGATGTGAACAGACCCTTAGGGACTTTTATTTATTTCTTACACATGTCAAATGTACAGGGTGGGCCATTTATATGGATACACCTAAATAAAATGGGAATGGTTGGTGATATTAACTTCCTGTTTGTGGCACATTAGTATATGGGAGGGGGGAAACTTTTCAAGCTGGGTGTTGACCATGGTGGCCATTTTGAAGTTGGCCATTTTGTATCCAACTTTAGTTTTTTCAATGGGAAGAGGGTCATGTGACACATCAAACTTATCCAGTATCCGTAGTTTCAGTTGCTGCACATCTCGTATCTTCACAGCATAGACAATTGCCTTCAGTTGACCCCAAAGATAAAAGTCTAAAGGGGTCAGATCAGGAGACCTAGGGGGCCATTCAACTGGCCCACGACGACCAATCCACTTTCCAGGAAACTGTTCATCTAGGAATGCTCGGACCTGACACCCATAATGACATAAATAACTCATGAAATAAAGTAACGTTAAAACCAAGCACACCATTGTTTTTCTTGTGAAAATCTCGATACGTTTGATGTGTCACATGACCCTCTTCCTATTGAAAAAACTAAAGTTGGATACAAAATGGCCGACTTCAAAATGGCCACCATGGTCAACACCCAGCTTGAAAAGTTTCCCCCCTCCCATATACTAATGTGCCACAAACAGGAAGTTAATATCACCAACCATTCCCATTTTATTTAGGTGTATCCATATAAATGGCCCACCCTGTATATGTATCTTACAGTATGAGACAAAGTATCAGATGCAGCCACACAGATGTGTATAACATACTGAAATAAAAAATATATTGGGGCAGATTTAGTACGGTCTCTGTATCTAGAATGTATTGAAACATTTTGGCGCATTTCATTTTTGATTATTTAAGAACAGATGTTTGCGCCCCACCAGACACTTAAATGTCTAGAAAAAAGGTGTGGCTTAATAGGGAAGGATGTGTGGCTTAAAGTGTGCCAAAGTGCACCAAACGAAAACTAAGCTAACCAAGAGTTGGTATAAGAAAGAGAAAAGTGTTTAGCAAGATGCGCCAAATTTATCATATAGCATGTGCCACTGTGATAAATTTGGTGCATCTTCAGACTGCCTTATGCTCTCTAAATCTTTGTAAATATGCCCCATTGCATATTAATATAAAATATAGACAAATGTAAAGTATTACTTCTGCTTTTGTAATGGTGACTGCACGTACCTCTGTTATATCCTTTGTTAAAAAAAATCCAAGTAAATATTTTGAATGTAAATTTAAATGGTCTCAATTTAAATGGTGCATAAATCAATAGTACAAGCGAATATAAGAAACGTTGTAATATATTTATTATTTTATTATCAGGCTCCTTTCCTCCACCCCCTCCTAACTCTTCACCCACTCTGAATTTACTGCTTTTTCCGTCAAAGTATCTGCTCACTGAGGGATTACATTACAGCTACCCATAGAAGTCTATGGAGAGGGTAGGAGGAAGTAGGAGCAGAAACACAGACACACACATGCTGCAGCAGCTTCCTAATTAGTGTTCCATCTCACCCCAGTGCTGGATTCACAGCTACACTACTCATTACTGCTGTATAATGTCCTCGATGATGTACTCCAGTATATATATTTTTGAGACAGTGACAGGAAAAGTGGTTGGGGATTGCTATATTTCCTCAAGATTCCTCTCATATGTGTAATAGGCTACAGGAAGTATCTGTCCCATCCAGGGAAAGCTGGATGAGATGGAAGGAATCCAGGAAAGCTGAATATCCCTAGCAAGGATTAATTTGCTAAGGACTTTGATAAGTTCTTATTTTGGGCATGGATTTTTATGGAATGATAGGCAAGTTGGAAGTGGGGTCTATCATTCCCTTCCTGTCCAGTATAGGTTTTCTCTGCAGCTCTCAGGTGTTGCAGCTCAGTTAATCTCTGAGCTATAAAGATGTGCACTTTATAGAGGGGACCATGCGAAAAGTTTCGGGTGGTTGGTAGTTTGCCACTTGTATAGTGAGGGAAACCTATGTTTAGTGCTGAGACGAGCAGAGGTTATAATTTGTGAGGATTTTTTTTTGTGCCTGAATGTAAAGGCTATACGTTTATTTCTGTCTTTTGCCACAAAACAATGAACAGGCAAAGCACGTGTTTGAACAGAACTTTTGTGTGTGTCTATGTCTCTGACTGCATTTTGCCTACTGCTGCAGATCTAATCCTCCACAAAAAATGATCTTACCGTATTTTTTTCTGTGTTCTATTAACTGTAGCACTCCTTTATTTTTAAAGGCTATGTACACCTTTGAAATCATTATTTATTTCTTTTTTTTTTTAATAAAAAATATCTATCAGTGAGTTTGGTGCAACTTTCTAAATATAAAAATTATTTTTACAAAAAAATACAAGCAGCTGTATCTTGCGCTAGGACCTGAATTTGTCAGGTCAGCAGCACTGATGGGTTCAGTGTCAGCGGGTCCTGCGTGTCTCTAATACGCAGGATCGAGCTGTTATCGATCACTTCTGAGTTATGAACTTGGATGTGATGGGTAACAGGTCGATCCTGCACTGAACCCGCCAGTCCCGCTGACCTGACGGATGCAGGTTTCAGCGCTAGATACAGCTGCTCTGTATAGAGGATAAAACGCAGCTGTATCTAAAAAAGGAAAAAATAATTTTTTTATAAAAAGTATTTAGAAAGTTGCACCAAACACACTGATAGACATTTTATTAAAAATAAAATAAAACGATTTCAAGGGGTGTACATAGATTTTAATGAACTTAGAGTACTTCTCAACCGGAAACGGGCTTGTTCATGAATATTATGCCAGGACTACTGTAACATAGAAGTGGAGGTGGAAGGGATGTCATTAAGTAGATTTCTATACTAAAACAATAAACAGGTTTTTAAAAACTAAAATATAGATGGCGGTCCTTAAACTAGGCCATCAATATTATCTTATATTAAAAAAATTTTTTTTTTTAAATAAAAATGCTCTTATGTTTAGTATACGCTTTGCATTTTGATGCAATATTACAATTAGTTATGTACATCTGGGAATGGATTTTAGAAAATGATCTTATTTGTATACACACTAAATGACCGCCAATTAATAATAATGGTCATTTCTGATATATTAAGGAGTTAAACCAGAAAAATATATTTGAGTGATTAATTTCAGATATAGCTTTAGTCATTAAAGGAAAGTCTGGTATATTAAATACTTCATATGCCGTTTTAATTATTTGCCTTGTTGGAAAATATAAATAATTTACAAGATTATCAGTTCCTATGAGCTAAGTGCATAAAATATGTAGATGCTATTTAATTTTCCTTTAGAACTTCCACATACATTTTTACTTTGATTCAGAGTAGCTGCCATATGCAGTAATGATTAATAAGGAATTTATATACACAATTAATGTAATAATTGTAAGTAAAATATGTCACAAAACATATGTTCACATTTACTTGGCATTTAAATGGTTACATTTCTAATGGAATGTACTGATGACCTTAATAAGTTTTTTGCTCCTATACTGATAACAAAATATCATATTTTCTTGTATAACATAAAAATACAGTATAAGCTGTACACAATAAGGGACTGCAACAATGTATTTGTATCATTCATCCCTTAGATGTAAATTTCCCTCCCATTTATAATCCATATTCAAATGAATGCTGAAGCAGCTGCTCATTTTAAATATGAATGAATAAAATAGATAATAAATAGTGAATAATGTTCAGTTTCATTTAAAACCTGCCATGTGTGGTGACATGGTAGATATTTTGGAATACACCCGCAACATATGAGAGAATTACATTATAACTAGTAAAGAAGGCCACTACTACCGAATTGTATTTCTAGGACAAATGATTTTCTTACATGTTTATCACCAACTAAGACACCTTGGGCCTCATTTGTTAAAGGGGTTGTCCAGGATTAGAAAATAAATGTCTGCTTTTTTTACCCCCCAGAAACAGTACTATCCTTGTCGTTCGGATGCGTCTGGTATTGTAGCTGAGCTCCATTCACCCCATTGGGGATGAGCTGCATACCCCATGGACAAGAGTGATGCTGGAATCCAGGACAACCCCTTTAGAAATGTTCTTGTTGTACACAGCAAACAATAAGATTTTTGCTGTCATTTTCTAAATCTAAACTGAGCATTATAGCAGTCAAATAGCCAATCATTTAATTGCCGCTAAACCAACCAATCGATAGCATTCTTATTTATAATGAATACTAATCATTTCCTTCCACCTCTATTTCCTCCACACATGGAAATGGAGGAAATGCAGGACTGGCCACTCTACTACTTGTTTATAGGTCTGCTGGCTCCTGCAGCTCTTCTTTATCTATCCCTCTATCGATGCATGATGCTCGCTCTTTTCAATCAACCACTTCCCTCTACTGTGCCTGTCACAGTGAAAGTGTATTCCCTCACGAATGCACTAAAGAAAAGTATTCTTCGTACCCTGGCACCTAGGAAATTATCAACAACTTGTCCAATTGGTTGTGTAAACAAATTTAACTACTCCTATTCCTTGCCTCCGCCCTAATAATAACAAGAGAGAATGTAGAACAAAATAGTAGTAAAGTAGAACTCAATATTAGAAGGCATACCTCCCAACATTAAAGTATCGTAAAGAGGGACAATCGAAGCTGCAAATTTTTTTTTCATTTATGCCACGCGTCTAACAATGCCCATACAAACCCGGTTCAGTCCACAAAGTATCATGCTCCCATAGTGCCACCCCACAGTATAATGCCCCTATAGCTGCCACATACAGTATAATGCCCTCATAGATGCCCCCATACAGTATAATCCCCTCATGAATGCCCCGAAACGGTATAATGTCTACACAGATGACCCCAAACAGTATAATACCCCATACATGCCCCTGTACAACATAATGCCCCAATAGTTCCCCCCATACAGTATAATGCCCATAGCTTTCCCATACAGTATAAAGACCCCTTAGCTGCCACCATACAGTATAATGTCTCCTTAGCTGCCACCATACAGTATAATGCACTTTTAGCTGCCCCCAATACAGTATAACAAAACACAATTTGCCTATAAGGCAACTAACCCTATTTTCAACACTACTAACAGAAGGTATTGAATTGTTCTATTCACATAATTCGTAAAAATGAAAAATAACCTTTTATTAAAGGCACGTAGCCTAAATTCTGAAAACAACCCATGAGCCCAGAAACGTTATCACTTATATATATGTAATGGTCAGTCTCTGCTAACAGAAGTAAAATTAATATACTGTCTATACTAGAGGGAAGCATCTGCAGACCACTATCCAAGATTTGATTCTGAGCTGATGGTATGTTAAAAACATTCAACAAAGCCCCCCCATGTTTTGCAGAGATGGCATCCTCAGGGGTACAATGGGGCAATGTACCCCTGAGAACATGATCTAGAAGTCAGGGGCTCCCATTGGTAACGCTCTGACCGGGGCTTCCGCTCCTAGAGGGAGCCCCTGATGTCACTGTCCATATGTGGACAGTGACGTCAGGGGCTCCTTCTAGGAGTGGAATCCCTGGCCAGAGCATTGACAACCAAGACAGGATTCCCCCCCCCCTCCCCGGCCAAAGAGCCTACATTGCTCTGGACGCCAAAGTTGAAAGCCCGATATCATGGTCCATATATGAACAGTGACATCAAGGGCTTTCCAGGGCTCAGCGCTTAAAGAGGCTCTGTCACCAGATTTTGCAACCCCTATCTGCTATTGCAGCAGATAGGCGCTGCAATGTAGATTACAGTAACGTTTTTATTTTTAAAAAAACGAGCATTTTTGGCCAAGTTATGACCATTTTTGTAGTTATGCAAATGAGGCTTGCAAAAGTCCAAGTGGGTGTGTTTAAAAGTAAAAGTCCAAGTTGGCGTGTATTATGTGCGTACATCGGGGCGTTTTTAATACTTTTACTAGCTGGGCGTTCTGATGAGAAGTATCATCCACTTCTCTTCAGAACGCCCAGCTTCTGCCAGATCACGCTGTGACATCACTCACAGGTCCTGCATCGTGTCAGACGAGCGAGGACACATCGGCACCAGAGGCTACAGTTGATTCTGCAGCAGCATCGGCGTTAGCAGGTAAGTCGATGTAGCTACTTACCTGCAAACGCTGATGCTGCTGCAGAATCAACTGTAGCCTCTGGTGCCGATGTGTCCTCGCTCGTCTGACACGATGCAGGACCTGTGAGTGATGTCACAGCGTGATCTGGCAGAAGCTGGGCGTTCTGAAGAGAAGTGGATGATACTTCTCATCAGAACGCCCAGCTAGTAAAAGTATTAAAAACGCCCCGATATACGCACATAATACACGCCCACTTGGACTTTTACTTTTAAACACACCCACTTGGACTTTTGCAAGCCTCATTTGCATAACTACAAAAATGGTCATAACTTGGCCAAAAATGCTTGTTTTTTAAAAATAAAAACGTTACTGTAATCCACATTGCAGCGCCTATCTGCTGCAATAGCAGATAGGGGTTGCAAAATCTGGTGACAGAGCCTCTTTAAAGTAGTGATGTGCCCGGGGAGTCCTCGACGAGTGGAGAGTGAATGCTGAAGCATGGAGCTGAGGGTTCCTTGCTTTAGCATTGGATTCAACTGTATCTGCGTCCTCAGGAGGCAGATACAGTTGACACCGTGACTAACCACAGGTTGCCTGGAACACCACCCGGAATCCGGGACTGTCCCGCTGAAGGTATGAAAGAAGGTGATGCAGTGGAATTATTTCAATTACTCAATAATGTAATCGAACTATACAAAGCTATCTTTGTATATAAATAATATATTTTATCATTTACATAGATTCTATTTAGCATCCCAACATTAGATATAATGAAATATGAAGCCATATGCAGACCAGGAAATCTGAGCATCTGAGCCATGTCTTTGGAATTTCGCAAGTGACTATTATTCACCCATAGACCAAGCATTGGGGACTTTTAAGCATTGTATTAGACACCTTGATCTTTTGGCAGATTGAATACAACTGGGTACAAGTAACTTATTCTTTAAACACAATTATGAATTTATAATAATAATATTGTAAATATTTAATGTATGTAACATTCATTAAACATTCACTATGCTCCTTCTTGTAGGAGGCACATGAAATCGTATGTCGATGATCTCTGGCCCTGGGAATCCAATCAATAGGATGATATATACATGCAAAGTGGTCCTGGATATAATAACAAATGTACATGTAATTAATTGTTCAATATTTGCAAATAAATCTCATCTTGGTAAGTTATAATAAATATTTTGTGATATAATTGAAACAAGTGTATGTCATTTATTATATATTAGACTATACATATTGTTCCCAGACATATAGGTATAGCCATTCAGAAATGTAATTATTTTCTCTTGAGAACACTGTTCCAGTCTATGAGCTTTAGTGTTTCTTTTACCCGGTTAAATTGAAAGAACTACTCTAGAATGTTTTCTCTTTATTATACTCCATCCCTGAATTGCGTTCCCTATTTGTCAATTTACTTTAAGAGGAAAGAAGGTTTTTACACCAACATCGAAGTTACTTATTGAAACCTCTGCCAGAGGAAGTTGTAATGGTTAATTTCATGAAAGAGTTTAAAAGTAGTCTAATTGGCTTTCTAAAATGTAATAATATTATAAGTTTTATGTAATAGATTGCTTTAGATGCGTCATTGGTCCAGGGATTTACTTTGATTGCCACATTTGGAGTCTAGAAGGAATCTCTGCCACCCTAAGATGAGGAAAATTGGCTTCTGCTTTAATGCTTCCCCCTTTTCCTTGATCAACATTGCAGGAGAATAAGTTAAACAAGATCGACTTATGCCTTTTTTTTAACCTAACTAAGTTACAAGGCTACTTTTTCTTACCAGATTATGTACTTACAATGACAGGAGGCTGTTTTCATTCGTAGCAACACTCCATGCGACAGCATGGTGTTAGGCAGTACATCCTTCTGCCTAAAATATGATTTAGTCAGATAACACTTCCTCCATTTTTTTGCCCCATGTGGTCAACAGCTAGATTTTATATTAGTTGTTAGAGTGAATGTAAGCCCCACTAGCTAATAGTCCCGAAGTATTCTGACAGATAGTCTTTTATTAGTAAAATGTAATGCCCAGAAGTCTGATACATGAACCTATGAGACTGCAATTTTCTCACTTCTATGTAAAAGTCAGCAAGAGAACAGCCTGGTTGCTGAACACCAAGACCCACTGAGGTTTGAGGTCACCTGCTAGATTGTGAGGTACTGTACGTCCACCACTGTCCATAAACCACTTGCTGCTGTAGAGGGTCATGGTGGAGTGGGGTCCGACTCCCATTTTTGTACAGGACCCATGTTTACTTGTTACTTTCCTGCATTTAACAACTGTCATGTGTACATGCCATTTCAGTGGAGAGCAGAATAAACACTTGGGAGATACATCTACCAATAGTGGGCTGTCTAGCCGCCACCATACACATTAGATTGACGTCCAATCCTGTCACTATCACCAGGTTTAACCAACTTTAACCTAACGTGCGTAGTAAGCTATATTGTGCTTAAAAAACAAATATACCTCCAGTTTGCAGTA
Organism: Rhinoderma darwinii; assembly: GCF_050947455.1. Taxonomy (NCBI): domain Eukaryota; kingdom Metazoa; phylum Chordata; class Amphibia; order Anura; family Rhinodermatidae; genus Rhinoderma; species Rhinoderma darwinii. Next base: position 295,308,861 of record NC_134688.1, on the reverse strand, counting down.
ACAATTGAAAGTACAGCTACCACTGCCGGTCTGAATGACGTCATCCTGCATATTAAACTACTGGGATAACAGCAGTAAAGGGTCCAAAAAATTGGTCTTGTTCTGTATGTCAAAAACATCAATCACCACATCAGATGCAATTGGTCAGAAATTTCTGCAAAATTTAATTTTGATTAAAATCAATACAATTGGTTTAACCCGTTAGTGACCGCCAATACACCTTTTCACAGCGGCCACTAACAGGCTGTATTCTGATTCATTCGCCTTTTCATGGCGCTGCATCAGAAAAAAGCTGCGCCGCCGGAAGCAGTTAAAACTCCCTGTTCTCATCTACCAGAAGTAGCTGAGAACTTGGGGCAGCACTGCTCGAGCGAGCGCTGCATCTGAGTGGTTTTAGAGAGAGGGAGGGAGCTCCCTCTCTCACCCCACCGGCACCTTGCTATGAGATCGCAGGGTGCTAGTGTCGCCTATGGCAGCCGGGGGCCTGATAAAGGCCCCAGGTCTGCCTGTAGTGGATGCCTGCTAGGCCATGACCTAGCAGATGCCTGTCCGTTGTAAACAGACAGCTGTAATACACAGCAATACAGAAGTATTGCAGTGTATTATAAAAGTGATCGGACGATCGCATAGTGAAGTCCACTAATGGGACTAGTAAAAAAAGTAAAAAAAGTTGAATAAATGTATTAATAAATAAATAAATAAGTGAAAAAAAAATGAAAAACCCACTTTTTCCCCGAACAAAATGTTTTATTCTGAAAAAAAAAAAAAGTTTAAAAGTTACACATATTTGGTGTCGCCGCGTCAGTAATGACCCCAACTATAAAGCTATTATGTCATTTAACCCGCTCGGCGAATGCTGTAAAAAAACAATGCCAGAATTTCTGTTTTCTGCCTTCAAACAAATGTGATAAAAAGTGATCAAAAAGTCGCATGTCCTCCAAAATTGTACCGATAGAAACTACAAGTCGTTCCGCAAAAAAAAACAAAAGCCCTCATGCAGCTGCATCGGCGAAAAAATAAAAAAGTTATAGCTCATCAAATGTGGAGACACAAAAACACATCATTTTGTAAAAAAAAGTGATTTTACTGTGTAAAAGTAGTAAAACATAAGAAAACCACATGAATTTGGTATTGTCGCAATCATAACGACCTGCTGAATAAAGTTATTATATTATTTATACCACACGGTAAACTGTGTAAATGAAAGACGCAAAAAAAAAAAGTGTAGAAATTGCTGTGTTTTTTTCTACTATGCCCTGAAAAAAAGTTAATAAAAGTTAATCAATAAATTATATGTACTCCAAAATTGTGCTATTAAAAAATCCAATTTGTCACTGCAAAAAACAAGCCCTTATACAGCTAAGTCGACTGAAAAATAAAAAAGTTATAGCTCTTTAAATGTGACGATGAAAAAAAACGTAAAAAATAGCTTCGTCATCAAGGTTTAAAATAGGCTGGTCACTGAGGGGTTCAAATATTTTTTGCTACGAAAAGAGATTGGTAACAGTGGAAAACAGCTGGTGAACCACATACAGAGGGCCCAAAAGCTCCAGAGGGGCTGGTTGGTGAACACTTCTTTAGGTTATCTTTGATTTGCCAATAGTTGAAAGTGCAATAGTCTGTCAGATTAACTTTGAAGATTAATTTTCTTCATAAAATTATATGCATTTATAACTGTCAATTCCAAATACAGTTTTACTGAGACTATAATGTTAATTTTTTTTAAACTGCATGACAGGCATGCTTAATGCTAGAAACTATTTTAACATTTAAAGTTGATAAAGATAATGTGACATAATTATAGAACTTTAATGGTATATAATGACCCTTTTAAAATGTAATTGTATAAAAATCAAGATTTAATTTCCTAGATTTATAATCAGTTATTTTTTTAACATCTGTAAAGGCAAAGCAATAAGTATTAACACAAACTAGATGCCTACACATTAAGGAAGAAATGTGTTGTGATCAGTGTTTTATTACATTATCATTAACTGGGGGAAATGTTTACATACAGTTATACAAATGAAAACAATTAACCATTATGCCATTTGCAATTGCATTTTGTAGAAAAGTTTGATAATTCACTATTCTTGGGAGTGCTCTGGCGGCTGAACTAACAATAAAAGATCAACAGAATTTTTTGGACTGTAGTGGAACAAACAGTAAGGCCCCATGCACACGAACGTGTTTTTGCGTCCGCAATTCCCCCGAAAATCCACTCATTTCTATGGGCCCATACACACTATCCGTGTTTTCACGGGTCCCCGCATGTCCGCAAATCCGTGCCGCACAAACTCAGGACATGTCTTATTACGGCCCGCAAATTCGATGTGGACATGCCCATAGAAGTCAATGGGCCCGTGGAAAATGCGGGTACACCTCCGTGTGTCAACCGCAGTTTGCGGATTTGCGGAAGTGTTGCTAGGCGACGACCGGGAATGAGTTCTGTCGTCATCCTGTTTTACCTAGGCTTTTTTTTTTATCCGCATCTTGCGGATTACATACGGATGAACTGCGGATTACATACGGATGGACTGCGGAGGACATTTCACGGAACACGTTCCTGGAATTTGTGGACCAGAAAAACACTATGGTCGTGTGCATGAGGCCTTAAACAAAAACACATTTATTTACTTTAAGGGTATGTTCACACGGCCAAATTTCAGACGTATACGAGGCGTATTATGCCTCGTTTTACGTCTGAAAATAGGGCTGCAATACGTCGGCAAACATCTGCCCATTCATTTGAATGGGTTTGCCGACGTACTGTGCAGACGACCTGTTATTTACGAGTCGTCGTTTGACAGCTGTCAAACGACGACCCGTAAATTTACTGCCTCGGCAAAGAAGTGCAGGGCACTTCTTTGCCACGTAATTTGAGCCGTTCTTCATTGAAATCAATGAAGCACGGCTCAAGGTTTACGAGCGTCTCAGACGCCTCGTAAATTACGAGGAGGAGCTTTTACGTGTGAAACGAGGCAGCTGTTAACAGTCTGTCTTTTCACACGTAACTGCCTCTCAGCGTGTGAACATACCCTTACCCCTTCCCGACCACCCCACGTAGCTTAATGGGCTGCAGCACTGTTTTTTGTGCCTGCAGCCCATTAATCTACGTGTGCTCCTAACAGAGCACACAGGCACTCCCCGCAGCCCGGCATCTCCCAGTACAGGCTGCTACTAGCAGCCTTAGTACTGGGGGAAAACATAGAGTCGGATCACAGCGGTCAATAGCGACCTCCGCATTTAAGTTGTTATAACAATATCGGCACCCCGCTACGCGATTTCAGGGGGACGACTATTGCTATGGCAACCGGAAGCCTAACATAGGCCTCCTGTCTGCCATATATGGAAGGCGATTAGGTCCAGTGTGAAACTGACAGGTATAATACCTTGTAAGTATTGCAGGGTATGATAACAACGATCCAACAATTGGATCTTCAAGTCCCTAGTGGGACTAAAAAAATTTTTTTTACAAAAGTAAAAAAGTAGGGGGCGTGGCTTGGATGCCGAACAGAGCGGTCGCATCTCCTTGAGCTCCGATCTGAGATCTCCAAGCTACGCCCTTAGCGACGAAATATACTTACCGGATTGAAAGTCCAGCTGTCTCCAAGAGTGGGTCAGCATGATGACACGCACAAAGTCCCTGAAGACGGAGCCCAAGCGCCTTACGGACTTCTTCACCTTGAGGGAGCACAAGCAAGGCGGCGAGGCGTCTTCCTCCGGGGGGGTCCCGCCTGCATCACCCTCACCGTCCGGGAGAGACTCAGAGGGGGATCCTTCCATGTCAGTAGTCGGTGGTGAGTCTGTGACCTACGGAGATGGGGAGTCGGGACAGCCATGTGCGGCTTCACTGGGAGCAGGGCGGTCTGTTGTAGTGTCGGCCATCCCTATATCTAAGATGGCGTCTTCCCCTCAGGTCTCAGGGGAGTCTCCCCTTCCCAGCCCAGCAGGGCTCATAGCTAGCCAGGAGCCTTGTATCGAGGGAGTATCCTCACAATCTGTGGCCATTGAAGACACATCTTCCTCTGATCAGGCTGCATCAGAAGCTTTTTAAAAAAATGTAGTGCTAGCCCTCAGAGGCTCCTTTCAAAATGATTTGATGGGGTTCTCCACGAAGCTATCTAATGCTATTGACGACCTGGGAGACAGATTGGATCATGTGGAGTCTAAAATGGGTGAACTCACTAATGCCCATAATGACATTGTGGACACTCATGTATCTTTAGAAGAAGAACTGCAGGCTCTTAAACACAAGATGGCTGACTTGGAAGATCGTAATAGAAGGAATAATGTCAAGTTCAGAGGAATCCCTGAGTCGGTCAAACCATCTAACCTTAATGCCTATTTGCAGCAACTTATTAAAGATTTACTGCCTGCTTCTAAGCCTGCTGATTTTATTATCGATAGAGCCCATAGGCTTCCTAAGCCTAAATCTATCTCTGCTGAGCTGTCAAGAGATGTGATCGCACAGATTCATTTTTTTCATACTAAAGACTCCCTAATGTCTGCTACAAGACGACTGCCGGCTCTACCTGCACCCTATGAGAAGATACATATCTATGCTGACCTGTCCCAAGCGACTCTGCAAGACAGGAGGAAATTTCTGCCTCTCACACTGGCCCTGAGGAAAAACGACGTGGGATATAGGTGGGGATTCCCTGCCAAATTGATCGTATACAGAAACGGGGTCTTGCACACTATGGCGAACGTGGAGGACGGGTCCACCCTACTTCATCAATGGGGCCTTGCACCTATTTCACCTTCCGATGCCCCTGCTAGACGATCCCCTTCGAGACTTTTGCCGGATTGGATTGGGAAACCTCGGTCTTGACCTCTTTCCAGGGTATATGCTTCAAAATGGAGGTCGTGATGGTGTCCGACTAGACTCTTTTGCCATTGTGTTTGGTAGCTCTCAGTCAGGTTGATTGGCGGAGTTACTTCTATCACTACGTGATTGTTATGTTTTTACAGTTTATCTGTTTTTCCTTTCCTTCCCTGTCCTCTCCCTTTTCCTTTTCAACTGGTACTCTCATATTGCTACTTTCCTTGGTGGGTCACGTCTGCTCAAAATATGCCTGGGCTCTAATACTGTTTTTGATGTATATGAAGGATTTCCAATACATTTTTTATGGCGGTTAAAGTTATGTCCCTGAACACCAGGGGGCTCAATTCTCCCTTTAAGACAGCTTCCGTATGGAGGGATGCTTTAACATCTAACACCGATATTATATGTCTACAGGAGACGCATTTTTCCAAGTCTAATTGTCCGAAATTTACCCACCATAAGTTTCCGATAATTTATGCATCTAATGCGGATGGGAAAAAAGCGGGAATGTTAATAGCTTTTAAAGATACAATGTCTTTCCAAATGCATTCTTCTGTTATTGATGAGCGGAGGAGATGTTTATTCCTCGTAGGTATGCTCAACAATTGTCCCGTTACAATCGCTAACATCTATGCTCCAAATGCGTCCCAAATACGCTTTCTAAGCAAAACTCGCAGCGTTGTACAAGGGAAGCTTTTATTATGTGGAGACTTCAATATTATACCTGATGCTCAGTGGGACACTACTAATCGGGACAGAAGATCTCCCCCGACTCTATCCCCATGGTTACTTAAGGAAGATTTATATGATGCGTTTCGATGCATGAACTCTTTTTCTAGAGAATTTACTTTTTATTCCACGAGACACCGCTCCTTTTCCAGAATAGATTTATTTTTGGTGGATAGGAACTCTATTTCAGGAATTAAATCTTCTGAGATAGGACAAATAACATGGTCGGATCATGCTCCCGCATATCTCCTTTTCTCTTTAGGTCATGCCCCTTCGCCACGATTTTCATGGCGGGTCAATAATTTTCTTCTAAGTCTTCCCAAATATAAGGACAAGATTTCCTCCCAATTGCAGGAATATTTTCTCCTGAATGGATCCCCAGAGATGTGCCCCTTTACTCTATGGAATGCCCATAAAGCCGTCATGAGGGGTTTTTTGATACAACAAGGGGCGCGGTATAAAAAATTTAAAATGGCCACTATGGAGTCTTTACTGTCTGACATGCGGTCTGTGGAACAAGAACTTCAACAACATAAGATACCTTCCCTACATGATAAACTTATGATCCTTAGACAGAATTTAAAATCCCTCCTTGTGGATGAATTTGATAAAAAAAGATTGCTTCCTTAAGGCTGAACTATTATACTTCCTACAATAAAGCCAGTAAATTGAAGGCGCGTAGAATTAAACAACGTCAGCTAAAATCTAAAATAACTCATCTAGAATACCTGGAAGACGGATCTAAAATCATTAACCCCCAGGCAATAGCGGATAAATTTAGCTCCTATTACTCTAAATTATATAATTTGAAGTCAGACCCTAGTACCCCGCAACCTACGGATATAGATATAAAGACCTTTTTAGACTTGGTTCAATTACCTTCAATCTCTCAGGACCAATTATCTGTTTTGAACGCCCCCATTTCCCACTTGGAAGTATCCAAAATAATTCAACTATCTAAAACCAATAAGTCCCCTGGGCCTGATGGATTCTCTAACGAATAGTACAGAGCCTTCGATTCCATTCTCTCTTCCCATCTAACCTCAGTCTTTAACAAAGCGATGTCTGAGGGAAGTATGCCCCAAGAGATGCTGGAAGCCACGATAGTGACAATCCCTAAACCAGGAAAATCCCCTACAATCCCAGCTAACTTTAGGCCCATCTCCCTTCTTAACTGCGATACTAAACTTTATGCTAAACTTATTGCTATCCGTTTATTAGATATCCTGCCTACTTTAGTCCACTCTGATCAGGTGGGTTCTATAAAGGGGAGGCAGGCTCCTGATGATACTCGACGAATAATTGATCTTATAACTAGGGTGTGACAGACTCGAGCGCCTTCTCTCCTCCTTACCCTGTATGCGGAGAAGGCGTTCAATAGAATCCATTGGGGTTTTGCCTTTTCAGCCTTGACTAAATTTGGATTTATACGAAATATATTTCAAGCCATACAAGCGCTATATACATTACCTACTTCTAAGGTCCTTTCTAATGGTTTCCTTTCTACCCCTTCCATATTACCAATGGAACTAGACAGGGGTGCCCGTTATCTGCGCTGTTATTCACATTAGTTACAGAACCACTCGCTGCATCTATCCAATTTAATTTACTTATACGAGGTATTCCAGTGTGGTTTAGACAACATAAAATTGGGTTATTCGCAGATGATATTATTTTAACTATTACTGACCCTTTGCCTTCTTTAAGGGAAATAGCTCATATTATCTCAAGTTTTGGGTTAATTTCTTATTATAAAGTGAACACCTCCAAGTCTCAGATACTTGGGCTTTTTATTAATTCTGCTCTAAGACAGTCTATACAAAATGAGTTCCCATATAAGTGGGAAAGTTCTCCTATTCCTTGCCTGGGGATTCAAATTGGCTTTCCTTTGTCTCAACTTCCTAAAATAAATTTTGAACCTCTTTTAGCTTCTCTGCAGGAAGAATTGGACCAAATTGCTACACATGAACCATCATGGTTAGGTCGCAATGTTTGTTATAAAATGTTCATACTGCCCAAGATCCTGTATTTTTTGCGGACATTGACAATCCCAATCCCGTTTTTATGGCTCTCCAAATTCCAAAAACAACTCAGGAGTTTCTTGTGGGGGTGGGTGGGAAGCCTAGTGTGGCGGCGTCTATCCTTATGAAGCGGAAACATAGAGGAGGTTTGGGAGTCCCTAATCTGATATCCTACCATAGAGCGTTGGTGATAAAGCAATCTGAAAAATGGTTTTCCTCTTCTACTGGTTCTAGCTGGTTTTCAATTGAAAATTACCTAATGGGGGGTCAATCTCTGTCCAATGTCTTATTGGCCTATGCCTTAAAACCTGGGCTCCCTCTTCCCAATATTCCCACGGTAAAGGTTTCCTTGCAGAGCTGGCTTTATTTTCTATCACAACCCTCTAAAGTTCCTGGGAGCAGTATGATACAGATACCGGTGGGAGTTTTAGAATTGTTGATTCCTAATCTAGGCATTAAACACTGGCCCGCAGTAGGCATTCAGTTTGTTTCAGATTTGATTTCTGGGAAGGGCATTAGGTCCTTCGCTGAACTACAGGAGGAATATCATATCTTGGATAGAGATATTTATAAGTATACTCAGATAAAGTCTTATCTGGCTAGTTCGCCTTTGTCAGATCTCCATTTGCCTTTATCCATTAGTACTCTCCTTTCTGGGTCTGGGTGGGGAGTCGGGAATCTTACGGCTCGAATTTACGACACTTTGAATGGGGACGTGGAGATTTCCAGGACATTTTTTAAACTGGGAGAAAGATCTTGATAAAATATATACCCTGCCACAATGGGAAACGGCGATTAAGTGGACTTTGAAATCTTCGGTCTGCATGAATCTTTTGGAAGTTTTCCATAAGGTTTTGCTGAGGTGGTACTATACTCCGTTTAAATTGGCTAGGATCTACCCTCAGACCTCCAACTTATGCTGGCGCCTCTGCGGCCAGGTGGGCTCAATCTACCATATCTTCTGGGGCTGTCCCCTTATTTCCACCTTTTGGACTGACATTTTCCAATTACTTTCGGCGGTTATAGGGATACCCATAGCTAAGTATTCCGGTCTAGCTCTACTGCCATTGGAGATAGAGAAGATCCCGCATGTTTCTCGACGCCTAGTGTGCGTTGTTTTACTCACAGCCAAACTTTTGATAGCTAAGGCCTGGAAGTCCCCAACGTCCCCCACATGTGGGGAGGTTGCAGCCAAGGTGTCAACAAACTGTGTATATGAACGTCTCTTCTATCTTAGACAAAACAGGTATGCCTCTTTTATTGCCTTCTGGAATCATTGGATACTGTATCACAAAGTGGCAGTCGAGGTGACTCATGTACCCACGATTTCTAAATAATAAAATAAAAAATCTCACTTTTTCCCTTATAAAGACCTTTGTTATTAGAAAAAAAAAAAAACTATGCATAATTGGTACCACCGTGTCCGTAATGGTCTGAACTATAAAAATATAATGTCATTTATCCCGCACGGTGACCGCCATAAAAAAATAATTTAAAAAACTATACCAGAATTGCTATTTTTATTCACTTCAGCTCCCCAAAAATTTAATAAATAGGGATCAAAAAGTTGCATATACTCAAAAATGGTACCAATAAAAACTACAGTTTGCAAAAAACAAGCCCTCACACAACTTTCTTGATGGAAAAATAAAAAAGTTGTGGTTCTTAGAATATGGCGACACAAAAACAAAATATATTTTTTAAAACCGTGATTTTATCGTGCAAACACTGTAAAACATAAAAAAAAACTATATACATATGGTTTCGCCGTAATCGTATCGCCCCACAGAATAAATGAAATACGTCATTTATAATGCACGGTGAACTCCGTAAAAAAAAGAATAAAAAACAATAGAAGTTTTCACTACCTAATTACACTAAATTCAGCAAGAAAACCTATGGGATTAAAATGCTCACTATACCCCTAGATAAATTATTTTTAGGGCTGTAGTTTCCCAAATGGGGTCACTTCTGGAGGGTGTCCACTGATTTGGTCCTGCAGGGGCTTTGCAAATGTGACATGACACCCGAAAACCAATCCAGCAAACTTGAGCTCCAAAAGCCAAATAGCGCTCCTTCCCTTCTGAGCCCTGCTGAGTGTCCAAACAGCTGTTTATTACCACATATGGGGTATTGCCGTAATCAGGAGAAATTGCTTTACAAATCTTGGGGGTGCTTTTTATTCTTTATTCCTTGTAAAAATTGATCATTTCTAAGTTTTATTAGAAGAAATTTAGATTTTCATTTTTATGGACGAATTCCACTAAATTAAGCAAAAAACCTGTGGGGTTAAAATGCTCACTATACCCCTTGATAAATTCCTTGAGTGGTGTAGTTTGCCAAATGGTGTCTTTTTGAGGGTGTATCCACTGTTTTGGCCCCACAAGACCTCTTCAAACCTGACATGGTGCCTAAAATATATTCTGATAAAAAGGAGGTCCCAAAATCCACTAGGTGCTCCTTTGCTTGTGAGGCCTGTGCTTCAGTCCAGTAGCACACTATGGCCACATGTGGGATAATTCTAAAAACTGCAGTATTTTGGCAATAAATATTGAGTTGCGTTTCTCTGGTAAAACCTTTTGTGTCACAGGAAAAAAATTATTAACATGGATTTTCAGCCAAAAAAAATTAATTTGTAAATTTCCCCTCTAATTTGCTTTAATTTCTGTGAAACACTTAAAGGGTTAAGACACTTTCTAAATGCTGTTTTCAAAACTTTGAGGGGGTGCAGTTTTTAAAATTGCATGACTTATGGGGGTTTCTAATATATAAGGCCCTCAAAGCCACTTCAGAAGTGAACGGGTACCTATAAGTTTTGGAAATTTTCTTGAAAATGTGAGAAATTTCTTGTAACGTCCTAGGAAAAAAAAAAGGCTGTTCAAAAAACAATGCCAACATAAAGTAGACATATGGGAAATGTTAATTAGTAACTATTTTGCGTGGCATTGCTATCTGTTGTACAAGCAGATACTTTTAAATTTAGAAAAATGTTATTGATTTTTGCAAATTTTCTCTAAAGTTTGGTGTTTTTCACAAACAAATACTGAATTTATTGATCACATTTTTCCACTAACATAAAGTACAATATGTCACGAGAAAACAATCTCAGAATCACTTGGATAGGTAAAAGTATTCTCAAATTATTACCACAAAAAGTGACACGTCAGATTTGAAATAATCGGCTGCGTCCACAAGGCCAAAACAGGCTCAGTCCTGAAGGGGTTAATATATTGATAAACAGAGTTTTGGACCTGTTTCATATACAGTAATTACATGTATAATACTAAATATGGAATCTTGTTTATTCTGGATCAGGGTCCAATTATCCAGAACCTCTAAAGTTGCCAATGTTCCGCTGTAGGGTCCCCATTTGTATTATGATCCAAATGCTTTCTCTGCAAGAGTGCCCAGTTACTTTCAACATGGTACTTGCTGTATCAAGGGGGGGGGGGGGGGGTCATGTCCTTTTTTGTAACAAATTCTCCATTATGTAAAGGTTAACACTTAAAGGGGTATTCCCACAATGAAGAATAGGTCTTTATAGATCACATTTTAAAAATTATTGATATTTGAAATGTACATGAATTAGCCAAATTGCAGCATTCAAAATAAATCCTTGCCCCGAATACCACAAATTCTATCAGTATTGTGATCCCCTTGTGACTGGCTACGTCACTGCAGTGGGACACAGATGATGTAAAGTAATCACGTGACAGGCCACTTATGCAGGAGGAGATCCCTGGGATAATATTAACCTCTTCCCGCGCTGCTCCGCAATAGTTTGTCCTGAAGAGGGGTTAGTTCCCGCATCAAGACGTACAGTTGCGGAGTAGTTCCCGGCACACACTGTCCTAATGGACAGTGTCCGGGAACCGGGAGGTCAGCTGTCCCTGACAGCTGACACTCCAGCCTTGCCGGTCAGCGGACCATCTCCGCTGATTTCGGCAATTAACCCCATAAATGCGGCGACAGATTGCCGTCGCCACATTTAAGTGGTTTAAAGCACATCGGCAGCCCCCACGAAGTGATCGTGGGGGCTACCGATGCTTGTCGTGGCAATCGGAGGTCAGACAATGACCTCCGGGTTGCCATGTACGGAAGCCTCGGAGGAGCAGCCTCCTGCCGGTCCCCCGAGGCTTCCTGTCAGTGTAACTGTCACGTCACAATGACAGTTGGAATGCATTACACTACGTGTGTAGTGTAATGTATTCCAGCAGCGATCAGAGCTGCAAGTCTAAGTGTCCCCTAGTGGGACAAGTGAAAAAAGTAAAAAAAAGTAATAAAAATGTTTTAAAAAAAGTGTAAAAATAAAAGTTATATAAACAAACACTGCATTTTTTTTCCTATAAGTCTTTCATTATAGGAAAAATATGAACATGTTAAAAAAAGTACACATATCTGGTATCACCGCGTTCGTAACGACCCCAACTACAAAATTATAATGTTATTTTTCCCGCACGATGAACACCCCCAAAATAATCAATAAAAAACGACACCAGAATCGCTATTTTTTGGTCACCACCCCTCCCAAAATAGAGAATAAAAAGTGATCAAAAAGTAGCATGTACCCGAAAATAGTACCGATAAAAACTACAACCTGTCCCGCAAAAAACAAGTTCTTACACTGCTTTTTTGACTGAAAAATAAAAAAGTTACGGCACTCAGAATATAGTGACACAGAAAATAAATTATTTTATAAAAAAGTGATTTTATTGCGCAAACGCTGCAAAACATAAAAAAAAACTATATACATATGGTATCGCCGTAATCGTATCGACCCGCAGAATAAAGTAAAATTGTCATTTATAGTGCATGGTGAACGCCGCAAAAAATAAACTAAAAAAACATTGTCAGAATTGCTTCTTTTTGGTCACCCATATACATATGGTATCGCCGTAATCGTATCGACCCGCAGAATAAAGTAAAATTGTCATTTATAGTGCATGGTGAACGCCGCAAAAAATAAACAAAAAAAACCTTGTCAGAATTCCTTGTTTTTGGTCACCTGGCTTGCAAAAAAATGTAATAAAAAGTGATCAAAAAAATCGCATGTACCCCAAAATGGTACCAATGAAAACTACAAATTGTCCCGCAACAAATAAGCCCTCACGCAGCTCCGGTGGTTAAAAAATAAAGAAGTTCTGGCCCTCAGAATATGGCGATACAAAATGTGCAATGTTTTCTAAAAGCGGGTAACATCCGACACCATTTTTCAGTGCGACACCGGCCACACGTCTATGAATTATTATTTATTTACCGCATTATTACACCCTCTTATTATGCCCTGATGTTCTCCGCACAGATTACATATGTCCCCACATTATAAACAGAAATACCAGCGAAACCCAAAACAGAAAAACTACCAAGCAAAATCTGCGCTACAAAAGCAAAATGGTGTCCCTCCCTTCTGAGCCCTGCAGCACGCACAAACAGCAGTTTGCGCCCACATATATGGCATCGCCATACCCGAGAGAACCCGCTTAATGTTTTATGAGGTATTTGTCTTCAGTGGCACAAACTGGGCACAACATATTATGCACTAAAATGGCATATCAGTGGAAAATTGCAATATTCACAGCATCCGCTGTGCATTAACTCCTTTGCGCACTATGACTTAATAGCACGTCATGGGGCGGGGGATGATGTATGGAGCGGGCTCACATGCTGAGCCCGCTCCATACACTGCGGGTGTCAGCTGTTTATTACTAACGGACTAAGGAACAGCGATCGCGCTGTTACAGGAGTCTGTAAAAATAACAATATACTGCAATACATTAGTATTGCAGCATATTGTACCCACGATACAATGATCGCTGGTACAAGTCCCCTAAGGGGACTAATAAATTGTGTAGAAGAATTAAAGTTATTAGTAGTGAGAAAGAAAAAAGTTTAAAGTTTAAAAAAAAACCTTTTCCCCTTTTTCTTCTAAAGTAATGTAAAAAAAATAAACAGAATTGATATCGCACGTTCGTAAAAGGTCGAACTATTACAATATACCTGTTGTAATCAGGAGAAAATGCTTTACATATTTTGTGGTTCTTTTTTTCCTTTATTCCTTGTAAAAATTAAAAATTTCTATGCTTTTTCAGAAACAAAGTTGATTTTCATTTTCACTGCCTAATTCCACTAAATTCTGCAAAAAACCTGTGTTGTCAAAATGCTAACTATACCCCTAGATAAATTCCTTGAGAGGTGTAGTTTCCAAAATGGGATCACTTTTGGGGGATTTCCCCTGTTTTGGTCTCTCCAGGGCGTTGCAAACGCGACATGGCACCGAAAACCAATCCAGCAAAATCCGTGCTCCAAAATCCAAATGGCACTCCTTGCCTTCTGAGCCCTGCTGTGGGTCCAAACAGTAGTTTATTACCACATATGGGATATTGCTGTAATCAGGAGACATTGCTTTACATATGTTGGGGTGCATTTTCTTTATTATTTCTTGTAAATCTTAAAAATTTCTATGTTTTTTAAGAAAAAAAGTAGATTTTCATTTTTACAGACTAATTCTAATAAAAACCTGTGTGGTCAAAATGCTAACTATACACCTAGATAAATTCCTTGAGGGGTGTAGTTTCCAAAATGGAGTAACTTTTGGGGTGTTTCCACTGTTTTGGCACCACAAGACCTCTTCAAACCTGACAAGGTGCCTAAAATATATTCTAAAAAAAAAGGATCCCCAAAATCCACTGGGTGCTCCTTTGCTTCTGAGGCCGGTGCTTCAGTCCATTATCACACTAGGGCCACATGTGGGATATTTCTAAAAACTGCAGAATCTGGGCAATAAATATTGCGTTGCATTTCTCTGGTAAAAACTTCTGTGTTACAAAAAAAAAATGTATTAGAAATGAATTTCGGCAAAAAAAATACAATTTGTAAATTTCAACTCTACTTTGCTTGAATTCCTGTGAAACGCCTAAAGGGTTAAAACACTTTGTGAATGCTGATTCGAATACCTTGAGGGTGCAGTTTTCAAAATGGGGTGACTTCTGGGGATTTTCTAATATATAAGGCCCTCAAAGCCACCTCAGAACTGAACTGGTCCCTGAAAAAATAGCCTTTTGAAATTTTCTATAAAATATGAGAAATTGCTGCTAAAGTTCTAAGCCTTGTAACATCCTAGAAAAATAAAAGGACGTTCAAAAAACGATGGGAAATGTTAACTAGTAACTATTTTGTGTGGTATTACTATCTGTTTTACAAGCAGATACGTTTAAAGTTAGAAAAATGCTAATTTTTGATTTTTTTTTCTAAATAAATACCAAAATTATCGCCACAATTTTTTCACTAACATAAAGTACAACATGTCACGAGAAAACAATCTCAGAATCGCTTGGATAGGTAAAAGCATTCCAACGTTAATACCACATTATTTTGCAACATAATTTTGTGCCAGATCTTTGGTGCCTTTTTGCCCAATTTAGCGAGTTTTAAGCCATGCCCATTTCCCCGCTAAGCCCCACCCCATTTTAAAATTGTCTAGAGAGGTGCAAACATCTGTTCTAAAATGAAATGCGCCTAATTGCACTAAATTGTGGCACATTTTTTGACACATTCTAGATGCAGACACATTAGTAAATCTGTCCCACTGTATCAAAATATAAAAGCATAACAGGGCACTACACTATGTTAAGAAATGTAAGAGGGAAAATAAGGAAACATCAACCAGCGTTCCCAAATGGGTATAGGAAAAACATGTATCAGTACGTTACTAATACAGCTGGGGTCATATGCCACTATGGTGCTGACCCTAATGTTACTCCACATCATGACTCTTGTTAAAAGTGGAGTAATTGCCCCGAAAGGGGCAGCCCCACAGAGGAACCTTCTATTACACCTTAATGCGCCCTAAGAATTTAGAGATAGTGGCAAGACAGCAGCTATCTGGGGAAAGCCAGACTCCATTTGCATTGTGTATTATGCCGACCTCCGCACCTCGTGTAACACTTACAGTATTTGACTTCTGGCTCATCTACATTGTATCGGGAGTGATGAGTTAAAGGGGTTGTCCAGAGAAACCAAACTCCTGCTTATTAACTTTATAAATAGATATAATCTTACTTACCAATAGTGATGAATTTCGACTTTTATCCAGTTTTGCCAAATGGAACCCTGGTCACGTGATCCCCGAAGCTCAGTAGTTTCAACCTACCTGATGATGCGCCGACATGGCAACACATGACCTCGGCTGGCTTCCTACTGCTGTTGGTGTCGGCGCCTCATCAAACATGTGACCTAAGGGGGCTGGCTTAGGAAAGGAGCAGTCACAGCTTCAACCCCTTTAGATCACATGTTCTAATCTCTGTCTCTCTCCACAAGAGAGAAGTCTAGCTCCATACCTCCCAGTCAATGAAATAATAGTTTTATTAAAGCGTAAAAAATAAAATAAAAAACCATGCAAAAATTGCGGTTTTCTTTGAATCCAACCGAAAATAAAATGTGATAAAAAGTGATCAAAAAGTCGCATCTACTCCAAAATGGTACCGATATAAACTACAAGTCGTCCCGCAAAAAAAAAGCCCTCATAAAACTGCGTCGGCGAAAAAATAAAAAAGTTCTGACTTCAAATATGGAGACACAAAAACAAATAATTTTGAAAAAAAGTGTTTTCACTGTGTAAAAGTAGTGAAACATACAAAATCTATATAAATTTGGTATCGTTGCAATCACAACAACCCGCTGAATAAAGTTATTGTGTTATTTATACCACACGGTAAATAGCGTAAATTTAGGACGCAAAAAATAAGTTAATAAAAGTAAATTAATAAAATCTATGTACCCCAAAATGGTGCTATTAAAAATTACAACGTGTCCCGCAAAAAACAAGACCTTATACAGCTATGTCGATGCAAAAATAAAAAAGTGATAGCTCTTTGAATGAGACGATGGAAAAATGGCTTGGTCATTAAGGTCTAAAATAGGCTGGTCATTAAGGGGTTAAGATTGCATACGTCGCCATTAACTTCAATACAAATAAAAACGTATATGTGTGGCATACATTTTGGAAAAGTACTGAAAAGCGTAGTAGACTACAGTTTTCAGGACTTGAAAAAAAAACATGGATAAGACATAAGCACATATAACATATGGACAAACTAAACTATTAGAGTGTCTGTCATGTCCATAGAAATCAATGTACACGCTGTGGTACACGTTTTGACACTTGCCAAAAGGTGCATGTCAGACATACAGTAAAAACGAGATGTGAGTCTTACACATACTAATTTCTGTTATTGGCCCCCGATGAACCAAAAACCTTGGAGAAACGCGTTGGGGCATTATATGCCGGTTATAATGTATCTTGACTAGTTTTATTGAAATTATTCACATTGGCTCTTAGCTTGTAGGCATGTCATATACGATTTGCATTTGATAAATTCTTATGGTGCATTATAGGGTAATAGGAGGTTCCTGTGTGGGGCCACCCCAATACTAAACAAGGATCATCGTTTAGGATTTTAGAGCTTACTGAGCAAACACTGGCTGGGGCCAGTGAGATGGAGGTGGGTGGAGGCGGGCTAGCTCAGGATCCAGAGATTAGTAGCTGGGTAACAGTTAGAGGAAGGGGTAGGGGAAAAAGTGCCAGGGAGGCTAGTCCTGAACTGGCACAACCTAGTAAATATACTTGTTTGGCTGAAATTTGGGATGCAAATCCAGAGCCAGCATCACTACAGCAGGGCGTTGCTCCTAGCAACCAGGATAAGGACTGCTGTAGGAAGGATGGAAGTAGGAGTGCAGCAAAGGTCAGACAGATACTGGTGGTAGGGGATTCTATTATTACGCGACCGCGAATACTGAACAGTGTGTTGTCTGCCGGGTGCTCGGGTTCGGCATATTGCGGATCAAATAGACAGATTGCTGGGTGGGGATGGTGTAGACCCGGCAGTTATGGTACACATCGGTACCAATGACAAAGTCAGTGGGAGATGGAAGGTCCTTAAAAATGATTTTAGGGAACTAGGGGAGAAGCTAAAGTCCAGGACCCCCAAGGTAGTGTTTTCAGAAATACTACCTATGCCACGAGCTTCACTAGAAATACTTCGGGAGATTAGGGAGTTAAATAAGTGGCTTAGAAATTGGTGCAGGAAGGAAGGGTTCGGGTTCATGGAGAACTGGGCTGACCACTCTGTCGGCTACAAGCTCTATGGTAGGGACGGGCTGCATCTAAATGCGGTTTCTGGGGGAAAGAATGGTTAGACGGCTGGAGGAGCTTTTAAACTAGGATCTGGGGGAGGGAGGGTAGGGATACACAAGCGGGGTTAGATAGAGTACATAGGGAGTGGGATAAAGAAGGGGATAATGGGGATTTAGTGGGTGCTGGGGTTAGCAAGCCGAGTAGAGAGGTGACTAGGAATAAATACGGACCTAAAAATATTAACCCCTTCCCGACATTTGACGTATCCATACGCCAAAGTCGGGTATGGGTAGTATCCCGATGTCGGCTGTATACTTCAGAGTAACAAGCGGGATCACGCTCGAGCGCGATCCCGCTTGTTTAACTCGTTAAATGCCACGGTCAATAGCGACCGCAGCATTAATAGTTAGAATATGGATTGGACATGATGTAATTGCTGTTTGTTACCAGCTGTATGTTTTAGCCATTCATTGGTGGGTTGTGCTTTATATACACAGATATCTGTGCTCCTTGTTATAGCCCCCGGAAGAAGATACGTGCGAAACACGTGTTGGGGTTGATCCCCCCATAGTTCTGGTTTGTATGCCTCCTTAATTGTACCTTTCCGCTGTCTGTTTTTTTTTTTATATTACTTTGCTTTGGATGGTTCCTATCCATATTCATCATATTACTTATGTACCAGTCTTTGCATGCACTATTTGCACTTTACTATAGAGGTTGATGGACCCGACCTATATGGGGATCCTTTTTCTATGGGTAATATTATGGGTAATGTTACTGCCAATGTACTTATTTTTAATGATTTTGTCTTTCAATAAAATATTGTCTATTTTCCGCTCATAATGGTTCATGTGTGATTTCTTATATAGGTGTTCAAAAAAAAAAAAATTGTAAGCGCCAGAATCTCTATTTATTGGTCACCTTATCTCCCACAAGAAATGAAATAAAAAGTGATCAAAACATCGCATGTACCCCAACATGGTGTAAAATAATCCCCCATACCACTTCATCAACGGAAAAATAAAAAAGTTATGGCTCTTGGAATTTGGCGACACAAAATTAATTTTATTTTTTACACTTAGGTTTTTACCTAAAAGTAGTAAAATATAGAAAAAACTATATATATTTGGTATCGCCGTAATCGTATTGACCCACAGATTAAAGCTAACATGTTGTTTTAATTGCACAGTGAATTCCGTAAAAACGACGCGCAAAAAACAATGGAGGTATCGCCGCAAGCATTTTTGAGATTTTAATTTTCGTTTTTTCCTCCCTACTTTCCAAAAGCCATAACTTTTTCTTTTTCTGTCCATATAGTCCTATGAGGACTTGATTTTTGCGGGAGGAGTTGTAGTTTTTCGTAGCACCATTTATTGTGTCATATAACGTACTAGGAAAAGGGAAAAAAAATATTTGTGGGGTAGAAAATGAAAAAAAAACAGCGATTCCTTCATTGTTTTTTGCGCTTCGTTTTTACAGAATTCACTGTGCAATTAAAACAACATGTTAACTTTATTCTGTGGGTCAATACGATTATGGCGATACCAAATATATATAGTTTTTTTTATATTTTATTACTTTTACAAGTAAAAACCGAAGTGTAAAAAATAAAATTTATTTTGTGTCGAGAGCCTTCATTAGGCCCCCAGGCAGCCATAGCAACCATCGCCACCCCGTGATTGCATTGTGGGGGGCGCGATGAGCTGTTAGAGGGGGTCACCCCCTCTTTCTAACGATTTAAATGCTGCGGTGGCAATTGACCGCGGCATTTAACGAGTTAAACGAGCGCGATCCTGCTTGTTACTCTGAAGTGTAGGCTGTAACATACAGCTGACTATGGCATAGTATGGAGCGGGTTCACTCCGTGAGCCCGTTCCATGCTTCCCCTACCCGACTTTGGTGTATGGATACGTCAAATGTCGGGAAGAAATTACTTTTCCTCAGTATTGGACAGACCATTGTATCTCATCTTCTTAGACTCAATTGTAACAGGATCAGTGCCACAGGATTGGAGGACGGCTGATGTTGTACCAATATTTTAAAAGGTGTCGGTTTACGGAGGTTGAACCGAGTAACTACCATCCAATTAAGATTGACATCTGTGATAAGTATTTGAGGGTATTCTAAGAGATGAACCACAAAAGTATATAGCAGAGAAAAGTCTAATAACTGATAACCAGCATGGATTCCTGAAAAACAGTGCCTAACTAACATGCTCGGTTCCTATGAGGAGGTAAGTGGAAATCTGGATGTTGGTCATGCGGGTGATGTGATTTATTTGGATTTTGCAAAAGCTTTTGATACTGTTCCACACAACAGTCTTGTTCTGAAGCTACAGACACAGGGACTGGGGGATTGTACATGCAAGTGGGTAAAGAATTTGTTAAGGGACAGAAAACAAAGGGTTGTTATAAATGGAACTTACTCAAAATGGGTTGAAGTCAGCAGCGGGGTACCACAAGGATCGGTGTTAGGCCCAATTCTTTATAATCTCTTTATTCATGACCTTGTGGACGGGATTGATAGCAAGGTGTCAGTTTTTGCTGACGATACAAAACTTTGTGGGATACTTAAAACTCAGCTTGACTTTAAAATATTACAGAAAGACCTAGATAAGCTTGCAGCATGGGCAAAAACATGGCAGATTAAATTTAATGTTGATAAATGTAAAGTAATGCACTTAGGACGCAATAATAGCATTAATTCATATACATTAAATGGAATAAAACGGGATAACAGAAAAAGAGAAGGACCTGGGTATTCTGGTAACAAAAAAGCTAAGCATTAGCAATCAATGTCAGCCAGCAGCTGCAAAAGCAAGTAGGATTTTGGGGTGTATAAACAAAGATAAAAACCCAGGATTCAAATGTAATATTACCACTCTGTAAATCCCTTGCATGGCCACATCAAGAATATAGAATTTAGCTTTGGTCTTCACATTGTAAAAAGGAACTGGAGAGGGTTCAAAGGCAGGCAACGTTATTATTAAATGGGATGGGAGGTGTCGTTTACAATAAAAGGCTAGAAAAATTGGGCTTGTTCAGCTTGGAAAAAAGATGCCTTAGAGGGGATCTTATTAATATGTATAAGTATGTGTGTGGTCAATACAGAGAACTAGCACATGATCCGTTCCTTCCAAGGACTCTACAAAGGACAAGGGGACACCCATTGCGTGTGGAAGAAAGACGTTTCAGACACTGTAAATTCACGTCGGCGCTTGCTGGGCTCTGTGCAGTGCCGACGTGAAATCACGGTGTGTGTTAACAGCGCGATGGGGTGTCTCAGAGTAGCGCTGACACCCGGATCATACTTTTAACACCGGCCTCTGGTCCCAGAGACATGATCGGGACCTGATTGGCTACAACAAACTTTCCCGGGGACCAGTGCTGCCGTTGGTAGTCATGGCAAAACAAAATACAAATGGCCTCCGGGTCTGCCATGCAAAACTGCAGGCCATGCCTCCGGGTCTGCCATGCAAAATACAATGGCCTCCGGGTCTGCCATGCAAAACTGCAGGCCATGCCTCCGGGTCTGCCATGCATGGCAGCCTATGAGGACCAGCAGGAGGGCTGGTCCACATAGACTTCCTGTCAGTGTGACTCTCAGCGTCACACTGACAATTTATAATACATTACATTACCTAGGTAGTGTAATGTATTCTAGCAGATATCAGTATTGCAGGTCTTCAAGTAAAACAAGTTAAAAAAAAAAGTAATAAAAATGTTTTATAAAAGTGTAAAAATAAGTTATAAGTTCCAAAAACAAAAAATGCTTTTTTTCCTTTAAGTATTTTATTATAGGAGAAAAATGAAAATGTTAAAAATGTACACATATTTGGTATCACCGTGTAACGACCCAAACTATAAAACTATAATATTATTTTCCCCACACAGTGAACATCGAAACAAAAATAAGAAAAAACAATGCCAAAATCACTATTTTTTTGGTCACCACCCCTTCCAAAATATAGAATAAAAAGTGATCAAAAAGTTGCATGTGTCCCAAAATAGTACCAATAAAAACGACAACCCGTCCCGCAAAAAACAAGCCCTTACATAGCTTTTTTGACTGAAAAATAAAAAAAGTTATGGCTCTCAGAATATGGTGACACAAAAAATTAATTATTTTAAAGAAAAGTGATATTTTTTTGCGCAAACGCTACAAAACATAAAAAAACCTATATACATATGGTATCCACTGAAATCTTATTGATCCGCGGAAATAGCGCACGGTGAAAAAAAGTACAAAAAACTGTCAGTATTTATCTTTTTTGTCATCTTGCTTGCCAAAAAAATGGAATAAAAAGTGATAAAAAAATTGCATATACCCTAAAATGGTACCAATGAAAACGACAGATTGTCCTGCAAGAGACAACCCCTCACACAGCACAGAAAAAGTTAAAAGTTCTGGCTCTCAGAATATAGCGACAGAAATTGTAAGAGCGTTCCAAAAGCAGATAAGATTGGGCACTATTTATCAGTGGGACACCGGCCACATATCTATGAATTATTTTTCATTTACCACATTATTATACCCTCCTATTATGCCTTGATGTACTCCGCACAGCTTACATATGCCCCCACATTATAAACTGAAATACCAGTAAAACCTCAGACAGAACAACTACCAAGCAAAATCTGCACTCCGAAAGTCAAAGCTTACGTCCACATATATGACATTTTATACCCAGGAAAACCCGCTCAACATTGTATGAGGTATTTGTCTTCAGTGGCACAAACTGGGCACAACATATTGTGCACTAAAATGGCATATCAGTGGAAAATTTACATTTTCACTTTGCACCATCCGCTGTACATTAACCCCTTTAAACACCACGACTTAATAGCATGTCGTGGTGCAGGGGTTTATATATGGAGCGGGCTCATGCGCTGAGCCCGCTCCATATGCTGCAGGTGTCAGCTGTGTATTACAGCTGACACCCGGGACTAACGGACAGGAACAACGATCGCAGTGTTACAGAAGCCTGTAAAAGTGACATTATACTGCTATACATTAGTTTTGCAGTGTATTGTACCAGCGATCTAATGATCACTGGTTCAAGTCCCCTAGGGGGACTAATACAATGTGTAAAAAACAAAAGTAAATAAAGTTATTATTAGTGAAAAAAAAAATAATAATATAATTAAAGTCCAAAAAAAAACTCTTTCCCATTTTTCCTCTAAAGTAATGTAAAAAATAAAAAAATAAACCAAATTGGTATCGCTGCATCCGTAAAAGTCCAAACTATTACAACATTATTTAACTCGCACGGTGAATGCCGTAAAAAGAATAAATCATTTAAAACGCCAAATCACTGTTTTTTGGTCACCTTAGCTTTTAAAAAAATGTAATAAAAAGTGATCAAAAAGTTGTACGTACCAAAAAATTGGACTAATAAAAACAATAGCTCGTGCCACAAAAAATAAGCCCTCACACCGCTCAATCGACCAAAAAATAAAAGTTATAGCTCTCGGCATGTGGTGAAACAAAATGGGTTTTTTTTAAACAATATTTTTTACGTTGTAAAAGTAGTCAAATATTTAAAAAAAAACTGGATAAATTTGGTATCTTTTTAATCGTATTAAGTCTCAGTAAAAATTTAAGTTGTCGTTTTTACCGCACGGGGAAAGACATAAAAACGAAACCCAATAACAATGGAGGAATCACAGCTTTTTCCAATTTCAGCCTGCAAAGAATTTTATTTTCAATTTCCCAGTACATTAAATGGTACTTTAAATGGTGTCACTAGCAACTACAACTCCTCCCGCAAAAAATAAGCCCACACACCACTCTACTGACAGAAAAAGAAAAAACTTTATCGCACTTTAGGGTTTATTAATTTCTAATGAAAAAACATTTATGACCACGTGGTGTATTGCCGTACTCGGGAGAAATTGCTATACAAATGTTTGGGTGCTTTTCCTCCTATATCCTTTGTGAAAATGAAAACATTAAACATTTTATTGGAACAAAATGTTGATATTCATTTTCATAGCCTAATTCTAATAAATTCTGCAAAGACCTGTGGGGTCTAAATGCTCACTATACTACTAGAAAGATTCCTTTAGGGGTGTAGTTTCCAAAATGGGGTCAGTTTTTGTAACATGACACCCAAAAACTAGTCTAGCTAAATTTGAGCTCCAATAGCTAAACAGCGCTCTGTAATGACGGGGTAGGGAGACAGACAGGTGAGCCCTAATCTACCCGCCACTCAGTCCCTGCCTACTTGCACGGCCCGTCCTAGGCGACGGCGTACAAATGGGCGACGGTCCCTACGCTCAATATGTGCACGACAGACAAACAGACAACGGTACACAGAAGCTAAGGGAAATGGGGCAGTTGCCCACGGCAACACCGTGAGCAACAGGCGTAGAGAACGAGCCGAGTCAAACCAGGAGTGAACGAGGCACCAAACGCAGAGCAGGAGCGTAGTCAGTAAAGTCAGGGTCAAAATGAAGCAAGGTCAATAATAATAGCAGGAGCAGCAGAGCCAGGAAACAGGATAGAATCACAGGCAAACGAGGAGCAGGAAATGAAGGTATAAATAGACAGAGAGTGGGAGCTAGCTCCGTCTGGCCAGGCTGTGATAGGGTCTCCCACTCCTCAACCTCCCAGCCTGAGTGGTAGCAGATCGAGTCACTCTATCAGACTTAGGAGCAGGTGCAGACTGATTAACCACGGGCGTCGACACAGAAGCTGTGTCTGGCAGATTCTTTACACGCTCCTTCCCTTCTGAGCTCTGCTGTGGGTGCAAACAGCACTTTATTACCACATATGAGGTATTGCCATAATCGGGAGAAATAGCTTTACAAGTTTTGGTTGCTTTTTATTCGTTATTCCTTGTAAGAATTTTACATTTTTACAGACTAATTCCAATAAATATAGCAAATGACCTGTGGGGTCAAGATGCTAATTATACACCTAGATAAATTTCTTGAGGGGTGTAGTTTCCAAAACATGTCACTTTTGGGGAGTTTCCACTGCTTTGGCACCACAAGAGCTCTTCAAACCTGACATGGTGCCTAAAATATATTCTAAAAAATGGAGGCCCCAAAATCCTCTAGGTGCTATTTTGCTTCTGAGGCCTGTGTTTCCGTCCATTAGTACACTGGGGCCACTTATCGGATATTTCTAAAAACTGCAGAATCTGTGCAATAAATATTGAGTTGCGTTTCTCTGGTAAATCCTTCTGTGTTACAGAAAAAAATGTATTACAAATGAATTTTGGCAGAAAAAATTAATTTGTAAATTTCCCCTCTACTTTGATTTAATTCTTGTGGAACTCCTAAAGGGTTAAGAAACTTTCTGAATGCTGTTTTAAATACTATGAGGGTGAAGTTTTTAAGTTATTTATAGGGTCTATCTAGTATATAAGGCCCTCAACGCCACTTCAGAACTGAACTGGTCCTTGAAAAATAGCCTTTTGAAATTTTGAAAATGGGAGAAATTGCTGCTAAAGTTCTAAGCCTTGTAACGTCCTAGAAAATAAAAGAATGTTCAAAAAACAATGCAAACATAAAGTAGACATATGGAATATGTGAAATAGTAATTATTTGTGTGGTATTACTATCTGTTTTACAAGCAGATACATCTAAATTTAGAAAAATCATAATTTTTGCAAATTTTCTTTACATTTTGGTGTTTTTCACAAATAAGCAATGAATTTATTGACCAAATTTTTCAACTAACAAAGTACAATATGTCACGAGAAAACAACCTCAGAATTGCTTGGATAGGTAAAAGCATTCCAGAGTTATTACCACATAAAATGAAGGCCAAAATGAGCTCGGTCCTGAATGGGTTAAACTTTCTGTCATGCTCGCGGCACGTTATACTTACCGGCAGCCGCAACCGCAGGATACAAGGAACTTGCTGGCGCCTCCCACCCAGGAGACGCCAGCACTCATGGCTGCACTCTGCTACGGTTTCCTCTAGCGCTCATCTGCTACGGTTTCCTCTAGCGCTCATCCCCAGCCTTTAAGGGCCAATGCGCGCACCAATAAAGTGTTCCCTACCCAATCCCAAGTTCACCCTTCTCCACCTTGCCTGAGCGTTATTGTTGTATTCTTATGTTCGTCTAGGCAAATGGTCTCAAATGGTTTTCTCCTGCTCCCAGTGTTCCCGTGTCCTGCTTTGCGTATCCTGTATCCTGTTGCTGTGTTTGTTACTGAGCCAAAGTCTATAGTTGGAGTTGTGTGTGTCTCATCTGCCATGCCAAGCATCATCTGTGCCAAGTGTCTGCTATGCCACGGGTCTGCTACTCCGAGTATCTACCAGATTATCTTCCCAGATAATCTTGCCCTAGAGAATGTTATAAAATGTCATTTGGCCAGGTGCTTCTCCGCTACTGCGGAGCGATCTAGTGGGTCCACATACCCCACAGGTGTGGCAGTACGCTCAGGCCATCCGGCTGGTCTGCCCAAGACTACGACGGCATTGCAGGTTATGCAATCATACATGCCTGACCTCCGGACACGGCTTGATCAGCTCCTACAGGCGTTGAACTACATTGTGCATCGTCTGGATCTCTCTACTGCAACCGCAACGGTTCCTCCTCCTCCTCCTGTTAGTGCTGGATCCAAAATCGCTCTGCTGCTACCACCTTGCTACGACGGGGATGCAAAGCCCTGAAGAGGCTTTTATTAACTAATGCCAGATCCACTTCAGGTTGCACGAAGTTTGTTTCCCTCCGATGTGACCAAGATCGACTTCATCGTCTCCCTTCTTTCTGGCGAGGCCCTGGCATGGGCTAATCTCATTTGGGAACGTGAGGGTCCGGAGACCTCCAATTTGCAGTTGTTCCTACAGACTTTCCAGTCTGTTTTTAAGGAATCTGGTCGGTCATCTTCTGCAGCTGCATCTCTTCTGACCCTCCGTCAAGGAGAAATCATGGTTGGAGAATATGCTATCCAGTTCCGTACCCTGGCAGCGGAACTTGCCTAGAACAATGAGGCCTTAGTTGCTACTTTCTGGCAAGGACTGTCTCCGCAAATTAAAGATTCCCCATCGTTCCTACGATTGCCCTATTGAACTGCTCCCAGACGTCTCACCTCCTAGTGGACGGGTATATCCTCTCTCCTTGACAGATATTTGGGCCATATTGGCTTATGTCAAGGAGAACTTTGAGAGGGCGTCCATCCGGAAATCTTTTTCTGTGGCCGAATCCGGGTTATATTTTGTTAAAAAAAAAAAAGGATGGATCTCTTCTATATGCTAAACTTGAAAAGTGCATATTTGAGAAGAATTCTCTGCCTTCCCTGGGCTACATTGTCTCCGATCGTGGACTCAAGATGGATCCAGAGAAGGTGAAGTAAGTCTTGGAGTGGCCATGTCCTCAGGGCCTTAGTGCTATACAGCGATTTGTGGGATTCGCAAATTTCTACCTTCAGTTTATCCAAAACTTCTCATCGCTGACTGCTCCTATCTCTGCCCTTACTAAGAAGGGGGTGAACGCCGAAGTGTGGACCCCGGAGGCAGAGTTGGCATTTACCAGTCTCAAGAGTGCCTTCACTTCAGCCTCAGTTCTTCACCATCCTGACGTATCTCGACAGTTCTCTCTGGGGGTTGACACCTATTCTGTTGGTGCAGGAGCACTTCTGTTTCAGAGAAACTCCAAGGGTTAGGCTGAGGCAATGGTGTGTGGCTACTACTCAAAACTATTCTCTTCTGAAGAGCGAAATTACTCAATTGGGGATCGGGAGTTACTGGCCGTCAAGTTGGCCTTGGAGGAATGGAGAAGTTTGCTGGAGCTCGCCATACATCCTATCATCATTTATATGGATCACAAGAACCTCACTTACCTCCAGTCTGCTCAACGATTAAATCCCTGTAAAGCCAGGTGGTCGCTGTTCTTCGTCTGATTCCAGTTTCTGCTCCACTTGTCCCGCAGAGAAGAATGTGAGGGCCGATGCTCTGTCATTTGAGATGGATGACTCTGAGGAGACCGCACAATATATTATTGATCCTTCCAGGATCATTTCCGTCAATCCTCTTCTAATTAGTGACATTCCCCCAGGGAAGACCATTGTTTGTCTTGCAGACAGGAAGAAGAAGCTGGGGACACAGTTCCAAGCTGGCTGGGCACTCTGGTGTTCGTAAAACTCGAGACTTTATTGCTAGCCAATACTGGTGGCTGTCACGGTCTGTGGGTATGTGGACCCACTAGGCCGAACCGCCGTAGCGGTGAGGCAGCTGGCCAAACAACAGAGCACCCCAGCAATACAAAGTCCCGCAATAGGGTACCTGAATAGTGCAGACAGCGGCCAAGACTTTAGCACGGATGGAGGTGGGTGCAGCAGGTTACGCCAGACATGGCAGATGACAGCAGGTGCAGCACGTTGCGGCAGACGTGGCGGATCACACTGGACATGGAAGATGGCACTGGACATGGCAGATGACAGCAGGACATGGCAAACGACACAGGATTTGGCAAACGACAGCAGGTTCAGTAGGGCACGACTCCAACACTAAGAGGCTCAGAAACGAGAACACAGCACGGGATACAGGATACGGGTAACAGGGCACGGGTAACAACTGGAAGGGAAAACACTAAGGGACCATTTGCAAGACAGACTTGGGATACACTAACAACGCTCAGGCAAGCAACAGGACACGGCCCATCTTATATTCCAGGAAATCATGTGTAGTTGATGATGATAATGATTGTTGCACCCTACGGGACACAGCAGACCGGAGCAGAAGTGAGCGCTGGTGTCTCCTAGGAAAGAGATGCGAGCCAGTGCTCACTGATCCATGGCTGTGGGCGTCGGGAGGTGAGTAAACCCGACGGCCCGCGGCCATGTATGCTACAGTGGCCCATGCTGCCAAAGGATGTTATGGACTTTATTTCCTCTTCTACAGACTGTGCCTCAAATAAGTCCACTCATTCCAGCCCAGCTGGTCTGCTCCAACCCCCGCCAGTGCCTGTTGCCCCCTGGCAACATATCACAATGGACTTTATTACCGACCTTCCTCCTTCAGCTGGATATACTACTGTCTGGGTAGTGGTGGATCGTTTCTCAAAAATGGCACATTTCATCCCTTTAGCTGGCCTTTATTTTGCTCTTTGTCTGGCAAATCTGTTCATACAGAACATTATTCGTCTGCACAGCCTACCACTCCATATTGTGTCTGACAGTGGTGTCCAGTTCACGTCCAAGTTCTGGAGAGATCTGTGTAAGCTGCTAGATGTGAAGCTGGATTTCTCTTCTGCCTATCACCCTCGGTCTAATGGTCAAGTGGAGAGGACTAATCAAATATTGGAGAATTATCTTTGTCATTTTGTTTCTGCCCAACATAACAATTGAGTACAGCTTCTGCCTTGGGCTGAATTCTCTTATAATAACCACACAAATGAGTCCACTGCTTCCTCTCCATTCTACATTTTGTACAGTTAGCATCCACAAATTCCTCTGCCTGTGCCAGCTACCAACCAATTACCAGCAGCCAATTCTTAATTTGGGACCTTCCGTCATGCAAACAAAATCCGCGATTCTTCTGGCAGTCAATCGTATGGAGAAGTATGCTGATAGAAAGAGAAGAGTTCCTCCTCAGTTTCCTCCT
This sequence comes from Rhinoderma darwinii, assembly GCF_050947455.1. Lineage (NCBI taxonomy): Eukaryota > Metazoa > Chordata > Amphibia > Anura > Rhinodermatidae > Rhinoderma > Rhinoderma darwinii. The sequence goes on along the minus strand of NC_134688.1, from coordinate 295,279,589 downwards.
GGAAATCAGGTCTGGCTATCCTCTTAAAATATCCATCTCAATACTCATTCTCACAAGTTTGTTCCCAGGTAAACCCTGTGTACTATAAGCTTCGGCTGCCTCCTACCCTCAGAATGCCCAACTCGTTTCATTTGTCCCTCCTGAAACCTTCTTCTGACATCTTTGAGGTGAAGGATATTCTGGACAATAAGAGGGTATAAGGAAAGACTTTCTATCTGGTGGACTGGAAAGGGTTTGGTCCTGAGGAGATATCCTGGGAGCCAGAGGAGAACATCAATGCCCCAACTCTCATTATAAAGTTCCCCCTACGCTCTGGACCTAAGAAGAGGGGGCGTAAGGAAGGGGTTCTGTCGTGCTCACGGTTGTGACTGCAGGACTCAAGGAACTTGCCGGTGCCTCCCTCCCAGGAGACGCCAGCACTTGCGACTGCACTCTGCTACTGTTTCCTCTAGGGATTGGGTAGGGAACACATTATTGGTGCGCACACTGGCCCTTTAGGGCTGGGGACAAGCGCGCATGCACACCAATAATGTGTTCCCTACCCAATATAAATGGTCTCTTAGTTGTATCCTGCTCCCAGTGTTCCCGTATCCTGCTTCCTGTATCCTGTTGCTGTGTTTGTTCCTGAGCTAAAGTCTATTGTTGGAGTCGTGTTTGTCTCATCTGCCATGTCCAGTGTCATCTGCCACGCCAAGCATCATCTGTGACAAGTGTCTGCTACGCCACATGTCTGACACTCCGAGTACCTGCCAGATAATCTTCCCAGGTACTTTTGCCTAGAGACTGTTATAGACTGTCATTTGGCAATCTGCTTCTCCGCTACGGCGGAGCAGCCTAGTGGGTCCACATACCTTCCTACAACTATCTCTATTTATGAGCACTTCAATCCATAACCAGTTTTTAGGGTTGGTATCATTACTAGATAAACCTTCATAAAAGAAAACGGAACCCAATGCAGAATTTGTAAGAAGCAAGATCAAGTCCCTCAGATGGCAACTGCTACATTGTCCTCCAAGTTAGCACCTGGAATACAGCATATGGTTTTCATTGTATCCAGTGTTTGAAGGATTACATAGGTCGCATTTACTATAAAATCAATGATCTTAGTAAATGCAGTAAAATTACAAAGCTGTGAGTGCAAAAAAAACTGACCGCTGACATACTGCTGTTTGAATTATTTGAAAAGTTATTTTTCTTTTTGGTTCTCTTAGTAGATAAATAGCATTTTACAGATTTTTTTTGTCCTATGATTTATCTTTACAATGGCAGAGTTTAATGTAATAGGCTTGATTTAAGAGTGTCTGCTTAAGCAATACCAGGGATTTTGTATCTGCTTATGACCACATTGTATTTTACTTGTTGCTAGTGAAAGGAATGCTAAATTAATGTCTTGATATATGGCTTTTCTGTACACATGATTCAAAGCCTCATACAAGCCAAAGATAGTGACTAATACAGCCATGTACATTTGCCAAAAAAAACCCTGCGTGAGTTAAGCTTGAGGGCAGAGCAGCAATATTACATTGTTGTCTATGGAGATACTTTCCTTATAGAAGCAAGTAGAGAATTCGAAGTAAATGCACAGAACCTTAGGAACTGGTATGTATCCAACAGGGACCTTTTTCTTCCTTGTATGTTTAAATAGGTACTTTGTAGGAAGTTAAAAGATCCAACTGTGAAACAAGGTTAATCTATAGACGTTAAGGAACAGGTCCATTATGCTACACAAATCACTTGTGCCAAGAAAGCTTTCCTTCCTTTGTTCATTATGCTTGTCAGACTATGATTGAGTGTGAGCACTGCTGTTCTAAATAGCTTTTCAAAATTAAAGACACAGGTTAAAATGCTTGTTAGAAATTCCTAAGCATGGTTGCTAAAAAAAATGCTAGAAAATCTAAATCACTAAAATAAAGCTTATCAGCATGATTCACAGCTCATTTAAAATACATTGTTTACTCAAGTGACAGATGCAAGAGTTGCCTTATTTAGATTTCAGGTATTGTGTCAAGATCTTTCAGCAACACAAAAAAAATCATGTGAAATGCAAAAAAATAAATTATACATGGACAAACTGATCTACTTGTCTACTCTTCCTTGATGGCCGCGATATACATATGGAGTTAATGGTAATTTGGGACTTCTTCTGAGGTTCAGTTCACATCATTTTTAATGAATGTATGTCTGACATGCAGTCACATCCAATCCCTTTTTTTTCAAGGTTCTTAAAAGTGTAGTCTACTAATGTATACGTTTTTATTAGTAGTGAAGTCAATGGACGATGTATGGTAGACGTATGCAAATATAAACCCTATGTTTGCATATGTTTGCATACGTAGAACATATACGTTTTTGTCACCATTAATGGGAAATTACCCACATTACCAAAATCACTTTGATTCCGCACGTAGAATCACCTTAAATTCCGTGGTTAATCGCGACCGCGGCATTTCAATTGTTAGAATCAGGGGGGCACCCCCTTGAACACGGCATCGGGGCACCCCCGCGATGGGATCGGCCGGTGACTATGGTTGTTATGGCAGCCTGGGAGCCTAATGAAGGCCCCCAGGTCTGCCATCTTTGTACTCCTTTGCAAAGGAGATTCACGATATACTGCAATACATTAGTACATTGGAACACTGGTTCAAGTCACCCTAGGGGACTAAAGAAAAAAGTAAAAAAAAAACAGTTAAATAAAGATTTTTATAATGTTCCAAAAAAAATAAATATAAAAAGTTACAAAAAAAAACCTTTTCCCATTTTTTCCCTAAAGCAATGTTAAAAAAATAAAAGTTAACATAACTGGCATCGCCGCTTCTGTAAAAGTTCGAACTATCACAATATAGCATTGCTTAACTCGCCCGGTGAACGACGTAAAGAAAAATATATATAAAACATGCAAATTGCAGTTTTTTGGGTCACCTTAGCTCTCTAATAGAAATAAATAAAAAGGGACCAAAAAGTTGCATGTACCCCAAAATGGTTATAAGGTGAAAACTACAGTTCGTCCCACAAAATTTAAGCCCTCACACCTCTAAATTGATGGAAAAATGAAAAAGTTATGGCTCTCAGAATATGGCGACACAAAACATTTTTTTTTTTTTAGCAAATAGTTTTATTTTTTTTAAAGTGTTAAAACATAAAACAAAACATAAATTTGGTATCGCCATAATCATATCAACCTGTAGAATAAGGTGACTGTGTCGTTTTTACTGCCTGATGGACGTCGTAAAAACAAAACCCCCCAAAAATGGTGTAATCGCTGTTTTTTGCCCATTTCACCCCACAAATAATTTTTTTTCAGATTCCCAGTACATTATGCAGTATAATAAATGGTGCCATGAAAAAATAAAACTTGTACAGCAAAGAACAAGCCTTCATATGGCTATGTCGACAAAGAAATAGAAAAGTTATGACTTTTGGAAAGCGGGAAAAACTCAAGGTTTTTAAGGGGTTAATACAACCAGAATGAGGCTGGTTCAGAATAAATAATAATGATTGATTACATATGTTAGTAACTAAGAAAGAAACATAGGTAGAACTGTGATAACTTTTTCACTTTACCAAAATGTTTATTGTTCTTATTACAATAAGTAGCGGGTCTACAAATTAAGCTATTGATTTTTTTTATTTCAAATTATTTTATTAGTTATATAAGCACTGCAATTTGAACAGATTTTGCATAAATCAATAGTACAAGCAAATATAAGAAACATTGTAATATATCTTACTAGAGAAAAATTATTCTTTCTCTACTTATTAGGCACCTTCCCCACCCTCCCTTCTAATTGTTCACTCACTACGAATTTACTTCTGTCTCCATCTCCTCAAGACGAGAAAGGCTAACAGCTCACTGAAGGATCAGGTTACAGTTGCCCATAGAAGTCTATGGAGAGGGGAGGGGGAGGAAGAGGGAGTAAGAGCAGAGTGAGGGAGAGGCATAGAAAGACACAGACGCTGCAGCACCTTCTAGTAATTGTTATATCTCACCCCAGTGCTGGATTCACAGATGCACTGCTCATTACTGCTATATAATCCCCATCATGTTGCTGCTGCTGCTTCTTTAAATGTGACAGAGATAGATAGGCTTCACCTACTAGTTCAGGGAAAACTGAGACTTAGAGAGATACCTGCAGAGGGGAAAAGTGCTTAAAAAAAATGCAGGATACAAGTCATATAAATGGCCAGAAATAGTCTTATTCCTCATACACACACATATGACAGCTTCTGAAAAGCCACTTGAAATGACAGGTACACTTTAAAGGAACAGTGTCATCACAAATTTTTTTTTCATATGTTAAAGATGTTAGTGCTTTATTAAAAACGTTTATATTTATTTGTGTGTTTGTGTTTTACTTTTTCTTATTTTTACACTTTTTCTTCCCTATGGGGGCTGCCATTTTTTGTTCCATTTCTGTATGTGTCGATTAACGACACATACAGACATGGAATACGGCAGCCACAGTCCCATAGGGACTGCGAACGGCTCCCGTCCCATCCACTTCTGTGTACGCCGTCTGTGTGGGAACTGCGCATGCGCTGCTCCCACACAGTCCAATTTGAAATTGGCGCCGTCCGGCGCAATTTTCCTGTGGACCGGAAGTCGCGGCCGGACAGTAAGATTACTACTTCCGGTCGCGGCTTCCGGACTTGTGCACTTGGACCAGCGGCAGCAGACGGAGCAGACGGGCCGGAGGGAGCCGCGGCGGCAGGAGCAGGTAAGAGATTTCAATGTATGTTCGTGTTTGTGTACGTTTACTACTGTATGTAAACCTACTACACTGTGTGTTAGCTCAAAAAATGGCGACACACAGTGTAGGAGGATAGACCGTTCAAACCCCTCGTTTATCCCGGCACTAGCCAGGATAAAGAGGGGGGGATGCTGAGAGCTCACTAGAGCGAGGGCTTTTTACCCAATTTTGCAATGCTGCAATTTTGGGAATAGCTCCATCTAGTGACCAGCAATGGGAAATATTATAAATTAGAATCTAATTTATAATATTTCCTGACTCGTGAAAAAAATAAAAAAAATTTGAACAATGTTTAATCACCTACACACTAAATGTTTAATTAAAAAAAAACAAAACATGTTTTTCTGGCAACACATTCCCTTTAAGGAAACAACATAAGCTTGTAACCAGTACAGGGCAAATCAGAATAGGGGGGGGGAGAGGGAGATGGGGAGAAGGCTTGTCTGTGTAGGGTCAAATCGAAGGGGTAGATTGCCTAAATCTAAAAATGTATAGCCTGAATGTGAGAAATCTACAGAAGAACAGTTTTTTTTTTTCAAATACATCCTTCTTATTGTAAGGCACACTAGTGAGTTTGTCATTATTAATAATACAGGATAATATCCACCTGACATAAAACAAGCGTATTTCACAATCCTGGCAATGGTAACGTTACCTGCCAGAAAGATGTATCCAATCAGGTTTTGAATGCGTTTTAGGGTACCCTAGGAGAGAAGCATGCAATAATGTCTGTTTCAGGTACTTACAGAGTCTAACAAAGATTACTGTATAAATCAGGGAATATAGGCATATCTAAAATTGTCCTACTTGGCCACATCCACACGACATAGGGTACATATTGCCTCTTCCATCGCAGCCTTTAAATTAAAGGACTGGGCACTGAGGATAAAATGGAAAATGCACATAGGCACCATGTACCATTGAAATTGTACTTTAAAATGATCTTTGCAGCAGTAATGGACACCTTATACAACAGTTCAGTCATTTTAAATCAATCTTTCCATTCAACTATCTGATTAATGTCCGCTTTCAATTAACCATATGAAGCTGTTTTGCATTTACAGAGGTCAAATGGTGTTAAATCAAGGAGATCAATAATTTACTTCCCGGAGCACTAATACAGAGTGTTTCATAAAATGTCATCAAGCTATTGAATTTCTTCACATTTTAACCGTATCAGTCATCAAAATGCTCCTTTTCTACGTTTTTTCACAAATAATGTTTAATTGAGGTGATAAATATATTCTGTAAAGGGACTACATATAAAGGATCATACTCATTGTACAGCTGCTTTTGCTGATGATCTCCTTATCATTATATCAAATCCTGATAGATCTTTCCCTATACTATCAACTATATTTGAACATTTTCATGACCTATCAAACTTTAAGATTAACCCAGTTAAATCTAATGCACTTAACACCACATGTCCCTTCAGATGATACTTGCAGCCCAGACCGTATCTCAGTTTCCCTGGTCTTCTTCCTATATAAAATATCTAGGCCTGCAGATTTCTGCTTCTCTGTATTCCTGGTTTGCACTCAATTATACCCCATTGATAGACAAAATCTCAATGATTATGAAATCTTGGAATCTCCCATATGTTTCTTGGACTGGACTGAGTAATTTACTTAAAGATGCTCATTATTCTTAAACTGACATATATATTATATTATAATCTATGCCTATTTATTTACCTCAGAGCTTTTTCCACAATCTCCATAGGCTTCTATTGAATTATACATGGAATGGGAAGGGTCATCGTTTTATCCTTAAATACCTTGACTCGACCGAAGCATCTGTGAGGGATCAATTTCCCAGACTTACAGGTGTATTATCAAGCGATTCAGTTGGGTAGAGTTATTGAATGGTGGCATAATCATTCTACACCTAAGATGTAGGTACCAGAGGAGGAGGAAATATGTGAATCTTCATTGACGCAAGTACTACTTCATTTTGATTACTTAGCGGGCAATGTACTCAGAGTCAATTTATTCACAAAAGCAACCATATGTGTATGGAAATTGTTATCTGCCACAATGGCAAAAAGTCCTACACCTTCTCCTTTGATGAAAGTAGCCGACTCATTCGGTTTGGAAGACCCATCCCCGAAATTATGGTTCTCCTAATAAAACTCTTTAAAAAGGAAAGTGATTGGTGACATAATGCTAGATGGAACTTTTCCTCCGTTCGAACTGTTTCAACTCACATTTCCTACCACATAAATCATTTACATTATTCTCAATTGCTATTACATTTTAGGAATCTTTCTAAACAAGGCTCTTTCTTAGGAGATCTCACATGGTTTGAACAATTGATGTCTGTGAAGCAACCTGTTCCTAAACTTACCTCCAAAATATATAAAAATCTCATTTTGAAGACAAACCTTCCTCAGTTGCCTTATATTGGGGCTTGGGAAAAAGAGTTAGACATTACAATTAGCCCTACTGAAATATCCGATATATAAAAAAATTGCTTTGGCCCCTCTAGGTGTGTCGCTCTACAAGAGACGAGTTACAAATTGGTGAGTAGGTGGTATAAAACCCCGGCTCTTCTTCACAAATACGACAGTACCATCTCCCAGACCTGTTGGAGATGTTTAACACATACAGGTACCTACACTCATCTTTGGTGGGATTGTCACCTTATTAAACCTTTCTGGTCCAAAGTAGAGGACATATTGTTATCTATTTGTCCACAAGCTCCTCTGTTGTCTCCGAAATGTAAGTTTTTAAATTTACACCCGAATCTTCCAAATTATTTTAATAAAGTGTTGTGGTTACATATGCTCTCAACTGCTAAAGCCACGATCCCACTTTACTGGAGGAAGGAGGGTACACCTCCAATCTCTCAATGGTTGAATAACATAAACCAGATGTAAAGGATTTGCCAGACACAGCTTCTGTGTCGACGCCCGTGGGCAATCAGTCTGCACCTGCTCCTATGTCTGTGAGACTGAATCCATCTTCCACCACTCAGGATGGCAGGCTTAGGAGTGGGAGAGCCTATCACAGCCTGGCCAGACGGAGCTAGCTCCCGCCCTCTGTCTATTTATACCTGCCTTTCCTGTTCCTCCTTTGCCTGTGATTCTTCTATGCTTGTTTCCTGGCTTGCTGCTGCTGCTTGTACTACTCATCCTCTGCTTGTTATTGACCTTGGCTTTCTGACCACTCTCCTGCTCAGCGTTTTGTACCTCGTTCGCTCCTGGTTTGACTCGGCTCGTTCACTACTCTTGTTGCTCACGGTCTCTCCGTGGGCAGCTGCCCCGTTTCCCTAGCTTCTGTGTACCCTTGTCTGTTTGTCTGTCTTGCACTTACTGAGCGTAGGGACCGTCGCCCAGTTGTACCCCGTCGCTTAGGACGGGTCGTTGCAAGTAGGCAGGGACTGAGTGGCGGGTAGATTAGGGCTCACCTGTCTGTCTCCCTACCCTGTCATTACACCAGATCTCTAGACTGGAGGAGTTATGTCATGTAGCTCAGAGAAATGTGGGGAAATATAACCAAATATGCTCTGCATGGCATTCTTTTCTTCAAGATCCACAACAATATGGTAGACTCTCTTCATAGTTTGTATAACTTACAGCCGACTTGAGTACAACATTCAACATTACTCTGTACGTTATTATATATTCAATTCAACTTAGACTATCTAGTGGTATATGAAGGGGAACCCACCATTTACACATATTTGTCTTCAGACTTGTCACTTACTTATTTCTGAAATTCCTTAGAGGTATGCATGTACTGGCAACGTGGGTTGCTGATTGGATATATTTCTCTAAAGTTTATGCTGTAATTGTTTAATATGTTTATTCCTATATAAATGTATGTTTACTGAAATATGCAATTGTTTTGAAGTTTTTACTACTAATGATTGTACCTTTATTGCGTACGTTATTGTGGAAAGGAAAACTATTAAAAACATATTTGAAAGATAAATATATTCTGCACAAATATTGTCTTCATATAACTCGTTAGAAAAAATACAAAGAAGAGCAACGAAGCTAATAAGGGTCATGGAGAATTTGAGTTATGAGGAAAGATTAAAATAATTAAACCTATTTAGCCTTGAAAAGAGAAGACTAAGTGGGGCATGATTAACATATATAAATATATCAATGGCACATACAAGAAATATAGTGAAATCCTGTTCCATGTAAAACCCCCTCAAAAAACAAGGGGGCACTCCCTCCGTCTGGAGAAAAAAAGGTTCAACCTGCAGAGGCGACAAGCCTTCTTTACTGAGAGAACTGTGAATCTATGGAATAGTCTACCGCAGGAGCCGGTCACAGCTGGGACAGTAGATGGCTTTAAAAAAGGCTTAGATCATTTCCTAAAACAACAAAATATTAGCTCCTATGTGTAGAAATTTTTACCTTCCCTTTTCCAGTCCCTTGGTTGAACTTGATGGACATGTGTCTTTTTTCAGCCGTACTAACTATGTAACTATGTAACTCACACTCTTGTTACAAATGAATATCATCTGTGTATCTTACTCAAAATGACTGCTTATAAATATTCATTAAGGGTTGTGTTTTCTTTAGAATAAAAAATAAAGCTTACAGCTGATTGGACTGTCATATAGTCTTACAATCACTTTTATACAACGGTGAATATGATTGGGCTTTAGATTTGTTCAGAGACAGGACAAGCCCTTCAACTCGTGAAATGTCCTAAAAAACTGTCCAACAGGAAACTAAAAAAGTAAGAAACCCCCTTTTAATTATATCCTGCCATAAGAATATATAACATTGACTCAAAAAACAGTGACACATACTTTTACCTAAGACTTACCTGGAAAATGCAAGATGCACCCCTGGAAATGGAATGTTAGGTAAAGACTTGGTTGCCATCAAGACATTTGAAGTTCAGGAAGCTATATAGCGCACATCTATAAAAAATGACTATACTTATAAATTTGGGGTACTTAGTGCACATTTTGTGTGAGCCCACCTGCCACGACAAGGCGACCTCCTTCAGATGGGTCCCTACATTAAAGGGGTTGTCCCATCAGGAAAACACCTGTCTATTTGTCCTGTTATAGTTCGGGGGTCCGCTGATTGAGTTATGTACCAGAACGGGGAACCGCTCTATGCATTACATAGACAGTCATTCATTTGAGTGTGGCTGGTCACAGCTTTCACTGGCAATCACAGCTGAACACTTGGGTGGGAGTAGCCGGCTTCTTTTGAATAGGAATTGTCTTCAGGAGACAACCCCTTTAAACACCGTGTCTGTACAACAGGAGACTCACCTCTCTCTTGGGCCTAGGCCTACAAAATGTGGGCAGTATAGGTGGGAACCAGCTTTACTTTAGACTAATCAAAATCATCCTTGGACAGATGGGAGGAGTTCTTCATTTATGAAATAAGCCTAAAATATTGCAAAAATAAATAATATTGCCACATCTGTGTTTTTGTGCTTGTATGCCCCTGGTCTCACATGAAGCAGGCTGTCTAAAATGTGGCCATTCTCAAGAAAGAGACACTGCAGCTGAATTCCTCCATCGCAGCTGAGTTTCTCCATTGCTGCTGAGTTTCTCCATCGCTGCTGAGTTTCTCCATCGCTGCTGAGTTCCCCCATTGCTGTTCAATTCCTAAATTGCTGTTGAGTTCCTCTATGGCTGCTGAGGTCCTCAATTGCTGCTGAGCACCTCCAGTGCTGCTGTGTGCCTCTATCGATGCTGTGTGCCTCTACTTCCGCTGTGTGCCTTCATCGCCGGTGAGCTCCTTTACTGCTGTCGAGATCCTCCATGGCCGCTGAATTTCTTCAACACAACTGAGCTCCTTTATTGCTGTGGAGCTCCTCCATCCCTGCAGAGTTCCTCATTCCCTACTGAGTCTCTTCATTGTTGCGGAGTTATCCCACTGCTGCTGAATTTTTCCACTGCTGCTGAGTTCCTTCATTGTTGCTCTTGAGTTGCAAAGTTTTTATATAGGGTAGATAAAATCCCCTGAATATGCCGGCTAAAAAACAGCCCAGAAAGGGCAATTATCAACGCGCATCGGGGAATTTACCAGATTCCCAGAAAGGGAAAAACTCCCAAAATTTGGATAAATTTCTTAGCTCCCCGTTGTCATCTGGAAAAAGAACATATAAAACTTCACTTGCTTTAACATCTAAGTAAGGAGATAAATGTACTACATCGATAAGCTCTTTAGGAGAACAAGTGGTCTCACCTACTGTTGTGGACAGCTCAGATACCAGTCTTGGGTCTCAAACTGAAACCCAAGTGTTAGATACCCCTCTGCTACTACAGGAGAAACTAAGTACCTTTAAAGGAATGTACTGTAAAGTAACGGGCTTGCATGCTCAGTTGGCTGGGATAAAGCTCGATATGTCATCAATAAAGTCTGATGTGTCTGTAATTCGCAATAGAATCGATGAGGCTGAGGGCAGAATATCCCTCCTGGAGGACTCTATGGCCGTATTATCAATGGAGGTTACTGGAACATAAACAAGATGTCAAACTCCAACAAAATAAGCTTACCGATATGGAGGATAGAGCTAGGAGATACAATTTGAAATTTGTGGGATTCCACCAAGGGGTGGAAAACAAAGATTGTGATAAACAAATAGGAAAGGAGTCTCTTTCTAAATTTTTTAGTGTAGAAAGAGCCTACTGACCGGTCATATTTAGATCAGCGGGTACTTCTTCTAGGCCTATTTTGTTATAATTATTATGTTATCTGGATCGGGATGCGATTAAGAAGGAAAAGATGAAAAAGGGAAATTTGTTTTTTAATGAGGCTCGGATCTCTATCTCTCCTGGCTTATCTATGGAAATCCAATAACCTCAGTGTGAGCATTTTTGAGACCAAAAGGAGATTGCTCAAGGCAAATATTCAATATATATTCAGCAAAATTAAAAATCTCCAATGAAGGATCTACGATTTTTTAAAATTTAGCAATGGAGGCGGGTCACTGGCTGGACTCTAAAGGGTTCTAAATATAGTTACATAGTTAGTACGGTTAGTAAGGGAAAAATTTCTATACATAGGAGCTAATATTTTTTTGTTCTAGGAAATTATCTAAGCCTTTTTTGAAAGCCATCTACTGTAGTTACTGTGACCAGTTCTCACAGTAAAGAAGGCTTGTGGCCTATGCAGACTGAACCTTTTTTTCTCCAGACGGAAAGAGTGCCCCCTTGTTTTTTGAGGGGGTTTTACATTGAACAGGATTTCACCATATTTTTTGAAATTGCCATTAATATATTTAAATAAGTTAATCATGTCCCCCCTTAGTCGTCTATTTTCAAGGCTAAATAGGTTTAATTATTTTAATCTTTCCTCATAACTTAGATTATCAATGCCCCTTATTAGCTTCATTGCTCTTCATTGTATTTTTTTTCCAACTCCAGGCTATCCTTTCTATGAACTGGAGCCCAGAACTGAACTGCATATTCTAGATGAGGCCTCACTAATGCTTTGTAAAGTGGTAATATTATATCCCTATCCCTCGAGTCCATGCCTCTTTTAATACACGACAATATCTTGCTGGCCCTTGAAGCAGCTGATGGACATTGCATGCTGTTATTTAGTTTATGATCTACAAGTACACCCAGATCCTTCTCAACAAGTGACTCCCCCAGAATAGCTCCCCCTAGGACATATGATACATGCAGATTGTTGGTACCCAGATGCATAACCTTACATTTATCAACATTAAACTTCATTTTCCAAGTGGATGCCCAAAAACTTAGTGTGATTAAATCAGCTTGCAATTTACAAACATCTTCCATAGACTGAACAATACTACATAGCTTGGTGTCATCTACAAAAATAGAAATTGTGCTATTAATTCCATCCTCTATATCATTAATAAATAAGTTGAATAATTGCGGTCCCAGCATGGAACCCTGAGGTACACCACTTATAACCGGTGAACATTGAGAGTACGAATCATTGACCACAACTCTCTGGATACGGTCCTTGAGCCAATTCTCAATCCAATTACAAACTATACTTTCTAAACATATAGTTGTTAATTTACCCATTAGATGTCTATGAGGGACAGTGTCAAATGCCTTTGCAAAGTCCAAAAACACTATACCCTCTGTCTAGGCTTCTGCTCACCTCTTCATAAAAACAAATCAGGTTGGTTTGACAACTTCTGTCCTTAGTAAAACCGTGCTGGCTGTCTCTTTTAAATCTATTTTTTTTTTGTCACATAATCCTGTATATAGTCCCTCAATAGACCCTCAAACATTTTCCCCACGATGGATGTTAAGCTTACTGGTCTATAATTACCCAGGGAAGACCTAGAGCCCTTTTTGAAAATAGGCACCACATTAGCCCTGCGCCAGTCCCTTGGTACTATACCGGTCACTAGAGAATCTCTAAATATTATGAAGAGGAGGACAAACATAACTGAACTAAGCTCTTTAAGAACTCTAGGGTGTAAATATAAATCTGTAGTTTACGATCACTATAAACGCTTAGTGGGGAGGGCTGGCAGCAATTTGCGAACTTTAAACTTTTTGCCTTTTCCTTTTTTTTCTTTGTGCTTCTTACCATTATTATTGGTATACTGGGTCCCCTAGTGGTGACCTATTCTCTTTACCTTTGGTTGCGGGGGAGGGCGGGATGGAAGAGGGAGATGATAGTTGAGGAGTTTTCTGGTGCACTGGTAGTTGGTGCATTAGTGAACTATGTGTGGGGTCTTGGGGGAGGATGTTAGTGGGCGGGGGAAATAGAGAGAAATTTTTTTTTCATTTTTTTTCTCCTTTGTTGGCCATTTATAAAGAAGAGCTATGCTAAAAATAGTGTCATGGAACAGTAGGAGGACCGCTGCAAGACTGACGAGGTACGCTATGTTTAACTTAATTAGGAGTTACTTCCCCGGGATTATATGTCTTCAGGAGACCCATTTGATCAAAAATTAAATTAGCAGCTTTCAGAGAGGCTGGATATCCCAGTCTAACCATTTGGTTTACATTTTTTTTTTTCAGGGGAGTTTCCAAAGTAATACACAGGAAAGTAGACGCTCAGATTTATGACACCCTTATCGATACAGATGGAAGGTATATCATCCTATATGGATGTTTTGATGGAGTAACCTGTGTTCTTGCAGCGGTATACATACTCCCCTTTTTCGTCATGTGTGATCAAGGTGGTCCCGCAATATTTCGTATCAAAACCAAAATGCTGTTTCTTAATAATTGTAGATTTCAATGAAATCATGGATGCTGAGTTAGATCGCTTCAGGAAAAATTCAATAATATTACATAGATCAGCAACTAAGCAATATGTTTAACATTTGAATTGGGCTGGCTTGCTATATGGGGGATGAGGAACCCCCATGTTAAGAAATGTTCGTGCTTTACAAGTTCTAGGGAGGTGATGTCAAAACTTGATGTTACCTACATTAATGAACTAATGTTGAAGTATATAAAGAAAGTGTCTTATGAACCGCGTAGGTTCTCAGACCATGCTCCTCTTATGGTGGAGCTTGATCTGAGCCCGGGATGGGTTAGTAAGGTATATAAGATCTTTCCAGCAGTCTTGGTGAAAATACCAATTCACTAGATAGATAATGAATTGTCAGTGTTTCTGGAAGCCAACTCGGGTTACCCGGATTTAGCGATATTATGGGATACACTAAAAGCATTCATTAGGGGAATTGTTTTTAAAAACCAAAACATTATTAAGAAAACCCAGTATATTCAAAGAGATATTATGAAAAAACAACTAAAGGAGGCGGAAAGGCAATATGTAGATAATCCTTCAGAAGCTACTTAATTTAAATGGAAAGTCTCCCAAATGAAATATGAAAACTTGATACAGGAGGAAGCACAATCAGAAGCTTTTTTGAGTTGCAAACAATACTATTTTGAAGACAGTAAATCAATAAATTTTTGGGCCTATATTGTAAGTAACCAACGGCCTTCTAATTCTGTTTTCTCCATTAAGAACACAAAGGGGCAACTTGTTCATGATGCTAGGGAAGTAGTATAATAATTCAGAGGATTCCATCAAGACCTGTACCGCTCTAGGTTAAAAGACTCTGGGGATAGCATAGATAGTCATATGGATGGAATAGAATTCCCTAATATTGATAGCAAACAAAGATTAATGTTAAATCACTCGATAACATCAGAAGAATTGAGAGCGTCCTTGCTGGAAACGCCAAGTAACAAACTGTGGGGGTAGACGGAATTCCATTTGAACTATATAAGTTATATCAGGAGAAATTATGCCCTATTTTAGTGGAAATGTTTCCTATGTTCGAGGTAGGCTTCCCAAATCTATGGAGGCCATAGAAATTATTGTTATCCCTAAGAAAGATAAGAACCCTCTCTTGCCGGAATCATACCGGCCTATTTAACTGTTGAATACCGATATTAAGCTGTTGGCCAAGGTTTAGCCCAGCAGACTGATTAAGGTAATAAACAGTATAATTTACCTGGATCAGAGCAGGTTTATTCCAGGCAGGGTTATGGTAAAGAACGTCCACTGAGTCTTTGCTCATTTACAATACGGGAAAGTTAAAGAGGCTCTGTCACCAGATTATCAAATCCTTATCTCCTATTGAATGTGATGGTCGCTGCAATGTAGATAACAGCAAAGTTTTTTTTGTTTTTTTTTAAACGATCATTTTTGCCCAAGTTATGAGCAATTTTATATTTATGCAAATGAGCTTTTCAATGGACAACTGGGCGTGTTTTCTCGTATTTCCAACTGGGCGTGTATTGTGTTTTTACCAACTGGGCGTTGTGAATAGAAGTGTATGACGCTGACAAATCAGCATCATACACTTCTCATCGTTCCCACCCAGCTTCTTTCACAGCAGACACAGCGTGACGTCACCTGCTGCTGCAGATTCAACTGTACTCTGACGCCTGGAGCGGATGTGTCTTCTCTCTTCCGACGTCAAGGTTAAAGGACCTGTGGGTGACGTCATCATTCTCAGCCAGCTTCTTTCACTGCAGACACAGCGTGACGTCACCAACAGGTCCTTCAACCTTGGCGTCGGAAGAGAGAAGACACATCCGCTCCAGGCGTCAGAGTACAGTTGAATTTGCAGCAGTATCACCATGTGCAGGTAAGCATAGCAAACTCCCTAGAGACGAGCATATTAACCTTTTGAATGACTGGAGCAGATGTATCTTCTTTGTCCGACGACAAGGTTGAAGGACCTGTGGGTGACGTCACACTGTGTCTGCTGTGAAAGATGCTGGGTGGGAACGACGAGAAGTGTATGATGCTGATTTGTCCGCGTCATACACTTCTATTCACAACGCCCAGTTGGTAAAAACACAATACACGCCCAGTTGTTAAAAACACAATACACGCCCAGTTGGAAATACGAGAAAACACGCCCAGTTGTCCATTGAAAAGCTCATTTGCATAAATATAAAATTGCTCATAACTTGGGCAAAAATGATCGTTTTAAAAAAAAAAAAAAAAATTTGCTGTTATCTACATTGCAGTGCCCATCACATTCAATAGGAGATAGGGATTTGATAATCTGGTGACAGAGCCTCTTTAAGGAGGGTGATATCCTCTCAAATCGATGCTATGAAGGCTTTCAATACAGTCGAATGGCATTTTCTTTTTAGATTTTGGGTTGTTTCATAAATTGGATTAAATTACTGTATAGACAACCACAGGCCAGAGTAGGCATGAATGGTCAGAAATCAGCTTACTTTAACTTAAAAAGGGGAGTGCAGCAGCGTTGTCCTTTATCCGCCCTCTTATTTACTTTAGTAATTGAGGTTTTCGCAATGAAGATAAGAACCTCTGAGAATATAGTGGGTTTTCAAATGGGTAATAAGGTCGATAAAATCTTGTTATACGTGGACGATGTTCTTCTGTTTATAGGGGATTTATCCTCAGTCGACCATGTAATTTGGCTATACCAAGAGTTTGGTGAGAAGGCTGGCCTTCAAATCAATTGTCAAAAATCTAGTTTGTTAAATATCTCGCCCGAGGTTAACCCCGATCAAATTTCCTCCTTGAATTCTGTTGAGGTGTTCGAATATTTAGGCCTGAAAATTTCTAGGGATCACGCTGACTATATTACACTGAATATAATTCCTCTGCTTGAATATTTGAGGGTGAAAGTTAAAGCATGGAATAGATTACAGTTGACCAGAGCTGCTAAACTTGCACTGCATTTTTTCTCCAACTGTCCGATATGGTTTCTGGGAAAAAATTTAAAACTCTAGATGCTATCTTTAATGACCTAATTTTTAATTGGGAAAAAAATTGCATTAATTGCTCTGTTCTTACACTCCGGGACTGGGAGGGCCTGGGGGATAATAGATTTTAGTTGAAAACACTAGGGGACAAATGTTTTAATATATTTGAAGCTCTAGAAGCCGGTGTTCTGATTTCCCCTAATTTGGAACTTGGGGCTATTTATGATAACCAGCAGCGGGTATGGGATGATGTCAAATTCATTGAAAAAATTAATACCTTTATTGAAGCCACTCCTCTATGGGATAATAAGAATATTGGTGAGTTTGACGGCCTCCCAGACTCTTGGTTTTGGAAAAAGCATCACATCACAAGGATATCACATTTATTTAATAATGCACATCTAAAAACTTTTATGGAACTGCAGAGACTGTACAATGTCCCTGATTATGGTCTGTTTAAATATTTAAAAATAAAATACGCCTTTTTGGACATTAAATATAAATCACAGTTCGTTCTTACACCTTTTCAATCATTAGAATGTTTAAAAAGTAAGAAAGGACTTTTGTCCTCACTATATAAAAAATGTATTTTAGAGGATGAAGGAAATCTTATTAAATCACAAGGAAATGGGATAAGGATCTTGGGATTAGGATCGATTGGGGTTTAGTTTATACACATATCGGAGAAGCATCATTAAATCACGATCACCGATTTATTTGTTTTATGATCAATTATAGACTTTATTATACACCGAAGCTTTTAAATGTTATGGGGTTAAGGAGAAACGATAATTGTCAGAAATGCGGTATACATGAAGCGGCTCTCATCCACTTGCTCTGGTGTTGTCCCAAGCTACATAGATACTTGAGTGGAGTAGCAGCATCTATTTCTAAATTAATTCGGAAAGAGGTTCCAATGGAACCGAGGCTATTTTTTTGGCATCTCCGCACTTTTGAAAGACTGTGGTTGTAGCAAATTAATTAGAAAGATTTTGTTTCTGGCAAGATTGGTTATCATTTATAAATGGTTTTCAAAAGATTTCCCATGGGAAGTAGAATGGCACCATAAGGTAAATACATTGATGCTTTTAGAAAGATCATATTACTTGACTCTAAGTAAAGAGGAAGGGGATTTTTTTTTTTTATAAGATCTGGAACAGATAGATAGTGGAACTATCCCCCAAACAGAAAAAGACCTTAGAACTGGTATAAAATGTGATTGTAGTTGTTTGAGTAATGTTTCTTTTTTTTTTTTTCTCTCTCTCTCTATGCTCACGCAATATTTTCCAGGTTTTTAGTGGGTGATTGTTGATTTTTCAGTATTATCTATATAAACCCCTTTTGGCATAGTGTCGGTACTACATAATATTTTGTTTTATATAATGATAACTCTGAACATTTTCTTTGTCATGTAGTATGGAATATTTTAATATAATTCAACAATAAAAAAAATTATATTATAAAAAAAAAAGGTCCCATTTACACTTGGGTATTACGGATCCGTATTTTTGTAATGAAAAATACATTTGCCAATACATTAAAATAGTTTTATTCAAATGTAAATTCTTTTACATGCGCTTTTTTTATGCACGTGGTGTTTTTTTCAATACATAACATGTTCCAATGGATTCATATTGGTGCCGGTTTCAGCCGACAGGAGATGATGGTTTGAGTTTAAAAAATAATGTTCCATGTTTGCATAGGTCACCTATGTGTATTTATTACATTCTTTTTTTACTAACCATATTTTTCCAACATTACAAAAACAGCAAAAAAAATTGTTAACCCTTTAACAAAAAACTGAAGAACTATGGATGAAAAAAACAAATACAAAAATAAAAAACAGAATGTAAAAGAAAAAAATATATATTGCGCATCGGTATTTGATCCATATTTTCATATGCCAGTGTGAATGAGACGTAAGTAATTTGATTTCCAAGTAATTACATCCCACAAAATAAAGTACATTTTTGTATTTACTTACATAATCAGAACCTATTATATAATAGGATCATTAACAAATAACATAATATAAGGTAATATAAAAAATCTATACGTTATAGTAATTTCAAATTTTTGTGGGAAAAACACTTAGCCTGAATAATCATTAATACAGCAAAGATGAAATCGGTAGTCATGGC
The DNA here is from genome assembly GCF_050947455.1 of Rhinoderma darwinii. Taxonomy (NCBI): domain Eukaryota; kingdom Metazoa; phylum Chordata; class Amphibia; order Anura; family Rhinodermatidae; genus Rhinoderma; species Rhinoderma darwinii. The sequence continues at coordinate 295,260,559 of NC_134688.1, read as the reverse complement.
TGAATAAGACGTTCATTGACATTTTCAATAGGATCTGGAGATAACAGTTGTCTCAGAGCCAATAAAACCATTCCGAAGGGCAATAATTATCTCTCTGTAGAGTATGGATTTTAATTCATTCACTCCTTCCACATTGACTACTTACTGAAGATGACATAATTTGTTTATTTTTTCATTCTTCTTTAAAAGCAAATGTTTGAGCCAAGTCTGACATCTCCGATATACAGTATTCAGTTTCATTTCCTAAGTAATCTTAATTGTAAATGTAAACTCCCTAAGTGCCGACAGGGAGAATCCAGACAAAGACAGGATATGGTTTGCTTAAAATGCATTATGGTTTACAAGCTATTATTCTGGGGGTTACAAAAGTATGTGCATGATGTAGTACAAAGAAGCAATAATGTTTTTTTATGGCAGCTACTTTCATATTTATTAATATTGCTTACTGTAATCTGTTTGCATATTAATATAATTGATTTCAGTTACTTTCTCTATAGCTTTCTTTATACGAAGGGCTATAATAATGCAGAGTTGGGTAGTGGTACAGATCAGTGGAGAGCAGGGTCCAGAGTTTGAATTTGACCAGATTTTAGTAATGTTCCTCTCGGTCTCCTCTAGTTACTCTGTCAGCAAAAAGGTATCTTTACCTACTAAAAAGATACAAGGGGGAGATGTATTAAGACTACGCGAGATTAATAAAAAGCTGGAGTAAGATGTGACAAATTGCAAGTGCCTCTTAATAAATTTGTTGCATCTTTGACTGTTTATTTCCACTATAATTTACTCCAGTTTCTGGTGTAAATTATAGTGAATGCGTTGGGCCCAAGGATAACCATGCCTTTTCCGTAAGCTTCACCCACTTTTTTACGAGAGCAGGGGAAAGTCTAAAAGTAGCTATTCTTACGACTTTTGGGCCATTTGCATAGAAACCTTATTAACAACCCCCATAATCTATTTTCATATACATACAATTTTTTGACCATCAAAATAAGTGAACCTTGACCCAAAATGGCTTGGTACAACAGTAGTTCTAAGACTAGTAGTACAAGTATCGGTACATTCCCTATATTATCTGAAGAACGCGATGTAGGTCAGTGGCCTTTGGAACGTAAGTGCACCATATAAGTAAATTATAGTAAACTATACTAAATATATAGTATTTATAGTATATGCGCCGGGCCGAGTTTGACCCACCCATTTTTTGGCGAGGGCAGGGGAAACTGCCCAAAAGTCGCAATTCGAATGTATATTTGAAGTATTCTTTTTTGTTGTATATATTGTGCCTGTATCAAACTAAAAAGGACATTAGAGAGTAAGATTATAAGGAAGTTTCTGTCAGTCAGCTGTTCTCAGCCAATTAGCAATGCCAGGTTTTCCTTTCTAATGTGGACTGGCTTACAGCATATTTGACAGGGCCCTCTTCACTATATTTCTCCATCTGCCCATTCCCGGTTCTTGACAGTGGTGCTTTAACCTCTAAGCATTTTCTAACAATATACATAAAGACAAGGTACATATAAGTAAGGCGAAGGGATAACCCATGCTGATGCAAAGCAAAAAAATTTTTAATAATAGCGCATAACTTAGGAAAGTTGCAAAAAACATAAAATTATATGATAATTTATGGTGATATGAAGTATTTGTGTCTTTATGGCTTGATACATATGGGTAAGGGGGAAGAAATGATGAGGCTGCTGAAAGGATAGGGAAAAAGTAACTGACAGGATATAAAGAGAGATGTTTAGATATGGACATCACTATTATTGTAACAACTATGAATCAACACATATGATAAAATAATAGTAAGTTGAGCATTATAATACACAAGGGCATCAGGAATAAAAAGAAAAGCAAGCTGTTTGGTCAATTCATTTAAAAAAAGTATATATATATTACAGATTGATTATCTGTTAATACACAGAATTGATAACATATATAAGGGGACCCTACACAAAAGGGTGGTCATTAGGGCTTCCTCATAAGAATAGATTTGTCACAGTCCTCACCTCTCCTTAATCCAGTGCGATCTGAGTTGTAGAAGAAGGTGAAAGCTCGGTTACAAGAAACCTGGCTATATTACAGCTGATGCGTCATGCCAATTTGTGAGTGCCACTCCAAAGTGGAAGCCACTACTGTCTGCCATAGGGTATGTTCACACGGCGGGGGTCCATAACGGCTGAAATTACGGGGATGTTTCAGCCTGAAAACATCCCCGTAATTTCAGCCGTACCGACATGTGCAGGCGCTTGAACGCCGCGTCAATTACGGCCGTAATTAGCGCTGCTATTCATTGGAGTCAATGAATAACGGCTCCAATTACGGCCAAAGAAGTGACAGGTCACTTCTTCTACGCGGGCGTCTATTTACGCGCCGTCATTTGACAGTGGCGCGTAAATATACGCCTCGTGTGAACAGACAAACGTCTGCCCATTGCTTTCAATGGGCAGATGTTTGTCAACGCTATTGAGGCGCTATTTTCGGGCGTAATTCGGGGCAAAAACGCCCGATTTACGTCCGTAAATAGGCCGTGTGAACATACCCATACACTGCTTCAGCCATCAGTCATCTTGATAATTCCCAGCATATTGACCGACTTTTTCCTCCAATCCTTTACATCAAGGTATGTAGTATGTTATACAATTTGTCAAAATTGATGAACAGAATCCATCTTGAAGATGTTTGTGCAATTTCACTTCATAGATTATTTTCTACATTATATAAGCAATTATTACCATATTGCAAATTTGACTAATCTGTCAAATGGCCACCAGAGGCAGTCCCATTGCTTGAGAGGTAGATAAGCCTTTTATGTACTGTTCTCAATTGGCATAGTACAAATGATAGTACTTAAAACATAACAGATTTAATATTTAATACGTCTAAAACATAAGGTAGATGGTAGAATCTAATTTTTAATTAACATGAACTCTAGGCAATAGTACTGTCTTGCTTGAGTTTTATGACATCTTCGGAGTGCAAAGGTTTCTGCACAATTGACAACTCTACAGCTCCATTTTCTAAAGTGAAGTATAAACTAATTGACACTTGTATGTTCAGTCCAAATTCATGCAATAATGGCATAATTTGTTAATGCTTTATTTAGTTTTAATAGGCATTTGTGACATTCTCCCTTTTCTGCACTGATTTAAAAATCTGTTACAGTGAAGAAAATGACAGATATGATTAGGTCCCTTTAACTTTACAAAAAATGATGTGGAAAATTAAATGTTCTATTTTCCCATTTCAAATATATTTCAACTGTCATGTAGCAATAGGTATAGCTAACTCTCCTGTACTAACCTTGCCCCAGGTAACATTTTATCTGATCGAAGTGATCGCAATGATCAGCGTCAATGGTATCCCAGAGATGATCAAAAGAAAAGGCTGAATCTAGAAGAGAAAAACCAAGAGGCAAGATAATATAACTTTCTATAAAATTACTAGAATAACTTTCTACACAGTTAAAGCATATCAGCGTTACCTGTATGCGATACATCCATCCTGTATCCCACAAGAGTTGAATCAGTGGAGCTGCACTCTGAAGCCAGATATCTTTCTGAATAGCTGTCCATCCCACTCACACTTTAATTCTTATTTTCCACAAAGAATCCGCACAACAAAAAAAGACAAATGTTCAACCTATTATTTGCCACTACTGTATGAATGTTGATCTAAACTGCTATGTCGTTATATCAGATAATCATTCCTGAATCCAAATATAGAAATCAGAATTACGTTCTATTCACATCTGCACTATGGCTATCATTAATAACGGAGGCAACAATTATTTGACGGATCTGCTGTACCACGGATCTAAAAGGCACCTGAAGGACCCAATTGACATATATTGGGGTCCAAAGGGGTTCTGTTAAGGTGTACATTGTTTTGATGGCAAGAATAGTGCTGCATGCTGCGATATTCTTTCCACCAAAAGTTACAGAAATCTCGACATAAAGGCTGAATGCAGGTGTGTGAAAGCGAGTAAAATGTGTTTATGTGACTCAATTTTGAGAGTATGATTATGTAACTCCATCTTGCATGGAGTATCCATTTTATATCTTAAAGAATTCATTTTGTGTTTGAAGAATCACAAATCTTTAAAAGAAGTAAATTCATGCTGGGATTGTTAGAACAATTATATGTTTTATATTCCTTATCTAATGTTATGATTCCTTGTTATGGATAATATAGCTAAATATTTACCAGTTATTTATTTTGATTAATAAGTCTGCCGCCTGTCACGGAGCGGGTTAGTGGACCCACTAGGCCGTACCGCCATAGCGGGGAGGCAGCTGGCCAAACAACAGGACACCCCAGAAATACAATGTCCCGCACAAGGGTACCGGAATAGTCCAGATGGTGGCCGCAGCTCTGGCACAGATGAGATGGGTGCAGCAGATGGTGCCAAACGTGGTGGATGACACAGGAGCCGCAAGTTGCGCCAGACGTGGCGGATTCCTCCGGACGTGGCAGATGACACAGGACGTGGCGGATTCCTCCAGACGTGGCAGATGACACAGGACGTGGCAGATTCCTCTGGTCGTGGCAGATGACACGGGACGTGGCACGACTTGATACTAAGGCAAAGCACGGGAAACAGGAACGGGGAACAAGGCACGGGTAACAACAGGAACGGGAGACACTAAGGGACCATTTGCAAGACAGACTGGGAAAACTAACAACGCTCAGGCAAGGATTAGAAGGCCAGGGGCCTTCTTATAGACCAGGAAATCGTGGCAGTTGATGATGATGACAATTTCCTAATTGCGCGCGCTGGCCCTTTAAGGCCGGGCGCGAGCGTGCGCGCGCACCCTACGGGACACAGCCGAACGGAGCGGAAGTGAGCGCTGGCGTCTCCTAGGAGGGAGACGGGGACCAGCGCTCACAGATCCATGGCTGCGGGCGTCGGGAGGTGAGTAAACCCGACGGCCCGCGGCCATGGACGCTACAGTATCCTCCCTCTTACGCCCCCTCTTCTTGGGGCCAGAGTGAGAGAGGAACTTTTTAATGAGAGCAGGGGCACTGAGGTTCTCTTCTGGCTCTCAGGACCTCTCCTCAGGACCAAACCCTCTCCAGTCCACCAAATAGAAAGTCCTTCCTCCTACCCTTTTGCAGTCCAGGATCTCCTTTACCTCGAATACATTAGAAGGACCGCAGGAAGCAACTGTGGAACTAGAAGTCTTGCTGTAGCGGTTCAGGACCACTGGTTTCAGGAGGGACACATGGAAGGAGTTAGGGATTCTGAGGGTAGGGGGCAGCCGCAGCTTATAGGAGACAGGGTTGATCTGTTGCAGGATCTCGAAAGGACCAAGGAACCTGGGAGCGAACTTGTATGAAGGCACCCTCAAGCGAATGTTCCGAGAGGACAGCCAGACTTTAGTCCCAGGGAGATACTGAGGCGGCTCTCTTCTCCTAGTATCCGCCTTTCGCTTCATGCGATCTACCGCCAGCAAAATAGAGGACCGGGTCTGCTGCCAGATTTGCAGGAAGTCCCTATATGCAGAGTCAGCAGCGGGTACCTGAGATGAAGTTGATACAGGTAGAGGGACTCTGGGATGTTGACTGTACACGATGTGAAACGGAGTGGAAGTGGTGGACTCACTTGTGTGGTTGTTGTAAGAAAACTCGGCCCATGGAAGAAGCTGTACCCAGTTATCGTGCTGTGAAGAGATGAAGTGGCGGAGATAATTTCCCATGATCTGGTTGATCTTCTCAACTTGTCCATTGGGCTGGGGGTGATAGGCAGAGGAAAAGTCCAATCTCACATCCAGGAGTTTACAGAGAGCTCTCCAGAACTTTGAGGTAAACTGAACACCCCGGTCGGACACAATGTGAAGAGGCAAGCCATGCAAGCGGAAGATGTGCTGAATGAAGAGACTCGCCAGACGAGGAGCAGAAGGTAGGCCGGTCAGCGGGATAAAATGAGCCATCTTAGAGAATCGGTCCACCACCACCCAGACAGTGTTACATCCTGCTGAGGGGGGAAGGTCTGTGACGAAGTCCATCGCAATGTGCTGCCAGGGGGCATTGGGTACAGGCAGAGGTTGAAGCAGACCGGCAGGCTTGGAGTGAGTCACTTTGTTAGAGGCACACACCGTGCAAGAAGAGACAAAGTCCAGAACATCCTTAGGTAGCGTGGGCTACCAAAAGTGACGAGCAATCAGGTCTCGGGTTTTACGGACACCAGCGTGCCCAGCAAGTTTAGAACTATGTCCCCAGCTGAGAATTCCTCTCCTGTCTGCCAACCGAACAAAAGTCCTCCCAGGAGGGATGTCTTTAACCTGCAGAGGATTAGCAGTGACAATGCAGGACGGGTCTATGATAGTCTGAAGGGACTCCACCGTGTCTTCCGTCTCAAATGATATGGACAGGGCATCGGCCCTCACATTCTTCTCCGCGGGACGGTAGTGGAGCACAAACAGAAAACGGGTGAAGGTAAGTGAGGTTCTTGTGATCGGTGAAGATCAGGATGGGGTGAGCAGCGCCCTCCAGAAGATGTCTCCACTCCTCCAGAGCCAATTTGTTGCCCAGCAGCTCCCGATCTCCAATGGAGTAATTGCACTCAGCAGAAGAAAACAGTCTTGAGTAGTAGCCACATACTACTGCCTTTCCTTTGGAGCTCCTCTGGAACAGAAGTGCACCTGCACCGACAGAGGAAGCGTCCACCTCCAGTGAGAACTGCCGAGATACGTCAGGATGATGGAGGATCGAGGCTGAAGTGAAGGCTCTCTTGAGGCTAATAAATGCGGACTCTGCCTTTGGAGTCCACACTTTGGCGTTCACACCCTTCTTGGTAAGGGTCGAGATGGGAGACGTCAGAGAAGAGAAATTAGGAATAAACTGCCGGTAGAAATTGGCGAATCCCAGGAACCGCTGTATGGCCCTTAAGCCTTGAGGACGTGGCCACTCCAGGACAGCTTTCACTTTCTCAGGATCCATCTTGAGGCCTTGATCCGAGATGATGTAGCCCAGGAAGGGCAGAGAACTCTTCTCAAAGACGCACTTCTCCAGCTTGGCGTATAAATGATTCTCCCTTAATCGTAGTAGAACCTGACGGACATGCCTCCGATGAGTCGTCTGATCTGGGGAGAAAATCCAAATATCATCGAGATAAACAACAACACAGACATAGAGTAGATCTCGGAAGATGTAGTTAACGAACTCCTGAAACACTGCGGGAGCATTACACAGTCCGAAGGGCATCACTAGGTATTCATAGTGCCCGTCCCGGGTGTTAAATGCCGTCTTCCATTCGTCACCCCGGCGAATCCGGACTAGATTGTAAGCCCCACGCAGGTCTAGCTTAGAAAAATTTTTGGCCCCTCATATGCGAACAAATAGCTCAGAGATGAGTGGCAATGGGTATTTGTTCTTGACTGTGATCAGGTTGAGGCCCCTGTAGTCAATGCAAGGACGAAGGGATCCGTTCTTCTTTTTAACGAAGAAGAATCCAGCCCCGGCCGGGGAGGAAGATTTTCATATAAAACCCCTCTCCAGATTCTCCTTGATATAGGCCGACATGGATAGAGACTCAGGCAAGGAGAGAGGATATACCCGTCCACGGGGGAGAGAGGCATTAGGAACCAGTTCAATGGGGCAGTCATAGGTCCGATGTGGAGGCAGCGTCTCAGCCTCCTTTTTGCTGAAAACATCTGCATACTGAGCAAAATGGGGAGGCAGTCCCGACAGCGACTGAGGCAGAGAAGGGTTGACAGGATGGATCTGCAATAGACAACGATCATGGCACTTGGAGCCCCATTGGAGAACCTCTCCAGAATTCCAGTCCAGGACTGGGGCATGTAGTCGAAGCCAAGGCAGGCCCAGCAGAACAGGATTGATGGCCTTGGGCAAAACAAGGAAAGAAAGAAATTCAGAATGAAGTACTCCAACCTGGAGCTTCAACGGCTTGGTTTTAGAGATGATGGGATCAGGCAGAGGCAGTACATTAACTGAGGCAATAGCCAAAGATGTCTCCAGGGGAACTGTGGGCAACTGAAGATGATCCACAAGCTCTTTCTGGATGAAATTTGCAGCAGAGCCAGAGTCAAGATAGGCAGAGACTTGATGCGTCCTGTCACCGGATACTAGGGTCACAGGAATAGTCAATTTGGAAGCGAATGCTCTGTTAGACTCCGTTCCACCTAGGGTTGTCTCTCCAACCAATCCTAGGCAATGGAGTCTCTCCGGCCTCTGGGGACACAGGCGCACAATATGGCCTCCATGGCCGCAATAGAAACAAAGTCCAGAAGTGCGTCTTCGTTGTTTCTCCTGGGTAGACAATTTGACATAATTACTCTGCATCAGATCCTCTGGTTGGACGACTGAGGAGGATTGCGGGACAGCAGAATCCAGCCTGGGAAGTTCTCTCCCCCGGAGAACCTCTTGGGAACGTTCCCGGATCCTCATGTCGACACGGGAGGCGAGTAAGATAAGATCGTCCAGGGTAGATGGCAGATCGCAAGCAGCCATCTCGTCCTTGATCCCTGAAGACAGTCCCTGCCAGAATGTGGCCACCAAAGCCTCGTTGTTCCAGGTCAATTCAGCAGCCAGGATACGGAACTGAATGGCATACTCGCCCACGGAGAGGTCTCCCTGGTGTAGGGTTAGCAAGGATGCAGCAGCCGAAGAAACTCTCCCAGGTTCCTCAAAGATCGAGCGGAAGGTCTGTAAGAAGCACTGCAAGTCACGGGTCTCTGGTCCCTGATGTTCCCACAGAGGATTGGCCCATGCCAGGGCTTTGCCGGTAAGAAGAGAGATGATGAAGCCGATCCTGACATCATCCGAACAGAAGGACCTGGCATGTAGTCTGAAATGGATCAGGCACTGATTCAAAAATCCCCTGCAGGACCTCGGATCTCCGTCATAGCGTGGTGGTAGCGGCAAGAAACACAGGGTGTTGGTACTGGTACAGACAGGAAGTGTAGCAGGCGGAACCGCAGGAACGGGTGCGGTGACAACTGTGGTTGGAGCAAGCAGCCGATGGGCTATGGCGTTCACCGACAGGAGGAGCTGGTCTTGTCGTGACTGGAGATCCTCCATCTCAGCCAGCATGGCTTGTGTCGCCAACGTCTCAGGTTGACCAGCGGGGTCCATGGCCTGAGCGTACTGTGACGGAGCGGGTTAGTGGACCCACTAGGCCGTACCGCCATAGCGGGGAGGCAGCTGGCCAAACAACAGGACACCCCAGAAATACAATGTCCCGCACAAGGGTACCTGAATAGTCCAGATGGTGGCCGCAGCTCTGGCACAGATGAGATGGGTGCAGCAGATGGCGCCAAACGTGGCGGATGACACAGGAGCCGCAAGTTGCGCCAGATGTGTCGGATTCCTCCGGACGTGGCAGATGACACAGGACGTGGCGTATTCCTCCAGACGTGGCAGGACGTGGCGGATTCCTCCAGACGTGGCAGATGACACAGGACGTGGCAGATTCCTCTGGACGTGGCAGATGACACGGGACGTGGCACGACTTGATACTAAGGCAAAGCACGGGAAACAGGAACGGGAAACAAGGCACGGGTAACAACAGGAACGGGAGACACTAAGGGACCATTTGCAAGACAGACTGGGAAAACTAACAATGCTCAGGCAAGGATTAGAAGGCCAGGGGCCTTCTTATAGACCAGGAAATCGTGGCAGTTGATGATGATGACAATTTCCTAATTGCGCGCGCTGGCCCTTTAAGGCCGCGCGCGAGCGTGCGCGCGCACCCTACGGGACACAGCCGAACGGAGCGGAAGTGAGCGCTGGCGTCTCCTAGGAGGGAGACGGGCACCAGCGCTCACAGATCCATGGCTGCGGGCGTCGGGAGGTGAGTAAACACGACGGCCCGCTGCCATGGACGCTACAGTATCCTCCCTCTTACACCCCCTCTTCTTGGGGCCAGAGTGAGAGAGGAACTTTTTAATGAGAGCAGGGGCACTGAGGTTCTCTTCTGGCTCCCAGGACCTCTCCTCAGGACCAAACCCTCTCCAGTCCACCAAATAGAAAGTCCTTCCTCCTACCCTTTTGCAGTCCAGGATCTCCTTTACCTCGAATACATTAGAAGGACCGCAGGAAGCAACTGTGGAACTAGAAGTCTTGCTGTAGCGGTTCAGGACCACTGGTTTCAGGAGGGACACATGGAAGGAGTTAGGGATTCTGAGGGTAGGGGGCAGCCGCAGCTTATAGGAGACAGGGTTGATCTGTTGCAGGATCTCGAAAGGACCAATGAACCTGGGAGCGAACTTGTATGAAGGCACCCTCAAGCGAATGTTCCGAGAGGACAGCCAGACTTTAGTCCCAGGGAGATACTGAGGCGGCTCTCTTCTCCTAGTATCCACCTTTCGCTTCATGCGATCTACCGCCAGCAAAATAGAGGACCGGGTCTGCTGCCAGATTTGCAGGAAGTCCCTATATGCAGAGTCAGCAGCGGGTACCTGAGATGAAGTTGATACAGGAAGAGGGACTCTGGGATGGACTGTACACGATGTGAAACGGAGTGGAAGTGGTGGACTCACTTGTGTGGTTGTTGTAAGAAAACTCGGCCCATGGAAGAAGCTGTACCCAGTTATCGTGCTGTGAAGAGATGAAGTGGCGGAGATAATTTCCCATGATCTGGTTGATCTTCTCAACTTGCCCATTGGGCTGGGGGTGATAGGCAGAGGAAAAGTCCAATCTCACATCCAGGAGTTTACAGAGAGCTCTCCAGAACTTTGAGGTAAACTGAACACCCCGGTCGGACACAATGTGAAGAGGCAAGCCATGCAAGCGGAAGATGTGCTGAATGAAGAGACTCGCCAGACGAGGAGCAGAAGGTAGGCCGGTCAGCGGGATAAAATGAGCCATCTTAGAGAACCGGTCCACCACCACCCAGACAGTGTTACATCCTGCTGAGGGGGGAAGGTCTGTGACGAAGTCCATCGCAATGTGCTGCCAGGGGGCATTGGGTACAGGCAGAGGTTGAAGCAGACCGGCAGGCTTGGAGTGAGTCACTTTGTTAGAGGCACACACCGTGCAAGAAGAGACAAAGTCCAGAACATCCTTAGGTAGCGTGGGCTACCAAAAGTGACGAGCAATCAGGTCTCGGGTTTTACGGACACCAGCGTGCCCAGCAAGTTTAGAACTATGTCCCCAGCTGAGAATTCCTCTCCTGTCAACCGAACAAAAGTCCTCCCAGGAGGGATGTCTCTAACCTGCAGAGGATTAGCAGTGACAATGCAGGACGGGTCTATGATAGTCTGAAGGGACTCCACCGTGTCTTCCGTCTCAAATGATATGGACAGGTCATCGGCCCTCACATTCTTCTCCGCGGGACGGTAGTGGAGCACAAACAGAAAACGGGTGAAGGTAAGTGAGGTTCTTGTGATCGGTGAAGATCAGGATGGGGTGAGCAGCGCCCTCCAGAAGATGTCTCCACTCCTCCAGAGCCAATTTGATGGCCAGCAGCTCCCGATCTCCAATGGAGTAATTGCACTCAGCAGAAGAAAACAGTCTTGAGTAGTAGCCACATACTACTGCCTTTCCTTTGGAGCTCCTCTGGAACAGAAGTGCACCTGCACCGACAGAGGAAGCGTCCACCTCCAGTGAGAACTGCCGAGATACGTCAGGATGATGGAGGATCGAGGCTGAAGTGAAGGCTCTCTTGAGGCTAATAAATGCGGACTCTGCCTTTGGAGTCCACACTTTGGCGTTCACACCCTTCTTGGTAAGGGTCGAGATGGGAGACGTCAGAGAAGAGAAATTAGGAATAAACTGCCGGTAGAAATTGGCGAATCCCAGGAACCGCTGTATGGCCCTTAAGCCTTGAGGACGTGGCCACTCCAGGACAGCTTTCACTTTCTCAGGATCCATCTTGAGGCCTTGATCCGAGATGATGTAGCCCAGGAAGGGCAGAGAACTCTTCTCAAAGACGCACTTCTCCAGCTTGGCGTATAAATGATTCTCCCTTAATCGTAGTAGAACCTGACGGACATGCCTCCGATGAGTCGTCTGATCTGGGGAGAAAATCCAAATATCATCGAGATAAACAACAACACAGACATAGAGTAGATCTCGGAAGATGTCGTTAACGAACTCCTGAAACACTGCGGGAGCATTACACAGTCCGAAGGGCATCACTAGGTATTCATAGTGCCCGTCCCGGGTGTTAAATTCCGTCTTCCATTCGTCACCCCGGCGAATCCGGACTAGATTGTAAGCCCCACGCAGGTCTAGCTTAGAAAAATTTTTGGCCCCTCATATGCGATCAAATAGCTCAGAGATGAGTGGCAACGGGTATTTGTTCTTGACTGTGATCAGGTTGAGGCCCCTGTAGTCAATGCAGGGACGAAGGGATCCGTTCTTCTTTTTAACGAAGAAGAATCCAGCCCCGACCGGGGAGGGAGATTTTCGTATAAAACCCCTCTCCAGATTCTCCTTGATATAGGCCGACATGGATAGAGACTCAGGCAAGGAGAGAGGATATACCCGTCCACGGGGGAGAGAGGCATTAGGAACCAGTTCAATGGGGCAGTCATAGGTCCGATGTGGAGGCAGCGTCTCGGCCTCCTTTTTGCTGAAAACATCTGCATACTGAGCAAAATGGGGAGGCAGTGCCGACAGGCGACTGAGGCAGAGAAGGGTTGACAGGATGGATCTGCAATAGACAACGACCATGGCACTTGGAGCCCCATTGGAGAACCTCTCCAGAATTCCAGTCCAGGACTGGGGCATGTAGTCGAAGCCAAGGCAGGCCCAGCAGAACAGGATTGATGGCCTTGGGCAAAACAAGGAAAGAAAGAAATTCAGAATGAAGTACTCCAACCTGGAGCTTCAACGGCTTGGTTTTAGAGATGATGGGATCAGGCAGAGGCAGTCCATTAACTGAGGCAATAGCCAAAGATGTCTCCAGGGGAACTGTGGGCAACTGAAGATGATCCACAAGCTCTTTCTGGATGAAATTTGCAGCAGAGCCAGAGTCAAGATAGGCAGAGACTTGATGCGTCCTGTCACCGGATACTAGGGTCACAGGAATAGTCAATTTGGAAGCGAATGCTCTGTTAGACTCCGTTCCACCTAGGGTTGTCTCTCCAACCAATCCTAGGCAATGGGGTCTCTCCGGCCTCTGGGGACACAGGCGCACAATATGGCCTCCATGGCCGCAATACAAACAAAGTCCAGAAGTGCGTCTTCGTTGTTTCTCCTGGGTAGACAATTTGACATAATTACTCTGCATAGGATCCTCTGGTTGGACGACTGAGGAGGATTGCGGGACAGCAGAATCCAGCCTGGGAAGTTCTCTCCCCCGGAGAACCTCTTGGGAACGTTCCCGGATCCTCATGTCGACACGGGAGGCGAGTAAGATAAGATCATGCAGGGTAGATGGCAGATCGCAAGCAGCCATCTCGTCCTTGATCCCTGAAGACAGTCCCTGCCAGAATGTGGCCACCAAAGCCTCGTTGTTCCAGGTCAATTCAGCAGCCAGGATACGGAACTGAATGGCATACTCGCCCACGGAGAGGTCTCCCTGGTGTAGGGTTAGCAAGGATGCAGCAGCCGAAGAAACTCTCCCAGGTTCCTCAAAGATCGAGCGGAAGGTCTGTAAGAAGCACTGCAAGTCACGGGTCTCTGGTCCCTGATGTTCCCACAGAGGATTGGCCCATGCCAGGGCTTTGCCGGTAAGGAGAGAGATGATGAAGCCGATCCTGACATCATCCGAACAGAAGGACCTGGCATGTAGTCTGAAATGGATCAGGCACTGATTCAAAAATCCCCTGCAGGACCTCGGATCTCCGTCATAGCGTGGTGGTAGCGGCAAGAAACACAGGGGGTTGGTACCGGTACAGACAGGAAGTGTAGCAGGCGGAACCGCAGGAACGGGTGCGGTGACAACTGTGGTTGGAGCAAGCAGCTGATGGGCTATGGCGTTCACCGACAGGAGGAGCTGGTCTTGTCGTGACTGGAGATCCTCCATCTCAGCCAGCATGGCTTGTGTCGCCAACGTCTCAGGTTGACCAGCGGGGTCCATGGCCTGAGCGTACTGTCACGGAGCGGGTTAGTGGACCCACTAGGCCGTACCGCCATAGCGGGGAGGCAGCTGGCCAAACAACAGAACACCCCAGAAATACAATGTCCCGCACAAGGGTACCTGAATAGTCCAGATGGTGGCCGCAGCTCTGGCACAGATGAGATGGGTGCAGCAGATGGCGCCAAACGTGGCGGATGACACAGGAGCCGCAAGTTGCGCCAGATGTGTCGGATTCCTCCGGACGTGGCAGATGACACAGGACGTGGCGTATTCCTCCAGACGTGGCAGGACGTGGCGGATTCCTCCAGACGTGGCAGATGACACAGGACGTGGCAGATTCCTCTGGACGTGGCAGATGACACGGGACGTGGCACGACTTGATACTAAGGCAACGCACGGGAAACAGGAACGGGGAACAAGGCACGGGTAACAACAGGAACGGGAGACACTAAGGGACCATTTGCAAGACAGACTGGGAAAACTAACAACGCTCAGGCAAGGATTAGAAGGCCATGGGCCTTCTTATAGACCAGGAAATCGTGGCAGTTGATGATGATGACGATTTCCTAATTTCGCGCACTGGCCCTTTAAGGCCGGGCGCGAGCGTGCGCGCGCACCCTACGGGACACAGTGAACGGAGCGGAAGTGAGCGCTGGCGTCTCCTAGGAGGGAGACTGGGACCAGCGCTCACAGATCCATGGCTGCGGGCTTTGGGAGGTGAGTAAACACGACGGCCCGCGGTAATGGACGCTACACCGCCCCATACATATGTCTGGGAACATAGTTTGTTTACCATTTTTGTTATGAGGAATAGACCGGTGATATGGCAGCTGTGTGGTCATTATGACCCATCAGTAGTGGTGACTTTGCATTTTATGGGAAATTGTAGTCTTACATGTAAAAAGCCTTTCATGCTTGTGATTGGTTCAGCATGACCAACTCCCCAATTTATATAATTGGCTGAGATAGAGCCAATGGCCCATTGTAGATGATTGGCTGAGTTCAACCCTACTCCCCTTTTGAAAGATATTATTGTAATTGCATTTTTATCAATAAAGCAAAGAAGGATATTTGGGCATACAAAGCATTGTCTCTGTGTCTATTACTTCTCTCCGATATATTGATATAACTAATGGATTTGGATCTGGATAAGTGTACTGATGGGTGTCAGTTGATACACCCATCAAACCTTCAGTCTAATATATTTTGGGAGGATTGCGTCAACAAGGTGTGAATAGAGCCTTAATCAGTGTGCCTCCAGTTGACTTCAGTTAGGTTCTGTTCCCTAAGGTTTCTGATGCTTTTGATGGGCATGTTCGCATAGTTCATCACTAGGACAAAGGGGCAACAGATGTGGCACTTCTCTGATTACTTTTGAGACCCCTCACTAATTTCATCTTCTAACATTGTCTTGTTGATATTAATATCTTAATTCTAATTGCATACAGCAATCATAGTAGTTATAACTCTGTTCTATAAATGAATGTTTATAAAGAAATTGATCAGCGCCTTGAAAAATGAATATAATAATAATATAACAATTATTTTTCCATGCTATGGAGTCTTCAGCTACTATAAATTTTCCAAGATGTCTATATGTTACACCACTGGTGGTGGTCAAGACCGCAACACCAGACAATCATTGTCACATGGGTAAAGCACGCATCAAAGCTGAGAGAAAACAAAGGCACAAGTAACTCACCAGTAGACTAGTGCAACCGAACAACGAAGGTAGTAGAAGATGGAGACAATGCATAAATGTAGTGGATGGCAGATGAATAGCATGCAGGCAGTTAACAGACGAATAGACAGTGGACAAGAATTTACAGCACTCACTGACCCGATCTGAATACTATCCCACAGCAGGGAAGACAACCACTTTGCAGAAGACCAAACACATAGGAAAGGAAAACAAACTAGTGAAACTATTGATCCCAGGATACATATAAAACCGCAATACAAAAACTAGATCTCTCAGGGGACCAACAGGACCCACAATACAAACAAACACTAAACAAGAACAAAGTCACAAACAAGGATATGGAAAGAGTTAGCACATGCCAGAAACAATATAACCAGCACCTGAGTAATCCAGGTCTGAAGCACATGTAGGCCCAAGAAAAGTACTCCACTCTTCTTACCCAGGCAAAGCTAAATGATGACCAAATCCAGACTCAGACCAAATCACTCATTAAGCACAGATTTGTTAAAAGTTTGTACCCCATTTATAGGTGTATGCAAGAGGGGATTACAGAGTCAAAACCCCCTCTGTATGCCTCCCAAATGCTACCTCCGCCACCCTGCGGAGTCCTCGGCCACCCGGGAGGACCTTTAAGACTCGTTAATCTGCTGTACTGTAAAACTAGTATTACTAGCTTAACTGACTGTGGCCTATGTGAACATGGCACTCTCTGAGAACTTTGTGGGTGCAATATGTGCACTACATGGCTATATGTTAGCAAAATATGGCACTCTTGGAGCAAAGTTTGGCACTATATTAGCATTATATAGAATTATGTGGGCACAATAAAGCTTTATGTGGGAAAAGTATAGCCCTGTTTGGGTACTGTTTGACATTATTTGGGCACTGTATAATACTATCTGCTCAGAATATGGTACTCTGGGCAATGGTGGGCACTAAGCACTATATGTTCTGTCTGTGCACTTTATGCAGTAGATCAGTATTATATGACACCATCTGGCTCATGCATGGAACTTGGCAATGTGTTTAATGTTTATCAAGGGTTTGTATGCTACTAGGACATTATATTCATATATAGATATGGGCATTACTAGTGCAGCTGAAGTTTCTGAAGTTTTAAAAGTATATCATCCCTCTTTCTTCTCTAAGAAACAGAGAGGTGTGCCCCCGTTGAGCATTGGATAAAAGACCAGACAAAGACAATTCTCTGAAGAAATGTCCTTAGCTAATGGTTTCAACATTGTGGTATTAAAGCAATCTAAGGCTTAATCATTCTAAAATGCTATCCTTGCCAAGCATTTATATTAGTTTTATAATAAAACCTAATTTTAAAAAAAAAGTTCAACAAAAAATATATATATATTGTAGATTTGAAAATAAAACTGCAATTTTGCCATAGTTTTTTGGGTTTAGTTTTTACGCCATTCACTGTGCAGTAACAATTACTTGCTAACCTTTTTTTGGGTCTATGCGATTACGGCGATACCAAATTTATATAGTTTTTGTTATCTTTTACTACTTTTACAAAGCAAAAACCCTTTGTTAAAAAACAAAGTTGTTTTGTGTCACCATAATCCCGAGACCCATAGCTTTTTTAATTTTTTTTCGTCAGCGTTTACTTATTTACGGGTACCATTTTGGGGCAGATACAACTTTTTTATCACTTTTTATTGCCTTTTTTTTGGGAAAGCGAGGCATTATGATTTTTTTTTTCTTAGCTGGCAGGTAAAATTTTAATACGTTTACAGACGGGGCTATACCAATTATGTTTATTTATTTTTGCTTACAGCGTTTTTTGCAAAAAATAGGAAAAGGTTTTTTTTTTTACTTTTTTGTTATTATTTTGTCTTCTGTTATTGACTGCGGCATCTGATGGGGTAAATGGCCGGGATCAGAGTATGAGAGAGCCGACAGCCACCGCCTTTGGCACGGGCTCAGCTCCTGAGCCTGCGCAATATTGAGGTCGCGTATATCCACCATAAATGTCGCTAAGGGGTTAATAGATTTTATGTTGCAAAATAAGCAGAGGAAAGAGGTATCAAAACTTTGTATAATGTAAACAGAACATCAATGTCCAATATAAGAAAGTACATTACATACATTTATTAAATACAAAGATCAATTGATTAGTGCAATTTATCCATACACGCTGTGGCATTGCATTTTATAACTGGCCGATTTATTAATTGTTGGGCCATATTTTTAATCCACTTTAAAATATTATATTAGAAAATGTCATTCCCAAATAAAATATAGTTTGATCACTGACTAAACAAGAGAGCGGGAGCAATACAATAGTAACACTGCAGGGCTGCTGGGAATTTTAAACAACCTTATTTTATCATGCAATAGCAGTCAGCAGAGTACATGGGCGGACATATAGCCTGTGCAGCCCCATTCAGTTACATAGGTGCCCAGAGAAGGGCAGGGGCCTACTTTGGCCACAGGGGACTCTGAAATAAGTATCCTACTTCTCTCACGCCCTGCTTACACTCTCTATAGGTCTCATAGCTGCTATGGCTAATAGCTGATAAGCACTATCTGTGTGTCTTGCATCATTACAGGTAGCAGAGGTAGTTATTTTCCAGGTAGTTACTTTACTCATTACACTGCCCTAGAACACCAGGGATGTTAGCCAGGGGTAGGATCCAACCAGTACTCCGCGGTTCGGCCTTACAAGTTGTTGAGATCACAGCTAGTTCACCAAAGTGGGGAGAAGCAGTGTCCCTTTCTGGTCCTGCAACTGCAAAGCCTACTTACAGCGATTGACGACAACACAACATTCTGAGCTTTGATTGAGGTGAGGAGGTGACTGCATACAGTATGCAACTAGGCTATCTCTTCATGCTCCCACCTCCTCCTGTGGCCGCTGCCACTATAATGCTCCGAAGTACTGTCACTATCCCTGCTGCTCCCTCCTATCAGGTACCTCAATGTTCCTGCTGCCCCCTCCCACCAGATGCCTCTCTATCCCTGCTGCCCCCAACCCATAACACATACACGGTTTTAGCCAAAAAAGTGGGGGGGGGGGGCTATACAGAGACAGGGCCAGAAAAAGGTGTCATGGAAGTCTGGGCTGGGTGGAGAAGAAAAAAAGGTTAAAGGAACGACTCACCTGTGAGTCACTGGACCTAATTGTTTACTCTGCCTTCGGATCAGTACTGGATTCCCTTGTCCAGTCTGTACTGAGCTTGGTCTTCGTATTGTATCTATGTGCTAAAATTTACTTTCTTACCATCTCTATGTACTGAGCTTGGTTCTGGTACTGTATCTATGTAGCTTGCTTGGTTCTGCTAGCATTTTCAGGCACTGAGCTTAATTCTGATACTGTATTTATATACATAGCTTGGTTCTAGAGCTGTATTTATGTACTGAGCTTGGTTCTGGTGTTGTATTTATGTACTGAAGTTTGTTCTGGTGCTGTATTTATATACTGAACTTGGTTCTGGTGTTGTATTTATGTATAAACTTTGTTCTGGTGCTGTATTTATGTACTGAGCTTGGTTCTGGTACTGTATTTATGTACAGAGCTTGATTCTGGTGCTGTATTTATGTACAGAGCATGGTTCTGGTACTGTATTTAGGCACTGAACTAGGTTACAGTACTGTAGTTATGTTCTGTGCTTGGTTCTGGTGTATATATGCGCTGATCTTGGTTCTGGCAACTTATTTATATGCTGAGCTTGGTTCTGGTAATGTATCGGTTTACTGACCTTGGTTCTGTTGATGTATTTGTTTACTAGGCTTGGTTCTGGATTTGGTATCTATGTGTTAAACTTGACTGATATTGTACAGTAAGAAAAAATGTGGGAGAATTGCTGCACCTAACTTTATACTTCTCACCCAACTTTATACTTCTCCTAGTGCACACCTTAACAAAATGGACTGAACACGCCTATGATACTAAATGTTTACTTATAGGTCTATGCAAACTTCACTTGTATGGGACAACGCTGCAATACCATGCACAGCCGCTACGAAAGTACTGGCATTTGCAAGTATCAACAATGAAGAGGCTGCATTGCTCGCACAAGCGTGGCCCCTTCAAACAGTTGATCAGCAGGGGTTGCTGATCGAACCCCCTCGGATCTACTATTAATAGCCTATCCAAGGAATAGTCTGGAAAATTTAAAATACTAGATAATCCCTTGAAAGTTATAGTCATGCTAATGAAAGTGGGACCACAGGCTGATTTTTTCACTGAGGGCCTCAGTTGTTTGTGTTTGCAACCGCTTCAATACTTTATCACAATATTATATTAGGCACATGACCATCATTGGTGGGAGGTAATACCTGTGCAATTACGTACATGTACGTCATGGAGAATGTGTAGGTATAATAGCTGATCACTTCTTAAGTGTGGCTATGTTTGACAGCCGCACTCCTACACTAACAGCTGGTATCAGAGAAAAGGTAGTGGGGGGGGGGGTCTTCTGTGCTCCTCAGGCCCTGCATCACGATTGCAATCATGATTTTGCATATACTGTCACATACACATATATTTAAAAAATGTTTAAGTAAATTAAATAGCTTTTTATGCCATTATAAAATTATATATCATATCAATTAAATAGTGCCATAAACGATGCTTCCATAAACGATGCCTTAAATATGTACAACTCATATGCAAAGAAAGGCCTTGCATAGCTACATAACCTTAAAAATTTATACCCTACAGATTGCGAGGAGGCAAAAACGAAAAAAAAAAAGGGGTTAATAATGATAATTACGAAACATGTTGGAAAATGCAGTTGGACAATGACCAGCAACTGCCCTTATCTTTCACATTTCCTGTTTGTACTGTCAAGAAACTCTTGAACAAACATTAGGATCTATCATGCATAGTCAGATCTTGTTTTGCCCTCTGGACTCCGATACAATTGAATAGTATGGCGGAACCTATCAGTTCCATGCTCTGCCATTCACTAAGCTACAGGCAACTTTAGGCCTGCAGCCTATAAGACGCTGGCAAAGGGTCCCTGCACAGGCCATAGCAATGACGTCAGTGCATCACGCCAGCCTATGCAAGGGTCCCCAGCATGGCTGAAGAGGTCGGCAGTGCAGCTCCGTTTTTCACAGCAATGGGGCCAGGTGAGTTTAGGGTTTTTATTTATTTAGGGGCCCCATCTGTCACATTGGGTTCGTGGACCCACTGGGCCGTACCCCCTTGGCGGTATGGCAGCTGGCCAACAGGGTGCAGGTCACAGTTCACAGTTCGTATAAGGTACCTGTGGCAGCTTGGACAGTAGCAAGGCAGGCGCGACTGGGACTAGGCAGCAGGCAGAAGTCAGGCGTGGAGCAGCAGGACAGGCACGGCTACAGCACAACACGGCGCTGTAACAGGATAGCACGGTATACAGGATTACATGAACACTGGAACTAGAAAACACTAGGAGACCATTTGCAAGACAAACTAGGATATGACAAACAACGCTCAGTCATGGAAGCATGGGGCTGGGACCTTCTTATAGCCAGGGTGCTCTGGGAGCAATCAGCTCAATTTCCCACATGCATGCGCTTTGGCTTCTCAAGTCTGGACTGAGCTCGTGAGCGCACCCTGGTGGTCACTGCGGAACAGGATGGCCGCATGTGCAGACATCTCTGGAGAGAAGGGCGTCGACTGGATGGAAGGAGTTCGTGGTCAGCGACCACGGACGTTACACCATCTATAAGTGCCTGTGTGGCACTTTCTACAAGGGGGGGGGCTGTGTATGGCACTATCTACATGGTGGGTGTGTGCCACTATCTACAGGGGCATTGTGTGTGCCACTCTCTACTAATCTTTACTACTGGTGTTCAGCTCGGTCCTTCACCTGACGACAGACCCTGGTAAGTGGACCTTTGCTAAAAGTAGTTGAGTACCCCCGCTCTATTGAGAAAATAATAATATATAGCTATTATTGTTCATATCTATTAATTTTACAAACATAAATTCAAAGCACTGCTACACTTATTTTCATTAGTTTAATCCACCATAAAATTTGTCCACCATTTTGTAAATATTCACAAGTTTTGTTTTGATTTTATTACGACGGCATATGTTGATGGATGCTTTTGATTTCCATAGGATTTGAACATAATTTCTTAATGTACCAAATCACATTTCCATCAAGTTCAACCAATGGATGGTAGAAAAGAAAGGGATATGAGTAAACTACAGAACTTTGTTTTACCCCTATTGATCTTGAAGAAGTTTAAAAAAAACATAAAAAAGGTAAAACCACTTTGCCCTAAAAAGGAAAAAAAAATTCCATTTGATCCCAAAACTGGATCAACATGTAAACCAGAATTCTATACATTGACATAGACGTTCATATTTTTAGTTCTAAGAAATTATCTAAGCCTTATGGTAAAGAAGAGTGCATCCGTGTCGTTTGAGGGGATTTTACATGGAACAACTTTTTACCTTATTTTTTTGTACGGGCATATATTATATACTTACAGTATATAAGTTAATCAGGTCCACCCTTAGGCCTCATGCACACGTCCGTACTTTTTATCTGCAATTACGGATCCGTAATTGCGGATAAAATACTGCTTAATTATTTTCTATCGTCCGCGGACTCCTACCAGTATATTTACAGGTGTGTGTCCGGGCCATAAAAATTACATGCAAAAAATAGGTCATGTCCTATTTTTGTATTTACGGACTGTGCTCCTATACTTATTACTGTGAGCACGGTCCGCAAATGCGGGTGACACTCCGGGGCTCGTTCGCAGCCCGTCTGTGCAGTTTTTACTGACCGTAAATACTGCACGGTTGTGTGCTTGGGGCCTTAGACGTGTTTTTTAAAATGTAATGGAAAATCTTAAGAATAGTAGGTCATTTTTCAATATTTTTCTGTGTCTTTGCTTTGCTAACATACTAATGTGTTCACAACATTTGAATATTTGACTATTTGGTTTAGTGCAAAAGGAAAATGGGAGGAGTTTTCCATAGCAACAAATCAGAATGTTTATTACATTCTTAAAGAAACCCCTGAGAAATTATATATGGAGTGTTGTTAATTGCTATGGGCAACCTCTCTATTTTTTCCTTGCATTAATTTTAATAAATCCTCCTTAATGATGTCACAGTAATTTTTTTGCTACTTTGCAGATTTCTTCCCTTTAAAAAACAGACAAATATTTAAATCAAGTTTTTATGTTAAAACATTTTTTTAAGCAATATTTGAAATGTGAGGTTTTCACACTGGCCACTGAACCCTGTCTATAGGCTGACATTTTGTTTTAATTCCTTCCCACCATGCACCGTATTAGGCCCAGTTCACACTAAGTTTTTTGGCACTGATTTTGATGCGGAAACCGCATCAGAATCAGAACCCAAAAATGGCCGAAATTGCCTCCCATTAATCTCAATGCGAGGCAGAGGCGTTTCTTTTACTGGCGGCTTTTGTACTTTCTTGCCGTGGTTCCGCCTCTGACCTCCCATTGAAATGGGAGGCAGATTTTTTCTGCCTGCAAAATACTCCATGTGAACTAGACCTTAGTACATCTTTTCCACGCACCGCCTAACTATTACGACACAGTGATAGTGAAGGTACAAGAGCTGTGCCCATACAATTACTTTTGGGTGCCATTATACATGTATTATACAGCCAATGCCCCGCTCTAACGACCGGGATCGGAGATAACTCTGATCCCAGCCTTTAAAGCCCTTAGATGCCACAGCAGGTAGTGCCCACAACACCTAAGCTGTTTTATAGAGGGAGATGGCCGATGGGTAGCCATGGCAGCCGGGGGTCTAACAATGACCCACATGTCTGACAGGAGTATTAGAATGTATTTTAGAAGGGATCAGGGGATTGCAGAAAGAGGGACTAAAAAAATATATAGTTAAAAACAAGTTTAATAAAGTTTATAGAAAAATAAATGTTTTATTATGGAAAAAAGTGTAAAAATAAAAAAACCAACAACACAAAATTGGTATTGCCACATCCATAATGAACCGTACTAAAAAAAAATAAAAATGTAATTTATCCCGCACGGTGACTGCCGTAAAAAGGAAAAACTAAAAAAACAATGAGAATTGTTGTTTTTTGGTCATCTTGCCTCCCAAAAAAGGCACTCGTACCACAAAAAAATAATAATAATTCATACAGCTCCATTAACCCCTTAATGACTGCCGATACGCCTTCTCACGGCGGTCATTAGTGGGCTTTATTATGATGCAATAGCTTTTTCACGGCGCTGCATCAGAATAAATAAACAGAGCAGGGAGCCGTTAAATCTCCCTGCTCTCAGCTACCGGAGGTAGTTGAGGGTTGGGGGCATCCCTGCTCGAACGAGTGAGATCGATATTAGTATCGATTTCACAGTTTAACCGCTCAGATGCGGCGCTCAATAGGGAGCGCCGCATCTGAGTTGTTTTGGAGAGAGGGAGGGAACTCCCTCTCATCCCACAGACACCTGGTGATAAGATCGCCGAGTGTCTGTGTCTCCAATGGCAGCCGCGGGCCTAATAAAGGCATGGCCTAGCAGATGCCTGTCCGTTTTAAACGGACAGGCAGTAATAAACTGCAGTACAGAAGTATTGCAGTGTAATATGTGATCATCCTATCACTTTTAGGCTGGGTTCTCACGACCTATTTTCAGACGTAAACGAGGCGTATTATGCCTCGTTTTACGTCTGAAAATAAGGCTACAATACGTCGGCAAACATCTGCCCATTCATTTGAATGGGTTTGCCGACGTATTGTGCAGACAACCTGTCATTTACGCATCGTCGTTTGACAGCTGTCAAACGACGACGCGTAAATATACAGCCTCGGCAAAAGAAGTGCAGGACACTTCTTTCAGACGTAATTTGAGCCGTTCTTCATTGAACTCAATGAGGCACAGCTCAAAATTTACGGCTGTCAGAGAAGCCTCGCAAAATGCGAGGAGGAGCATTTACGTCTGAAACGAGGCAGTTGTTTTCTCCTGAAAACAGTCTGTCTTTTCAGACGTAAATGCCTGCTATCGTGTGCACATACCCTTATAAGTCCCCTAGTAGGACTAGTAAAAAAGTTAAAAAAAGTTTAATAAAGTAAATAAAAAATGTGAAAAAAAAATGAAACAAACACTTTTCCCCCTTACAAACTGCTTTACTATTAAAAACAAAAACAAATTAAAGCAAAAAAGTGACACATTTTTGGTATCGCCGCGTCCATAACGACCCCGACTATAAATCTATTACATTATTTAACCCGCACGGTGAACGCCGTAAAAAAAAAAAAATAAAACACAATGGAAAAATTGCTGTTTTCTGTGAATCCTGACTTTAAAAAAATGTGATAAAAAGTGATCAAAAAGTCACATCTACTCCAAAACGGTACCAATTAAAACTACAAGTTGTCCCGCAAAAAAAAAAGCCCTCATACAACTGCATCGGGGAAAAAATAAAAAAGTTATGGCTCTTCAAATATGGAGACACAAAAACAAATAATTTTGAAAAAAAAGTGTTTTTACTGTGTAAGTAGTGAAACATACAAAATCTATACAAATTTGGTATAGTTGCAATCGTAACAAACCGTTGAAAATAAATTTATTGTGTTATTTATACCACACAGTAAACGGCGTAGATTTAGGACGCAAAAAAGAGTGGCGAAATGTCAAATTTTTTTCTATCCCCCCCAAAAAAAGTTAATAAAAGTTAATCAATAAATAATATGTACCCCAAAATGGTTCTATTAAAAAAATACAACTTGTCCCGCAAAAAACAAGACCTTATACAGCTATGTCGACGCAAAAATAAAAACGTTATAGCTCTTCGAAAGTAACGATGGAAAAACGTAAAAAATGGCTTGGTCATTGGGGCCCAGAATGCAAGCAGGGGTTTAAGAAAGCGAAAAAATTAAAATTATGGTTCTCAGAATGTAGTGACACAAAAACAAGTTATTAAAATTTAATACTGTTTTTATTGTGCAAAACCCTCCAAATTTGGCATTACAGCAATCAAAATGACTTGCAGAATAAAGAAAACATTTTATTATTATGACACGGTGAACTCCGTAAAAACAAATCTCAAAAGGGAACGGTGCAAAATTTATAATGCAAAAAAACTACGGTGGAATTGCTGTTTTTTTTCTATTCCCCAGAAAATTAGTAAAAGGTAAATCAATAAGTTGTATGTACCCCAAAATTGTGCCATCGGAAAATACAACTCATCCTGAAACAAAAAAACCTTATGCAGCTACATTTATGGAGAAATAAAAGAGATGGTTTTCGCAATGTGGAGTTAGACAAAAAAAATAAAATCACTGCCTCCTTAAGGGCTTATTCAGGCGAGCGTATTTCACGTCCGTGTGCTGTCCGTTAAAAAAAACGGACAGCACACGGACCTATGCAATTGAATGGGGCTATTCACACGTCCGTGGTTTTTCATGCAGTGTGTCCGTTGCTTGAAACTTACTGCATGTCCTATTTTGGTCTATTTTTGTGGACCACGTCGCCCATTGAAGTCAACGAATACGTGAAAAACACTGACAGCACATGGACGACATCTGTGTGCTGTCCGTGTTTTTCACACACCATTTGCTAGAGAAATTATGAGAAACAATGATGACACACGGAAAAGAACGGATACCACACGGAACGCATGAAATAGAATACGTTTTTTTTGTGGATGCAAAACGGACACGATTGTCTGAATAAGCCCTTATGCCCAAACTAGGATGAGTACTTAAGGGGTTAGTTGAGATCACTTTTCAGCATCAACAGATAACAGAATTTCAATAATAAGGAAGCACCTGTATCATAAAGCTGGAAACGGATAACCCAGGATCCGACCATTGTCAAAAGGTAATGGACATTCACGTGTCTCAGAGCATGCTCACTACTATGCCATGAAAGTCAAAAGGTCGCTTTTTGACTGAGGTTTCTTATATCAATACGGCTGCTTTGAACTGTTGTTCACAGCTCAGAAGAAAAGCACAGGGAAGATGGCTGACCCCATAACCATGTAAAAAAAAAAAAATACAATAAAGAAAATACAATAAAATAAGTCTTAGAGAAGATTAGAAAAAAACCATGTTTCACTGTATGGTATTTTATTAGTAAAAAAAAAATAAGATGATACATTCCCTTTAAAATAATATATCAGACAGGTTATATTTTGCTTCCATTTGTCTTTTAAGACTTATTTAGTGAAATCTAAAGTGAATTGTTTTATATTCGTGTCTTTTGATAAATCCACAGGAGATATCTATGATTAAAGATAAAAAAAAGTTCTTAATCCTTAATATATTCAATCCAAATAATGTCAGAAATCTTCAAACTGCTTGATTTAAGTTAGGCTTTGAGCTTCACTGGGAGTTCTAGAAAAAGTGTTCTCATTATAATTACTGGGAGAAAACATGCACAAGGCACTTTGTAAAAGATCCTCTAAGGGATCATTGTTACTGCATAAAAATAATTTGTCTAAGCACTTGTAGTTCCATGTGTTTTCTTTAGAGCTTCTCATTGTTAAAGTCTTATAAACACTAGTAAGTGCCTTGTAAATACTTTTTGTCAGTGAAGCAAAAAAGAAGTCCTGGCCTAAAAGGACATAGTGCTCTACCATGCGTGACAATGAAGAAAAATTTGGACTAAACCATCTTCACTAAAACAATTCCTAGCTAAAACCACTGAAATAGAAATTTTAATTTCTTGTAATCCACTTTATGTGTATCATTATTTTTTTTCACTAAATTAAAAAGGGGTTGTCCCAAGATCGACATTTATCACCTATGTACAGGATAGGTGACAAATGTCTGATCGCGGGGGCCCACAGCTGGGACCCCCACGATCACTAGAACGGTTGTCCCAAACACCTTGTTCCTCCTCACTGAATGACCGCAGTAAGAAGCAGTTGGAATGCAGTGGAGGTCCAGCATGCGTGCTACCGCTCCATGCAAAGTCTATAAAAGTGATGGAGATAGCCGAGCACTGTATTCAGCTATTCCTCTCAATCTCATAAACTTTGACTGAAGAGGGACCTCCTTTGGCCCCAGTGGTAAGGCATTTATCAACTATCCGGTGAATAGGTGATGAATGTCAATCTTAGGACAACCTCTTTAATAGCATTGTTAATCAAATGTTACATGATAACATACAGCAAATATGTATTATACAATCAAGTAAGGCTTCGTTCACATCTGCGTCAGGGCTCCGTTACGTTACGTCCGTTTGTTTTCCGTCGGTATGGAGCCCTGACTGACACAAACGGAAAACAAAGGTTTCCGTTTCGACAACCATCGATTTCAATGGTGTAGGATCCGGTGCCAATGGTTTCCATTTGTCTCCGCTGTGCAAGGATTCCGTAGTTTTGACGGAATCAATAGCGTAGTCGACTACGCTATTGATTCCGTCAAAACGACAGAACCCTTGCACAATGGAGAAAAATGGAAACCATTGGCACCGGATCCGCCACCATTGAAATCAATAGTGATGGAAACGGAAACCTTTAGTTTACGTTTGTGTCAGTCAGGGCTCCGTTCAGACGGAAAGCTCAGAGGGAACGTCGGAACGGAGCCCTGACGCAGATGTGACTGAAGCCTAAGAGCAACTCAACTGTTTTGATTGTCTATTAGATCTAATCCTTTTGTCACTCTTTGGTATAAGTGCATGTTAACAGGTAATACATTGGTGTCAGTATATAAAAAGTATTTTTACAGAGATGCAATTAGCATCATCGTATAAAACTAAACTAGGAATTATGCTAAATAGATAAATGTAAGTTTTTGGTCTAAATTTCGCGAAGCACAGTATTGAGATAGCTCAAGGTGGGTTCCCAGCTAGGTGATTACCTTTTATAATTCACTCCTGAGTGACAAACAATGGGAAAAAGTAAATGGCAACTAAAGTTAATCGCAACATGGGTCAGAATCATGAACCTACTGACATTGAGGATCACGTGTGTGGTTTTAGTGTGAAATTGGAATAATGCTTTACCTATGTGCATGTTTTAGACTAGATGTACAACTTATTGGTTAACAGTCGGTCGAAAAGAGGTTCCCAGTTGGAAGTCCATAGCTATTTAATTTAGGTAAAATAAAAACTTTCATGGATAATCTCTTTACCACTTTATATTGAGGGGGTCATAAATGGCACTATATCAATAACAAAATTTCCCCTTTTGAAATGTGAAGTTCTTAAAGAGGCTCTGTCACCAGATTTTCAAACCCCAATCTCCTATTGCAGCAGATCGGCGCTGCAATGTAGATAACAGTAAAGTTTTTGTTTTTTTCAAAAACGAGCATTTTTGGCCAAGTTATGACAATTTTTATATTTATGCAAATGAGCCTTTCTTATGTACAACTGGGCGTGTTTAAAGTTATGTCCAACTGGGCGTGTATTATGTGTGTTACATCTGGGCGTGTATTGTGTGTGTACATCTGGGCGTTTTTACTTGTTTTACTAGCTGGGCGTTGTGAATAGAAGTGTATGATGCTGACGAATCAGCATCATCCACTTCTCTTCGTTACCACCCAGCTTCTGGCAGTGCACAGACACACAGCGTTCCCACAGGAACTTCATCGCGTCGGATGAGCGAGGACACGCTGTGTGTCTGTGAACTGCCAGAAGCTGGGTGGTAACGAAGAGAAGTGGATGATGCTGATTCGTCAGCATCATACACTTCTATTCACAACGCCCAGCTAGTAAAACAAGTAAAAACGCCCAGATGTACACACACAATACACGCTCAGTTGGACATAACTTTAAACACGCCCAGTTGTACATAAGAAAGGCTCATTTGCATAAATATAAAAATAACTGGGCCAAAAATGCTCGTTTTTGAAAAAAACAAAAACTTTACTGTTATCTACATTGCAGCGCCGATCTGCTGCAATAGGAGATAGGGGTTTGAAAATCTGGTGACAGAGCCTCTTTAAGGATTTTTTCAATGGTAACCCCAAATATTCTGACTTTTTGAGGAACAGATGGTACTAAAATTCAACTATTTTTTCAAGATTATTTAGGAGACACTAGACACAAAAGAGGAAATAAAAGTTCCTGGTTGTTTCATTATGTAGTTAGTTCCATCAAAATAGTCTTCTGATTCTCCCAGTGGTAGCAAATATGCATACTTTAATACCTGTAATACAGTAACTAACATAGCACATCTGACACAGTATGCAAAGATGTAGGTATAATCCCCATCCCACAAGGGGTCACTGGATGTATTTTATTTTACATTTGTATTTATGTGCCAGAGTTTGGTATATTTTTAGGTTGAACAGTCTTTTCAATTGCAATGTGATGACGTTAACCTACTCTTCTCCCTAGAGCTGGAGAAAGACATATTGCAGATATACTCATGTGAATGTTGTCATTTATGCTGTGCTGCAATGTCATTGGAATTTCATTGTATCACTAGTTCAAACAATGGTAGCTGCTGTAACACTAACTTTTCAAACAACTTATGCTAGTCTAAGAGGACTGGAGCAGGAAAAGGGAGCAGAGAGAGTGAGTCAGACATAGAAACACTCCCAATACAAGTCTATGGAGAGGGGAGAAGGAAGCAGGAGCAGAGTGAGAAAGACACAGACGTGCTGCAGCTGCTGGCAAGATTTCTGTCACCCCAGTGCTGGATTCTCAGCTACACTGCTCATTGCTGCAGTATAATCTCCTCCATGCTGCTGCAGCTTCTATATATGTGATAGAGATAGGAGAGCAGGACTCTCCACCTCTCTGTGCAATGTATAGAAGACATTATAGCACACAGTCTCCGCCCATTATCTCAGAGAAAACTGAGAATTAGAGATAGATCCCTGCAGAGGGGAAAACTGCAAAAAATTTCAAATACACTTCATATAATAGCCAGAATAGTGTTATTTCTCATGTGCACACATATGACAGCTTATTCTGAAAAATTCCCATAAAAGTTAGGTAAGTTTTAAGTTTAATTGGCTAAGAGGTATGTGCCGAATCATAACATCGTTGGGGATCAGACAAGTGTGGCTACGCTGCATCCTCATTCTGGGGCAGTGCTTTGTACATAAAAGGCAGCTGTTTCTGCCTAAGGGATCAAGTGCTCAAAGGACAAGCATTTTATGTGCAGAGTGCTGAGTTAAGGCCATAAGGATGAGTGAGGGCCCTAAATGAAGGAAAGGGTCTGGAGTGATAGGTGGATGAATGGGCAGGACGTCCCCGCATACATTTTGATAGGCTGTACCACAGGCTCAGTAAAGCGACAACCCTACACATTGGTCTTAAACCATCTTAGCCTACATCTTAGCACCTCTTGCTGTAATTCCCTTCATTATTGTTCTCTCAACCTGCGGGACAAGCAACGTTGAACAGTGCTGACATCTCGGCCTAGGCGCATAGCGATCTGCCAGAGCGATAAACCAAGGTCTCTCATTTTACGGATTCTGTCCCTCTCAGTTTGCGACAAGTGGCGATAACTGGCACGTCGACGTACAGGAGGCATCACACAATCATCCCACACCACTTGATCCCATTTTTGTGGTTTCAGGTGGCTAAAAAACTTTGCTTTCAATCTGGCTTTTATGTCTCTCCCACATGCCGCAGATTTCAGCTAGGTGCTTGAAAATTTGATCATTTGCAGGTCTTAGCGACACCTGCTACTGTTTCAATTTGCATAACCTTACGGCTTGCCCTTTTTGGTGTTGCAATTTCAATGCTGAGGAGTGTATAAACAGTATGAAGTAAGCACTTAGAGTTGCAATAGTGGTGGCAGAAGGCAGCCATAACGTAATTATTTAATTGTATATCTGTGCAGTGGATTTGGAGCTCTGTGCAGAAAAATGGAACTCCACTATAAAAAGATATATTAAGACATTAAACCGCACAGAATTTAAAACCTATTTTAATTTTTTTTTAAATGGTGTTCAAAGTTGGACATTCAATTTAAAGGGGTTGTCCACTTTTAGCAAATTCATGTTTTATTGTACACTTTAAAGTTATACCATTTTCCAATATACTTTCTCTATTAATTCCTTACCATTTTAAAGATCTCTGCTTGTTGTCATTTATTGTTAACATCCTGTGGGTAAAATACTGTCTATGATCAGGTGATGTGCACACAGTTGCACGGCTCATTACAGTTACAGTATTTGTATCAGAGCTGTGTATTTTAAAGATCCCAGCACCTGTGTGATCATCACATGACCATGGGCAGAAATGTATCCACTGGAAGAAAACAATAAATGTTTCTATTGAATGACAACAAGCAGTGCTTTTGAAAACTGTAAGGAATTATAGAAAGCATATATTTTTTTGTACAATTAAAAGTTTGAAAATTAATGTTCTAAAATTGTATGATAGTGGACAACCCCTTTAATGCACTTAGCGCAGAACACTTGCTGCTAATTTGGAGAGCTTCTACAATACAAGCACAGATTAAGTACTTTCAATTCTTAACATCTATTCTAAACAAAACAAAAATAAACAATAACACAAAAAAATCCATTTAGAGTGTGCGCCTGGGTGTACTAGACAGAATTGTTATAAAAATGGAATATCAATTTGCATTATAAATATTGCTAATATGCTCAATTTAGTAGATTCCAACACCCGCTGGAGATGTAAGGCTGGACCGGGTAGCTACTTACATCTTTGTAGGGAGTCAGAAAATATGTTTTTTGGGCGGATTCCATTGAGCAATCTATTAGGAAAGTGTGTTTTTCCAATATTATGATCACCCCCTCCTTAGTCTTGCTTTTGGCACCCACTTCCAGCTTTCGGCCCTATAGACAAGAGCTCTGCACACATTTGTTAAGAATTGCAAAATTGTTGATTCCCCTGTCCTGGTGGTCCTCAGAATCCCCTTCTCTGTTACATCGAATCAGCTATACAGTCTGGAGGAACTGGCTAGTTGGAAGGTGAGAACCCATAAGCAATTTTCACAATTATGGGAGCCTTGGGTCTTACATAGAGATTGTATATAATTATATTACAGATATAGCATTAGCCTTGCCTCATTTTTTTCCTTCATATTACACCCCTTTGCATGGAATAGAAGGTTGCTATATTGTCCACTTTGTCACATCACTTGATGCTTATTACATATATTCTTACCGTTCTAATGCTTCTGGAAGCAAAGATTATTGTTAAAGAGGCTCTGTCACCACATTATATGTGGCCTATCTTCTACATAAGGAGATCGGCGCTATAATGTAAGTGACAGCAGTGCTTTTTATTTAGAAAAACGATCTATTTTTACCATGTTATGAGCGATTTTAGCTTTATGCTATTCACTTTCTTAATGCCCAACTGGGCGTGTTTTTACGTTAGACCAAGTGGGCGTTGTACAGAGGAGTGGATGCCGCTGACCAATCAGCCTCATGCACTCCTCTCCATTCATTTACTCAGCACATAGGGATCCTGCTAGATCAGTATCTGCTGTCTTATATTGACACATTAACGTTACTGAAGTGTTTAGACAGTGAATAGACATTTCTTCCAGCCAGGATGGGATGTCTATTCATAATCCCGGCACTTCGGTAAAGTTTCTGTGGTACTTACAGCAGAGCAAGCGTAATCTCGCGAGATCACGCTGTAAATGACAGGTTACAGCGAGATTACGCTTTGCTCTACTGTTAGTCCCACACAAACGTTAGCGAAGTGCCGGGATTGTGGATAGGCATCCCATCCTGGCTGGAAGGAATGTCTATTCACTGTCAAGACAGTTCAGTAACGTTAATGTGTCAGTATAAGACAGCACATACTGATCTAGCAGAATCCCTATGCGCGGAGTAAATGAATGGAGAGAAGTGTATGACGCTGATTGGTCACTGATTGGTCAGCATCATACACTGCTCTGTACAACGCCCAGTTGGGCATTAAGAAAGTCATTAGCATATAGCTAAAATCGCTAATAACGTGGAAAAAATAGATTGTTTTTCTAAATAAAAAGCACTGCTGTCTCCTACATTACAGTGCCCATCTCCTTATGTAGGAGATAGGGCACTTATAATGTGGTGACAGAGCCTCTTTAAGTCAAGCCTTCTGCCGCTCTACTATATTTTGATTATTCTTATTTTTTGTTTACAGTGAACACCTTGTATATAGTTTTTTTTACTGTTCATATTAAGTATGCCAATTAATCTTAACCTGGGTGATAAATTAATATGTACTTATGTTAAGATGGTTTTTGCCGAATTAAGAAATCTTTCATTTGTTCTATTATCTTAATAAAAAAAGATTTGAAAAAATATATATATATCACTGATTGTTTTATTCAGTGGCAGGTTTTTTTCAACATAAAGAAACTCAAACATTTACTAAATCCAATGATTTTAATGTGTTTACCTTACTGTACATGCCATTCAAAATTATATTTTATACAGGTAAATTTATTTAAGAAGTACAATATATTCCCAAATAATAGAAGCATAAATTAATATTAGCATTATCTTTTGTAATAAAGACAATACAATGCAGTATACAGCAAAAGGAAAGATCTTAGGAGCATTTTTGATATGTATGTGACAATCCTTAGTGTTTGCTAAAAATGTCATTCAATAGAAGACAACGTCCTTGAAAACAGTGTAGAATGTTACATTAGTTATGCGACAGACATCAAAATCAAATGGGCAGCATGCAGTGTTTCTTGTTACCTGGCAACAGTTGTATTCACTTGGCAACGTGAAAAAAGGAAACATTTGAAGGGTAAGCCTGTATATGTTACAGCTGAAATTAATATTTTCATATACTGCTGAAGGAGAACAATTATGTTTTTCTAAGTACAAACATGTCAAAAACAAAAACGATCTATATACACATACATATATATATATATATATATATATATATATATATATATATATATATCTACACACACACACACCTTGTCTGCCTTTGTAAATGATGAGTATGAATCTACTAATTCAAATGAAATAGTATCATCTTGTGTGATTTTATTTCTGCAAAAAAGAAAAGTAGCCATTAAGACATTGAAAAAAAAAATCACAAAAATTGTTGTAAGATGGGTAACATTATGGGCTTAAAGAGGCTCTGACACCAGTTTATAAGTGCCCTATCTCCTACATAATGTGATTGGTGCTGTAATGTAGATAACAACATTGGTTTTTATTTTGAAAAATAATAAAAAAATTAATGACCAACTGGCCATTTTTTAACTCTTTACCAAGTGGGAGTTGTAAAGAGAAATGTATCACGCTGACCAATCAGCGTCATACACTTCTCTACATTCATACCCAGCTTGCTTCACTGCACAGCGTGATCTCGTGAGATCACACTCTGACGGGACATCCTCCCACAGGTCTTTCACTGGAGCGATGGAAGAGTTAACAGACATCGCCTCCAGCAATGCTAGGACATTTGTCCGAATCTGCAGCAGCTGGAGGCGATGTCTGTTCAGTCTTCCATGGCTCCAAAGAAGAACCTGTGGGAGGAAGTCCCGTCACAGTGTGATCTCGCGAGATCACGCTGTGCAGTGAAACAAGCTGGGCATGAATCATACACTTCTCTTAACAACGCCCACTTGGTAAAAAGTTAAAAAATGCCCAGTTGGTAAATAAGAACAAATTAGCATAAATCTAAAATTGGTCATAATTTTCCCAAAAATGATCGTTTTTCAAACTGAAAACCACTGTTGTTATCTACATTATCAGATTAGGTAGGAGATAGATATAAACTGGTGACAGAGCATTTGGATTATGCGTTTAACTCTGATCATGGAGTTTATATCTTCTCAAAGTGCTTAGGACGTTTCTTCTATATACTTTGTTTTTATCTCACATCTCAAAAAACACACCGATAGGCGAATTTTACAGAAAACCGATTAACCTTAGTGCCTCTGTGTTCCGAAAAACAGGAAAATTAGATGAATAAGCGTAAATACCTCTTTGTATGGGTCATTGAAATATGGTGCACAGTATAAATAATAGGAACTAAATGAAGAAATGCAAATGTTCTTTTCAACTCCACTTCACAAACAATCCAGAGAACAGATTATTTTGCATCTTATTATCTTAGAAAACGTACATCTATTCTACGTAAAGATCTATACATTTCAAGTAAAAATTTTTTATCCCTAACACTTTACAGTTAATGAAATTTAAGCAGTTTTGGAAGAAGATCGACGTGTTTTCCGAAACAACTGGAACATAGAGAGGTTTATTAAAGTCCATCTATTATCCTGCTAAAGCACAGCCTAATAGGCAACACATCGTTGCCCCCGGCGATCACATGATGACAGGTCAGTGATCATATGTCAAAGATGTCGCCCACTTTCTTTGTTCATATCCCTTAGGTGACGCAGTTGCTATTGACTGCAGCACCTAAACTCAACTGAACAAACACAAATAGGCAGCTTTACTCTGTAGGCTCTAAGAGAAATGCAAACATGGAATATTATAATTATTTAAAATTACATTACTGCTTTAATATACTTTAAATGTGAGATTCTTAGCATGCATTTTGATCAAATTGTGTGAGCCCACCTGCCATTACAAGACGACTTCCATTAGATGAGTCCTACACTAAATATTATGCCTGTACAATAGAAGACTCTTCCTCTCTTTGGCCTAGGACTACAAAACAGTGTACAGTAGGTAGTAACCTGCATCACTCTGCACTAATGAAATACAGCCTTGGACAGATGGGAGGAGTCCCATGCGGGTATCAGTTATAAGATACTCCGGGATGGGATTTTTTTTCAATCCTTTTACCTACAGGACGGAGGATAAACTTACAGGCCCCTAGTTCATGACATTGTTCATGAAACTAAAGAAGGCTTAAGTGATAAAATATTTTCAAAAAAACTAAAATGTGTAAATGGACAGCAATTGTACTGTTTATACCCTTTAACAACGTGTTATTTATACATTTTTCTTTACTGAGTTTTGAATCCCCTGTAAAATACAGAGTTAAATGCTAAAGTTCTGTTTGCTAGCAGCCACCACTAAAGGGAGGTTATGGCTAAATTCCCTCTAGTGGTGGGTGCGGGCAAGTAGCTATCTCTATCTGTCCAGGTGTGTACTACTTTTCCATGGGGATACCCAGCCACACATTGCTCATGATGCTGTGAGTCTCTTAGTAATTCTGCCTAGAACGCCAACTTGACAATATCTAATCGTTGTAACGTCCATGGCCGCGGACCGTCGGGATTACTCACCCCTCGACGGCCACAGCCATGGTCTGGTGAGTGCTGGCCCATATCTCCTTCCAAGAAGATGCCAGCGCTCACTTCCACAACACTCTGCTGTGTCCCATAGGGTGCGCGCGCATGCTTGCGCCCAGCCTTAAAGGGCCAGTGCGCGCACATGTAAAATATCATTAATTAGCCCATGATACCCCTGGACTATAAGAAGGGCCCTGCCCCTTTGCTCATTGCCTGAGCGTTGTTCATATTCCTCTGTTAGTTTTGCAAATGGTCCCATAGCGTTATCCTGTTCCCGTTGTTCCTGTGCCCTGCTACCTGTGTCCTGTGTTGTAGTTGTTCCTGTGTCCGCTATAGTGTTGAAGTCGAGTTCTGCTATGTCTGCTGTGATTACACCCATTCTGGTGTCATCTGTCTCGTCTGCATCACCTGCTGTCGAGATCCCATCTGTGCCTAGCTGTTGCTACTGTCTGGACTATCACAGGTACCCTTGTGCTTGGACTTTATATATTGACTTGGTACTCTGTTGGCCAGCTGCTATCCCGCTACTGCAGTACGACCCAGTGGGTCCACATACCCACAGATTGTGACAATTGTCAACTTTTTCCAAAGCTGAAGACATTGGGCAATAACGGTTACATGAGAAGGATAAATCTTTATAGCAGCAGTGATTAAATTTCCTTGGTCTACTGCTTGGAAAAGTTCCTCATCATGAAAGGCAATTGAGTTGAAAAAATTGATTACAAATGTGTTTACATCAGAAAGCTATCCAAAGTAACTTCATATTTTCAAAGAGGCAATTAACCCGTTAGTGACCGGCCCATCGTGTTTCTACGTCGGTCACTAACGGGCCTTATTCCGATGCCATAGACTTTTTACGTCGCGGCATCGGAATAAGTTTACAGAGCAGGGAGCTGTCAAATCTCCCTGCTCTCAGCTGCCAGAGGCAGCTGAGGGCTGGGAGCGTCCCTGCTATGCCGGGAGAGATCGATATTAGTATCGATCTCACCCGTTTAACCCCTCAGATGCGGTGCACAATAGCGAGCACCGCATCTG
The DNA here is from genome assembly GCF_050947455.1 of Rhinoderma darwinii. Lineage (NCBI taxonomy): Eukaryota > Metazoa > Chordata > Amphibia > Anura > Rhinodermatidae > Rhinoderma > Rhinoderma darwinii. The sequence continues at coordinate 295,222,762 of NC_134688.1, read as the reverse complement.
AGTGGTTTTGGAGAGAGGGAGGGAGCTCCCTCTCTCCCCCACCGACACCCGGCGATACGATCGCCGAGTGTCTGTGTCTCCAATGGCAGCCGGGGGTCTAATAAAGGCCCCCAGGTCTGCCTGGAGTGAATGCCTGCTAGATCATGCCGCAGGCATGACCTAGCAGATGCCTGTCCGTGTTAAACGGACAGGCAGTAATACACTGCAATACAAAAGTATTGCAGTGTATTATAAATGCGATCGCAGAATCGCATATTATAGTCCCCTAATGGGACTAGTAAAAAGTGAAAAAAAAGTTTAATAAAGTTAATTTTAAAAAAAATGTGAAAAAAAATGAAAAACTCAGCTTTTCCCCTCACAAAATACTTTACTATTAAAAAAACAAAATAAAGTTAAAAAGTTACACATATTTGGTATCGCCGCGTCCGTAACGACCCCGACTATAAATCTATTACATTATTTTACCCGCATGGTGAACGCTGTAAAAAATGTAATAAAAAATATGGAAAAATTGTTTTTTTCTGTAAATACTGACTTTAAAAAAATGTGATAAAAAATTATCAAAAAGTCGCATCTACTCCAAAATGGTACCAATAAAAATTACAAGTCTTCCCACAAAAAAAAAGCCCTCATACAACCGCATCGGCGAAAAAATAAAAACGTTACGGCTCTTCAAATATGGAGACACAAAAACAAATAATTTTGAAAAAAAAAGCGTTTTTACTGTGTAAAAGTAGTAAAACGTACAAAAACTATACAAATTTGGTATCGTCGCAATCGTAACAACCCGCTGAATAAAGTTATTGTGTTATTTATATCACATGGTAAACGGCGTAGATTTAAGACGCGAAAAAGAGTGGCGAAATTTCAGGTTTTTTTCTATTTCCCCCCAAATAAAAGTTTATAAAAGTTAATCAATAAATAATATATCCCCCAAAATGGTGCTATTGAAAAGTACAACTTGTCCCGCAAAAAACAAGACCTTATACAGCTATGTCGACGCAAAAATAAAAACGTTATAGCTCTTGGAATGCGACGATGGAAAAACTTAAAAAATGGCTTGGTCATTAAGGTCCAAAATAGGCTGGTCATTAAGGGGTTAAGGGAATCTATCAATTTTTCACAGCCAGTTTTCTGGCGAAGAAAATTGCATACGACTCAAAAGAGGCAAAAAAATTCTGAAATGGGAATCTATTATAGCGGAAATATATGTCACCTTGTCTAGATTACACTCAGTGGGGCACAAATATCCAAAGATGCAACATATTTATTAAAAGGAGTGTGCATCAATGGTCCCTATTGTTTTGTGAGTCCCTAACTGACATTCAAAACTAAACTAACTGGAAAAAATTGCAAAAAGAGATGATGAAACAAACAGGAAATCCAGAGGCAGCAACAAATTGAAAATACCATCTTCCTACATGAATAGAGTCCTGCTGCCATGCCACAGCACCCTCAGCTGTCAAGAAGTAGTCAGCAAACAAGTCCCTGACTCTCAATCAAGCTGTTCAAAGTCTGGCATGGTGGGAGGTGTCAGGAAGGGTAGGGGCTGTTGGTTAACATCCAATAAAGTGTCATAAATCCTGGTGTAGTTATGCAGGATCTCGCAGGCTTTTATGATATAGTTAACATTGTGGGGATCCATCTTTATTGTGCTGTGGAAAACTCTCCATTTATTGGAGAGCATTTCAAAGGCGAACTCGACAAATCTTCTTGCCCTGGTGAGCCAGTAATTGAAACATTGCTACCTTCTGTCCAATTCAGGGGTGTGATTCAAATTTTTAACAAGAGGTTCCCTGTTTTGCAGGCAAAGACATACGCTCCACGGAAGGCGGGGACACAGTGTATTGTGGTGTATCGCGCCATTGAAAATGATTCTAATACTAAATCAAAACAATTACGATATTCCAAATACCCCCTACATTAAGGTGGACTCTAAATAAAGAAATTCCCTGTCCAAAATGCTTTAGTGTGGATTGCCACACTACGTATATAATTACATAAGCGTACAGACCTACCCACACATTATATTAAACTCACCCATTAAGTAAAGGCCTATATGCGCACATTCAATATCCTAAATGTGCTCAGCTCATTAAGTTAGGCTGTGCACATCAGAAGGGTGGAGGATAGTGCAGCGTGGGCAGTAAGCCGCCACAACTCTCCCGGCTAATGAACAGATAGTGCCAGGAGCAAGCTCAGTACATATATACAGCACCAGAACCAAGCTCAGTACATAAATACAACACCAGAACCAAGCTCAGTACATATATATAACACCAGAACCAAGCTTTCTACATAAATACAACACCAGAACCAAGCTCAATACGTATATACATCCCAAGAAAAATGCTCCGTACATAAATACAATGCCAGAACCAAGCTCAGTACATATATACAGTACCAGAACCAAGCTCAGTACATAAATACAACATCAGTACCAAGCTCAGTACATAAAAACAGCACCAGAACCAAGCTCAGTACAAAAAATGCAGCACCAGAACAAAGATTAGTACATATATACAGCACCAGAACCAAGCTTAGTACATATATGCAACACCAAAACAAAGCTTAGTACCTAAATACAACACCAGAACCAAGTTCAGTACATATATACAGCAGCAGAACCAAGCTAGGAACTTATATACAGCACCAGAACCAAGCTCAGTACATATATACAGCACCAGGACCAACTTCAGTACATATATACAGCACCAGAACCAAGCTCAGTACATATATACAGCACCAGAATTAGGCTCTGTACATAAATACAACACCATAACCAAGCTCAGTACATAAATACAACACCAGAACCAAGCTCAGTACATAAATACAACACCAGAACCAAGCTCAGTACATAAATACAACACCAGAACCAAGCTCAGTACATAAATACAGCACCAGAACAAAGCTCAGTACATATATACAACATCAAAACCAAGCTCATTAAATATATACAACACCAAAACCAAGCTTAGTACCTAAATACAACACCAGAACGAAGGTCAGTACATATATACAGCACCAGAACCAAGTTAGGAACTTATATACAGCACCAGAACAAAGCTCAGTACATATATACAGCACCAGAACAAAGCTCAGTACATATATACAACACCAGAACAAAGCTCAGTGTATATACTAGTCCTTCTCAATGAATTAGAATATCATCAAAAGTTAATTTATTTCAGCAATTCAATTCGTGTCTCTGATATATTCTATAGATTCATTACACACAGAGTGATCTATTTCAAGCATTTTTGTCTTGTAATGATGATGATTATGGATAACAGTTAATGAAAACCCAAATTTAAGTCACTCAGAAAATTAGAATATTATATAAGCCCAATTTCAAAAAATGATTTTTAATACCGAAATGTCCTACTAAAAAGTATATCCAATACTTGGTCGGTGCTCCTTTTGCATGAATTACTGCATCAATGCGGCGTGGCATGGAGGTGATTAGCCTGTGGCACTGCTGAGGTGTTATGGAAGTCCAGGTTGCTTTGATAGCGGCCTTCAGCTCGTCTGCATTGTTGGGTCTGGTGTCTCATCTTTCTCTTGACAATACCCTATAGATTCCCTATGGGGTTTAGGTCAGGCGAGTTTGCTGGCGAATCAAGCGCAGTGATACTGTGGTTATCACACCAGGTATTGGTAGTTTTGGCAGTGTGGGCAGGTGCCAAGTCCTGCTGGAAAATGAAATCATCATCTCCATAAAGCTTGTCAGCAGAGGGAAGCATGAAGTGCTGGAAAATGTCTTGCTAGTCGCTGCGCTGACTCTGGACTTGATATAACACAGTGGACCAACACAAGCAGATGACATGGCCCCCAAACCATCACTGACTGTGGAAACTTCACACTGGACCGCAAGCAACTTGGATTGATGCCTCTCCACTCTCCCTCCAGACTCAGAGATTTCCAAATGAAATGCAAAATTTACTTTGTGAAGTTTCCACAGTCAGTGATGAAGCAACCTGGGCTTCCATAACAGCTCAGCAGTACCCCAGGCTGATTGCCTCCATGCCACGCCGCATTGACAACACCTCAGCAGTTCGACAGGCTGATCGCCACCATGCCACGCCGCATTGACAACACCTCAGCAGTGCCACAAGCTGATCGCCTCCATGCCACGCCGCATTGATAACACCTCAGCAGTTCGACAGGCTGATCGCCACCATGCCACGCCGCATTGATAACACCTCAGCAGTGCTACAGGCTGATCGCCCCCATGCCACGCCGCATTGATAACACCTCAGTAGTGCCACAGGATGATCGCCTTCATGCCACGCCGCATTGATAACACCTCAGCAGTGCCACAGGCTGAACGCCCTGACCAAGTATTGAGTGCTTATACTGGACATACTTTTCAGTAGGACGACATTTCGGTATTAAAAATAATTTTTTAAATTGGGCTTATGTAATATTCCAATTTTCTGAGACACTAAATTTGGGGTTTTCATTAACTGTTCCCATAATCATCAACATTAAAATAAAAAAATGCTTGAAATAGATAACTCTGTGTGTAATGAATCTATAGAAAATATGAGACATGTTTTGAATAGAATTACTGAAATAAATTAACTTTTTGATGATATTCTAATTCATTGAGAAGGACTAATATACAGTATCAGAACCAAGCTCAATATATATATATATATATATATATATATATATATATTTATTTATTTATTATTTTTTTTATGAGTTTGCTTATTCTGATATATATGTACTGAGCTTTGTTCTAGTGCTGTATTTATGTACTGAGCTTGGTTCTGTATTTATGTACTGAGCTTGGTTTTGGTGCTGTATATAAGTACTGAGCTTGGTTCTGATGCTGTATTTATGTATTGAGCTTGGTTCTGATGCTGTATTTATGTACTGAGCTTTGTTCTAGTGCTGTATATATGTACTGAGCTTTGTTCTGGTGCTGTATTTATGTACTGAGCTTTGTTCTGGTGCTATATATGTATGGAGTTTGGTTCTGGTGCTGTATATGTGTATGAGCTTGGTTCTGATGTTGTATATATGTACTGAGCTTGGTTCTGGAGTTGTATATATGTTCTGAGCTTCTCTTTGGTGCTGTATATATGTATTGAGCTTGGTTGTTATGATGAATATAACTTCAGAACCAAGCTCAGTATATATACATACAGCACCAGAACCAAGCTCAGTACATATATACAGCACCAGTACAAATATAGCTCAGTACAGAGATAATTTGCAAATTTAGTTTAACCCCTGCCATATAAGTTTGTACGGAATAAAACTACAGCTCGCAGTATAGCCAGAATGATGGTAAGGATATGCTGGGAGTTGTGATTTCACAAAAAAGAATGATACACACATCATCTCGCTGCAGATCATACTGTGACTACAGTACTGAGCAGTCACAGGGAGAATAAACATTTACATTTAATGACTCTCCGGTGACGACTTCTCAGATTCTAGTCGTTCTTTTGCACTTTACTTTTTAATCTGGTCCGGAACTCTATTTCTGCGGAAATGGGTCAATTTGCTCAATGAGATGTCTTCGGAAGCTCACTTCCCCTGTAGTTAGTGTTCCCTATATAGTCCCCTGTAGTTAGTGTTCCCTATATAGTCCCCCTGTAGTTAGTTCCCTATAGTCCCCTGTAGTTACTGTTCCCTATATAGTCCCCTGTAGTTAGTGTCCCCTATAATCCCCTGCAGTTAGTTCCCTATAGAGTCCCCTGTAGTTACTGTTCCCTATAGTCCCCTGTAGTTACTGTTCCCTATATAGTCCTCTGTAGTTACTGTTCCAATATAGTCCCCTGTAGTTACTGATCCCTATATAGTCCCCTGTAGTTAGTGTTCCCCATATAGTCCCCCTGTATTTAGTTCCCTATAGTCCCCTGTAGTTACTGTTCCCTATATAGTCCCCTGTAGTTAGTGTCCCCTATAGTCCCCTGCAGTTAGTTCCCTATAGAGTCCCCTGTAGTTACTGTTCCCTATAGTCCCCTGTAGTTAATATTCCCTATATAGTCCTCTGTAGTTACTGTTCCAATATAGTCCCCTGTAGTTAGTGTTCCCTATATAGTCCCATGTAGTTAGTGTTCCCTATATAGTCCCCTGTAGTTAGTGTTTACTATAGTTAGTTCCCTATAGTTACTATTACCTATAGTCCCCTGTAAGCTCCTTAGAAACAAGGACAAATGGGGCCAGTGGTCGACTAGATCCAGGCAGTATACGGGGTTCAGGGAGGCCTAAATGGTTGGATTCAAGCTGCTGACCCATTCTGGAAGCCCTGAACATGAGAGCATCTGCAGTGCTGCCATAGTATATCAACAAATATAAACCTGTAGTCACTGTCAGCAATACAGAGAAATACTGTTTATAATTGAAGTATCGGGACCCTGAGTGCATCAGCTTTTTTACACGGATCTGCTTGCCATCCAGTTCCTCTATCCAGTTGGGAAACTGCACTGTTTGAATGAATCCTTGGGCGATGTCCAGCCTCTTTTGTATAGTTGGTGGTGGCATCACAAAGGTTATATTACATATGTATAGGAATGCAACGACATAAAAACCATAGTTTTTCATAAATGTGCTTTTATTGTGCAAAAGTAGTAAAACAAAAAAAATGTATCCATATTTGGCGTCGCCATAGACCTACCGACCTGTAGAATAAAGGTAAAGTTTTATTTATCCCACACAGTGAACGGCACAAAAAACAATGGCGGAAATGCAGTTTTTTTCTATTCCCCCAGAAAGAGTTAATAAAAGTTAATCAATAAGTTATATGCACCTCAAAACTGTGCCATTGAAAAATACAACTTATCCCGCAGTAAACAAGCTCTCATACAACTAAGTTGACGAAAAAAAAAATGCTCTCGGAACACAAAAAAGAAAAAATCCTGTGACCTGAAGGCAAAAATATTCTTGTCCCTGAGGAGGTTAATATCCTAATGGTGGCCTTTGATTTCTGTTTCTTGCCTACTATTAACATTTAACTCCTTAACGCACCATAACGTAACTGCACGTCATGGTGCGGGGGCTGACGTGCAGTTAGCAGAACTGATCGCTCAGTTCCTGGCCATTTAACCATTTAGATGCCAGGATCAGTAGCCGTTAGAAAGAGGGGGGCGGCCCCCTCTGACAGCCCATTACCCAGATGCAATTGCGGTTGTCATTGCCCCCAGGTCTGCCTTCTTTCTGCTCCTGTTAAGCCTCTGGCAGGGCTTAATAGGAGCCTGTGAAAATTACAATAAATTGCAATACATTAGTATTGCAGTGTATTGGACCAGCGATCTAACAATCACTGGTTCAAATCCTCTAGAGGGACTAATAAGCAGTGTCAAAAATAGTTAATTAAAAGTTTTCAGTAGTGAAAAAAGTCAGAACTATTACAATATAACTTTATTTAACTCGCAGGGTAAACGCCATAGACAACGAAAAAGTAATGTCTCTATGGCAACACAGAACAATTTACTTTTTTAACAAATAGTATTTCTTTGTAAAACTGGCCAAACATAAAAAAAACTATATAAATTTGGTATCGCCGTAATCGTATTGACCAGCAGAATAAAGTTAAGCTTACTTTTTTACCACATGTTGAAAGCTGTAAAAGCTGTAAAAGCAAAACCCCCAAAACAATGGAAGAATCACAGTTTTTTCCAATTCCACCCCCAAAGAATATTTATTATGCCAATAAAAACTACAACTCCTCCCTAAAAAAAATAAGACTTCACACCGCTCTATTGACATAAAAATTATAAAAGTTATTTCTCTTGGAATGCGGGGAGTGAAAAACGAAATGCAAAAACAGAAAATGGCTTGGACTTTAAAAGGGAATAAAAAAAGGATTTTACCTGAGATAAACACAGACAGCAGAGGGTCCCCGTGCAAGCACAGTATGTGGGCCATTTCCTCTCCAGCAGCTCTTCATAGAGCACCTCCTTATAGCTCTAAGGCTGGGTTCACACGACCATGTTACGTCCGTAATGTACGGAACGTATTTCGGCCGGAAGACCCGGACCGAACACAGTGCAGGGAGCCGGGCTCCTAGCATCATAGTGATGTACGATGCTAGGAGTCCCTGCCTCGCTGCAGGACAACTGTCCCGTACTGTAATCATGATTACAGTACGGGACAGTAGTTCCACGCAGAGGCAGGGACTCCTAGCGTCGTACATAACTATGATGCTAGGAGCCCGGCTCCCTGCACTGTGTTCGGTCCGGGTCCTCCGGCCGAAATACGTTCCGTACATTACGGACATAACATGGTCGTGTGAACCCAGCCTAACAATACAATAGTAATTGTGACCCAAAAAATAATTAGCTCATTCCCTTAAATGCAAAAATAGGAAGCTGCTTTAACCCTTTCAGGACCAGAATAATTTTCATTTTTATGCTTTTGTTCTTTCCTCCCCGCCTTCAAAAAGTCATAACTCATTTATTTTTTCGTTGACACAGCCTTATGAGGACTTAATTTTTACAGGACAAGTTGTACTTTCTAATTGTACTATTTAATATTATATGCGATGTATTGGGAAGCTGGAAAAAATTCAGAATGCGGTGGAATTGGAAAAAAACAGCAGTTCCGCCATTTTCTTATGGGTTTCTTTTTTATAGTGTTCGATGTACTGTGAAAATAACATTACATTTATTCTGCGGGTCAGTACGATCACGGTGATACCAAATTTATATCGTTTTTGTTATGGCTTCGTGCCTTTAAAAAAATTAAAAAGTTTGAAAGATCGCCATATTGTGACCCCCATAACTTTTTTATATATATGTGTAAGGCGTACGTGGAAAGATGTCGTTTTTAGTCATACCATTTGGGGGAATATCTGGCATTTCGATCACTTTTTAAAAAATTTTTTATGGAGTTGAAGTGGCAAAAAAACTGCGATTCGGCCATTTTTACCTTTTTTCCAGTTTTGAAGTTCACTGTATTGGATAAATATTTTTATAATTCGGGCATTTTTGGACGCGGGGATACCTGATGTGTTTATGTTTATTTATTTTTATATGTGATCTAGGGAAACTTGAATTGTTATATTTTTTTAAAAACTTTATTTACTTTTATTTAGCCCCTCTAGGGGGCTTGAATCTGCGATCATTAGATCACTTACGCCATAGACTGCAATATCACAATATTGCAGTCTATGGCAAAATCAGTGCATTGCTATTGAGACCTTGCACAGGCAGGTCTCAATAGCAATCTTTCTATAGCAGGGATGGGAGCGTTCACAAGGCTCCCAGCTGCTATAGGAGTACACCGGCTCCCACGTGGCGAGATCGGCCCCCGAAGCGAAAGGGGCAGTAAAAAACCCTCAGATGCTGGTGGTCACATTTGACACCGGCTTCTGAGGGATTAAATGCTTGCGATCAGAAATTTTTCTGATTGCAAGCATTGCCGCTAGGTCCCTGCCGTGCAACCCAGCGGCTATAGCGCCCGCTCGGCTTCTGAATTTAATTACGCTTTATCTACGTAAATAGGCATATTAGCGATGTGAAAGGGTTAATGTGTTAGCGGATCCTTTATCTTATGGGCCCCTGTGCAACATGTTATGTCTGCCTATGGACTCTACAAACTATGTTTATATGCTTAGAGTCTCCAAATGTCTTATCTATTGATAAGAAAAAAACCTGTATCAGCATAGCTGGAAAATCTTAGACCTGAGGTTAGTTAATTTATCATTGCATTGCATTTTTCTCTGGCTCACAAAAAGCATACGCTTAGATAGCATAGGTAATGACAGTAAATCTATAGGAAACTAATATTGCTGTTCTATGGAAAACTTTTGTAAACTTATATTAAACACATCAGCAAAGTCAGAAAAGGACAATATCCTTGAAAATCCTTGATGACCAATGGCAGCAACACATACTGTCATACTGATTCAACTTTATTATATAGAACAGTAGATGCAGAAACAAATGCGGTTTTCAATTTAACATTCCCACACCATAAAAATGTTTGCTTCTGTCATGGAAACGCAATGCTGTTTTAAAGGGGTTGTCCCTGAATTTAAAAAAAGAAAATCAGACATTTTATAGTGCTTGACAATCTCTTTCTACCTAGCCCTGTATCTTACATGGATCCAGAGATCTCCCCATTCATTGCTCTGCAAGATTTTCCTCAGACTGGTAGCTTAGGGGCGTGTCCTTTCTGCTGCAGCTCCTCCCCCTCGCTGTCAAAGCTTGTATAGGAATATCGTTCTTTGCCTCTTGCTCCTCTCTAGTAGAAGCTTAAAGGTAGGAACACACTAGGCGGATACGCTGCATAAAATGACAAAGCGTATCCGCCCAGGTAGCCGCAGGGAATTCCGCCCGAAAAACCTCACCAAATTGTAGTGCATTTTTTCGGGCAACATGTCTGCTGCATAAATACTGCAGCGATAAAAAAAAAAAGTTTATACTTACCTGTAGCCATGGCTATAGGTCTCTCTCTTCTGAGCGTAGCCCGGCCTCCTGGGATGATGCTGTAGTCCATGTGACCGCTGCAGCCTTTGATTGGATGCAGCAGTCACATGGGATGAAACATCTTCCCAGGAGGCTGGGTTGCGCTGAGAAGAGGGAATCACATTGCTAGAACTACCGCAGGGGGTTAAGTATGAATTTTTCTTAATTTCAAATAAAATATACTTTTTTTTTCTTACTTGCCATTTTAGCGACGGAATCGCAGAGCTTGCGCTGCAAAAGTCGCACACATAGCTCTTTGTTCTAAGAAAACTTGCAAAAGAAGAGCAGCGATTCCACAGCATAAATTGACATGCTGCAGCTTCAAAAATCACACCGCAGGTCAATTTCTGAACTTTTTTTCGGCTGATATTTTCCGCTGTGTGTGGCTCAGATTTGCTGCTACTGTATTACTCTGCAGATTTTTTCAATGAGTTCCATTGCAGAAAATCCGCAGAGTTTCCGCCCAGTGTGTTCCTACCCTTACAAATGCCCCCATTACATGTCTTTTTAGAGGGAGAGCCTAACCCTGTATAACTCAAGAAGAGGGAGAGCTTGCGGCTTACACACAGCAAGAAGATAAGCAGAAGAGGGAAGAACTCAATGCTGTATGTAAGCAGTGCTATATGCAGGCTTTCTCTTCATCTAAGCAAACTACTCTCCAGTCTGTTTCTTACTGTGTGAGTCTCCATCCACACTACAAGCTGTGTTTCTGAATAAAAGCTTCTTCTTTACTGAGAAGATATTTTCTATTGGATGGTGGTATTTTTGGGAACAGAACTGAACATGTGCATCCTCCCTCATTCAGCTCAGTAGAAGGACGTGCACATTACTATACAGATTGAACATTAGTGGGCGCCATTATAATGACGTAAAGGGAATCTCTTGCAACAAGAGCATTTTTGTAACATAAGTTAAATTGCAAAACAAATTTTTAATGCTGAGGTGTATTGCTATAACATTCAATAGTGGGACAACGCCAGGTGAGGTTAATATCATGGAGATGAGTAGAAACTATGATGGCCAACACTAAACTTCAGCATTTGAAATTTGGGATTAGTGAAACCCTATCCACATTTTCAGTTATGGGCACCTTCGTTTAATTTACCACAAACCTATTTGCAAAGATTTTTTAAATATACGATCCTCTGTTACCTGTGTGGGAGATATACAGTGAAGGAAATAAGTATTTGATCCCTTGCTGATTTTGTACGTTTGCCCACTGTCAAAGTCATGAACAGTCTAGAATTTTTAGGCTAGGTTAATTTTACCAGTGAGAGATAGATTATATTTTTAAAAAAACTGAAAATCACATTGTCAAAATTGTATATATTTATTTGCATTGTGCACAGAGAAATAAGTATTTGATCCCCTACCAACCATTAAGAGTTCAGCCTCCTCCAGACCAGTTACACGATCCAAATCAACTTGGTGCCTGCATTAAAGACAGCTGTCTTAAATGGTCACCTGTATAAAAGACTCCTGTCCACAGACTCAATTAATCAGTCTGACTCTAACCTCTACAACATGGGCAAGACCAAAGAGCTTTCTAAGGATGTCAGGGACAAGATCATAGACCTGCACAAGGCTGGAATGGGCTACAAAACCATAAGTAAGACGCTGGGTGAGAAGGAGACAACTGTTGGTGCAATAGTAAGAAAATGGAAGACATACAAAATGACTGTCAATCGACATCGATCTGGGACTCCATGCAAAATCTCACCTCGTGTGGTATCCTTGATCCTGAGGAAGGTGAGAGCTCAGCCGAAAACTACACGGGGGAACTTGTTAATGATCTCAAGGCAGCTGGGACCACAGTCACCAGGAAAACCATTGGTAACACATTACGCCGTAATGGATTAAAATCCTGAAGTGCCCGCAAGGTCCCCCTGCTCAAGAAGGCACATGTACAGGCCCGTCTGAAGTTTGCAAATGAACATCTGGATGATTCTGAGAGTGATTGGGAGAAGGTGCTGTGGTCAGATGAGACTAAAATTGAGCTCTTTGGCATTAACTCAACTCGCCGTGTTTGGAGGAAGAGAAATGCTGCCTATGACCCAAAGAACACCGTCCCCACTGTCAAGCATGGAGGTGGAAACATTATGTTTTGGGGGTGTTTCTCTGCTAAGGGCACAGAACTACTTCACCACATCAATGGGAGAATGGATGGAGCCATGTACCATCAAATCCTGAGTGACAACCTCCTTCCCTCCACCAGGACATTAAAAATGGCTCGTAGGTTGGTCTTCCAGCATGACAATGACCCGAAACATACAGCCAAGGCAACAAAGGAGTGGCTCAAAAAGAAGCACATTAAGGTCATGGAGTGGCCTAGCCAGTCTCCAGACCTTAATCCCATCGAAAACTTATGGAGGGAGCTGAAGATCCGAGTTGCCAAGCGACAGCCTCGAAATCTTAATGATTTACAGATGATCTGCAAAGAGGAGTGGGCCAAAATTCCATCTAACATGTGTGCAAACCTCATCATCAACTACAAAAAACATCTGACTGCTGGGCTTGCCAACAAGGGTTTTGCCACCAAGTATTAAGTCTTGTTTGCCAAAGGGATCAAATACTTATTTTCTGTTATTTTTTTAAATATAATCTATCTCTCACTGGTAAAATTAACCTAGCCTAAAAATTCTAGACTGTTCATGTCTTTGACAGTGGGCAAACTTACAAAATCAGCAAGGGATCAAATACTTATTTCCTTCACTGTAACTGAAAGAGGACCGATCACCTCTCCTGACATGTCTGTTTTAGAAAATAATTGTATTACCCATGAAACAACAATTCTGAAGCATCTTTTCTTAGAATTCTACGTTGTTATGTTTCTCCGTTATTTAAAGCGTGGACTTTAAACTTGAACGGTATTTACCTTTTCATTGACAACTGCATCCCCCCTCCATACGCACAGATCCCAGCAGTACATTATGCAAAATATATGCTCTTCATTGTAAAGGTTTAGTTTCTTAGGCTTCGTTCACATCTTCGCTGGGGCTCCGTTCCGACGTTCCGTCTGAGCTTTACGTTGGAACGGAGCCCTGATAGACACAAACGGAAACCATAGGTTTCCGTTTCCATCACCATTGATTTCAAAGTTGACGCATCTGGTGCCAATGGTTTCTGTTTGTCTGAACGAAGCCTTACATTGTAAGAAATTTTTTAATACAATTTAACTTTGAGTTTAATATAAATTGTATAAATCTATATGCAATGCGCAGCGGACAAAATTCTTAAGATGCCCATACACATTATACTGAACTCGTCAAATACAGACTACAAATAAGCCTGTAGTCTGATTCTGTAGGGATATTCCCTTCCATCTGTTGTTTTGCTAATATTCTATTGGTCGGTTAGCAAGAAGTTCTTGTTTCTACTTATTAGTTCGTTATTATCCGTTTTTGCTTCATTCCTTCTGTTATCTCCGTGTACCCGAGCTATGACTGAACAAGTCTATTTGCATCCAAATGCCAGTAATGTTCCTCCAGACCATAGCATTTTATATGGAGGCGGAATTTCAAACAGCAATGATGAGCCAGTGTATTCCACATCAGTTAATTTCTCTAATAGATTTTATGTCCATCGCAGCGCTATCTTCATACTGCAACATTCTCAAGGGATTTTAGCAAAAAGCCACATGTCCCGGAACAGTTCATTAGTCCACAATTATATTATTTAATACACATTTATTTTGCATTGACACAATTCAGAGTATTTACCATGTATTAGATTTTATAAGCTAATATATTCAAATAAATAAAATGGCCTTGGAGTGGTACGGGTAGAGGTATCTGTGACATTAACTTTTGTTCTACTTACACAATTTTCTAAACAAAAGTACAACATAATTGTACAGGTGAAATAAGAAGATATATAACATTAACAATGAATCAGCTTAGTGGAATGTATGTTAAGCATATCCATGGAGAGCAGCTTTGTGAATCAATCATCTGGAAGTGATCCCATCGAAACCAGCATTCACTTATACCAACAGGACAACAATTCAACTACTATTATACACAAAACACCAATTTGCATAGAATTATCTGTATTTCCTTAGGGCATTTTGCACTGTCCATTAACACATAAGGAGCTAATTTAACGCCAGAGCAAGACATAATATACTCATGCTTACTATACTACATTTCTACAGTATTTATTATTATGCCCATATCATAAAAACACACAAGCATGAGTACCTAGTATTAATAACATAAATAAATGCATCAATGTTTTTTATATTGTTTATATACAAAATGTATTTATTAAGATAAATTGTTACAATCATTACAAATTCTTGAATGCCATTAGAGATTTATATATATATATATATATATATATATATATATATATATATATATATACGGTATATATATATATATATATATATATATATATATACATATATAAAAATAGATAAAGTATACTTCCAATCATAGTGAGAGCCGCATCTGTCGCTAGAAGTTTAAAACTGTTGGTGGGAGAGGCAGCTTGGTTTAAAAAGCAGGCAGTCCAGTTGCTTAGGCAAACTTCCTCACCGTCATTAAACTTTTAAAAGTATATTGTCCTAGACTATGTAGATCATGATGCAAATGATCATTCAATTGCACCTTGAGATGAATATAGAGGAATACAGGGGCGTAGCTAAAGGCTCATGGGCCCTGTTACAAGAATTCAGCTTGGGCCCCCCTACCCCTCGCCAACACTAAAAGACCCCTGCCCGCGCCTATGCCCAGTCACCTTGCCCAACAGCCCTCATGGATGCCCACACAGTATAATGCCCCCCATACCCGCCCCCACACCGTATAATGCTCCCCATAGCTGCCCCCATACAGTATAATGCTCCTATAGCTGCCCCCACACCGTATAATGCTTCCCATACAGTATAATGCCCCCAATACAGTATAATGCCCCCAATACAGTATAATGCTCCCCATACAGTATAATGCCCCCATACAGTATAATGCCCCCCATAGCTGCCCCATACAATATAATGCCCCCATAGCTGCCCCACACAGAATAATGCCCGTATAGCAGACCCCATACAGTATAATGCCCCTCATAGATGCCCAACACAGTGTAATGCCCCCCATGAATGTCCCCATACAGTATAATGCCCCCATAGCAGCCCCGTAGATTATAATGCCCCTCATAGCTGCCCCACACAGTATAATGCCCCCCTTAGCTACCACCCACAGTGTAATGCCCCCCATAGCTGCCCCACACAGTATAATGCCCCCATAGCAGACCCTATACAGTATAATGCTCCTCATAGCTGCCCAACAAAGTATAATGTCCTCCATAAATGCCCCCATACATTATAATGCCCCATAGCAGCCCCATACAGTATAATGCCCCTCATAGCGGCCCCCACACAGTATAATGTCCCCTTAGATGCCCCACACAGTATAATACCCCCATAGCTGTCCCCCCACAGTGTAATGCCCCCATAGCTGCCACCATATCAGCCCCCCATACAGTATAATGCCCCGATACCTGTTGCCCCACAGTGTAATGCCCCCATACCTGCCACCATATTAGCCCCCCATAAAGTATAATGCCCCCATAGCAGACCCCATACAGTATAATGCCCCTCATAGCTGCCCAACACAGTATAATGCCCCCATAAATGCCCCCATACAGTATAATGCCCCCATATCAGCCCCATACAGTATAATGCCCCTTATAGCTGCCACCATATCAGCCCCCCTTATATAGTATAATGCCCACATATGTGCATAATTGAAAAATAATAAAATTACTTACCTATCCCCGTTCCCACAACAGGTGGAGGAGATCCTTCTCCTTTTCCCTGTGTTATGAGTGACTCGGCGCAGACAGGCGCGATGATGTCACTAAGGGAGGATTTACACGAGTGTGTGCGTTTTGCGCGCACAAAAAACGCAGCGTTTTGCGCGTGCAAAAGGCACTTAACAGCTCCATGTGTCATCACCATATGATGCGTGGCTGCGTGATTTTCGCGCAGCCGCCATCATTATGACACTCTTTGTATGTTTGTAAACAGAAAAGCACGTGGTGTTTTTCTGTTTTCAATCATACTTTTGACTGCTGTTGCGCGAATCACGCGCATCCCACGGAAGTCCTTCCGTGGGGTGCACGTGATTTTCACGCACCCATTGACTTCAATGGGTGCGTGATGCGCGAAAAACGCAGAAATATAGGACATGTTGTGAGTTTTACGCAGCGGACATCCGCTGTGTAAAAATCACGGACTGTCTGCACGGCCCCATAGACTAATATAGGTCAGTGCGAGGCGCGTGAAAATCACGCGCGTTGCACGGACGTATATCACGTTCGTGTAAATCCGCCCTCAATTGCAGCGTTAAATTCAACTGTATCCACGTCCTGAGGATGCAAATACAGTTGGGATCGGGACATCGGTGAGTGGTTCGCGACCCCCCCCCCCGCGAGGTCTTCACACAACCCCCCCAGTGGGTCGCGACCCACAGTTTGTAATGTATTGTATCGTGCAGTTTGTGTTTGCGGTGGAAAGAGGAGAGGAAGGGGCCTGTAATTACGGGCCCCCTCTGCAGCTCACCTGGAGTACTCCATGCTCTTCCGCACTGGCTCTTCCACAGTGGCTGGAACGTCCCTCGCGTGACGTTACGGTCACATGGTACACTGAGTAGTTATAAGCCACTGGTCTTTTCTCTATATCGCACTTGTGATTCTGATGCTATCTAAAACTTACAAATGGTTGCTAGTATTATACTAGATTAGTTGATGCCCGCACTTAGACTAATCTCATACATGTATCGTAAGACATATAACCCTGCTGTTTATGCACAAGTATGTTTCTG
Organism: Rhinoderma darwinii; assembly: GCF_050947455.1. Lineage (NCBI taxonomy): Eukaryota > Metazoa > Chordata > Amphibia > Anura > Rhinodermatidae > Rhinoderma > Rhinoderma darwinii. The sequence goes on along the minus strand of NC_134688.1, from coordinate 295,205,514 downwards.
CGGTGAGTAAGCAGTTTATCAAAGCTTCAAACCCCCATCGCATTCACATTGGGACCATTCATAGTAGGCATCGTAACCCTAACGCAGCGACGGGGCGGTCTACTTACGGACTTCACCGCTGCCTATACCAAAGTGGTTGCAGCTTTATTATTTGCATAATACCCATCAACTAGGGTTCTGCAGTAAAAGGTTCCAGCCTGGGGCCGCACCTTTCAGAGCAATTGCTCTACATACAGTGAAGGAAATAAGTATTTGATCCCTTGCTGATTTTGTAAGTTTGCCCACTGTCAAAGTCATGAACAGTCTAGAATTTTTAGGCTAGGTTAATTTTACCAGTGAGAGATAGATTATATTTAAAAAAAACAGAAAATCACATAGTTAAAATTATATATATTTATTTGCATTGTGCACAGAGAAATAAGTATTTGATTCCCTACCAACCATTAAGAGTTCAGCCTCCTCCAGACCAGTTACACGCTCCAAATCAACTTGGTGCCTGCATTAAAGACAGCTGTCTTAAATGGTCACCTGTATAAAAGACTCCTGTCCACAGACTCAATTAATCAGTCTGACTCTAACCTCTACAACATGGGCAAGACCAAAGAGCTTTCTAAGGATGTCAGGGACAAGATCATAGACCTGCACAAGGCTGGAATGGGCTACAAAACCATAAGTAAGACGCTGGGTGAGAAGGAGACAACTGTTGGTGCAATAGTAAGAAAATGGAAGACATACAAAATGACTGTCAATCGACATCGATCTGGGGCTCCATGCAAAATCTCACCTCGTGGGGTATCCTTGATCCTGAGGAAGGTGAGAGCTCGGCCGAAAACTACACGAGGGGAACTTGTTAATGATCTCAAGGCAGCTGGGACCACAGTCACCAGGAAAACCATTGGTAACACATTACACCGTAATGGATTAAAATCCTGCAGTGCCAGCAAGGTCCCCCTGCTCAAGAAGGCACATGTACAGGCCCGTCTGAAGTTTGCAAATTAACATCTGGATGATTCTGAGAGTGATTGGGAGAAGGTGCTGTGGTCAGATGAGACTAAAATTGAGCTCTTTGGCATTAACTCAACTCGCCGTGTTTGGAGGAAGAGAAATGCTGCCTATGACCCAAAGAACACCATCCCCACTGTCAAGCATGGAGGTGGAAACATTACGTTTTGGGGGTGTTTCTCTGCTAAGGGCACAGGACTACTTCACCGCATCAATGGGAGAATGGATGGAGCCATGTACCGTCAAATCCTGAGTGACAACCTCCTTCCCTCCACCAGGACATTAAAAATGGCTCATGGCTGGGTCTTCCAGCACGACAATGACCCGAAACATACAGCCAAGGCAACAAAGGAGTGGCTCAAAAAGAAGCACATTAAGGTCATGGAGTGGCCTAGCCAGTCTCCAGACCTTAATCCCATCGAAAACTTATGGAGGGAGCTGAAGATCCGAGTTGCCAAGCGACAGCCTCGAAATCTTAATGATTTACAGATGATCTGCAAAGAGGAGTGGGCCAAAATTCCATCTAACATGTGTGCAAACCTCATCATCAACTGCAAAAAACTTCTGACTGCTGTGCTTGCCAACAAGGGTTTTGCCACCAAGTATTAAGTCTTGTTTGCCAAAGGGATCAAATACTTATTTCTCTGTGCACAATGCAAATAAATATATACAATTTTGACTATGTGACTTTCTGTTTTTTGTTTTTTTATATAATCTATCTCTCACTGGTAAAATTAACCTAGCCTAAAAATTCTAGACTGTTCATGTCTTTGACAGTGGGCAAACTTACAAAATCAGCAAGGGATCAAATACTTATTTCCTTCACTGTAGGTATGAGATAGCGTTTTACGCAAAAAAATTTGGGTTAAGATAGATTTAAGTACCACCAGTTTGACCTTGTCTATTTACTTTATCATTGTTGGTTGCTATTCACAACCACACTTGGTTGCCTTATTCTGGATATGTACACATTGCGGCAGATGTACTAATGGTGTCTTAAATTCAGACAGCTTAGAATTAGACTAGATGTGCCAAATTTATCACAGTGGCTCAGGTTAGATGATAAAATTAGCGCATCTTTGACTACCTATTGGTTGGCTTACTTTTGACCACTTTTTGTGCACCAAAATTTTGGCGCATCTTAAGCCATACCCCTTGCTGGGGCGTGTCTCAAACATTTTATTTTTGGTGCATTTCATTGATGAATGTGTCTAAAATGATGATTTGTGCCAAAAATCTGCTCCATTGTGTTATTTTTTTTCTGTTGGAATACGTATTTGATGATGGTCTATTTTTAATGATCTATAATAGATTAGTTTTTAGGATTGACATATTCAGTGATTTATTATTTGTTGCAGACTTTTCTCTAAAGGCTTCTCAGTGATTTGTCCTACTATAGTTGCAGTGTGTCAACAGATGTTCAATGGTCACTTCAAGACAGGAATGTTCAATATAAAAGCTATTAGATGTGAACCTTAGTCTTCAAATCAGGAAATGTGCTGCCTAATATATAATGAAGATGTCTCTAAGCTAAGCGTTCTCTCATTTGCCCTTGTCAGAATTCCCAACATCCTTTATGAGGCTAGGATTGTTTATCTAGTCCTACACAATCTCTTAGCAATTTAGGGCAATACACTCTTATGCCTTCAGTAGCAATAAGTACTTCCTTTTGGATACAAGTTTGTATATAGTCCATCTCTGATCATTGTTACGGCGTTTACCAATGCACTTGGGAGCATTTACTTTATACACGTGCACTACATTTACATGATAAACTTCATTACGTAAGTTCGGTCCACTCACAAAATCTCTATCCAATAGAACTTAATAGTGAGATGCGAGAACATTTAGAACTGGAATAAGACCAGATCTATGGAACCAAAGTTATATAATGTTGTGTGAATTTACCATAAATCAGAAACGGCAATCTCTTATCTAGATCCCTCCTTCTACCTTCATTCCTCTACCAGCCATGTATGGAGAGTCCTATTTTGGTAGATTCAATGCAGAGAAACTATGCAGAGTCAGCAAACCAATATTTAGAAAGGGCATTAGTTAAACGATACCCTAAACTATTTATCCAGTATCAACACACGGCTTCTAAATCAATTGCACAACTTTGAGTATTGTAAACAGAATGACATATTCTTTGTTAGGTTTTGTGTAACCTATCCAACTGGTTTGGTGTTAAGACGTCCTTTGTTAATAATGAACTACATTCTTTCGGGGTTTATAGCCAGAGTTTCACAGCTGCTTTTACTAAACATTGACTTGCTTCATTCTATTTTAATATAAATGAAGAATTTGTAAAAGCTGGGTTGAATGCTCCGAAACTAGTTTCAGTGTCCAAACAAATAACCCTTTTTTTCTTACCTGCTCCTCCTTAGTCTTCACATAGCTATACACCCCCTACATAGTGTTCCCCAATAAGTAGCTTGGATACTATTGTGCACTAAAAGCACCAAGGATGAGATACCATTAATGAAACAGAACTGGATTAGATGACTGGTTCCCAGGTCAGGACTAAATAAGAAGTACTTGAAACTAAAATCGACACTGATGAACACCACAATATTATTGTCATTTCACTTTTTAAGATGACATTTTCTATCCTATTTGTTATTATTAGGTAAAAGAAAAAAAAAGACACACATACATAAGTTTATCTTCTCTCAAGGTAGGGACACACTTGGCGTAAACGCTGCAGATTTTCAGCAAAGATTTAATTGCGGAAAATCTGCAGCGTAATACAGTAGCAGTAGCAGCAGTGTGGATTTGAACAAATCTCATTCACACACAGCATTAAAAAAAAGGTGGAAATGCTGCATTTCCACTGAAAAAAATCGCAAGTGAGAAAAAAAAAGGTATTTTTTTATGTGAAATGAATAAAATAGCTTATACTTACCAACTACCGTAGTCCTAGCAATGTGGTCCTCTCTTCTGAGCGCAGCTCAGCCTCCTGGGATCATGTTTTATCCCATGTGACTGCTGCAGCATATCAAAGGCTACAGCGGTCACATGGACTACAGCGTCATCCCAGGAGGCTGGTCTACGTTTAGAAGAGAGGGATACATCACCTTAACTACGGCCGGGGTAAGTATAAACTTTTTTTATTTTTATTGGTGCAGGATTTCCTCAGTGGACAAGCTGCCCGAAAAATCACACCACAATTTGGTGTGGTTTTTGGAAGGAATTCCCTGCGGCTACCAGGAAGGATACGCTGTGTACTTTTACGCAGCGTATCCACCTAGTGTGTTACTACCTTAAGATCCATTTAGATACCCGATACTGGCTTGAAATTGAGAACCGATTGATAGAGCACATCGGTCTGCGCTCGTTAGCTCCAACAATAAGGAGCAATCGTCATTAATGTATGGGGACAATGAATAGTTATTACAATCGCTCGTCCCCATGCATTTGCATCATGTCGACAGCACGTCTCTGTTTACACAAAGAGATGTGCTGCCAACTAGCAACCAATTTTTGGTTCCCATAAAAAATGTGATCAGCCGATAAGCAAGCATTTGCTCATTCATCGGCTGATCTTTACTCTGTTTACACAGGGCAATGATCAGGAATCAGCATTCGTTCAACTGATCATTGGCCTGTGTAAAAGTGCCTTTAGAACTATCTTCTTAATACACAGCAAGGCAAAACAAAACCGCCTGGATGTTTGCAGACAATTATGCCTCACTGGGGACAGAAGCGTACATTGAAATCATAGGGCCCCATAGCAATAGTCAGAATTGGGCCCCCACCGTCACTACCATTAATCATCACGCTGTAGACCATACAGCACTGATCAGACGACTTCAGAGGCAGAAGAAATATTTACATTTAGTGACTCACACTTCTCTGACTTGAGTCGTTCACTTTTCTACTCCATCTGGTACAGACCGCCATGACTACTTCTCCCGACCACGACTTCTGCGCTGCAGAATTTACCGCCTAGAGGATCTTCTGCTCCTAACGTTTGCAGAAAATTCTTAGACTGTGCCCCTCAAAATAACAGTCACATATAGCACCTGAAAATAAAAATGCCCCATGAATTATAAATGTTCCATAATATGCCCCCTAAATACAAGATACCCCACAATGTCCCCTAAATACAAAATGTCCCAGAATTTGCCCCGTGAATAAAAATATGACCCACAATGTGCCACCTGAATAAAAAAATATACTCCACGATATGCCCCCTGAATAAAAACTGCACAATACTGTGCCCCCTGAATTAAAAGTGCCCCACACTGTGGCCCCTGAATGAAAACACCCTCTAGTAAGAAATTGAATAATTACCTGCCATTACCCTCACAGTGTGAATACACCATTAGGATAGCACCATCACCTCCATGACTCTTTAACGCTCATTAGCATAGAGCTTTCACCGTAAACGCTGATTTTATAGGGGCAATGTTTGGAAACAATGCCAGGTCATATACTCCGGCATGGTGGCGGTATAAGAGGCTAAAACGATCAACAAAGTAATGTTTTATCTATTTTATTTATATTAATACAAAACTGCGTGGCTCTAACAACAAATAACCGATGTTCATAGCCACGTCAAGATTGCCATTACAATCAATCACTATATATTGACCAACACATATTATATTCCTGTTCATTGTTCCAATGCATACATTGCTCCGTTATGGCTAAATAACAACATATAGATGAAGTTCTAAGTTGGCAATATTGCTTTTCTGGATAGTGTGAACATTTCCTTTGCCAAGACATCCATAAATATTATACAGTACATTTGAGATGTAATATTGTAATAAATGGGATTTACAAAGACATGCCATTCACATAATGAAGCTGAAAACGTCATGATTTTCAGGGCATGTTGTGTATTTTACAACAAAACGTCCCATTTTAATTTCGTCCCAGATTTATTACTGATTTTTGCTATTGAAGCCAATGTGGCATAAAAAAACGAATTTAAAAAAGTAAAATGCAGTTTTTATATGCCGTGGAAATGTAAACAAAAATAGCCTCTGCCAAATATGTAAAATTGACTGATATGGCCAGTTTTTCACGTTATTACGCTATCTCATTACACATCTAATCTCCTCATTAAGAAAGGAATTAGGTAGTGTGGTGCTTCTAGGGAAATCAATTAAAATTGATTAATCAAAGAGAAAACAGCTGTGCTATAAAAGAGAAACAGAAGAGGAGTTCTCAAGCCATTCAACAATAATATAACAAAACGTATGGACTAAACAAAACAACCAAATGTGTTACACAAACTCACTAAGTAAGTGGGAACTTATCAGCACAGGGTACAGGTTTATAGAGGATTCTCCTGCAAGTTACTGAAAAAAGGTGAATTTAGTGCTTAAGACCATATTACCCTTTAAAGGTATATTCACATGCAGCAGATTTGTTGCAGAAATTTATTAAACTGTCCCATTCTTCTGAATGGGGCTTGCAGATGCATTAGGCCAGGATCACACACAATTTAATGCTATGTTCACTCAGGGCGGATAAGCTGGTTAAAAGCACAAAGCCAATCCGCCCTGGGCGCAGTGGGGAATTCCGGCTGAAAAACAGCACCAAATTGTGGCTGCTGTGGAAAACTGCACATAAAATAAAAAAGTTTCATACATACGTAGCCATGGCAAAGCATTCTTTAGCCTTCCTGCAGACCGGCCTCCTGTGATGACGTTTCTTCGTCTGGACGAAGAAAAACAGAATTGTGGGTAAGTATAAGATTATTTTTTTCTGTGTTGTGACTTTTGCGGCGGAACCGCTGGTTTTCCGCCGCAAAAATCGCTACATCTGCTATATGTGTCAGATTTTAACTTCCCATTTGATTCAATGGACAAAACCTGCAACAAAAAAGCAACAATTACGCAAATACAATTGACATGCTGCGGATTAAAAAACCGCACCACATGTTCTGAGCGGTTTTTACATTCATTTACGCAGCGAGTGGATGAGACTTGCTCTCATGCAGTGGTCACATTGACTGCAGCTTCATCACAGGAGGCTGGGCTGCATGGAGAACAAAGGGACGTAATTGGCGCAAATTTTTCGTCCGGATATGCGGGAGGAAAATCTCATCCACATGCTGCAAAACATTTATGTGCAGAACTTGACCTGCGGTGCAGACTTTTTAATCCGCATCATGTCAATTTATGATGTGGAATTGTTTCATGTTGCAGATTTTCCCAATTGAGTTAATTGGGGAAGTAAAATTTCGTAACAAATAGCAAAGCTGTGAATTCGCAGCAAAAATCACAAGTAGAGAAAAAAAACAAAACCAGCCATACTCACCTCCCCTTGCATTCCCATAGCAATGCATTAATTCCCCCCTGGTCTCAGTGCTGTCAGCCTCCAGGGATAACGTCTCATCTAATGTGACCGCTGCAGCCAATCACAGGCTGCATTGGTCACATGGGAGAAAACGCCAGCCAAAGAGGGTATGGACTTTTTTTTTATCCCCTCATCAGTTGGCCACAGCGACAAATCTAGGTTAAAGTCCTCACCAAATCAAACACAAAACACAATTTGATGCAGACTTTTGGCCAGAATTCCCTGCGGTATCTGGGTCAGATTTTCTGTGGAGTTTTCTGCAGCAAATCTGACCCATCTGAACATACCCTAAGAGTTTAAACCATTTGTAATGAAGGGGGTAAGGAAACAGACAAGTGAGCCCTAATCTACCCGCCAGTCAGTCCCTGCCTACTTGCAACGACCCGCCCTAGGCGACAGGGTACAACTGGGCGACGGTCCCTACGCTCAATAAGTGCACGACAGACAAACAGACAAGGGTACACAGAAGCAAGGGAAAAGGGGCAGTTGCCCACGGCAACACCGTGAACAACAAGAGTGGTGAACGAGCCGAGTCAAACCAGGAGTGTACGAGGTACCAAACGCAGAGCAGGAGAGAAGTGAACAAGCCAAGTCAAACCAGGAGTGTACGAGGTACCAAACGCAGAGCAGGAGAGTAGTCAGTAAGCCAGGGTCAATATGAAGCAGGGTCAAATGGTTCAAGAAGCTGCAGCAAGGCCAGGAAACAAAACGAGAAGAATCACAAGCAAGGAGTAACAGGAAAGGCAGGTATAAATAGACAGAGGGCGGGAGCTAGCTCCGTCTGGCCAGGCTGTGATAGGCTCTCCCACTCCTAAGCCTGCCATCCTGAGTGGTGGAAGATGGAGTCAGTCTCACAGACATAGAAGCAGGTGCAGACTGATTACCTATGGGCGTGGATACAGAAGCTGTGCCTGGCAGATCCTAAACACCATTGCAATGTTTTTTGTTAGCGAGTATATATTGATTGAATAACCATGTTAGAGGAATACAGGGGAGAATAAGAAAATACTTCCCAATGGTTGCACGTTTTGACTGTATAAGGCCTGATTTACACGAGCGTGTGCGTTTAGCGTGCCTAAAACACGCAGAGGTAGTTAATGCCAAGCCAGCCTACAAATAGGCCTGCTGGCTCAACCCCTGCTTACTGGGAAAACAGGTTTTGCACCTTAATTGCAGCCTCTGCAGAAACCCCAGTGTGTGTTTCACCAGTTGACACGTTTTTGGAGTTGCAAGGCACAATTATGCCTTCTCAGTCGCTGGCACGTGTGCTTCTTGCGTGGATGATTTTGCGTCGTTTTGGCGAACGGCGACCCATGCTGCAGCACCAGACGCGTGGAAGAAGTCGCATTTGGGTTCATCCACTTGTGGCCCAACGAACCTCCAAAGGGCATTTTCATGCTCTCTATGAGTACTTACGTCGTCACCCCGAAAAATTTCAAGCGTTCTGCCACATGTCTGTGTCCACATTTGATCTTCTGCTTGCGCAGATTCGCCCTGGAATCACCTACCAGAATACCAACATGAGACGCTGCATTTCCCCAGAGGAACGCCTGCTTGTGACCTTGAGGTATGTGTGCACTTGCAATTACTTCTTCAAGGACGCTGTATGTGTTACAAGTCCGCCCTAACATGTGTTGTTTATTGGTTTGGTTTTCTCTTGCCTTTAGATTTCTGGCCACAGGCAATAGTTACCATTCGTTACATTTTGAGTTTCTTTTGGGAGTGACCACCATTTACTTCATTGTGACATCCACCTGTGTTGTGCTATGGCAGAGCTTAAAGACCACGGTCATGCCTCAGCCCACGGCAGAACAGTGGCTACGAATTTTGGAGGGATTTCTTCGAGCAACTCAATTTCCTAATTGTATTGGTGCCCTAGACGGCAAACACATTCGTGTGAAGAAGCCCCATAGCAGTGGCTCGCGATACTATAACTACAAACAGTTTTTTTTCTATGGTATTGTTGGCCTTGGCGGACACAAATTATTGTTCCACAATTGTTGACATAGGCTCATATGGAAGCTCTGCAGATGCCCGCATATTCCGTTCATCAAGAATAGCGGGCCACCAATCCCATATGTCATCGTTGCGGATGAGGGGTTTGCCCTGACAAGGCAAGTAATGCGGCCTTTTGCAAGAATGGGCTTGGATAAGCGTCGCCGCATCTTCAATCTCTGCCTATGCCGAGCTCGAAGATGTGTGGAATGTGCCTTTGGCATTATGTCGAACAGGTGGCAGGTCTTTCTGTCTACAATGCAATTGTCCCCGCAGAATGTGACACGTGTCATACAAGCGTGTGTAGTTCTGCATAACTTCTGCCGCATTCATGATCAGGAGCCGCACCATGGGGGCTTGATGTAATTTAAAGGGTTGCATATTTTTTTGTTTTTTCTGTCCACAGGTCCAAAGTGGCCAGTGTTTGTTGTTTTAGGTTAGGGGCGTGTATTGTTAGGGACTCGCAATACATGCAGACCCTTGACGTTGATTGCGAGCTTACATCTGTTGGGGTTTCATCGTGCCATTTGCCATTCCTGAAACTGTTTTCATGAGAATGAATTATGGTTGGCCAAAATTTAGGCTACTCAAATCGCGACTGTCCCTTGTGTGGCTATTGTCACATGACAGCATGCCAACTTTCACATCTCTTGCAAACAATGGCAAACCCCTAAAGATGAACTAATACCTCATAGAACATGTGCAAGAATTTTGGGCCAAGCCCAGCAGTGTGTGAGTGTACAGTAAAATAAATTTGCGGAATCATTGTGTGGAGGGGTGTGAAAAAAAAACACCACGCAATTGCAACTCTCAAAAACCTGGTTTTACTGTTTAGAATGCACAGCAAAAAAGGGGTGCGAAGGAACACAACAGAAGAAAATAAACTACACACCAACATGGTTTAAAACGTATGTGGGCAGACTATAGAGCCCTTCACTAATGTGCGTTGCTCCGCACAGCACACAGGCACTTTTACTTACAAGTGCTGGTAGTGGTGGCCCGGGGAAGAGTATGCGGGCATTTCAGCACCACTATGCTGGCCATGGAGCTGCTGAGGATGTTACTCTCCAGCATAGTGGTGCTGATGATGGCCCTGGTAACTTGGTCCAGGGAAAGGGGGAGCCATGGGTCGGTAATAAGGGTGAGGCCGTGCGCTGGGGGTGGGTGGGTTTTTATGGGGCTGGGAAATTGGAAGTGGTGCTAGCCACGGGGAATCCGCGCCACTGCCCGATAGTTGTGAAGCAGTGGTGCGGATTGTAACGCACTCGCGCTGCGCAAAATTCACGCACTGTCTGCACTGCCCCATAGACTAATATAGGTGTGTACGACAGGCGTGAAAAGCACGCGCGTCGCACGCGCGTATATTACGCTCGTGTAAATGATGCCTAAAGCTGGTCTCAGTCGATGGCGCCAATTTTGGCAAGGTCTAATGTCTATGGGGACAGATATTCCCCCAAATTCTGCTCTCAGGAGAAACAGATCTGATAGGTTGAGCTTTACCTGCCCAAACCTATTGTTTTCCCCATAGATAAGTGATGCCAGAGGTGTCTGGTAGTTGCTAATCTCCATGTACTATTAAAATAACACTTGCCCATCTTAAAATGCATGTTAATGGTTAAGTAGTGTATAACTGCCACTGAAAATCACTTCCATTCACTTGAGTGGAACTTGCAGAAATCCATAGACCTGCTGCAGAAACAACCACATTCAGATAAATGGAACTTATGAAGAGTCCAAGATATGTCTGCAACAAAATCTGCCCTCTGTAAAACCCTAAGGCTGGATTCACACAAGCACATTACGTCCGTAATGGACGGACGTATTTCGGCTTCAAGTCCCGCACCGAACACACTGCAGGTAGCCGGGCTCCTAGTATCATAGTTATGTACGATGCTAGGAGTCCCTGCCTCGCTGCAGGACAACTGTCCCGTGCTGTAATCATGTTTTCAGTACAGGACAGTAGTTCCATGGAGAGGCAGGGACTCCTAGCATCGTACATAACTATGATGCTAGAAGCCCAGCTCCCTGCAGTGTGTTCGGTCCGGGATTAGCGGCCGAAATACGTCTGTCAATTACGGACGTAACATGGTCGTGTGAACCCAGCCTTAGGGGAAAAAACGCAGCGTAAACGTCAATAAATTGACCTGCAATTCCATGCTGCGTTTTTGTTAATTTACTGTTGCGAGTTTTCTCCATTGAATTCAATGGGGATGCAAAACCCGCAACAGAAAGCCAAGCGTTGCGAATTTTGTGGAGTATTTGCATCAATTACACCGTAAAAATCGCAACGCCAAAAAAAATCATGCTTACCTAGAATGCCCTCCTTCTTGCTGCAGTCTCCAATCACAGGCTGCAGCGTCACATGGCCTGCAGCGTCATCATAGAAGGGCGGAGCTGACGTCAAAGGATGGAGGGGTTAAGTATGAGCGCTTTTTTACGAAGCGGAAATTCCATCTGAAAAAACGCACCACTATGTGCTGTGGGTTCCAGGTCGGATACGCTGTGATTTTTACACAGCGTATCCGATCCATGGGATCCCGGCCTAAGGCTGGCGTAGTAGGAATTTCCGCAACCAAATTATGTGCGGAAATTCCGCAGCATTTACAGTAGCAGCAAAGTGAATGAGATTTGAACAAATTTCATGCACACGCTTCAGAAAAAAAATCTGCAACGAAAATGTTCAGAAATTGACCTGCGGTGCAGAATTTAAATCCGCAGCATGTCAATTTACTCTTCAGATTCATTGCTCTTCTGTTGCGGTTTTTCCCCATTGACTACAATGCTGATGTAAAACCCGCAACAGATCGCCAAATGTAACAATTTTTACGGCAGAAATGCTGCAATTGCGCTGCAAAAAGTTGCAAATAAGAAAAATAACTTTTTTGTGTAAAATGAATGAAAAAGTGTATACTTATAGCTCAGCCGTTGTCATAGCGACACTTTCTTCGGTTGTCCATCCAGACCGGCCACCTAGGATGACGTTTCATCACATGTGACTGCTGCAGCCAATCACAGGCTCTAGGTCGGATACGCTGCGTACTTTTACGCAGCGTATCCGACCTGTGTGAAGCCAGCCTAACTGTATACATCTGCCACAGATGCAACATGTGTGTATCATTTTTTTTTAGGCTTTTGGAGGCATGCTTCAAGATCGAGTACACAACTATAGGAAACTGATAAAAGCCATTAAAGAAAACGCATCTCACTACTTACTGGTAGCTGTAAAATAAATCCTAGAATATATCAGTATAAACTGGAGCCGGAAGAATATGATACTGGCTAAAGATTCACATACATAGCTGGTTTTACATAAAAGCTTAAATTTGGATTGGCAGATGCTACTCTGTAATTTTGTAAATGGATGAAGGTCAGTGCTCAGAATAAGCATACCTGCTTTAAGTCATCAACGTCATGTATTACTTCAGAAATTGTATACCAAAAGCATTTAAACACAGCATATTTATTCTAGAACAATGCACTGAATTAGACTTTGAAGCTGAGAAACCATTAACATGAAATAGTGGCCAAACAAAAATTGTATATTATGAACATTGTACATGACAATGAAAAAGAAGCAAAAACCATACACAAACCCAGTCTTGCTTATAGAGAAGATTTTATAGCAGTCCTTCGGATATGAAGGTGAGGAGGATGACTAAGTTATTACTCCATACATATTTACAATGCTCTCCATGCCAGTCAAACTCAAGCACTGAGCCGTGATTTCTTAGTGTTGCTTTACAGCGGAAAATTATTATTTTTTCAATATTGGCATGTTTTACTAAACTCTGATATCGAAACAAAAGGCATAATCCACTGTGGATATCAGTGGAAAGGTATGTTAATCTAGGAACACATGTAGTCTGGAAGTACAAAGTCCCATACGGTCTTATATAAGAGTGTGAATTTTATATACAAGACACTACTCAACTCTGATTTTGCATCTGACATGATGTATGTAATTTTATACGTATAATCAATGGTCAAATCTGACCTTAGAATTGTGCTATTATGTAAGGATTTTTTAAATAAAGTATTTTTGTTTTGATTTTTATATAATTTTTCACATTTTTTTTTAATTTTAGTCGTTTGTAGCAAGTTCACACCAAAAAACCCCCCAGAAAAAGCCTACCACAGATTTAATTAAGAAAACATATAAACCATACTTTGACTGCTCTCTTGGTGACCAAGACAAGAACTTGACGTCCGACATTTCTTGCATCAGCTCTGCTTAGTGATGCAGGTGAGGCTCCATGCACACGACCGTAAAATCGCCCGTAATTACGGTCCCATTCAGTTCTATTGGCCGCGGACACCTTTCCGTATCACTACGGATGGGTGTCCGTGCCATAGAACTGTGCCGGGAATTATGGAGCATGTCTATTTTTTTGTGTTTTACAGGCCGTGCTCCCATACTTTGTATGGGAGCACGGCTCAAAAATGCGGGCAGCCGTCAGCAGCCGGCCATGCATGTTTGTTGCATTATTTGCTCAGTGATACAGATAAGGCTGTCCCATAATCTTCAGTGTCTTCTATGCTTGTCAGAGGAGGAGAATGCCATCGTCAGCAACCTCTCTGCTTGTCACAGGAGATGCTGAGCACGCACGATGACATTATTCTCTGACAAGAGAGGACAATACTTCTTAAAGATCCAGAGTTTGATGATAAGTTGAATGACTGTGAACTAGCTGCATGGACTTCTTTTAAAGCTGTGGTTTATGGATTTCTAGATAACAAAAACGAGGACAACTATGTCTTTATCATGAAAGATCTGCTGGAGAACTACAAGTATCTGGCGTGCAGAAGGTCTCTTAAAATCCACTTTCTGCTCCCGCTTCTACACTTTTGCCCCAAAAACGTGGGTTTGTAAGTGACGAACAGGTTGAACGCTTTCACTAAGACAATCTTACCATGGAGCACCACTGCCAAGGTCGCTGGGTTCCTGCTATGATGGGTGACTACTGTCAGTTTTTTACAAAGAGACCGAAGGAACTCATTATAAAAACGGAAAGATTCTACTTGAATTTCACCAAGTTTAAACCTATTGCAAGTAAATTTTGTATATTCCCTCTCAACGACTTTTAAACTTTTATTTCAATGTATATATTTCTGTAACTTTAAGTTTGATTAAATGACAACTAAACTAGTGTTTCTATTAAATGTTTCATTCAAGAAAACAAAATGTGACTTTTTCACTGGATCCAGCACCCCAAAATTAAAATCACTTTTTATGACAGATGCATACAAAAAAAATCATTGTTGTGTAGAGTAGTGCTATTTGCAGAACCAAGTTGTGTTCCTTACAATGGATGGAATTATCAGGATGTCAGAAGATATCCAATTCCCAGTAGATCATAACAGGATATCCTCAATAACGTTCAGTTATTCCCAAATGTATTTGTAGTTCAATAAACTAGATTAATGTCAATAGACTAATGATTTTTAGGGGTGGGAAAAATAAACCCACCACCCTGCACTAATGAAGATAGCAGAAACTTTAGGAGTTGCCACATCAACAATTTGATACATTCTTAAGAAGGAGTGCATTGGTGATCACAACACCAAAGGCCCGGAAGACCCACAGAGACTACTAAAGTGGATGATCAATGAATTCTTTCCTTGGTTAAGAAGAACCCCTTTACAACATCTAGCCAAGTCAATAACACACTCTGGAGGAGGTTAGCGTAGCATTGTCAACAATTAAGAGACATCTTCATGAATGTAAATACAGAGTTTATTTCAAGATGGAATCCACTGATAACACTCAATAACAGAAAGGCCTGACTACACTCTACTAGAAAACTTTTAGAAAGTTAAAATAAAAAAATTCTGAGCTGTCAAAATAAAAAATTTCAAAGAATTAGCCTCCATTTTCATTCAATATAATAAAGAGGTTGTCCTGGTCTAGGATCTACCTTTTTCCAGAAATAGAACCACTCTGTGTCATGGGCTGTGCAATTTAGCCCCATTGACTTGAATGCAATCGAGCTGCAATACCAGACATAGTCCATGGACAAGAGTGTTGATGTTTCTGGGGGAAAAAGCAGATCCTTTTAACTAATTCCATACAACCATTTAATTTCTCATTATCTTAGTCTCAAAAATAACTGTATTCTGAAATCGTGGTCCAGTTTCCTGTCCGACATTTATTGAACAGATTGTGAAAGTGGAATTCTTGGTCATTTAGGAAAACAGACAAGAAACGGATTAGTGGCAGATAACTTTATTTTTATCTGTGGATTGTTATGGATAGGAAAAAGGACAAAAAAAGGATATAAAACTATAATAATGGTAAGTCCCATTTCCAAAATGCCTTTCTGTAGGGTCACCTATCTGTTGAAAGTCGATATTTGTAAGATTTTTTTTCCAACCCTGATGATTGACCCATAGCAGTCAATTGACATGTCTGTTACCTACTGTAAAATCTAACAATCGCCAGAATGTACTTAAAATGTCCACATCACATCAGACTGAAGATTGCTTTGTAATGTAAAAAAAAAACCCTCACAAAATGTCTCTGAAAAGATTCAAGTCAGTGTCAAGCGCAGTAAGGACAACAATAATTCTACTTTGCTAAGTATACCTTGTACATCAAGTCCTTCACTTCACTTTATGCTCTGCTTTATCACATTTCTATTGACAATAAATAGAGAAAATACATTTAATTAACATCAATATGGCATAATCTGTGACCTTAAACTGTGGCAAAATTATTTTTTATTATTCAGAAAATTAAGACCATGATGCTTTTCAGTAGGACACGGCTTTCAGTCTAGAGAATGCCTTTTTTCCCCTCTCATGGAGGAAGTAGTGGAAGGGAAGTGGCAACTCCTGAGCACATTACATGCGGATGTGTTGAAAGGTTCCTTTTAAACTAGTAATGTTATGTAAGTTTTAGGTTTGCCACCCCACTGACTTATCTTGTCCAGTCTTCCAATGCATGTCCAGCAAATTTTTTTAAGGGAACCTGTCACATTGAACATGATGTCCTATCCGAAGGCAGCATGTTATAGAGCAAGAGCTGGCTGTACTGTGAACCGTTGCTACAAGTGTGTCGGCGATTCACAGTACGACCATATAAAAAAATAAAGTGGAACCATCACTCGTACGAGCGACGTGTCCCCTTCAAAACAGCTGATCGGCGGGGGTGCAGGGAGATGGACCTCAACCAATCAGGTATTTATAGCCTATCCTGAGAATAGGCCATCAATTTCTAAGGACTGGAAACCCACTTTAATGTTATCCATGAGCTGGGCAACTTGAATTTTCCTACTTTTACATGGTTATATTGACTTTACCAACTTTCTACATGTTCTACGTCACATATTTTTACTGGTTTAGGGGATTGTAATTATTATTATATAATTATAAATTTTTTATTATATGGCTCAGAATAGTGAAACGGTGAATGGTGGTGGTCTACGATAAGAATGTGTAGCTATAACTTCTTTTTATTTATTCTAAATAGGTCCAGTATTCTGCTGCCACTAGAGGGAGCTCACAGCATAGAGATTTATACAGTTCCCATTGAACTCAATAATAAATTAGTATCCGGAGCTGCCCCTAGTTGTGATACAATGTTTTCTCCTGAACTGCTCATAGGGGAGTTTAAAGGTACTAGGAACCACCCCCCCCCCTCCTAAGTTTGCCAATGCACATCCCTAATGTCAAGTACAAAAATCCCACTCCAGGTATCCTACCTGTCTAATATATATATATATATATATATATATATATATATATATATATATATATATATATATATATATATATATATGCATATATGATATGTTTGTTGAACATGCCAGTTTTGCTTCAATCTACAGAAAATTATATAAATAATGACTTTTTATTTGATTTTTTTTATTACACTTATATTCCGGTGCATAAATCATACAGGATGATGAGTATGCATGCAATGTAGTGTCATTAATATTGCCATTTTATAATACTATTAGAAATCTCCAAAAATGAAATGTCTATGCTTTCAAACCCATTGACATCAGTCACCTTACACATTTACAGCTGATCCAGGATCATGTTACTCTTCTCTTCTTCAGACAAAAAACTCAACAGTTAAGAGACTTAAAGGCATTCACAAACAGCGCAGGTTGTTACACTGGCTGCAAGAAAAGCAATTACACGAGTCTCCCTGAAACTTTATCCTGCATCTCTGATATCAGTCGAAACAGTATTATATAACATGCTATTGATGGAGAAAAGTTTTGTCATTATTAATAGGAGAACATGTGCATAGAAACAACGGAAAAGATGAATGTTCTGCTTGCTGGTGTCGGGAAACGGATAATTATGTCCTTTCAATAAACAAGAGTAGTTTCTGGTGGGTTAATCAAAGAAGACTATGATAAAAACATAGGAAATATGGACAGCAGTGCTTACAGCGGATTTGTGGTACTTTGTAGAACATCCTTTTTTAATTACACAATAACTAATTCAACACTGACTGTATATATTATAGACAATAGCATAAGTTAAAGGACTGTAACAAAAAACATTGGCAAGTTTATCTGAAAAGACTATTTCAAAACCCTTTTATTATTGCGTTATTGTCTAGTAGAATATCAGGACTTTATATCCATGGAAAGAACGGGCTGTCTTGTCCTTATAATAGGGCTCTGATTTTTATATAAGACTTTTAGCATCAGTGATTTTAGCAATGAACCATAAAATTTGCTTGCTTTGCAGATACTCTTTGAAGCGTAACATCACAATTTCAGAAGCAGATTTCAAAGAATTAGAATTATCAAAGGCGAATATGCAAACTGTCAAAACTATTGGCCACAAGAACAATAATTTAGGTGGAATGAAAACTTACATACAATAGCACTTAAGACGTAGCAGTTCATGTCCTAAACATTTCTAAAAATGCAATACATGTTAGAGACCGATATATCACTCTGTATTCTGAAATATATTGTAAGTGTGAGCACAGCTGTAAACCATTCTATGTTCTATTGGTAAACAATGATTTGTCAGCTATCTGGTCACGGTTTTCCTTTGTGAACCGAATACACGGAACCAAAAAGTTAAGGGGGCTTTACACTGGGCAATTATCGCGCAGACAAGCGTTCATATAACGCTCGTTGCCGATAATTGCTCTGTGTAAACAGGGCAGCGATTAGCAGATGAACGAGCAAATGCTCGTTTATCTGCTAGTCGTATCGTTTTGAAAAAAAATAAATATTATCGATTATCGGCCGGTGTAAAAGAGCCTTAACGGTGATGCTACAATGTTGTGAACTAGGTAAATTTAATACAATGAAAGCGAAATTTCGACTTGTAACAAAATTTCAGACTTAAAATGTAAATAAAGTGTTGAGTAACTTTGGAAAACCTGTTCTTTATTGTTTTTGTATTGATATCAAACTATTTCATTTTGTGTTCTCTATTTATATACATAGTTGCTTTCAATATTCACTCAAAAGTCACCTTTTTTTATTTGTTCCAGACAGAAGTTCAGCTCTATTCCGCTGTCTGACATGTGCTCTAACAGCTTAGGCTTCATGCACATCTGCGTCCGAGGCTCCGTTATTGTGTCTAGTAAAATCATGCACACGAGAAGGAAAAACGACGAAACCTATTAAAGTCAATGGGTTCCGTCGGCAATCGGCGGTGTCCGTTGTGCAACGGCAACGGGCGGTGTCCGTTGGTTCCGTTATTCCCTTGTTCTGCACCTTTGATGGAGCAGAGCAACAGAATGACACAATGCAGGTGTGAACCCAGCCTTAGTTGTAAGTGTGTAACGGTCATCTGAGCTCCCATAATGCATTGCTCTTTGGTAATAGAAATCCAAAAGAATTCTAAATCTAATGTCATTAAAAAGTTGTACAAGATTTATGTCATCAACGTTTTTTTGATGACATAAAAAAAAGACTTTGTTTTCCTTTAAGAAGGTATAGAAGATTCACACATTCTTGAATTCATGCCCTAAAGACATATGTTCATGATAGGCTTTAAAATCACATGCTTGTCATATAGAATGGATATAAAAGGTCTACACACCCCTGTTAAAATGCAAGGTTTTTGTCATGTCAAAAAATCAGTACAAGATGAATAATTTCAGAACTTTTTCCACCTTTAATTTCACCTATAATCTGTACAATTGTATTGAAAAACAAACTGAAATCTTTTAGGGTGTAAAAATCAAAAGTAAAGAACAAAAATAATGTGGTTGCATATATATGTACACCCTTAAACTAATACTTTGTTTAATTACCCTTTGACTTTATGACAACATTCATTCTTTTTGAGTAGAAGTCTATCAGCTTGGCACATCTTGACTTGGCAATTGTTGCCCACTCTTCCTTGTAAAAGTGCTTAAAATCTGTCAGATTGCGAGGGAATCTCCTGTGTACAGCCCTCTTCAGGTCACCCCACAGATTTTCAATGGGATTCAGGTCTGGGCTCTGGCTGGGCCATTCCAAAACTTTGATCTTCTTCTTGTGAAGCCCTTCTTTTGTTGATTTGGAGGTATGCTTTGGGCAGTAGTCATGCTGAAAGGTGAGATTCCTCTTCATCTTCAGCTTTTTAGCAGAGGCCTGCAGGGTTTTTTTTGCCAATATTGACTGATCTTCGGAACTGTTCATAAGCCCCTCCACCTTGACTAAAGCCCTAGTTCCAGCTGCAGAAAAACAGCCCCAAAACATAATTCTGCCTCCACCATGCTTAACTGTGGGTATGGTGTTCTTTTGGTGATGTGCAGTGTTAGCTTTGCGCCAAACATACCTTTTGGAATTGTGGCCAAAAAGTTCAACCTTGGTCTCATCAGACCATAACACTTTTTCCCACATGCTTTGGCAGACTTCATAGCCGGGCTTGGATATTTTTCTTTGTTAGAAAAGGCTTCCGTCTTGCCACCCTACCCCACATCCCAGACATATGAAGAATACGGGAGATTGTTGTCACATGCACTACACAACCAGTACCTGTCAGAAAGTCCTGCAGCTCCTTTAATGTTGCTGTAGGCCTCTTGGAAGCCTCAGGGACCAATTTTCAGCTTGTCTTTTCATCAAGTTTTGAGGGACGTCCAGTTCTTGGTAGTGTCACTGTTGTGCCAAATGTAATCCACTTCTTGATGACCGTCTTCACTGTGTTCCATGGTATATCTAATGCCTTGGAAAATCTTTGGTACCCTTCTCCTGACTGATGCCTTTCAACAATCAGATCCCTTTGATATTTGGAAGCTCTTTACGGACCATGTCTTTTGCTGTCACATGCTACAAAGAAAATGTCGGGAAAATCTTAATAGAACAGCTGAACTTTATATGGGTTAACTCAGAATAACTTTAAATAATGGCAGCTATGTACTTTAACATGAGTTTAAATGTGATTGGCTGAGTTTTGTTTTTGTTAAGGTTTGTTTTTGTTTGGCTTTTTCTTTCTTTCTTTCTTTCTTTTTATAATAAACCTCAGCATGTCCTTACTCTTCTTTATATACACATGTATGTATTATTGGAATGTATAATGTTTTATTTTTGTAAACTTGCGGATGTGTACTGCTATTGAATTTTGTTTTAGCTACTGTTCCTGATACATTTTGTACATTCCTATTCTGTAACATCTCTGATGAACCTTATGGTCCAATATCCTACTGTATATTTTCTATTTTGTCAATAAAAAATATGTTTAAAAAAAAAAATGTGATTGGCTAATTCTGAACACAACCACATCCCCAATTATAAGATGGTGTTCACACTTATGCAACCACATTATTGTAGTTTTATTTTTTTTACATGACAAAAACCTGGCATTTTAACAGGGGTGTGTAGACTTTTTATATCCACTGCATGTAAGTTTTATAGATTGCCAGTCTAGGATAGACCATTAGCCATGTTCACACAGTGGACATCCATGCAGACTTTGGTGTGGATTTTCTCATGCACACATCCGTTGCCCATCGTACGGCCGCTAAAGACGGATCCGTGAAACATGGACCGCACACGGATGGCTTCCGTGTGCGGTTTGTTGTTTCCACGGACCAAATGAATGGAATGGCCGAGACTGTTCCGTCAAAAATGGACAGGAGTAGGACCTGTACTTTTTCTGTCAGAACGGCCACACAGTTCCTTTAACCGCTTCCCGACCGCCCACTGTATATTCACGTCGGCATTTGCTGGGCTCTGTGCAGTGCCGACGTGAATTCACGGTGGGTGTTAAAAGCACGATCCAGGTGTCTCAGAGTAGCGCTGACACCCGGATCGCGCTGTTATCACCTACCTCTGTTCCCGGAGATATGATCGGGACCTGATTAGTTCAGGTCCCGGTCATGTGATCGCAGGGAAAGTGTGTTGTAGCAACGAACTGGAAAGTTTGTTGCTATAACAAACTGGAAAGTTTGTTGCTACAACAAACTTTCCCGGGGACCGATTGCGGGTGCTGCAGTCGGTTATAAGGCAGAACCGGGGGCCATATAACAGCCCCCGGGTCTGCCATGCACAGCAGCCTATGAGAACCAGCCGGATGCTGGTCCTCATAAGCTTCCTGTCAGTGTGACTCTCAGCGTCACACTGACAGTTTATAATAAGTTACACTACCTAGGTAGTGTAATGTATTATAGCAGCGATCAGTGCTGCCAGGCTTCAAGTAAAACAAGTAAAAAGTAAAAACAAGTTATAAAAGTTACAAAAAGAAATAATGCTTTTTTTCCTATAATAAGTCTTTTATTATAGGAAAAAAATGAAAATGTTAAAAAAAAGTACACATATTTGGTATCACCGCGTTCGTAATGACCCAACCTATAAAACTATAATATTATTTTTCCCGCACGGTGAACACCGCAAAAAAAATAATTAAAAAACAATGTCAGAATCACTTTTTTTTGGTCATCAACCCTCCCAAAATATAGAATAAAAAGTGATCAAAAAGTCGCATGTACCCCAAAATAATACCAATAAAAACTACAACCCGTCCCGCAAAAAACAAGCCCTTACACCGCTTTTTTGACGGAAAAATATAAAATTATGGCTCTCAGAATATGGTGACACAGAAAAATAAATAATTTTATCAAAGTGATTTTATTGCGCAATCGCCACAAAACATAAAAAACCTATATACATATGGTATCGCCGTAATCGTAAAGTAAAATGTCATTTATACCGCACGGTGAATACTGTAAAAAAATAAATACAAAAAACATTGTTAGAATTTATGTTTCTTTGTCACTTTGCTTCCAAAAAAATCTAATAAAAAGTGATAAAAAAAAATCACATGTACCCTAAAATGATACTAATGAAAAGTACAGATTGTCCCGCAACAAATAAGCCCTCACACAGCTCCGTTGGAGAAAAAATAAAAAAGTTCTGGCTCTCAGAATATGGCGATGCAAAATGTGCAGAGTGTTCCAAAAGCGGATAGGATCAGGCGCCATTTATCAGTGCGACACCGGCCACATATCTGCGGATTATTATTTATTTACCCCATTATTATACCCTCTTATTATGCCCTGATGTACCCCGCACAGCTTACATATACCCCCACATCATAACTGAAATACCAGCAAAACCCCAAACAGTTACCAAGCAAAATCTGCGCTCCAAAAGCCAAATGGTGTTCCCTCCCTTCTGAGCCCCACAGCATGCCCAAACACCAGTTTACGTCCACATATATGACATTTTATATCCGGGAGAACCCGCTCAACATTGTATGAGGTATTTGTCTTCAGTGTCACAAACTGGGCACAATATATTGTGCATTAAAATGGCATATCATTGGAAAATTTTAATTTTCACTTTGCACCATCGGCAGCGCATTAACGCCTTGGCGCACCACGACTTAATAGCATGTCGTGGTGCGAGGGGTTATATATGAAGCGGGCTCACGCGCTGCGCCCGCTCCATATTCTGCAGCTGTCAGCTGTGTATTACAGCTGACACCCGGGACTAACGGACAGGAACAGCGATCGCGCTGTTACAGGAGCCTGTAAAATGACATTATACTGCAATACATTAGTATTGCAGTGTATTGTACCAGCGACCTAATGATCGCTCGTTCCAGTCCCCTAAAGGGACTTTTGGGAGGTTTCCACTGTTTTGGTACCTCAGGGGCTTTGCATATGCGACATGACACCCGAAAACCAGTCCAGCTAAATTTGAGCTCCAAAAGCCAAATATTGTTCCTTCCCTCCTGAGTCCTGCCGTGGGTCCAAACAGCAGTTTATTACCACATATGGCGTATTGCTGTAATCAGGACAAATTGCTTTACAAATTTTGGGGTAATTTTTCTCCTTTATTCATTGTAAAAATTAAACATTTCTATGTTTTTTCAGAAAAAAGTAGATTTTCATTTTCACGGCCTAATTCCACTAAATTCAGCAAAAAAACTGTGGGGTCAAAATGCTAACTATACCCCTAGAACAATTCCTTGAGGGGTGTAGTCTTCAAAATGGGCTCAGTTTTGGGGGGATTCCACTGTTTTGCTTACTCCAGGGAGTTGCAAACGTGACATGGCACTGAAAACCAATCCAGCAAAATCTGCGCTTAAAAATCCAAATGGCGCTCCTTCCCTTCTGAGCTCTGCTGTGGGTCCAAACAGCAGTTTATTACCACATATGGGGTATTGGCGTAATCGGGAGAAGTAGCTTTACAAGTTCTGGGGTGCTTTTTAATCTTTATTCTTTGCAAATATTATTTTTTTTAAATATTTTTTCAGAAAAAAAGTAGATTTTCACTTTCACAGACAAACTCCAATAAATATAGCAGAAGACCTGTGGGGTCAAGATGCTAACTGTACCCCTAGATAAATTCCTTGAGGTGTGTAGTTTCCAAAACCGTCTCACTTTTGGGGGATTTCCACTGTTTTGGTACCACAAGACCTCTTCAAACCTGACATGGTGCCTAAAATATATTCTAAAAAAAGGAGGCCCCAAAATCCACTAGGTGCTACTTTGCTTCTGAGGCCTGTGTTTCAGTCGATTATCACACTAGAGCCACGTGTGGGATATTTCTAAAAACTGCAGAATCTGGGCAATAAATATTGAGTTGCATTTCTCAGGTAAAACCTTCTGTGTTACAGAATTTTTTTTATTACAAATGAATTTCAGCAAAAAAAATAAAATTTGTAAATTTCACCTCTACTTTGCTTTAATTCCTGTGAAGCGCCTAATGGGTTAAGAAACTTTCTGAATGCTATTTTTAATACTTTGAGGGGTGCAGTTTTTAATATGTGGTGATTTATGGGGTCTATCTAGTACATAAGGCCCTCAAAGCCACTTCAGAACTGAACTTGTCCCTGTAAAAATGGCCTTTTGAAATTTTCTTGAAAATGTGAGAAATTGCTGCTAAAGTTCTAAACGTTGTAACGTCCTAGAAAAGTAAAATAATGTTCAAAAAACTATGCAAATATAAAGTAGACATATGGAATATATAAAATAGTAACTATTTTGTGTGGTTATTACTATCTGTTTTACAAGCAGATACATTTAAAATGAGAAAAATCATAATTTTTGCAAATTTTCTCTACATTTTGGTATTTTTCACAAATAAGCAATGAATTTATTGACCAAATTTTTCCACTAACATAAAGTACAATATGTCACGAGAAAACGATCTCAGAATCGCTTGGATAGGCAAAAGCATTCCAGAGTAAGGGCGGGTTCACACATGGCGGAATTGCACTTAAATTCCGCTGCGGACACTCCGCAGCGTTAATCCGCAGCGGAGCCGTTTCTACATTGACTTTCACTTTAATTTAGCAGTGTTCGTTTACACGATGCGTACAATTCCGCTGCGGAGCATAGGCTGCGGAGCGGAATTTGGTGTCCGCAGCATGCTCTGTCTGTTGCGGAGCAGTGGCGGACTCATGGCGGAATTTCTCCATTGACTTCAATGGAGATTCAAAGTTCCGCAATGAAGTCCGCAGCTGTCATGCACATGTCATGTGTGCTGCGGATGCGTCTTGCTTTTTTTACTTGACATTTCTTCATTCTGGCTGGACCTATGTATTTCTAGGTCTACAGCCAGACTGAGGAAGTCAATGGGGCTCCCGTAATGACGGGAGCGTTGCTAGGAGACGTCAGTAAATAGTCACTGTCCAGGGTGCTGAAAGAGTTAAGCGATCGGCAGTAACTGTTTCTGCACCCGGGACAGTGACTACCGATCCCAATATACATGTATCTGTAAAAAAAAATGAAGTTCGTACTTACCGAGAACTCCCTGTTTCTGTCTCCAGTCCGGCCTCCCAGGATGACGTTTCAGTGTAAGTGACGGCTGCAGCCAATCACAGGCCAAGCACAGGCTGCAGCGGTCACATGGACTGGCGCGTCATCCAGGGAGGTCGGGCTGGATGCCGAAGGAGGGACGCGTCATAAAGACAACGGGCGGTAAGTATGAATTTCTTTTACTTTCACTAGGGAAAGTGCTGTCCCTTCTCTCTATCCTGCACTGATAGGGAGAAGGGAAGCACTTTTCCCGCAGTCCGCAGCAGCTAGTCCGCATCAATTTTCTGCACATTTTGTGCAGATCCGCAGCCGTAATCCGCAACCCGGATTAGGTGCGGCATTGATGCGGACAGTTGCGGAGGAATTCCGCCATGTGTGGTCATGCCCTTATTAACACATAAATTGACACATGTCAGATTTGAGAAAATGGGGCTGGTCATGAAGGTCAAAATGAGCTCAGTCTTGAAAGGGTTAAAACAATGGAAGTGTGCATGGCCCCATAGAAATGAAAGTGTCAGTGTGCTATCCGCTAAAAAAAAGCAGGAGAGCACCCTGAAGAAAATAACTGAAGTGGTCATGAGGCCTTAATAGGAAACAGCCCTGTCAGTTCCGTAATTTTCTGCATGCGGAATTAGAAACTGCGTAGCGGGAAAAATAGAAGCGACATCTCACTGTGTGAAAACCGCATTAGCTAGCCACATTTATATTAGCCTCATTGGATGGGACTAATTTGCGTGCGGATCCAGAGCAGTTTAAACTGCAAAACTGCTACAGAAATCTGAGGATTAGCCTCGGATTTCTGCTGTTGATTTTCAGCCAAATCCACGATAGATTTTTCCTCATGAAAAATCCTATGTGAACATTGCCTAACAAATGCAGACAGAGAGGTCAAATGTTTAGATTTTCCATTGAGAAGATGAGAGATATTACATTTGCTTTTGACTTTGTAAATGCATTTTACTGCATTGCACTTTGTGCATATATAAAAGGCCAGTGTAAAAACTGATGACAGATTCTCCTTCACCTATTAGGAAGCCTTTTCACACCTAGTATAGAGGGATGGCAGGGTTCACACCAGATGAAAGATGAGTAACCAATACTGTCTACCTTGCTTTGAAATGAAAGAATAGCTAAAGGCCAATTACTTAAAAAATGACCTGTGCACATTTTCATTTAAAGTAACAAAAGAAACAGCCATATGGCAAAGCATAACAAGTAGAATAAAACTTAATAAAAATGTAATTTCCACAATCATTTAATTGATCAGTTTATATACACACAATCTAAATCAGATAAAACATATTTAGATGATCAAAATGATTAAGGTTTGAAAATGATATTACTGAAAAAATGATTTATGGTATTTTCAATTAAGATACTAGGATTAACATTTTCAATTTCACACACGGACTACATTAGCACTATAGAATACACTGTAGGCCAAAAGTATGTGGACACCTAGTTATTGGGTTCAGGTGTTTCAGCCACAACTATTGCAAACAGGTGTATAAAATCAAGCACACAGCCATGCAATCTCTATAGAAAAACATTGCTAGTAGTTTCGGAGCTCACTACCTTTAAATGTGGCGCTGTCATAGAATGCCACCTTTGCCACAAGTCAGTTTGTGAAATTTCTTATCTGTGAGTTCTGTCTTGCTGCCAATGTTAACAATGCTTACATGTGTCCTAGGCAAAGAGGAGTCATGTCCAGACTTTAAAACAATTGCATGCTCATTTGCTGTCCGGTACAGTGTTAATGCCTAGCATTGTCTCAAACACTGTTTCCCAAACCTGTCTTCAAGGGACCCCAACAAGTCATGTTTTGGGAGAAAACACGTGCTGTTTCTTTAGTGAAATGCATTAAATTACCTGTGCAACATTACGGAAATCCTCAAAACAAGGACTGTTGGGGTTCCTTAAGGACTGGATTGGAAAACACACCTCTAGAACATGTAAGGCACAGCTGAGTAGGCAGTTTTGAGAAAAGAGATTATATAGCTGATCGCTCCTGCGGCCCGGGGCTTCCTCTGGCAATATCTGATTTAGCGCTATAATTGCCTGCTTATTTTTATGTTTTATTGGGCTCAGGAGACAATTGGAAGATCAGATGCTTTATTTGGACATGGACTTCAACCTCCCCTTCCTTTGACAGCACCACGAACGGTAGCAGTCATGATTCTGATGGGATAAAATTACCAGGATCGGTATCTCCCGCCATTTTCTGTAGGAGAGTGGCTATCAAGTAGACATTTTCTTGTAGCTGCACTCATTGGCACAGCTCCTGTGCCCGCGAATCCACTACATTGTACAGGAGGATGCAGAAAGGTGCATACGTGTGATAATGTGGCCAACGGTTAAAAAGCTGTTAATCTAAGACAAAGTGGTCTGTCTGTATGAACAATCTCTTAAATTCATATTTATTTCCACTTTTTCCACTATTTAGGCACAAATGAGAATAAACACATTTCTAAAAGCTCATCATGTGCTGTTAAAAATCTGGCCTAGATTACATTTTCTCTTGTCTCATAAGAATAATTATCATAAACTAAAACTATTACACTGCTACTCATTCATCTATAAGTTTAATAAAATGGTTAAATATTTCACAATTATTCTCCTCTATTGCTATTTGGCCACCCAGGAAAACAAACACACACACAATGTTCTGATATGTGGCAGTTGTATTATGATATATTAAATAGTCCAACTTTGCTTTACTTTCATTTTCGGTGAAGTCACACCAGGTATCACTTTGTCAGTTCTGCTGATTTGCTGAGAAAGATCATGGAGTAATGCCTCTGTATCCAAATAAGCATTGAAGTCATAGATAGTACCATGGTGGCGTAACCAATGTGACTAGCGGTTGGCCATCACAGTCGCATGACATGTTCTCACTATGGATAACACGTCATTATGCAGGTTGTAATAAAAGCAGCTGCTCGGGGGGAACAAGTATCCTGCGGTGAGGAACTGGAGGTAAGTTGTGTACCTTCCTCACCCTCATTAAAATAATCACAATATTCTAAAATAATTATATATTCTAGTTCCTACCGACTGGCATCTAGGGACCTAAATGTAGCCAAGAACACTCCCACTCCCGTCATAGCTTTTGCAAATCTATGTAACACAACGGCCATCATCTTTAATTCCCAAAAATGTGCTTACATATGAAGGTTGGTGAATTTAACTAGAGATAGTGTGTGGGGCACTGGTAAAAGAACATTGTAAATAGCGCCATATACCGTAGTTATAGTTGAATGGCATTATTATTTGGGTACAAGGGTGACAGTGGTATGGGGACACTGTGATGTCACTTCCAGGCAGCTTTGTTTTAAGGGCACCAATTGTGACTGGCAAGAGTTTATCTCTGTGTGTGTGCTTTTGCACTTTTCAATCATCCAACCTCATAACAAACAATGATAAACATTCTGTACATTTGGGTAACCATTAGGGATAGATCATTAGGGCCAGTTCACACAGAGTTTTTTGGCGCTGATTTTGATGCGAAAACTGTGCCGGAATCAGCGCCAAAAAAAATGCCTTATTCACCCCCCATTGATTCCAGTGGAAGGCAGAGGCGTTATTTTTTTCCCGGTTGGCTTCTGGCCACTAATGGAAAAAAAGCGGAATGTCCTTTCTTGCCACTGTTTCCGCCTCTGACGGCACTAGTTTCTGAGAGTTTTTTTCCACGGTCCTTACATTAGCTTCAATAACTGCGGTCGAAAAATGCAGCTAAAAACACGTATATTTCTTCTGCCTGCAAAGAACTCCACGTGAATAGGGCCATAACATGCTACTAGCCTATTTGCAGGCAGCATGATGTTATCTATCAGAAAAGCCTGTTTAGAAAGAACATCAGTAGGTGTGCACACATTGGTTCAGCAGCTTCTTACCTGTGAGTCTGCCACTTACATTTCATTATCTGGGCTCGGTGCCGTCCCAGAGAAATTAAACTATGAAAAAACAAAATAGAAAAAGTTATCTAGGACATATCCAGCATTCATCAGAGTAGAGAAAAATATATCTTTTTATTAATTTAACTATATCAAATAAGGTGAAAAACCATTCCCCAGCATATTGCCTTACAAATGGGTTCAATTAAAATACTTAAGAACGTTGCCTTAATTGAGGGAAAAATTATTCTAAGTACAATTCTGCTTGGCATCTGTGCCAAATAGCATCAAATAATGTGCCTCGATACTAGATACGGTGTATAGAGGGGCTGCAGTCACTCATCAATTAGGAGGGTGGGACATGTGGGGGGGGGGACTGGGCTCATGAATACGGTGGACTCATTATAATGAGTCTGCTTTATCTGTACTATTAAACAACTGACTGCACTTTTTTTTTGCCATTTGGCGCTCGTGCATAATATGCTGCTCTTAAAGGGAACCTGTCACCAGCATTTCACCTATTGAACTTTCCTCACCCCTTGCTGGCCACTGCTGTCAAAAGTTCATTGCCGTTATCCCCTCACTTAAACTCCTCGTCCGATCGCAAATAACGGTCTGCAAACATTTTGCGCCTTTTATGCTAATAATCCGTCAGTCTCGTTTGTTCCTCTTTTATGCCCGCCCACAGCCGAAAAATGGCCTGCCCTGAATGCCAAAATTGTCTCGTCTGAGATAGCGCACATGCGCCCGTCGTGTATGGTCCGATACTCTTCCGCTTCTGTTTTGTCCGGGCCTCAAATCTAGTTACTGCACATGTGCCGTACGGTGTCCCGTTGTGCGCACGCACCAGAACAGGACATCGATACGCAAGCGTGGGATTTCATGTGTGCTGGGAGAGACGAGGAGCTGTCAATCAAAAGTAAGGAGGTAAACTCGGAAAGACTTGAGGAATGAAGATATGACTCTTTTATGCTCATTAGCATAAGGGACAGGAACACTAAAAAATTTAATACTAAAGGTACAGAGACTACTTAGAAGATAATTATAGGTTACATAAAAATTATTTTTCACACACTATCACCAGGTATTGCTGGTTTAATTGGTGAAATGCTGGTGACAGGTTCCCTTTAACCTCTTAACGCCGAAGGACGGATATATCCGTCCTCAGCAGCTGCTAATTCGCGCAGGAGGACGGATATATCCGTCCTGTGATGGCGCGGGTACTGCCACTGTACCCACGCGATCAGCGGCAGGAGCACGCCTGGCTCCTGCTGCAACTGCCGGAATCGAAGCGCGCTCCGATTCTGGCAGTTTAACCCATTAAATGCCGCTGTCAATAGTGACAGCGGCATCTAATGTGTTTGACAGTGGGAGGGAGCGCCCTCTGTCACCCCATCGGCGCCCCCGCAAACAAATCGTGGGTCGCCGTCGGGTTTCCATGACAGTCGGGGGTCTAACAAAGACCCCCAGGTCTGTCTTCTTCAACTGCCTGTTAGGCGATGCCGTAGGCATGACCTAACAGGTTGCCTGTCAGTTTTACACTAACAGGCAATAATGCTTTGGTATACTAAGTATACCAAAGCATTATATATGCGATCGGCACATCGCATAGTGAAGTCCCCTGGTGGGACTAAAAAAAAATATGTCAATCAGTTAAATAAAGTTTGTGAAAAAAAATAAAATAATTACAGTGAAAATCAAATAAAACTTTTTTTTGCCCAAAAAGTGGTTTTATTTAGTAAAAGTGGTATCCCCGCGATCGTAACAACTTGACCAATAAAATGAACACATTAATTAAACCGCCGGATGAACGGCGTCCAAAAAAATGCAAAAAACAACGGCAAAATTCGCTCTTTTCTCCCATTCCCCCCATAAAAAATTAAATAAAAATTAATCTATAAGTCCTATGTACCCCAAAATAGTACTAATGAAAACTACACATTGGCCCGCAAAACTCAAGCCCACATAGGGCCACATTGACGGAAAAATAAAAACGTTACGGCTCTTGGAATGCGGCGATGCAAAAACAAGTAATTTTTTTCTAAAAGGGTTTTTATTGTGCAAACGTAGGAAAAACATATAAAACCTTTACATATTTGGTATCCCCGTAATCGTGCCGACCCATAGAATAAAGTTAACATGTTATTTACGCTGCATAGTAAACGGCGTAAATTTATAATGTGAAAATCAATGCTGGAATAGCTGCTTATTTTCAATACTCTCCTAAAATAAAGTTAATAAAAGTTAATCAATATATTATAAGCATCTAAAAATGGTACAATTACAAAATACAACTCGTCCCGCAAAAAACAAGCCCTTATACGGCGATGTCGACGGAATAAGAAAAAAGTTATGACTCTTGGGATGCGACCGTGAAAATACAAAAAATAATCCTTTGTCATTAACGTGCAAAATGGCCTGGTCATTAAGGGGTTAAGTAGCTGGTAGATGCTATAACCTGGTTAAAATGCACATGGTTACTA
Organism: Rhinoderma darwinii; assembly: GCF_050947455.1. NCBI lineage: Eukaryota > Metazoa > Chordata > Amphibia > Anura > Rhinodermatidae > Rhinoderma > Rhinoderma darwinii. The sequence goes on along the minus strand of NC_134688.1, from coordinate 295,173,652 downwards.
GAGAGCAACCATGTGTGTGGTTCGGTAGGGTTTCATTTATGTGGCATTCATGCGTTATATTTCACAGAGGAAAAAATATTTCTCTTGATATATTTTTAGCATACAATTTGTAGTCAGTGCTGTATAATCAGCCTCAATATAATTAACCACTAAACCTGAACTTGGATCAAAGTCATCGATTCACTTCATGAGGCATGGAATAATTACTAGTGGCATCATTAACATTAGTAGCGTATTGTCTTCAATAAAAGGTGATTCTAAAATGCCCAGGTTGATGCCTATAATGTCTACATCAGAGCTAATGACTCGTTCCAAATATAAAGTAAAGGATACAAGTGTGATGCTTCATTGAAGGCAAGACGTTACAGGTCTGGCCTCACAAGCAGCATTTATTAGTGAAAAATAAATTAACTTTTCTATATTTAAAGCAAACCTTCAGCCTCCTGGTAAAATCAAGACATGATTTCCACTATTCAGGAACTTGTAAGCAGAGAGGGAGCAAATAATACAAATACCTCCTCTCGCCCTAAGCCAGTAGTCTAGGAGGTTGCTTAGATAGTTACAATTCCTACACTACGTGAAGAAAAGCGGTGTATATGCATGCTGTGCGGGGAATGCCGGGAAGAAAAGGTTCAAAATGCTGTTACCATATATACAGTTTATACATTTAATAACTCTAAAACCTCCCCATTTCTTGATCCAAGAAGACATGAACCGCACATCTACTTGTTATACAATGACCTATTGCTGCAAAGCCCCATTTATAAACATGAACATGTGGTTCTTAGTAAACATTTTGATTAAAGTGTATAAGCCCACTGTCATTTCACGTTAAACTCTTTTAAGTGGGTCCCTACTCTATTAAATGCAGCACCGCATAACAGTCGCCGCCACAACACCGCACCTGCGGGGGGAGCAAACCCCGAAGCCCAACTGAATCCCTCCTGCCGGGCTAAGCCAGCTTGGCTCTGCATCATGTTTATTAATTTTGCTTAGCAGCAATAGATCAATGAATAAAAAGTGGATGTGCAGTTCATATATTTTTCTCCCTTGTTGAATTAGCCTTTTTGTCTTGCCTTGGTATCAGTTCTCCACCTACAGGAGACTGCATAAGGCTGGATTTTTTGGGCATTTTTTTTGGGTTGAAGAACACGCATTGAGAATTATGTAAGTTTATCTATCAAAGCAAAAAAAAAAAAAAATGCAAGTTAAAAACGCAACAAAAATTTAGTTAAAGGCTCTGTCACCACATTAAAAGTGCCCAATCTCCTACATAATATGAGCAGCGCTGTAATGTAGATAACAACAGTGTTTTTTATTTTGAAAAATGATCATTTTTGACCATGTTATGAGCCATTTTAGATTTATGCTAAATACTTTCTTAATGCCCAACTGGGCGTTTTTTAACTTTTAACCAAGTGGCGTTGTAAAGAGAAGTTTGTGACGCTGACCAATCAGTGACCAATCAGCGTCATACACTTCTCTCCATTCATGTCCATTTATACTCTGCACAGCATGATCTTGCGAGATCACGCTGTGCTGTCACATACACCCACATTAACTTTACTGAAGTGTCTTGAGAGTGAATAGACATTGCCTCCAGCCAGGACGCGATGTCTATTCACACTCCCGACACTTCGGTAAAGTTCGTGTGGGACTTAATAGCTGCACAGCGTGATCTCGCTGTGCTGTCATTCATAGCGTGATCTCACGAGATTACTCTGTGCAGCACTTAAGTCCCACACAAACTTTACCAAAGTGTCAGGAGTGTGAATAGACATCGCGTCCTGGCTGGAGGTGATGTCTATTCTCTCTCAAATTCAAAAAGCGGTTGTCTACCGACAAAAAGATGCCCTGTTTTCCAACTATTATGAAAAAATAAAAATAAAAAGTCTTTATTAGATTTGCAAAGGACAGACTACATGAAGTTTAAAAGTTAATGTCCATTTCTGACAACTGTCAGCATAGTGCCAGATGCAGTAACTCTGTATTAGAAAGGGTAAAGTGCCACAACCACAGAGCACTCCATCCAGTGAATTGATAGTTAAATTCTAAAGTTGCAATAGGACAATTATTAAAATGAAGGTAGAAGCCCCCCCCCCCCCCGACATGTTTCGCTACGATGTAGCGTCTTCAGGGGTATCGGGACCAATGACAGCGAGCGGCGGAGTCAGCCTAATTATATATTCACTGCAAGTCTCTTACACACGTGTCTCCAATCAGTCTATGACCTATCATGAGAGGAGTAGAGGACCAAGCCTCCTCCTCTGTTGATACTAGCTATACTCGTAATTTGCTTCAGGTACCCCCCAGGCTACAGTTTAGTAAGCGACATAGGAGTTCATATCTGTCCTAGTTCTATTCACTGCTTATTTTCTATTCCATCTTCTTTTGTCATTCTCATAGAGCTGACTCAGAAGGTTGGGTTTTTATCTGAACTTGAAGACTGAAATATACTTACCCCCTTTTATCTACACATGTCCTTTTAGATGACCCCCATGTGTGTCCGGCACATAGATTGACCCTGTTCACACTACTCTAGTATACCTTGCGGTTATTAGTCTGCGCAAAGAATTGGATACCTATCGGCAGTCTTTAACATCATGTCACATAATGGTTTTATTTATTCTAATATCGGCACATTTACCCATAGGCATATGGACAGCCCTCTCAGATCGCGGTAATTTTACAGTGCTAATTGGTGCAACTGTTTGTGATGTGATCGATTTTCTCACTGCATCCGAGTGTATAAGCTCGGCCTTCTATTTACTGCTGTGAATCTGGGAACCGGTTTGGGAACTGGTTTGCATCACGGCAATGTTATAGTGCCGTGTATAGGGATTTCTGTCACCTTCAATGACTACACTGCGCGTGTGCGCTTGAGTGGTGTTCACTGGTCGCTCTGTTGGGCCAGTGATTGGTGGTGCCGCCTGTCTGTCAACAGAGGAGGAGGCTTGGTCCTCTACTCCTCTCATGATAGGTCATAGACTGATTGGAGACACGTGTGTAAGAGACTTGCAGTGAATATATAATTAGGCTGACTCCGCCGCTCGCTGTCATTGGTCCCGATACCCCTGAAGACGCTACATCGTAGCGAAACATGTCGGGGGGGGGCTTCTACCTTCATTTTAATAATTGTCCTATTGCAACTTTAGAATTTAACTATCAATTCACTGGATGGAGTGCTCTGTGGTTGTGGCACTTTACCCTTTCTAATACAGAGTTACTGCGTCTGGCACTATGCTGACAGTTGTCAGAAATGGACATTAACTTTTAAACTTCATGTAGTCTGTCCATTGCAAATCTAATAAAGACTTTTTATTTTATTTTTTTCATAATAGTTGGAAAACAGGGCATCTTTTTGCCGGTAGGCAACCGCTTTTTGAATTTAACTGTTTGACTCCCACCAACTATTGAGGTCCTGCTCCTTGTATTCATTGTCTATTCACTCTCAAGACACCTTCAGTAAAGTTAATGTGGGTGTATGTAACAACACAGCATGATCTCGCAAGATCACGAAGTGCTGAGTACAAATGGACATGAATGGAGAGAAGTGTATGACGCTGATTGGTCCGCGTTATACACTTCTCTTCCCAACGCCCACTTGGTCAAAAGTTAAAAAACGCCCGGTCGGGCATTAAGAAAGTAATTAGCATAAATCGAAAACTGTTCATAACTTGGTCAAAAACGACAGCGCCAATCACATTATGTAGGATATAGGGCACTTATAATGTGGTGACAGAGCCTCTTTAACTTAAGGCGGCCATACACATTAGATGAATGTTAGCCAAACCCACCAATTTCGGAGGGATCGGCCGACCATCTAATGTGTGTGGCGGTATCCTGACTGTCTCCCGATAGCAGAAGTCAGGGGGAAGAAGGATCGGGCACGTTGGATTTGAACATGCTTGATCCTGTTGTTTGTAAGGAGATAAGCTGCTGCCAGAGGTCTGGCTTACTCCCTCCTCCCTATTGAAAACCAATGCATGCTTGGCCAAGCATGCATGTGTATGGGGGGGATTGGGAAGAATAGCTGTCAGCCGAACGAGCGTTTGGTCGACACCTATTAAAATTGTACGGTCAGCTTTAAAAACAAGATATACAGTGGATATAAAAAGTCTACACACCCCTGTTAAAATGCCTGGTTTTTGTCACATTACAAAATAACCTTTATTATCACCTATAATCTGTACAATTGTATTGAAAAACAAATCAATCTTTTGGGGTGGAAAAAGAAAGAACAAAAATAATGTTGTTGCATAAATATACACACCCTTAAACTAATACTTTGTTGAATTACCCTTTGACTTTATTACAGCATTCAGTCTTTTCCGGTAGAAGTCTATCAGCATGGCACATCTGGACTTGGCAATTGTTGCCCAATCTTACTTGCAAAAGCGATCAAAATCTGTCAGACTGCGAGGGCATCTCCTGTGTACAGCCCTCTTCAGGTCACCCCACAGATTTTCAATGGGATTCAGGTCTGGGCTCTGGCTGGGCCATTCCAAAACGTTGATCTTCTTCATGTGAAGCCATTCTTTTGTTGATTTGGAGGTATGCTTTGGGTCGTTGTCGTGCTGAAATGTGAAATACCTCTTCAGCTTTTTAGTAGAGGCCTGCAGGTTTTTTTTTGTCAATATTGACTGATCTTTGGAACTGTTCATAATTCCCTCCACCTTGACTAAAGCCCCAGTTACAGCGGCAGAAAAACAGCCCCAAAGCATAATGCTGCCTCCACCATGCTTCACTGTGGGTATGGTGTTCTTTTGGTGATGTGCAGTGTTGGCTTTGCGCCAAACATACCTTTTGGAATTATGGCCAAAAAGTTCAACCTTGGTCTCATGAGGAATACGGGAGATTGTTGTCTCATGCACTACACAACCAGTACCTGCCAGAAAGTCCTGCAGCTCCTTTAATGTTTCCGTAGGCCTCTTGGCAGCCTCCCGGACAAAATGTTCGTCTTGTCTTTTCATCAATATTTGAGGGACGTCCAGTTCTTGGTAATGTCACTGTTGTGCCAAATGTAATCCCCTTCTTGATGACCATCTTCACTGTGTTCCATGGTATATCTAATGCCTTGGAAATTCTTTGGTACCCTTCTCCTGACTGATGCCTTTCACCAATCAGATCCCTTTGTTGTGTTGTAAGCTTTTTACGGACCATGTCTTTTGCTGTCACATGCAACAAAGAAAATGTGAGGAAAATCCTAACAGAACAGCTGAACTTTATATGGGGTTACTAAAAATTACTTTCAATTATGGCAGCTGTGTACTGACTACTATTTAACATGAGTTTAAAAGTGATTGGCTAATTCTAAACACAACCACATTCCCAATTATACGAGGGTGTTCACACTTATGCAACCTCATTATTGCAGTTTTGTTATTTTTATTATTCCCCTCTAAATTATTTCAGTTTGGTTTTCAATGGAATTGTACAGATTATGGGTCACATTAAGGTAGAAAAAGTTCTGAAATTATTTATCTTGTACTGATTATTTGACATGACAAAAACCTGCCATTTTAACAAGGGTATGTAGACAGACTCTGCTGTATTTGTTATGATATCATAATCTGCACCACCAATTTACTTCGAAGCTCTTTATCTCAGTTGGGTGTTGCCCTGCTTTCAGTACCACCTGTACAACTCAAAATAATGATAAAATAATTGAAACTGATCATAAGAAATAATTGTGACTAACAAATCTTAAGTGCAAAAGCTTTGCATAATTCACAAATAAACTACTGTTCAAACATAGATTTTCTAAGTTACTAAGCAACAGTTAGCACTACATTATGCAGAACAATGAAGGTGAAAAGTACAAAAATGTAACTGAAGGTGTGCGCCAGTTTAGCTGCCTTAGACTAGTGCTGGGGGATTATGACCTAAATAAAAAACACGATTAATTGAACATGTAACCTCAATTACAATTAATAAAAAATTAAGGCCAAACCCCTATTTACATGCCACGCCTGCCAATTTGCATGCCACGCCATTGAAGAAATATAGATCCCCTGAGCCTGCTGTATACGATATACCCCCTGACTCTGCCCTTCACCCAATATAATGCCCCCATAGCTGCCCCCACACAGTATAATGTCCCTATAGATGTCCTCTATGCACTATAATGCCCCACAGCTGCCCCACACTGTATAATGCCCCCATACAGCCCCAATAGTGCCTAATAAAAATAATAAAATACATACTCATCTAACCCCGTTCCAACGACAACTGGAGGAGATCCCTCTGCTCCTCCAGTCTGTGTGGTTCGGCATATATTTTCAGATTCCGCTGGACTTTTACCATATGCCGGCATTTTAGGTATCTTATTGGTCCACAGTTACCTCAATGCCTACCCCATTTACTTCTTGTTTAGCATCAATGCCAATGTGCCACCAAGAGCGGACAGTGCCCGTCCCAATGTTATATACATGATGGGGTTATCTACAGGGTTGATGGGGATTATATACAGGGATGATGGCAGGCTGGTATATACATTCCCTGTATATAACCCTATCAACCCTGTATATAACCCCAATCATCCCTGTATAAATACCAGCCATCATCCCTGTATATACTAGATAGCCATCATCCCTGTATGTAACCCCCATCATCCCTGTATATACTAGACAGCCATCATCCCTGTAAATAACCTTCATCATTCCTGTATACAGGGATAATGGGAGTTATATACAGGAATGATGGGGTCATATTCAGGAATGGTGGTTGATATATACAGGGATGATGGGGTAATATACAGGGACCCCATCATCCCTGTATATTACCCCATCAACCCTGTATTTAGGGAGGGCATTGAGGCAAAAACAAAAAAAGAAATCGGGGGCTTTGAGGACACCGTGAACATATAAGATGCCTGAAATGCTGGTACACATGTGGCTCGGTACAGACGGGCACGAGGCAGTGGCGTCATCGCGCCTTTCTGTGCTGAGCCGTGAGCGGCTGACATTACACAGTGAATAGTAGAGCAGGAACAGACGACTCCCTGCTCTACCATAGGATTCACCTGTATCTGCGCAAAATGACGTTGGTTATCTGCGCTAAATATCGGTTTAGTTTTTTTCTGATTAATTGGCCAGCCTACTTTAGACATTACTTTTTTTTAGTAGATACCATAGTTTTTGCTAGGATATGCTGATAATCTAAGGAAAAGATGATTCGCCATGTTGACTTCCCAGTCGTCGCCCCCCTCACATCCGTGTGCGGTCAGTGATTCACGCGACAGTTGCTAAAGAAATTATGAGAAAAATAAATACACCTCCTTCAGTTGTTCAGTGTGAGATACGAGTGACATACGCACGTAAAAAACACAGAAGCGTGCTGTACATGGATGTCACACAGAACTGCAACACAGGAAAAACGCTGCATTTTTTACGCACGCAAAACGAACACGTTCGTGTGAATAAGGCCTTAAAGTGTCATATTTGTACATTTGCTCCATAAAGCCATAGATGCTTTTCCTTAACTGTTTTTTTTTTATGATTAAGTGTGCACATATCTGAGATATTTTTAGGGAAAAAGAAGTGTGGTTTGATTTGGATCAATCATAACCTTTTGTTTGTTAACTACGTAGCTTAAAATCGAACATAGCACAAGTCCATCATTATCCTATAGTGTTGATCCAGAGAAGGCAAGAACCTTAGGGTAAGGCCACACGGTGCGTCGTTGACGCGGTTTTGTTGCGTTTGAAAACCGCATGCTGTCAACTGCATGCGTTTTTTGTCTCTGTAATGCTGCAGTTCTGTTGCGTTTTTATAGGAAATAATTGATGGACATAGTTTTCACGCGTGTTGAAGTTTGTTAGGTGCTTCCTGTAGATTGTTCATTACAAGGCATTGCAGAACTGTTAGCAAAAATGCAAGCAGTTCAGCAACAACTGTGGCAGCGCGGTCATTAAATGCATGTGGTCGGACATTATGAAGATGCAGCCAACTGCACAAAAAGCATATTGTAATATAATGGCAGCAGTCTGTCCATAACAAACATTTCACCATTGACTTCTATTGAAAAATGACTTGCTGCAGTTTAAAAATGCAACATAAACGCAACGTGGCCGCACCGTGTGGCCTTACCCTTAGGGCTTATTTGCACGAGCGCTGCGCATCTCGGACATGAAAAACTGTAGTTTTTCACGTCCGAGGTGCATCCGTGCTCAGCACTGCAGGACGCGATGTCACGCATCCCCCATAGTTGAGAGTCTATGGAGGGATGCGTGATGCGCCAAAAGAACGGACATGTCCTATTTTCGCACTGACCCTTCACACACACGGTCCGTTGAAACAACGGCTGTGTGAACGGCCACATTGAATTACATAGGTCGCTGTTTCAACGGCCATCCCACGGACGTTTAACACGCTCGCGTAAATAAGCCCTTAGATAGCGTCCAATTGCCCTATATTATGTTGAAAAAAATTCTTCCAATTTAGCAATCAGACTAAATCCCGGGTTGAACAACCCATCTCAAGCAATCTACTACATTTAAGGCTCGGTTCACACAAGCATGTTACGTCCGTAATGGACGGAACATATTTGGGCCGCAAGTCCCGGACTGACCACACTGCAGCGAGCCTGGCTCCTAGCATCATAGTTATGTACGACGCTAGTAGTCCCTAGTAGTGACCAAAATACTGCCGTGTGAAAAAAAACTAAGGGTGGATTCACATATGGCAGATTTTGTTGCAGAAATTTCTGTGACTAAAGATCCGTTCCATTCGTCTGAAGGGAACTTGCAGAAATCCATGTGCTTGCTGAAGAAACAACCACATTCAGATAAATGGTACTGACCATTACTTGAAATCCTCTGCAGCAATTTCTGCAACTGTCCCATTCACCTAAAGGGTAAGTTCACACGCAGCAGATTTGTTGCAGAAATTTCTGCAAGTGAAGATCGGTTCCATTCATTTGAATGGAACTTGCAGAAAACCATGCACCTGCTGCAAAAACGACCCTATTCAGATGAATAGAACTCATTTTCAGTCGCAAAAAATTCTGTAGCAAAATCTGGCGCATGTAAATACACACATGTCAATTTATGCTACGTTTTCGTTGTTTTTCTGTTGCGGGTTCTCCCCATTGATTTCAATGGGGATACAAAACCCGCAACAAATTGCCAAATGCTGCGACTTTTGACGCAAAAATTACAACTCCGAATTTTTTTCTATACTTACACAACACTCCCTGCTTCGTCATCCAGTCCGGCCTCCTGGGATGACGTTCCATCCCACGTGAACGCTGCAGCCAATCACAGGCTACAGCAGTCACATGGGTTGCAGCGTCATCCCGGGAGGCCGGACTGGACGGCAAAGGACATCCCTACTCACTCTATTCAATCAGTGCTGACAAACTCCCGGCTGTGGCTTCAAAATACAGATGAAAAATACTAACTAAAATCTGCACCATTTAAAAGTGGCCTACTATGTGAAATACATGTTGTGACTCTGTATTTTGTCTGTGCAGAAAATAAAACATTATTAGCTCCAAACTGGTACTTATCAAAGCCCCTCCCCTACCCCCCAAAAAGGAAACAAAATGTTGAGGTAGACCAAGGCTCTGTTCACATCTTGTTTGAGCCTTCCGTTAAACATGCATGTATGTATTGCCCAACGTATACCTCTGACCAGCTAAAGGCTCATGGGCCCGATGCAAAGGTTCTTCTTGGGCCCCCCCAAACTTCTCATGGCCGATGGCACGCAGCTTTCAGCTGCATCACTCGGTCTCCAAAGTGACCCAACGATGCAGCACTAGCAGCCAGGGACGTCACTAAGGTCTTGAAACCTCAGGGGAAATAGCCCCAACACATATACCCCCACAAAAAAATGTGTGTGTACGTATATGTGTGTGCATATATGAGACAGCATATCTATAGCACTACAACCCTATAGCTATGGATAGGATTAGATACAGTGGGTCAGCAGACCGTATCACACATGATAGGACTAGATATAAGGCCCAGCAGACAGTATCACACGTGATGGGATTAGATACAGTGGCTCAGCAGACAGTATCACACGTGATAGGATTAGATATAGGGCCCAGCAGATCGTATCACACATGATAGGATAAGATATAGGGCCCTGCTTGCTGACATTGCGGCTCCAGCACTGGACCCAGGAAAGGTAAGTATAAGAATTGTTTTGATTTTTTGTGTGTTACTAATTATTTTTGTGTGCTTGTGTTTTTTTTACAAGTTCCGTCATTGGACTACTTCGGATTCGAGGACTACTTCGATAACAGCATTTTTTATTTTCAATAAAATGGTTAATGAGGGTTGTGTGGGATTTTTATTTCACTAAAATAGCTATGGCGGGGCTTAGTGTTAGCTGGTGCAGAGGCATACACAAACCCTATATTATTACCCCGATACCCACCGCCACCAGGGGTACCGGGAAAAACCGGGTACGATCCAGTACCCGACCATCTGTAGCGATGGTCTGGCACTGGCGCGGCCGTAGGCTGGTATTAGTAGGCTGGGAAAGGCCAAAATCAGTGGCCCTTCCCACGCTGGTAATGCTAGGCTGCTGCTGCTGTGTTGTATTTGGCGGGTTATAAAAATGGGGGAACCCCACATCGTTCTTTCTAATCATTTTATTTTTAAAAAATGACGTGGGTTCCCCACAATTTTTCATAACCAGCCAGACACAACAAAGCAACAGCAGGCTAGCATTACCAGGGTGAGATGACCCACAGTACCTGACCATCACTGCAGATGGTCAGGTACTAGATCGTACCCGGCTCTTACCGGTACCCCTGGTGGCGGTGGGTACCGGGGGAATAATGGGGGTTAGTGTTAGCCTCTGCACTGGCTAACACTAAGCACCTCCTTAGTAATGGACACTGTCAATCAGCCAGCGGCCATTACTAAGGCGGTAGTAATAAAGTTTGAAAAAAAATGCAGACATAGAAAAAATAGGTTTATTGAAATAAAAAACCCACAACCCTCATTAACCATTTTATTGATAATAAAAAAAGACGTCATTGAAGTAGTCCTCGAATCCGACGTAGTCCAACGACCAAACCTTTAAAAAAAACATTAGTAACCCCTTGTTCACATCACCACTACTCTTGACTGCGCTATTGGTTGCATCAAGAATAACGGAACCCCGTCACAACGGTGGCAAACGGAAACCTTTAGCAACGTTTCCGTCACCATGGAGATCAATGGTGAGGGTAAGGGAAACGGAAGCGGAGGTTTCAGTTTGCCTTTCCGTTGAGGGGTTACCTGACAGAAACCTCAGACGGAACGCCTCAACGGAAGGGCAACGCTAAGATTACTGTCTGCTGGGGCCCTGTATCTAAGCCTAACACACGGTAGGCTTAAAAGGGGTTGTTCAGTCCCTGAACATTGATGGCTTATCCTGAGGATAGGACATCAATAGCTGATGGGTCGGGGTCCGACTCCCTGGACCCCTGCCAATCAGCTGTTTTGAAGGGGGTTCAGCGCTTGTACAAGCGCTGCTTCCCCTTCATTTCCCTCACTTGCTCACACCGTGAATTGTTGACACGTCCGTGTCGGCGATTCAGTGTGAAAAAATGTGACCGGAATGAAGGGGGAAATAGTGCTCGTACGAGAGCTGCACCCCCTTCAAAACAGCTGATTGGCGGGGGTCCCGGAAGTCGGACCCAGACTGATCAGCTCCAGCAGAAAGTGATATTAAAATTACTCTCTTCTTCGGCCGGAGCGGGGGTCCTGACTCCATCCAGGGTCAGGATGTTGTGCGCAGCACATAGCGTTGTGACGTCATGTGCTGCGCACAGCACTATGACGTCAGGACCGCCGCTGCGCTCCAGAAGGAATGTAAATACTGTCAGTTACTATAGTAACGGGGGTTCGTGTCGTTTATTACATAGGCCCCAGTTACTATAGTAACTTTTCATTGAGGTGGTGCGGGGGGCCGCGGGCCCCCCTGGCTTCGGGGCCCGGTCGCAATTGTGACCCCTATAGTTACGCCACTGCCTCTGGCAGAAGGCTCTGACGTATGTCACTGTATAAGCATACAGTGGAATACATTGTCCATAGGCTCCTATGTTAAAAAAAAGTATACTGTGCGGTATACGTTTTTTTGCGTGTTGCCTCAGCATAGAAAAGCGTTGTTAAGCACACTCTTTTGGCCTTGGTCGGATGAATGGAGCTTTATAGATATATATGGCGTGTATGCCGAGAGCTTTTCCTGGTGTATACACCAAACGTAGGGGTTTAACGCGTGTGAACAGGACCTTTTGGAAATTAAAAATAAATATTCACCTGATATAGACTGCGACATTTCAAAATGTGCAGATTTATTCTGGTCATGAAAGTGCAAAAGACTGAAGGTCATGAAAAGGTTAAATTGCATTTACCAGTTCTCCATCCAAACCTCTAACTCAAAATCCCTGTGTAATACAATAGTATCCTCTTCAGCGTTAATTACTCTATAGAGCTTAGTATCGTCTGCAAATATTGACATTTTACTTTGTAATGCATATACAATGTCATTTATAGTGGATCCTTCCGGCAGAACTCTATAATTTCAATCACGTTTTCACTCTAAACTTTATTTTTAAACTTTTTTCTCAGGTTTTTTTTTCTTAGGTGACTGTGCATACAAAATAAAATCCTGAAATATTTGAGTTTTTAAACTGGCCAGTAGAGCACATACAATAGGCTGACATTTTTTGTTTTCGGCTGCTCAATTATCAGCTTGTACAGACTGGGACAAAATGAGAAGAGTCATCTCATTATCATTAGAAAGTAAGGGTATGTGCACACACACTAATTACGTCCGTATTTGACGGACGTATTTCGGCCGCAAGTAGTGGACCGAACACAGTGCAGGGAGCCGGGCTCCTAGCATCATACTTATGTACGATGCTAGGAGTCCCTGCATCTCCGTGGAACTACTGTCCCGTACTGAAAACATGATTACAGTACGGGACAGTTGTCCTGCAGCGAGGCAGGGACTCCTAGCGTCGTATATAACTATGATGCTAGGAGCCCGGCTCCCTGCAGTGTGTTCGGTCCGGTACTTGCGGCCGAAATACGTCAGTCAATTACGGACGTAATTAGTGTGTGTGCACATACCCTAAGGGATTTACAGAAGTTGCCTCATCAATTACTGACGATGTAGCACTGACAGGCAATAATGCTTTGAAATACTGTGTATTTGAAAGCATTATGGAAGCGATCAAATGATTGCTGCGGCAAGTCACATGCTGACCATCACTCCAATCAAGCTCCTAATTACTATGAAGGGCACACTGAAAAGGGGCTCGGGACCCCCATTCTAGTCATTGGTGGGGTTTTCCCGCGGTGGTGATAAATGTTGTTAGTGGGAAAACTCCTTTAAGTTTCCTAACCCCATACCCAAAACAAAATGTTTTCATTATTTTTTATTTTTTTTAAATAGAAAAAAAAAATAAACACATTTGGGGTTTGCCACAAACGTAATGACCAATAGAATAAAGTTAAAGAGGCTCTGTCACCAGATTTTGCAACCCCTATCTGCTATTGCAGCAGATCGGCGCTGCAATGTAGATAAGAGTAACGTTTTTATTTTTAAAAAACGAGCATTTTTGGCCAAGTTATGACCATTTTTGTATTTATGCAAATGAGGCTTGCAAAAGTCCAACTGGGCGTGTTTAATGTAAAAGTCCAACTGGGCGTGTATTATGTGTGTTACATCGGGGCGTGTTTACTTCTTTTACTAGCTGGGCGTTCTGACGAGAAGTATCATACACTTCTCTTCAGAACGCCCAGCTTCTGGCAGTGCACAGACACAGCGTGTTCTCGAGAGATCATGCTGTGTCGTCACTCACTTCCTGCCCCAGGTCCTGCATCGTGTCGGACGAGCGAGGACACATCGGCACCAGAGGCTACAGTTGATTCTGCAGCAGCATCGGCGTTTGCAGGTAAGTCGATGTAGCTACTTACCTGCAAACGCTGATGCTGCTGCAGAATCAACTGTAGCCTCTGGTGCCGATGTGGCTGACACGATGCAGGACCTGGGGCAGGAAGTGAGTGACGTCACAGCGTAATCTCTCGAGAACAGCGTGTGTGTCTGCACTGCCAGAAGCTGGGTGTTAACGAACAGAAGTGGATGATGCTGATTCGTCAGCATCATACACTCCCATTCCTAACGCCCAGCTAGTAAAAGAAGTAAAAACGCCCCGATGTACGCACATAATACACGCCCAGTTGTACTTTTACTTTAAACACGCCCACTTGGACTTTTGCAAGCCTCATTTGCATAAATACAAAAATGGTCATAACTTGGCCAAAAATGCTCGTTTTTTAAAAATAAAAACGTTACTGTAATCTACATTGCAGCGCCGATCTGCTGCAATAGCAGATAGGGGTTGCAAAATCTGGTGACAGAGCCTCTTTAAGTTTTAACTTCTTAAAGGGGTATTACCATCTGCATATTCATATATCAAATGTTGGTAAACCTAAATTTAGCGACTTCACCAAATACCCCAATTTTTCTAATCTTTAGGGTATGTTCACACGCACTATTTACGGACGTAATAAAGGCGTTTTACGCCTGGAATTACGGCCGAAAATACTGCTTGAAAGCGCCGGCAAACATTTGCTCATTCATTTGAATGGGTTTTACGATGTACTGTGCAGACGGTCATTTTTTTATGCGCCGCTGTCAAAAGACGGCGTGTAAAAAAGATGCCCGCATCAAAGAAGTGCATGTCACTTCTTGGGACGTAATTGGAGCCGTTTTCCATTGACTCCATAGAAAAACAGCTCCAATTACGTCCGTAATGGACGCTGCGAAAAACGCCTGAACGTGCCATTACGTCTGAAATTCAGGAGCTGTTTTCGCCTGAAAACAGCTCCGTAATTTCAGCCGTAACGGACGTGCACGTGTGAACATACCCTAACTCTTCTCTAGATAATCCTCCTGTGACACACATGGATAAGGCAGCGCAGATTAAAGAGGCTCTGTCACCACATTATAAGAGCCCTATCTTGTACATAATGTGATCGGCGCTGTAATGTAGATTACAGCAGTGTTTTTTATTTAGAAAAACTATCAGTTATGACCTATTTTAGCTTTATGCTAATGAGTTTCTTAATGGACAACTGGGCGTGTTTTACTTTTTGACCAAGTGGGCGTTGTACAGAGGAGTGTATGAGGGGAACATGATTAATTTATATAAATATATTAATGGCACATACAAAAAATATGGTGAAATCCTGTTCCATGTAAAACCCCCTCAAAATACAAGGGGAAACTCCGTCCGTCCGTCCGTCTGGAGAAAAAAAAGGTTCAATTTCCAGAGGCGACAGCCCTTCTTTAACCCCTTAATGACCAGCCTATTTTAGACCTTAATGACCAGGCCATTTTTTAAGTTTTTCCATCGTCGCATTCCAAGAGCTATAAAGTTTTTATTTTTGCGCCGACATAGCTGTATAAGGTCTTGTTTTTTGCGGGACAAGTTGTATTTTTTAATAGCACCATTTTGGGGGACATATTATTTATTGATTAACTTTTATTAACTTTTATTTGGGGGGAAATAGAAAAAAACCTGAAATTTCGCCACTCTTTTTCGCGTCTTAAATCTACGCCGTTTACCGTGTGATATAAATAACACAATAACTTTATTCAGCGGGTTGTTACGATTGCAACGATACCAAATTTGTATCGTTTTTTTCAAAATTATTTGTTTTTGTGTCTCCATATTTGAAGAGCCGTAACGTTTTTATTTTTTCGCCGATGCGGTTGTATGAGGGCTTTTTTTTGCGGGAAGACTTGTAGTTTTTATTGGTACCATTTTGGAGTAGATACGACTTTTTGATCACTTTTTATCACATTTTTTTAAAGTCAGTATTCACAGAAAACAGCAATTTTTCCATCGTTTTTTATTACATTTTTTACGGCGTTCACCGTGCGGGTTAAATAATGTAATAGATTTATAGTCGGGGTCGTTACGGACGCGGCGATACCAAATATGTGTAACTTTTTAACTTTATTTTGTTTTTTTAATAGTAAAGCATTTTGTAAGGGGAAAAGCTGGGTTTTTCATTTTTTTTCAAATTTTTTTTCAAATTAACTTTATTACATTTTTTTCACTTTTTTACTAGTCCCACTAGGGGACTATAATATGCGATTCTGCGTTCGCATTTATAATACACTGCAATACTTTTGTATTGCAGTGTATTACTGCCTGTCCGTTTAACACGGACAGGCATCTGCTAGGTCATGCCTGCGGCATGATCTAGCAGGCATTCACTCCAGGCAGACCTGGGGGCCTTTATTAGACCCCCGGCTGCCATTGGAGACACAGACACTCGGCGATCTTATCGCCGGGTGTCAGTGGGATGAGAGGGAGCTCCCTCCCTCTCTCCAAAACCACTCAGATGCGGTGCTTGCTATTGAGCACCGCATCTGAGGGGTTAAACGGGTGAGATCGATACTAATATCGATCTCACCCGGCAGAGCAGGGACGCTCCCAGCCCTCAGCTGCCTCTGGCAGCTGAGAGCAGGGAGATTTGACAGCTCCCTGCTCTGTTAACTTATTCCGATGCCGCGACGTAAAAAGTCTATGGCATCGGAATAAGGCCCGTTAGTGACCGACGTAGAAACATGATGGGCCGGTCACTAACGGGTTAAGGTAGGAACACACTAGGCGGAATCAGGACGAATACGCTGTGCAGGGAATTCCATCCGAAAAAACGCTCAAAATTGTGGTGCGTTTTTTTTGGGCGGCATGTCCACTGCGGAAATCCTGCAGCAATAAAAAAAAAAAAGTTCAAACTTACACCCCCCTAGTCATGGTGACACGTCTCTCTCTCTTCTGAGCGCAGCCCGGTCTCCTGTGATGACGCTGTAGTCCATGTGACAGCTTGAAGTTTCCATGTGAAACTTCATCCCAGGAGGCCGGGATGCGTTTAGAAGAGAGGATTGCGTCGCTAGGACTACTGCAGGGGGTAAGTATGAGCTTTATTTATTAATTTCAAATGAAAAATAATAATTATTTAATATTTGCGATTTCGCAACACATAGCACTTTGTTGCGGGTTTTACCACCCCATTCAGATCAATTGAATTCAATGGGTAAAACATGCAACAGAAGAGCAGCGATTCAGCAGCAGCGTAAAAAAACGGTGAGTTTACACGGGGAGATGTGCTGCCGACAACACAAAATTTTAGTTCCAAATAAAAGATGCTATTAGCCAATAAACACTTGTTCGTTGGCAGATCACTGGGTCATTTCATTTCCCCAATCATCGGTCCATGTAAAAGGCCAAAATAACCACACCCTAGAGCAGGGATCTCAAGCACGCGGCCCGCATGCGGCCACTGGGGCTGTCATATGCGGCCCACGGGACACATAGGCTCTGCTCCGAGACTCTGGAATTCCCTGACATCGCTGTCCACATATGAACAGCTATGTTTGGGGCTTCCCCAGACCTGGAGTGTCGTGCAGAGCGCTAGTATCGGCTCTGCTCCGGGACTCTGTGGAATTCCCTGACATCGCTGCCCATATATGGACAGTGTGTCAGGGTCTTCCCCAGAGCGGAGACCCGGGTAGAGCGCTAGTATCGGCTCTGCTCCGGGACTCTGTGGAATTCCCTGACATCGGTATCCATGTTTGGACACACGATGTCTGGGGCTTCCCTAGAGCCAGAGTCCCGGGCAGAGCGCTAGTATAGGCTCTGCTCTGGGGAAGCCCCTGACATCGCTGTCCATACATCGACAATGATGTCAGGGGCTTCCCCAGAGCAGGAGTCCCAGTGATGTCAGGAGAACAGCTGGAGTCCCAGGAATAGCCTACTAGCGCTCTGCCCGGTACTCCAGGGCACTGCGGCAGCATCCACAGAGGGCACTGCGGCAGAATCCACAGAGGGCACTGCGGCAGAATCCACAGAGGGCACTGCGGCAGCATCCACAGAGGGCACTTTGGCAGCATCCACAGAGGGCACAGCGGCAGAATCCACAGAGGGCTCTGCGGCAGAATTCACCGAGGGCACTGCGGCAGCATCCACCGAGGGCACTGCGGCAGCATCCACCGAGGGCACTGCGGTAGCATCCACCGAGGGCACTGTGGCACTATCTGAAAAGGGGCTGCCCAATCTTGACATGTGTGTCTGCCAAACGCTGTTAACTGAGCCGCCGGACTGCATTTAGCGACACTTAAACTGGAAAACTGGATTGTTGAAATAAGCACATGGAGAAATATCTCAAAGTTTAAACCTAGCGGTATTATTATAGTAATGTAGTATTATTATTATTGTGTTATAGTAGTTCAAATAACTAATTGATTAACAATAATTTTGTATTGTATCAAATTTGAAAGTAATGCGGCCCGTCAACTTCCATTTTTTCTATATGTGTCCACTTACCTGGCCGAGTTTGAGACACCTGCCCTAGAGCTTACCGTAAAGAATTCCCTGACATCGGTATCCATGTTTGGACACACGATGTCTGGGGCTTCCCTAGAGCCAGAGTCCCGGGCAGAGCGCTAGTATAGGCTCTGCTCTGGGGAAGCCCCTGACATCGCTGTCCATACATCGACAATGATGTCAGGGGCTTCCCCAGAGCAGGAGTCCCAGTGATGTCAGGAGAACAGCTGGAGTCCCAGGAATAGCCTACTAGCGCTCTGCCCGGTACTCCAGGGCACTGCGGCAGCATCCACAGAGGGCACTGCGGCAGCATCCACAGAGGGCACTGCGGCAGCATCCACAGAGGGCACTGCGGCAGCATCTACAGAGGGCACTGCGGCAGAATCCACAGAGGGCACTGCGGCAGAATCCACAGAGGGCACTGCGGCAGAATCCACAGAGGGCACTGCGGCAGAATCCACAGAGGGCACTGCGGCAGAATCCACAGAGGGCACTGCGGCAGCATCCACAGAGGGCACTTTGGCAGCATCCACAGAGGGCACAGCGGCAGAATCCACAGAGGGCACTGCGGCAGAATCCACAGAGGGCTCTGCGGCAGAATTCACCGAGGGCACTGCGGCAGCATCCACCGAGGGCACTGCGGTAGCATCCACCGAGGGCACTGTGGCACTATCTGAAAAGGGGCTGCCCAATCTTGACATGTGTGTCTGCCAAACGCTGTTAACTGAGCCGCCGGACTGCATTTAGCGACACTTAAACTGGAAAACTGGATTGTTGAAATAAGCACATGGAGAAATATCTCAAAGTTTAAACCTAGCGGTATTATTATAGTAATGTAGTATTATTATTATTGTGTTATAGTAGTTCAAATAACTAATTGATTAACAATAATTTTGTATTGTATCAAATTTGAAAGTAATGCGGCCCGTCAACTTCCATTTTTTCTATATGTGTCCACTTACCTGGCCGAGTTTGAGACACCTGCCCTAGAGCTTACCGTAAAGAATAACACCCATATGCAGGAAACTATACCTCAGAAACCCTGTTGCATCCATACAAAGACTTATGTACTTTACTACCTATAATAACCTCCTAAGGGGTCAAAATGTACCAACAGGTTCAGATGCTAGCTCTAACAAGAATCTGCTCCATGGGCAAGTCCCAATAAAATGGGGACGGTGTTGCTGATTTGCTTCCCCATCCAAGTCCAGAATGCTGAACTGTAACTGTGATGATGCACGCAATACACACTGAGCACCTGCTTGTCTTTGTGCGTTAGTGATTCCCAAACTTTTTTTCTGTTAGGGAACCCCTGTAAAATGTTTTCACTCCCAGGGAACCCCTACTGACATTCCTAAAGCAAAAAAGCTTTGTGTAGGGGAGTGTACACCTCCCAGGAGGCCGAACTGGAGGAAGGAGCAGGGAGTTCTGGGTAAGTATGAACATCTTTTTTTTTTTTACAGCTATATCTATATTTGGATCGGTAGCCACTGTCCAGTGTGCTGAAAGAGTTACTGCCGATCGTTTAACTCTTTCAGCACCCTGGACAGTGACTATACACTGACGTCGCCTAGCAACGCTCCCGTAATTACGGGTGCACACACGTAGTCACCCGTAATTACGGGAGCCCCATAGACTTCTATGGGCCTGCCCGTGCTGTAATTACGGCCTAAAATAGGACATGTTCTTTATTTTTCAATGACACGGGCACCTTCCCGTAAGCATACGGGGAGGTACCCGTGGCCAATAGAAGTCTATGGGCCCGTAATTACGGGCGTTTTTTTGCGTTCGTGTGCATGGGGCCTTAGTATGGGCCAGGAACACATGAGCATTTCTTAACCGGTTAAGGACTATGCTGTTTTACAGCTAAATGACCAGAGCAAATTTCACAATTTTGCTATGCGCTTCTTTAGATGACTATAACTCTGCAGGTGAATAAAGTTCATCTTTGAATTTTACACTCTTTTTAAAGGACAGATAGGGATTTGTTTTAGTGGCATTTGTCAGTATATATCATTTTTATTTTTTTCTCTAAAGTGGGCAAAATTGGAAAAAAATGCAAGAATTTAGCAATTGCGTCAGTTTATGCTAGCATTTTTCACACACGGTATGGACCACGGACAAAATTAATCTCCTTTCACATTCTTCCACTTCTCCCATGCATGGGGATACCAAATATGTGTGCCTTATTCACTGTGCGGGCATGTGCCAGGGCTTGGCATAAAAGGAGGCTTTTTGGCCTTTTCGGTCCAGGAATTCTGCATTTGATTTTATAGCAGCGTACTGTTTTCTTGGGGGTGTAATGCTGCTGAAACATTAGAAACACCCCATAAATGACTTCATTCACACAAGTAGACCCCACAAGGTTTCCTTCAAGGGGTTTATCATATTTTTAGACAGTCCAGTTATCTTCTGAAAGTTTCTTGAATAAGATGGAACAAAATAAAATCAGCGCTTTTTTAGCAAATGCGTCAGTTTAGGCTAGTATTTTTCACACACGGTATAGACCACGGACAAAATTCATCTCCTTTCACATTCTTCCACTTCTCCCGTGCATGGGGATACCAAATATGTGTGCCTTATTCACTGTGCGGGCATGTGCCAGGGCTTGGCATAAAAGGAGGCTTTTTGGCCTTTTCGGTCCAGGAATTTTGCATTTGATTTTATAGCAGCATACTGTTTTCTGGGGGGCCTAATGCTGCTGAAACATTAGAATCACCCCATAAATGACTTCATCCACACAAGTAGACCCCTACAAGGTTTCCTTCAAGGGGTTTATCATATTTTTAGACAGTCCAGTTTTCTTCTGAAAGTTTCTTGAATAAGATGAAACAAAATAAAATCAGCGCTTTTTTAGCAAATGCGTCAGTTTAGGCTAGCATTTTTCACACACGGTATAGACCACGGACAAAATTCATCTCCTTTCACATTCTTCCACTTCTCCCGTGCATGGGGATACCAAATATGTGTGCCTTATTCACTGTGCGGGCATGTGCCAGGGCTTGGCATAAAAGGAGGCTTTTTGGCCTTTTCGGTACAGGAATTTAGCATTTGATTTTATAGCCGCATACTGTTTTCTGGGGGGCCTAATGCTGCTGAAACATTAGAAACACCCCATAAATGACTTCATTCACACAAGTAAACCCCACAAGGTTTTCTTCAAGGGGTTTATCATATTTTTAGGCAGTCCAGTTTTCTTCTGAAAGTTTCTTGAATAAGATGGATCAAAATAAAATTAGCAATTTTTTAGCAAATGCGTCAGTTTATACCAGCATTTTTCACACACAGCATAGACCACGGCCAAAATTAATCTCCTTTCACATTCTTCCACTTCTCCCGTGCATGGGGATAACAAATATGTGTGCCTTATTCAGAGGCGTAACTAGGTTCTCCAGCACCCGGGGCAAAGATTCAGTTTGGCGCCCCCCCCCAACCTCTTTCCCGACATCTCCTTCCCCCTCGCCGTGTTTGTTTTCTCTACCAATCGACGTTTCATTTCTTTTTATGTAACGCGAGCATAAAATTATTTGTACATTTCACAAGCAATATGGTCCTATACACAACACCAGAACCAAGCTCAGTACATATATACAACCCCAGAACAAATACAGCTGTGCAAAGCCTGCCGTATAGGTTTGTACGGCGTAAAACTACAGCTCCCAGCATAGCCCGAACAATGGTAAGGATATGCTGGGAGATGCCGTTTCACAAAAAATAAATCCTATCATAATCATACCACTCATCATCTCGCTGCAGATCATACAGTGACTACAGTGCTGATTAGAGGCAGAATAAACATTTACATTAAGTGACTCACCGATGACGTCTCGGAGTCTAGTTCTTTTTCTCCATTTGGTCCAGACCTCTATGATGACTTCTCCCGGTCCATTTCTGCAGTTTGCCGCTCAGATGTCTTCAGCTTGTCACTTTTCCAACATTTCTGCACCTATAAATATAAAGTTAGCATTATACCAAATATAATAGCGCCAAACACTGCACTCTAATTATAATAGCACCATACACCGTGTCCCACACACACACTGTGCCCCCTGTAGATAGTGCCTGCCATCGAGCCCCTGTAGATAGTGCCCCCATATAGACCACCCCTGTATATAGTGTCCCACAAATAACTCCCCCTATAGTGCTCTACAGATAGCCCAGCCCTGTATATAGCCCCCTGTAGATAGAGCTCTACAGATAGCCCAACCATGTATGTAGCCCCCCTGTAGATATAGCCCACCCCTGTATATAGTGCTCCACATATAGTCCATCCCTGTATATAGTGTTTCACAGATAGCCCACCCCTGTATATAGCCCCCCCTTGTACATATAGTCCACCCCTGTATATAGTGCTCCACTAGATAGTCCACCCCTGTATATAGTACTCCACAGATAGCCCACCCCTGTATATACTATATACAAGGGTGGGCTATCTGTGGAGCACTATATACAGGGGTGGACTATATGTACAAGGGGGCTATATACAGGGGTGGGCTTTCTGTGGAGCACTATAGGGGGAGCTATTTGTGGGATACTATATACAGGGGTGGGCTATATCTACAGGGGGACTATATACAGGGGTGGGCTATATCTACAGGGGGACCATATCTACAGGGGGACCATATCTACAGGGGTGGGCTATACACAGGGCTGGGATATACACAGGGGGGCTATATCTACAGGGGTGGGCTATACACAGGGGGGCTATATCTACAGAGGGGGGCTATATACAGGGGTGGGCTATACACAGGGGGGCTATATCTACAGAGGGGGGCTATATACAGGGGTGGGCTATACACAGGGGGCTATATCTACAGGGGTGGGCTATACATAGGGGGGCTATATACAGGGGTGGGCTATATACAGGGGGAATATATCTACAGGGCTGGGCTATATCTACAGGGCTGGGCTATATACAGGGCGACTATATCTACAGGGGGGCTATATACTGGGGTGGGCTATCTATGGAGCACCATATACAGGGGTGGGCTATATCTACAGGGGGCTATATACTATATAGCCCACTCCTGTATATGGTGCTCTATAGACAGCCCACTCCAGTATATAGCTCCCCTGTAGATATAGTCCCCCTGTATATAGCCCCCCTGTAGATATAGTCCCCCTGTATATAGCCCCCTGTAGATATAGTCCCCCTGTATATAGCCCAGCCGTGTAGATATAGTCCCCCTGTATATAGCCCAGCCCTGTAGATATAGTCCCCCTGTATATAGCCCCCCTGTAGATATAGTCCCCCTGTAGATATAGTCCCCCTGTATATAGCCCAGCAGATATAGTCCCCCTGTATATAGCCCCCCTGTAGATATAGTCCCCCTGTATATAGCCCAGCCGTGTAGATATAGTCCCCCTGTATATAGCCCCCCTGTAGATATAGTCCCCCTGTAGATATAGTCCCCCTGTATATAGCCCAGCAGATATAGTCCCCCTGTAGATATAGTCCCCCTGTATATAGCCCAGCCGTGTAGCTATAGTCCCCCTGTATATAGCCCAGCCCTGTATATAGCCCCCCTGTAGATATAGCCCCCCTGTATATAGTCCCCCTGTAGATATAGTCCCCCTGTATATAGCCCAACAGATATAGTCCCCCTGTAGATATAGTCCCCCTGTATATAGCCCAGCCGTGTAGATATAGTCCCCCTGTAGATATAGTCCCCCTGTAGATATAGTCCCCCTGTATATAGCCCAGCAGATATAGTCCCCCTGTATATAGCCCCCCTGTAGATATAGTCCCCCTGTATATAGCCCAGCCGTGTAGATATAGTCCCCCTGTATATAGCCCAGCCCTGTAGATATAGTCCCCCTGTATATAGCCCCCCTGTAGATATAGTCCCCCTGTATATAGTCCCCCTGTAGATATAGTCCCCCTGTATATAGCCCAGCAGATATAGTCCCCCTGTATATAGCCCCCTGTAGATATAGTCCCCCTGTATATAGCCCAGCCGTGTAGATATAGTCCCCCTGTATATAGCCCCCCTGTAGATATAGTCCCCCTGTATATAGTCCCCCTGTAGATATAGTCCCCCTGTATATAGCCCAGCAGATATAGTCCCCCTGTATATAGCCCCCCTGTAGATATAGTCCCCCTGTATATAGCCCAGCCGTGTAGATATAGTCCCCCTGTATATAGCCCAGCCCTGTAGATAGTCCCCCTGTATACAGCCCCCCTGTAGATATAGTCCCCCTGTACATAGTCCCCCTGTAGATATAGTCCCCCTGTATATAGCCCAGCAGATATAGTCCCCCTGTATATAGCCCAGCCCTGTAGATATAGTCCCCGTGTATATAGCCCAGCCCTGTAGATATAGTCCCCCTGTATATAGCCCAGCCTTGTAGATATAGTCCCCCTGTAGATAGACACCCCCCGTAAAGCCCCCCACGAGTAGACAAAGTCTCTCCCCCCCCCCCCCCCCCCCGCAGATACAGCCACACTTCTATTACAATTTAAAAAAACAAAAAAACATTTCAAACTCACCTTATTCCCGCTCCCACGCCGTCCGGCAGCCATGGAGACCTGCTCTCTTCTGCGCAGGTCTCCAGGGGGTTGAACGCGGAGTCTATGAAAGGCGCTGATTGGCTGGGCAGGATGACTTTCCCTGCCAGTCAGTCAGCTCCTTTCATCGACGGAAGCGTCACTGGTACAAAAGGTACCAGTCGCTTCATTCGTGGAGAGGCGCTGAATGGCCGGGCACGGAACGTGCCCGGTCATTCATTGCTTCTAATTGTACCTGTGTCCTTGCGACACAGGTACAATTATAGTGCAGGAGGAGGGGGCGCTGGCACCCCCCTCTGAACTGCGCCCGGGGCACATGCCCCGCTTGCCCCCCCCCCCTAGCTACGCCCCTGCCTTATTTATCACATAGAGAAGTAGGAGGGCGGACAATAGAAGCTTATTTCACAAATCGCTTATTTTCAAAGCTGGTTTTACAAAACTCAACAGAGTTTCTATAACACCTCCAAAATATCTGCTCTTGAAGCAGAAATCCCAAAATATTCATCTAGGGGTATAATGGGAATTTATTTTTTTGGGTTTTCTAAAATAAGAAATTGCAGGTTTATGCAAATGGAGCTCTCCAGCAGATGAACTTTAGAGAATATGCAAACATGACATCCACCCACCCCCCACCCACCCATTCCCTCCCTCACCCTTGGAGTAAAATCAGGGGAAAAATAAAAACGTAATGTAGGGCAAATATATTTTCAACGAATTAACTTAAATCTAATAATTCAGAACAGTGTGGTATTTTTTAAAACATGGCTCAATGCACAGGCCTGGTTGTGAGGGACATGAGGGACAGAAATATCAGGAATCTTTGCGGTGCCCGTCTTTTCTGCAGACGCGGCACTTTTTCTGGGGGTTGCTTCTGGTTGCTGTTGGGGGAATCCGACTGATGAAGTCTCTTTCAGTCAGTCGCGTGACATCCTCAGATTGGGGGCATTCTCGGGTGTCCTGAACATCAAAAATGAGGCCTTCAATAATTTTTTCCTGGAAATCCAGGTATGTGTCTCTGCCTCTGTTTTTTCTATAGAGCACAAAGGAGTTGTGGATGGCCACCTGTAACAAATAAATGGCCACTTTTTTGTACCAGGTTTTAGTTTTGCGTTTTACTAAATAGGGCTGTAAAACCTGGTCGCTTAAATCCACCCCCCCCCCATGTACTTGTTATATTCGGACACGCTCACTGGTTTGTGCTTGTCCGATGTTGCCCCTCTTTCCCTCACTGCCACTGTTCCTGCGGTATGAATCGTGCTTAGAACATACACATCTTTGCGATCCCTGAACTTGACCGCCAGCAATTCTTCAGATGCATAAGCACAGGAGTCCCCCTTTACCATGCGCTTCCCCACTAATTGCTGTGGAAAACCAATTCTGTTTTTGCGCATGGTACCACATGCCCCAGTCCTTGCAGCATGCAAATGCCTAAACAGGGGCACACTCGAATAAAAATTATCACAGTACAGGTGGTACCCCTTGTGAAGCAGAGGCTGCATTATCTCCCACACGATCTTACTGCTGGTGGAAAGATCAGGGGGGCATCCAGGAACATTTATTGTGCGGTCCTGCCCTTCATAAATCCTGAAGGCGGTGGTATATCCTGACCCGCTTTCACACAATTTGTAGAGCTTAACGCCATATCTTGCCCTTTTGGAAGGTAGATATTGGCGAAAGCTAAGTCTGCCATGAAAGTTGAGGAGGGATTCGTCCACAATTATTCAGGGAATTTATTAGCGGTCTTATTTTGAACAACCGATCCCGGTTTGCATCGGTACTTGGGGGGGCCTGTGCGTTGTCATTGAAGTGGAGGAACCTCATTATTGTCTTATAACGAGACCTGGGCATTACTGCAGAATATACTGGGGTGGCTTGGGCGGGTCTTGTTGACCAGTAAGACCTAATGGAGGGCTTTTTGACAATACCCATATTTAGGGTGAGCCCCAAAAAAATTTTTTATTCCTGCAAATTGGTGGGCGTCCATCTCTGGCATGGGTGGATGAAGGTTTCTGCCTTATATATTGCGTGGCATATAAATTAGTTTCGTGGACAATCTGATTTAGGATGTCGTCCGTTATAAATAAATGGAAGTAATACATTTGGACAAAATTTGTATTGTCCACGGTTATGCCAGGAGTGGCAGTAAATCCGTGGATTCTAGGCCCAAAAGATGGGGCAGGTGCCCATACAAGAGCCTGGACTGAAGGGACCAGGCTGTCCCGTGATACAGCGCTACTTGGCCCTGCGCTTTCATGTTCTGCAGTTTCAACTGCATCAGGGACAACGTCCCCTGAAGATGAACCTGAAGTGACGCTGTCATCGTCACTACCTAAAACAGGTTCCAACTTGGACGCCATCTCTGATGCGGTCTCCGACTCAGACCACAGCATGGCGTATGCCTCCTCGGCGCTAAACAACTTCCTCGCCATAACGTAACTAACACTAACACTAAGTAAACAATTTTTTTTTTTTTTTTAATAAAACACACAAACTAACTGGTATATATATCTACACTACCGCTAACAAAAAAATAAACCGCTATTGCTATATATATTATATATATGTGGATATATATATAATTATATACTCCCTACCTGCCTATTCTAATAGAATAAAAGAAAGAAAGGTAGATATATAGAAAAAAAGATAGATAGATTGTATAGATAGATAGAAATCTATCTATACAGAGAATGTTTTACAGTGTAACACTTTTTTTTCACAGTATTCTTCTGGCAGCAATTCTCTCGAGTCTCTTCTTCTCCTCAAACTGAAACAATGTTTGAGGAGAAGAAATGAGGCAGGAGATTTGCTGCCAGAAAAGTCAAAATAAAACAAATGTGGTCGCTGTGATAGGTTTTCACAGCGACCACATGTTCAGGGACCATCAGATTGGTCCCTGATACTCTGCCCAGTGCCCAGAGCTGTTGGTAACAGCGAGGGCATAGGGCTGTGTGCACGCGATCGCGTGCACACTGTTTTCTATGCAGAAATGCATGTGATTGCTGTGATTGGTTGTCACAGCGATCACATGTTCAGGGGCCAAAAGATTGACCCCTGACATTCTGCCCAGTGCCCATGGCTGTTAGCAACAGCCAGGGCATAGAGCTGTGTGCACGCGATCGCGCGTGCACAGTCTCTGAAGTGCCGCCGTAAATAGTCTATACGGCGGACTTCAGAGACCCTGACCGCTGGCCGTATAAATACGGCCAGCGGTCGGGAACCTGTTAAACTACATTAGTATTTATTTTTTTGTGTTTTGACATATACTTGCAAAGAAAAACAGATCCAGTCATAATGATCCAGTCATTATCACCAAAACCATTTGGGATTCCCAGTACTTGGTGGAGGAATGTTTTCCTTCTCCCTGGTGCTGGGATTCATTCCTGGCTTTGGTGAATAATGCCAGTCAGAAGAGTGGCTCTCCCAAATGCCAGTGTAAATAAAGCTTAGGTCTGTATTCTGCAGTCACTTGGATTGGGAATCAGACAATCCTGACGCACAATGTCATTTCTATATGTGAGACAGGTGGCAGGCTGTCTGCTGAAACAATATCTTTGTTTAAGGCTATGTTTATGAAACCAGGCACAAAAATGTGAAAAGTGATCTCCTTCTGCTCAGCTGGTGGGTAACCGTCGGGAGACACTCAAAGTCTATTCGGTTAGTATCTTAATATACTGGCTTTTGATGTTGAATCTTTTAAGTTTTCAGGATTTAAATATTTTGCCTATGTAGCTTGTTTTATCTTGTATTCTGGTAGCCATCACTGATTTGAACGCTGTACAAGAGGATACATTAGTTGTACAGGCTAGTGTCCATTATTTTACAGGTCCGTTAATAATTATTTCCTATTTTGAGATTTTGCAACTGTCGTAATGGCCAAATGTGGCATCTCCAGAATGGGGGTCAAATGATCCCCTTCCTGCCTGCTTGCTCCGCTGTTTCCATAGCTCCGAGATGTACACATTTATTCTGTTTGGATGTGGCAACCACTTCACCAGGCGGTTGGGTAACCCCCGTTTTGTAGAAAGATGCGGGTCACACAGCTGGGACTTGCATCTATTAGACATTAAAGGGGTTGTCCGATTCTAGTAAACAAATGTTATTTTTTGTATAATTAAAATTTATACAATTATCCAATATACTTCCTGTAATCAGTCCTCAGTTTTCAAGATCTCCGCTTGCTGTTATTCAGTAGGAACATTCATTGTTTACTTCCAGTGGGTAACATTCTGTCAATGGTCATGTGATGGGCACACAGGTGCTGGAATCATTAGAAGACACAGCTCTGATACACATACTGTAACAAGACATGCCACCTGTGTGTCCATCACATGACCATGGACAGAATTGTATCCCCCCCCCCCCACTGTAAGGAAACAATGAATATTCCTACTGAACAACAACAAGCAGAGATCTTGAAAACCTTAAGGAATTAATAAATAAAGTATATTAGAAACTTGTAGAAATTTTATTTATACCAAAAAATAACAGGTAGCTGAGAGCAGGGAGATTTGACAGCTCCCTGCTCTGTTTACTTATTCCGATGCAGCGACATAAAAAGTCTATGGCATCGGAATAAGGCCCGTTCGTGACAGACGTAAAAACACAATGGGGCAGTCACTAACGGGTTAAATCTGTTGCAGTTTTTGTTGACTTAAATGTGGAAAACTGTGGCATGTTCTTTAACTCCTTAAGGACACGGCTAATCTTCGTTTTTACATTTTAGTTTTTCTTCTCCCCGCCTTCCAAAAGCCATAACTTTTTTAATTTTTTCGTCGATATGGCCGCATGAGGGCTTGTTTTTTGCGGGACAAGTTGTAGTTTTCGATGGCACCATGTATTGAACTGCATAATGTACTGAGAAACTGAAAAAATAAACAAATTTTGTATGGTGAAATGGGCAAAAAACAGCGATTACACCATTTTTTGGGAAGGGTTGATTTTACGGAGTCCATCAGGTGGTAAAAACCACATGTTCATCTTATTCTATAGGTTAATACGATTACATCGATAGTAAATTTATATATATAGATATATATATATATATATATAAAAAATATTTGCTACAAAAAAATTAATTGGTTTTGTCGCCATATTCTGAGAGCTATAACTTTTTTATTTTTCTGTAGATTGAGGGGGGCTTATTTTTTGCGGTGCGAGCTGTATTTTTTATTGGTACCATTTTTTTGGAGAGCTAAAGTGACCAAAAAACATCAATTTGGATGTTGGTTAAATAATGCGAATTGCAATTGTGTAATATTGTAATCGTTTGGACATTTGTGGATGCGGAAATAGCAGTTATGTTAACTTTTACTTATTTTAACATTGCTTTAGGGAAAAAAATGGGAAAAGAGTTTTTTTTTAAACTATTAATACGTTTTTTTTGGAACAATAAAAAAACGTTCACTTTTTTTTTAATTTGTTTTTATTAGTCCCCCCTGATCCTAACGCTTTAAATGCCGTGGTCAAATAGGCGGAATCAGCGATCTTTGATTCTGCCCGTTGCACTGAGCTGTTGGCTGTATTACACAGCGATTAACCGGCTAAGTATAGAGCGAGCTTAGCCCATGAGCCCACTCCATTAACAGCCCACTCCTTAACATGTACGTGGCATGTCGTTAAGGGGTTAATAAATGGTTTTAGCATGTTCTTTACAATGTGGTCAGGTGCAGAGGTCCTGACAGGAGGTGTATGCACAAATAATGAACCTCCTCTTCCGCTTCACAGAACCATATTACAACTCCAATTATGTTAGAAAACGAATTTGAATTTTAGCGGGTTCCGCATCTCATAAAAGGGAAAACAATAAACACATTTAGTTCCTTTTTATTGTAGTGAATGCAACAAACTTAGAGAAAATAAATAGTAATACATAGCACTGCACTATCCATAATGGGAATATAAGACATTACTAATCATTCATTATTTATTCTTCATTATGAAGAATAGGGGGCATGGGATGAATTTTGGATTCCGCGGCTAGTTATAATTTATTCTTAAAGCAGCATTCCGGGAAAATATTTTCTATTTGCATCCATTTGTAAAGTACATCAGCTTAAAGATAGTGCTGCTAATTTTCTTAATGGGCGCTTTATTGATGAATGATCATTTCCGTCCCAACCGCCGGTATGTCAGACGACCCGCACTCTGACTATCCGAATGTGCAGGAGTCTCTCTATGCATTTCTATGAGACTCACATTGATCATCTCATAGGAATGCATAGAGGGACTCCTGCACATCAGCAGGAGAACGGAGGAAGAAAAGAGCAAAGAATAGGAAGAAAAACACATTTTAAGTTCATCAAGGAATTTAAATGTATTCCA
This sequence comes from Rhinoderma darwinii, assembly GCF_050947455.1. Taxonomy (NCBI): domain Eukaryota; kingdom Metazoa; phylum Chordata; class Amphibia; order Anura; family Rhinodermatidae; genus Rhinoderma; species Rhinoderma darwinii. Next base: position 295,142,472 of record NC_134688.1, on the reverse strand, counting down.
AAGGTACAAGGGTTTCTAAAAAAAACACCTTTGATTCCAGGATAAACCTTTGATTGGAGAAATGTGGCATTACAATGTCATCAATCTTGGGTTCACTGGTTGTGGATCACTTACTTAGTCTTTGTACAATGACAAAAGCTGCAGAAAGCTTTTTATTGGTTCCTTGAGAATAATGTGGGTCAGTGATCTAGTGAGGACATGTGTTGACATCTACATCATCGAGGTGATAAACATTTTGGCGTTCCGGAAAAACAATGAGAAATGTCAACACTTCCTTGCACTGAATCTCCTAACTTTGAAGTGCCAGATATTTACATGGAGAAAGTGGTATATAAGAGACAAGTAAATTGAATTGTATGGAAACAACAATCCCATAGTCTTCGGAACTAATGATCAAATTAAAACATTCTTATTATTATTTTGATGTTTGTATAGAAGATGTTGAGGCCTCATGGACACAACCGTCGTTTTCATCTGCGGATGCCTACGGATGTGCAAATCCATTATGGTCGTGTGCATGAGGTTTTATTTGTAGACATTATTTGCTATGTTGATGACTTTAACTGTATTGAAATATTCTCGTTATTCTAATTTATATATTTGTTTGTATTTATGGCATTATGCTCGCATACTACGCTGCTTCCATAACTGCTATTCAGTGCTATGGGAGTTATGGAAACAGCGTAGCTCAGCGAGTTACGCTGTTTCCATAACTCCCGACCATGTAACCAGTAAGTGGCCGGGAGTCAGCATGAGCATAAAAAAGCTAGAACAGGGTTTAGGGGCCCCGTTCTAGAAATAGGCGCGGTTCCCAGAAGTGGAACCCGCATCTATCTGACATTTATGACACATCCTGTGGATATGTCATAAATGTCCCTCGTGGGAAAACCCCTTTAAAGCTTACCTAACTTTTCAGGTGACTTTTCAGAATAAGCTGTCATATGTGTGGACAAGGGGAATAACACTATTTCTGCCCATTATATGACTTGTATGCTGTATTTTTTTTTTTAGCAGTTTTCCCCTCTGCAGGCTCTCTTCTCTATTTCTCACTTTTCTCTTAAATAGACACAAAAATTTCAGACAACTTAATCTAATCTAATAGTATACCTGCTATATATCAACTTTGTAATTTACTTATTGTTAGAACAGGAACAGAGGAGACACAGACACTGTTCATACAAGTCTATGCAGAGGGGAGGGGGAGCAGAGTGAGAGAGAGACACACACAGATAGATGTGCTGCAGGTGCTGGTAACATTTCTATGTTAGCCCAGTGCTGAATTCTCAGCTTTACTTCTCATTACTGCTGTATAATCTCCTCCATGCTGCTGCAGCTTCTATATATATGTAAAAGATAGAAGAGCAGGATTCTCCTCTTCTCTGTGTGCGGTGTATAGAAGACATGATAGCAGTTATGCTTCACCCGCTAGCTCTTAGAATTAGAGAAAGAGCCTGCACGGGGGAAACCGGAAGGATACAGGTCATACAATGGTCAGAAATAGTGGTATTCCTCATGTACACACATATACGACCACTTATTCTGAAGTCACCTGCAGTCCGTCTCCTCTGCTCTGTAACTAGAGATGGATTTTGCTTGACAACAGGGGGTGGACAGCAGATTACAGGAAGGGAGACACCTAGTGGCATTAACGTTATACAGAATTGGCATGGATAAGAGCCTGTTCACATCATCGTCGACTACACTACTGTTTCCATGAAAAAAACAAAACTTTACGGAACGGAAACAAACTGAAACGGAAACATTACCATTGAAATCAATGGTAATGCAAACGGAAGCTATGGTTTCCGTCCATCTCTGATGGAAAGATTGAATGGAACCGATGAATGGAACCCGAACGGTGATGTCACAGGCCCTAAAAAAACGAAATTTTAACAGTAAGTAAATGGCAAAGTTGATGGATATTAGGTACACTATGAGATTAGCATACGTTGTTTAAAAAGTTATTGTTCATTTAAATGGAATACAACTGTAGATTTCAGAACGCTCAGCAGCAGCATCAAGAAAAGCAAATCAAATTTTAGGCCGGGTTCACACGAGCACATTAACGTCCGTAATGGACGGGCGTATTTCGGCCGGAAGTCCCAGACTGAACACACTGCAGGGAGCCGGGCTCCTAGTATCATAGTGATGTACGACGCTAGGAGTCCCTGCCTCTCCGTGGAACTACTGTCCCGTACTGAAAACATGATTACAGTACGGGACAGTTGTCCTGCAGCGAGGCAGGGACTCCTAGCATCGTACATAACTATGATGCTAGGAGCCCGGCTCCCTGCAGTGTGTTCGGTCCGGTACTTGCGGACGAAATACGTTCCGTCCATTACGGACGTAATTAGTGTGTGTGCACATACCCTTAAGGTTCATCTACAGGGAGATAAAAACCTGTCACTCAAATATGATACTGCCTCTATAGATCCCTTTAAAGGTCACATATGGGGTACAGTTGCACACAGTAAAAGTATATCGGAGAGCAGGAGAGGATGTAAAAGCAACTGGAATAATTAACAGGATGAGCGGTCTCATAATGGGAGGTTGGAAAAATTGGGATTGTTCAACTTGAAAATAAGTTTTAGGCACTCCGGGGGGAACTTATCAATAGATTTCCACCACTTTAGTTGCAGAAAAAAGGTGCAAATATTGCCGCACAACCGTCCTGCACAAACCGCCGCTCTGATCACTTTTAATAGTGGGCGGTGCTTAGCAAAAGGGTGTGGGGCCTCGATAAATGTACTATAATTCATGACAGAAATGGTCTTGCAGCTGCCATTGATCTCACTTTGTGGCGCACGAACAGCCCAAGGTGTGTTACTCTTAATAAATGTATCGCTTTTCTCCAGCATGTTTCAGTCTACCATTGGCGGATGAAACGCCAATCTTAGTAGCGTTGTGCCATATTGTCACCCGTGCGGTGCTGTATTTTGGAGATATTCTGCCCTAAAAACCTTGCTTACCTCCATAATATATCGTTCAATGTAAAATGGCATAAACCTACGTATGATAACTAACAAAGATGAAGAATAACTTTAAAGGGAAGTTATCAAATTGGAATTTATTTTCCTGTATGTGGCAAAATTGGCTCCAGGGTGCAGCATGTTTAGGTGTGATGTACCTGTGGTGTTTTTAACTGATTGTATACAACTGTGATGCCATATATCGGGAGATCTTCATATTCCTGCCCATGCCACGTTATAAATACAGCCGGTTTAACGATGGGGACAATACGAAGGACAGATTCAATGTATCTTTTTTTGTAGACCAGACTGTGGCCAGCAAAATCAAATTGTGAACGGTATCGTGAATTTAGTGAGGACTGGGTAGGGGGGTGGATAAACAAAGTGGACATGTCAGATGATCATGTTCATGAAGCGTGATGGATTTCAATTCTTGTAAGGCAACTGTCAATGCAGATCAGGAGAATGAAGAAAGCGGTCCATCGCAGGAAGCCGGTATTGCTGTTTAATGGTGCGCTGCTTTTGCATGACAATGCGTGGCCGGCAGCACAACTTAAAGTTCTAGGAATGTTGATGCTGGGAATGTATGTAAATGAGAAGCCCACGCTCCATAATGTACTATGGCTACAGTCAGGCCGGGAGCTGCAATGTAAATGCACAACACACCATACACGACAGGCCAACCGAGTAGTCACCGCTGGCACCCACAAGAAACACTGGTCCAAGATGGTGGACCCAACCACACAAAATTCCCCTCAGGTTGGGAATTTTTAGTAAATATAAAATAAAAAGTTTATAAGATTTGCATCATCATTAACATGGAGTAGCCCTTTCAGGTATCCTTAAATTTCAAGTCACCTGTTATCAGTATTGGCAATTGGTTTTTTTTTTTTTTGTTCTTGTAAAACTCATATGAATGCTGCTATTGAACACACTATATATATATATATATATATATACTCTGTGTCTATAAATAATCCCTAATCCCTATGTATATGTTATTTCCTTCCCTGTGGCCACAGAATGTGAGCAGTGGACTGGAGAGCCTATTGGTGACAGAGAGTGGTCTCCTTCCGACAACTGTGAGTAGTCCAGGGATTTACTGGGGGGCGACATGTTCCATTCACACAACCACAAATATTTGGCTTGATGAGACGAGTCGGGCTGTGGTGGTCACAGATCAGGGACGTGTGGAGCATACGTAACCAGAAATACCTCGGCGAGCACTCACACTTTGGACTGTGATCTGTACACGCCGCCGCCTCCTCACTGCCGTACAACACACGGTCTGGAGGGGAAGCTTCTTCCCGGTATCCAGGGCGGATCTCCCCAGCTCTTCGTGGCTGCAGGGGTCACACATGGTCGTTCCAGGGGTCCCCACCAGCTCTCGGGTGACCTCTGAGATCTGTCTGGCCTGGCCCCTCCCAGTCGGCTCGGGTTCTGCGGCGCATCCCAGCCACCACCCCCCTCCATGCTCCAAGCATTGTGAGGCTGGGACTGGGAACCGCGTTGTGTTACATTACAGCAGCTGCGATTTGGGGAGAGGAGGGCAGGCGGCATTCCCCGCACAATCATGGCGTGGAGAAGAGGCTCCGGTGCCGGACTCGTGCGCCCTGCCTGTGCCCTCGCCTGGCTGCTCCTCTGCAGGGTGTACGGTGAGTAGAGTTTCGGGGAGGGGGCGGGGTTGTTGGCTTGAGGGGATCACTGCTGTGTAGTATGGTGCCCGGCTTGTGTCACTGATCTCGCACAACTTTTTACTGCACAGTCATGCTGCCCACAGCTCACCCCACCCTGTGGCATGTCCCCGGGGATCCTCGGACGTAGGATTATTAGTTGTGCCCGGCAGCTATTGTCACTGGTGTGAGAACCGTTACTTGCTCCTACTTGTGTATATGGGCAGGAAGTCCTTGTCTAATTAAAGACCCCACATTCCTTCACAAAGTCGGAGCGCGGTCCTCTCCCCGGAGCAGCATCTCTGCCCGCCCCGTCCATGTTTCAGTCTATTCTGCCTTTTAAACTTTGGAGAGGTTCTTGTGGAGAACGTTCCCCTCCCCCGATGCAGGCAATTGTCTGACATGGGCTGAGCCTCCCCTCGCAATATATGCGATACGGGCCTGTGCTCGGTATTGTGTGGGCTGCTATTCTGTGCCAGGGACCGGCCACCTCACTGTGTGACCTGGGAGACCATGGCTTGTGCTGATGTCACTTGGAAGGAGGCGGCTCGTACTTGAGCGCAGTCACATTGGATTGTGATGTTGTGTGACAATGGGGATTAACCTTCGCCTTCGCTTTGGTTACCACCTGTGCGTGCATAGGCATTGTCAAGGCTTTCTATGTTATTCTAGTCTCTGCGGGGAAGAAATGTATGGGGAGGATTATTATGGCTGCGATGTGAACCTCCACAAGAGATACTTTATATGGGCTTGATATATATTCTGTTCTGTACATGACATGATTGTGTATCCTGTCAGACCTGCCCTGCTCTCATCTTCACCCGCACTTCTTGGTACTAGTCAGGGCAAAATTTACCTCAGCACAACAACCTGTGTTGCTAGTACCTCAGGTTCTACTTCTATAATATAGTATGTAGCATATATATATATATATATATATATATATCCTAATGTAATAGCAGCACAGGTTGCTCTGCTGAGGTAATATCCTCCTCATTTACTATAATATACATATTAGTGCACTGAAATAGCATTCGGTGCCTCTACATCTGTGTTAAACTACAGCTTCCATCATGCCCTGACAGACACAGACTGTTAGGGAATCCTGGGAGTTGTAGTTTTGCCACAGGTTGGGCATGGAGTTTTTATATTCACCACATGTTTGCGTAGTTTCCTTTTAGGTACTCTTAACTTCTCACTCTAAGGGCCTGTGCACACAACCGTTTGATGTAAAGCTGTCACACGCATTCCATTAACGTCGATATCGTTTAGTTTATGAGGTCTTCCTAATTGTCTCCTGACGCCAGATTCGAGGGGGGAAACTGCAGTCGGACATTTTGAATTTTAAAATGCCCAATACAGTGGTCCCTCAAGTTACAATGGCCTCAGGTTACAATATTTTCAACATACAATGGTCTTGACTTGGCCATTATAACTTGAAACCACATACAATGCCACAAAAGCTCTGGATCTCGTGTGATTGGCAGGAAGATCCAGCCAATCAGCATGGGCATTTTACTGGTAAAACACCTGTTGTAATGCGGTGCACGTCCTGATTGGCTGGCTAGTAGCGCCTCTCTACAGTACTGCTCTTTACCTGCGCCAGTATGAGTTGATCCTTTGGACACCAGGTGATGGCGGCTCCATGTTATATTTCTGGTACGCTGTACAGTACGGGCTCCTGTCCTCACCGTAAAAAGTGATTTACAGCTTCCAGCAGCCACAGTATTTGGAACCAATTCCTCATTTTTCATAGTTCTGGTCTCAAGTTACAATATTTTTTCAATCTTCGCCCCGAAACCAATTAATATTGTAACTTGAGGGACCACTGTACGTTTTTGTTCCAGGAGATAAGCTGCTCTCAGTAATGTCTCGCTGTAGCTGCTCTCCTTCTCCCTATTGAAATAAACATGCACGCTCAGCCCAGCTAAATGTGCATGTTTATGGGGAGGTGCGGTGAAATAGCTGTCAGCTGACCGACCGTTCATCCTGAATTCACACCGTGTTTAGTGTTTGAAAAGGCCCCGCTGAACTATACAGTCGCTTATGTCTACCATGAAAAAAAACCACATTTACTGCAAGTTATATGTTTGCGTTTCCACTTGCGATTTTACCTGCAAATTTTCTGCACCAAATTCTGCATTTAGCCTAATGTGTGAATATTGTTTTTTTGCAATAATGTATTCTAACATAATAATGCAATAATATTGTGTTTTAACTCTATTTTTGTTTTTTAAATCCAGATAATATGTTACTATTCGCTGCTGAAGCCGTCATTTTTCAGCCCTGTTGTTTGCGTGTTCAGTAGCCGCGCAGCGTTCAGTCTTGGTTAATCATAAATGAACTCATGTATGTGAAATGTGATTACCTACGGTAGTAAATCTAATGTTTGGCTGCAGCGCGGAGACACTGGTCTTTGTACAACTCGCAATGTAGCTGCCGTTATTAACGTTTGTTTATTCTGCGAGTTCTTGCTTCGTCAAGTTGTGCTATACCAGGCCATTGTGCCACTACATGTACGAGGGTGTGCCAGAAATATATATAGAATAAAACAACAAAGGACCAGAGGTACCCACACATGTTCAAATTCTGTCCTTGGGCACTGATCTCAAGGACAAGGTGATGGAGCTGGAGATGTCAGGGTTTGGGCTAGGCCCTATTTCTTTAGTTAAAGAGTACCTTTCATTACAACAAAAATCGGAAACCGCTCATAATCTAATAGGTGGTGTGTTGCACTACTACATGCAGTTTGCTCAGGGAGGGGGATAGGCAGGAGGCAGGGAAGTTGGCCAGTAGTTTTCTAAATGGACTGTCTGGTCCGAAACTCCTCCTCTCTGGAGCGCGCATTATGACTGTCTAGTCCGAACGTCCTCCTCTCTGTTATTACCTAGAGTTTTTAGCCAGCTCTGTGCTGTCCGGACAGTGTGACTGCCCCCTCAGGCCTGATTCAGACGAACCTGTCCGTTTTGCTTCCGCAAATGTGTTTCGTGTGTTTTCCGTGTGGCATTAGTGTTCCTGTATTTGAATTTTCTTTTCTCAGTATTTATTTAGCAACTGGTGCGTGAAAAACACGGGCAGCACACAGATGTCGTCCATCAACGGACACGCTGCGTGAAAAACCACGGACGTGTGAATAGCCCCATTGAATTGCATAGGTCCGTGTGCTGTCCGTTTTTTTTAACACACAGCACAGATCCACGGAATTGCTGCAGGTTTCAACCTTTGCATTGAAAATGGGGAATTCTGCCGCAAATCTGCATCAAAATGTGAATGTTATCCATGCAGATTCTCTTCAGCAAAAAAAATTACGTGTCAATACACCTTAAGGCTACGTTCACACAGGGCGGAGTGGAATTCCGTCTGAAAAACCGCATCAAATTGTGGTGCAGTTTTTGGCCGGAATGTCCGCTGCGGAAAACAGCACGTTTAAAAAAACCAAAAAAAAACAAACACATACTTACCCACTGACGTCCTGCAGACCGGCCTGCTGGGATGACTTTTTATCTAATGTGACCCTCTCCAGACAGTGATTGGCTCCAGCGGTCACATGGGATGAAACCTCATCCCAGGAGGCCCGCCTGGACAAAGAAGCACATAATTTTTTTTTTCTGAGTTGTGTTTTTCCGCAGCAAAAAAACGTGACCTCTTCTATTTGTTACGGGTTTTACCTCCTCATTGAATTCGATGGGGGAAAACCTGCAACACAAATGTAGCGATACAATTGACATGCTGTGGATTAAAAAACCGCACTGCAGGTCAATTTCTGAGTGTTTTTTTCAGCTCATCATTTACGCAAAGTGTGGATTTGTTCATATCTCATCCACTTTGCTACTGCTGTATTATGCTGCGGATTTCCCGCCATGAAATCCGTTAGGCAGTATTTATGGTACGTGTGAACTTACACTAAGGCACCCTCCATACGCTGCAGATTTTTGTGCTTGCTGTAAGAAACAACCCCATTCAGATGAATGGAACTGATTTTCAGCCGCAGAAATTTCTGCTACAAAAGCTTCAGCATATGCAGGGGCCTTTAAGGCTACATTTACACGAGCGTATCAGATAAACGCACGGGAAAAACGCGTGTGAATCTGGTCCGTTATGCATCACTGTGCTTTGCGAGGGGCATGCCTTATTCACGCACTCGAAAAGCACATTTTTTTTATTATTTTGAATTGATGCGTAAATCACGCACCGCACATGGATGTGCATCCGTGTGAGGTGCGTGAAAAACGCACCAATATACGACACGCAGGGAGTTTTACACAACGGACACACGCTTCGTGAAAACTCTTGCATGTGTGAATGGCCCCATTGAAATCAATAGGTCAGTGTTCTGTGCGCGATTTTCACGCACAAGGCACGGATGAGTTTTAGGCTGGGTTCACACGAGCACATTAACGTCCGTAATGGACGGACGTATTTCGGCCGGAAGTCCCGGACCGAACTCAGTGCAGGGAGCCGGGCTCCTAGTATCATAGTTATGTACGATGCTAGGAGTCCCTGCCTCTCTGCAGAACAACTGTCCCGTACTGTAATCATGATTACAGTACGGGACAGTAGTTCCACGCAGAGGCAGGGACTCCTAGCATCGTACATAACTATGATGCTAGGAGCCCGGCTCCCTGCACTGAGTTCGGTCCGGGACTTCCGGCCGAAATACGTTCCGTCCATTACGGACGTTAATGTGCTCGTGTGAACCCAGCCTTACTCTAGTCTGAATGAGCCCTAAGGCTCTTTGTATACAGCAAAGACCCTTTATGATGTATGAATCTATGAAAAAAAAAAATCTCCATGTGTATAAAATTGAGGGCACACAGAGTTATAGTGTGGTTCCGTAGCGGTGTTTTGGTACCGGTTTACAGGTTTGTACAAATCCAGATCTGTATTCTGGTAATGTGCATGAGGCCTTAGAGCAAGAAGTATATGTTATGCCATGTATTGCTTTGTGTTTGAAGATTGAATAGAGCTGTGTCCTGCTGTTTGATAACAGAAGCCTCACTTTTACGCCAGAAATGCATACTCGGGTATGTGTGAAATTCAACATGCAGCCAGTGTATGTAGGATTTTCTAGCCCTCAACCAAACAACTTTCTTTTTGTCACACTGAGTAGAGTTAAAGAGGCTCTGTCACCAGATTTTGCAGCCCCTATCTGCTATTGCAGCAGATCGGCGCTGCAATGTAGATTACAGTAACGTTTTTATTTTTAAAAAACGAGCATTTTTGGCCAAGTTATTACCATTTTCGTATTTATGCAAATGAGGCTTGCAAAAGTACAACTGGGCGTGTTGAAAAGTAAAAGTACAACTGGGCGTGTATTATGTGCGGACATCGGGGCGTGTTTACTACTTTTACTAACTGGGCGCTCTGATGAGAAGTATCATCCACTTCTCTTCAGAACGCCCAGCTTCTGGCAGTGCAGATCTGTGACGTCACTCACAGGTCCTGCATCGTGTCGGCACCAGAGGCTACAGTTGATTCTGCAGCAGCATCAGCGTTTGCAGGTAAGTAGCTACATCGATTTACCTGCAAACGCTGATGCTGCTGCAGAATCATCTGTAGCCTCTGGTGCCGATGTGTCCTCGCTCGTCTGACACGATGCAGGACCTGTGAGTGACGACACAGCGTGATCTCTGGAGAACACGCTGTGTCTGCACTGCCAGAAGCTGGGCGTTGTGAAGACAAGTGGATGATACTTCTATACACAACGCCCAGCTAGTAAAAGTAGTAAACACGCCCCGATGTACGCACATAATACACGCCCAGTTGTACTTTTACTTTTCAACACGCCCAGTTGTACTTTTGCAAGCCTCATTTGCATAAATACGAAAATGGTCATAACTTGGCCAAAAATGCTCGTTTTTTTAAAATAAAAACGTTACTGTAATCTACATTGCAGCGCCTATCTGCTGCAATAGCAGATAAGGGCTGCAATATCTGGTGACAGAGCCTCTTTAAGTGAATTTCAGGAAGTTTGGTCAAACCGGCCATCAGATTCGATTGAAATAAATTTGTCACAAATTGAAAATGCCCCGTTTGCCCTGAAAAGTCATATATAACACTCTGAGGACTGCACCTAACCCTCTTTAACGTCAAGACAGCTTTAGTAATGTCAAGGTGAGGCCTCATGCACACGACCGTAAAAACACCCGTTATTGCGGGTCGTTATTACGACCCGCAATAACGGGCTCATAGGCTTCTGTTAGCCACGGGTACCTTCCCGTTTGCTCACGGGAAGGTACCCGTGCCGTTAAAAAAGATAGAACATGCCCTATTTCATGCCGTAATAACGGCACGGGCATCCCATAGAAGTCTATGGGGCTCCCGTAATCATGGGTGGCTGCGTGTGTTCACCCGTGATTACGGGAGCGTTGCGAGGTGAGGCGAGGTCAGGGAACTACCCGGTCTGCAGGCCACAGCCCAGTGGCGTAACTACCGCCGGGACTACAATGAAAACTATGGCAGAGCGGGGAGGTATCTCCCCGCTCTGCCATAAACAAGACATGTATCCCCTATCCTGTAAAAAATAAAAATAAAAGACGTTCATACTTACCGACAACTTCCTGCTTCCTCCAGTCCGGTCTCCCGCCCGTTGCCTTGGTGACGCGTCCCTCTCGACATCCGGCCCGACGTCCTGGATGACGTTTCAGGCCATGTGACCGCTGCAGCCAATCACAGGTCAATCACAGGCTGCAGCGGTCACATGGACTGCCGCGTCATCCAGGGATGTCGGGCTGGATGTGAAGAGAGGGACGCGTCACCAAGACAACGGCCGGGTAAGTATGAATTTCTTTAACTTTTATTACAGAAAAGGCTGTCCCTTCTCTCTATCCTGCACTGATAGAGAGAAGGGGCTGCCGATTAGTGCAGTGCTATTTTGCTGCCAAAAACGTGCTCGTAAATACGGGTGGAATACGTGTGACACCGGACCCATATTTACGAGCACGGGTTCGTAAATACTGGTGCAAAACGGGTGGAATACGTGTGACACCGGACCCGTATTTACGCCAGTATTTACGGGTGGGAAAAAATACGGTCGTGTGCATGAGGCCTGACAGCAACATATATATTATTCCTTTTTGGTGGCAGATGCCTGCCGGTACTTAGCGGTATCAGAAGTAATGACTTTTTGACAAGCAGTCCAAAAATTATCCCTTTTTGGGAAATAGCAACAGGTTTGGTGGTGTTTTAAAGAAAGAAAATAAATAAATATTGCAAAATAATATGTACATTTTTGGTGGCACTATTGTTATCAATTTGATATATGAAAAACAATAGGTGACGTCACGTCCGTGACGTCTGTATCAGCAGCAGGATAAATATTATTTAAGATTTGTGAATGATGTGGTGATTGGTGAGTCACGAAGTAATGTAAGAATTGTATAGCTGCAGCAGCACTGACAGCAATGCCTGCCTGTGCCTGCCTAACTACCACACTGACTGACTTCTATCTCTCTCTAAAATCATTCAAATCCAATTATTGTAAATGTAAATATTCTCTTCTCATTATGCTACACACTCACTGATACTACTCCGCTATCTGCAGCAGCATTTCCAGGTTGGGCTTTTAATTGTGGCGCACACCTATACCCCTCATGATTGGCTGTCCTAGAGGGAGGGCTTCCTGCAAGGCATTATGGGGAGGCCCACTTTTCTGCCGCCTGAGGTTATGTAATTCTTCACTATCTACTTGTCTACCTCTGCTCTGTAAAATGTCGGCTGCCGTTTTGAGTGATTTGTGCAGGACGAATCCCAAAAGTTTAGAATTTGTGAAAATCCCAAACTTTTGGGAAATTGGTAACTAATTTGATTCATGTAGAACCAATTAGCTTATCTCTAATACTGAGCTGTCTATGATATAACCTATCATAAACTTTGTTTATGTGAACAGGCTAGTATGGGCAGTGTTTACCGGAACCCACTGTGATGTACAGTTTAGATGTGGCGCCAATAACTTTTATCTATTAGCAGTGTACTCATTGCAGCACGAGTACACTCAATAATATACATTCCGGTACCCCGTCGCACTGATTGGGATTTTAATAGATTTTTATAGTGCTGGCGGGGGACCGGAAGTCTAGTTGCTCAGTCTTCCTTCATGACGACACAACTGTTCATCATGTGACTGGCCCCGCTGTAATTTATGTACAAACAGTACATAGATGCACTGAGTATACTGCAGTGAGTACACTGCTAATAGTTTTCACTCCCCACATAACCCCTTTAAGTAGACAATGCACATAAGATAAAAGTTGGCCGAAATAGACTATTTTGACCATTTCGCATGACCATTGTTTAAAAATTATACGCAAGCAATCATTTGTGATTACCAGCAGCAGTGGTCTGCCAAAAAGTGTTCTGTGGTGCTGGATTCTTTTCTGGTATCGTCGGTTGAAACTAGGATTGTATGGCAGACTGGTCAATTACGGCTGATCATTCGGCCACATTGTGGAAGCGCATTCTATTGTTTTACACTTTTTCTCTGATCTGTTCCTTTAGTCTGGCATGTTGAATGTACGATTGTTCATAGAAACAATCCGACATACCATTGATCAGCCACATCAATAATAATCTTCAAGAGCAACTTTACATTCATAAAACCTTTTGATATGTTATAGCGACATATCAGAAGCTTTATTCGGTGGGGGTCCTGGTGCTGTGACCTCCACCATCTGTGAGCGCTTTGCATCTTCGGCTGTGATCAGTTCTTCTCATCAGTCTGAATATGGGCTCATAGACGTTCTATGTGAAGCCCGACATTAGGCTGATGGGAAAGGCCGATCACAGCCAAAGGTGCAGAGCGCTCAGCTGAGTACTTCTGCCCTTTTGTTTAAGCGATGGTGGGAGTCTCAGTACCTGGACCCCCACCGATCAGAACTACTGACGTGTCTCTATGACATATCAAAAGTTTCTGAAAGTACGCGTACTCTTTAAGTGTATGGCCAACTTTAAGTAATGTGATGATGTAACTTTTTCTATTTAGTAAAAAAACATTCAATGAACAGTGTAATCGTCAAGGCTTTGGCTTCAATATCCTGAGCGTCATTAAATAATGTTTCCCATTAGTTATTGATAATGTATTGCTGCATGCATGCTTTCTTTTTTAGGCTTCGTTCACATCTGCGTTAGGGCTCCATTCTGACGTTCCGTCTGAGCTTTCCGTCAAAACGGAGCCCTGACTGACACAAACGGAAACCATAGGTTTCCGTTTCCATCAGCATTGATTTCAATGGTGACGGATCCGGTGCCAATGGTTTCCGTTTGTCTCCGTTGTGCAAGGGTTCCGACGCTTTGATGGAATCAATAGCGTAGTCAGTCAGGGCTACGTTCTGACGGAAAGCTCCATTAAAACGTCGGACCGGAGCCCTGACGCAGATGTGAACGAAGCCTTAGACAAAAAAGTAATGGGTGTTTTTAGGTGACATTACAGAAGTTATCCGGAAAGATCAGGCCTATCCATCAATATCTGATTGGAGGGGGTCCGATTCTTGGCACTCATGCGAGCATTGCTTCCTTTTCATTCCTTTCACTGATCCGTACTATAAGAGAAAAGTTACAAATTTTAGTTCAAATATAGTATGTACTAAATTTTGCGACTGTTGCACGCAGGAATAGTGGTATAAAGCCGATAATAAATTCCACCATCGGAGTGGGGCAGTTGAAGTATGTAAACCACTAGCAAGAAACTTGTATCTCTCCAGTGGCTGTAAAACGAAACATCTGAGCAAACCATTCTAGTGAGTAATTTTAAAGGGAATGTGTTGTTGTTTTTTTTTTTTTAGTTAAATAATTAGTGTATAGGTGATTAAACATTGTTCTAATGTTTTTTATTTTTTTCACGAGTCAGGAAATATTATAAATTGGATTCAATTTATAATATTTCCCATTGCTGGTCACTAGATGGAGCAATTCCCAAAATTGCAGCATTGCATGTGGTAAAGCAACCACATTGCTTTATGCTGCAAAATTGGGAAAAAATCCCTCGCTCTAATGAGCTCTCAGAATCCCCCCCTCCTTTATCCTGGCTAGTGCCGGGAGAAACGAGGGGATTGAACGGTCTAACCTCCTACACTGTGTGTCGCCATTTTTTGAGCTAACACAGTGTAGTAGGTTTACATACACTAGTAAACACACACTGAACACAAACATACATAGAAATCCCTTACCTGCTCCAGTCGCCGCCGCTCCCTCCGGTCCGTCTGCTGCCGCTGCTCCATGTGCACAAGTCCGGAAGCCGCGACCGGAAGTAGTAATCTTACTGTCCAGCCGCGACTTCCGGTCCACAGGAAAATGGCGCCGAACGGTGCGCATTTCAAATTGGACTGTGTGGGAGCGGCACATGCACCGTTCCCACACAGCGGCCTACACCATAGTGGATGGAACGGGCCCCGTTCGCAGTCCCTATGGGACTGGAGCCGCCGTATTCCATGTCTGTATGTGTCGTTAATCGACACACACAGAAATGGAAAAAAAAATGTCAGCCCCCATAGGGAAGAAAAAGTGTAAAAATAAAAAAAAGTAACACACAAACACGCAAATAAATACAAACGTTTTTAATAAAACACTAACATCAAACTGATATAAAAAAATGTTTTGTGGCGACACTGTTCCTTTAAGGGGGGTTATCTCACGACAAGAACCCTGTCTATATGACATACTGGGGCACTTGGGCTTCATGGAGAGGAGTCCTGAGTGAGAACAGACCTAGTGTGTCAATGCATTACATTCATATGAATGGGCTTAATTTAATGCTACATTTTCTTCCCAGCAGAGGCCGCGTCAAGGGAAGTGTAAGGGTATGTGCACACACACTAATTACGTCCGTAATTGACGGACGTATTTCGGCCGCAAGTCCCGGACCGAACACAGTGCAGGGAGCCGGGCTCCTAGCATCATAGTTATATACGATGCTAGGAGTCCCTGCCTCTCTGCAGGACAACTGTCCCGTACTGTAATCATGTTTTCAGTACGGGACAGTAGTTCCACGGAGAGGCAGGGACTCCTAGCGTCGTACATAAGTATGATGCTAGGAGCCCGGCTCCCTGCACTATGTTCGGTCCACTACTTGCGGCCGAAATACGTCCGTCAATTACGGACGTAATTAGTGTGTGCACATACCCTAAGGCTAGATGTCGCTCCACCTGGCGATTACAGCTGATCGCCAGTGCTTAGAGAAGCTGAACTCGCGTTGATCAGCTGATCGCCACACCGGCTTCTTTTTAAAACGGAAAGAAAAAATTTCCTGACAGTGGTTTAATGTTGGTGATTCTATCAACATAAGTATCTGTACCAGATTCATAAGACCTTTGGGCATATTTCTGCTTTTTGGCACACATCGCAGCACAGTATCCAGCTATTGAAATTACAGTACTCCGGATGGCAACTAAAATAGTCCAAAATGCGACCAAAAATATAATTTGGCTCCTAAAGTTTTGGAAATGTACCAATCATCTCCAAATATTCTATCTCCATGTAGAAGCAAGGGCCAATACACCTGTTCTGCCTTTTTTTTTGTAGTTGGAACTGTAGCTTTTGGTCTTTGTTGAAACAGTTGCTCTTAGATGCTAGCTGTAAGCTTGCACAGTAATAACACACTCTCTGGTGTGTAATCGTTTTACTGAAAGTCATGACCTGACGTGTGGCAGTACATTTTCTAAATAGTTCTAAAATTTCAACAGATGGCCATATAAAGGTTTAATGTAAAACATTTGTTGGTCATGACGACATCACTGAGATGTTATGAGATACATGCTGTTTTGTTTTTTTTAAGAAGTTCACAAACAGGAAGAGTTGACAACATATTTGTGGTACATCTACCTTCTTAGATACGGTGTGGCCTGTAGTGACAGATTACATATAAAATCTGCTCTGTGGTACCATTGTTAGAATGCACATTATAGCTCTATCTATCTTATAAATAACACTGGGATTACAGTTGTTTGGGCAGTTATTCTGTTCTGTAATATGGAAGAGGCTCCCAGACAAAAGTTTGAAATAATCGATAAGCACCAAAAGGAGTATGCCAGCCACATACATTTATCACATATCCATTGTCCAACCATTGGGACCCCCATCGATTGCTAGAAAAACGGAACCACGGTACCCCCAACCACACAACTGTGATAGGGAGGAGTTTGAATTGAGTGCCAGTCAAGTTTGTGGCCGGAATACCCCACTTTAAAGAAGTTTTATGTTAAAGTTTAAATCGACACCTTTAATGGCTGCATAATGATAAGTTCTGCAACTTCCTCATATAATATTTTTCAGCTCCTCACCATTTCAAGTTGGTGAATATTCTTGTTTACATACAGTGGCTGAACGCCAGGACAGACCTCAGCCTTCTCATATCTGCGTGCTTGATATCATTGTATCCAGTCTAAAAGGCATTCATCTATGACGTATCAAAGCCTGTTCTGTAGGCTGATACATTTCACCTTTCATAAGTTTTAGCCCAAACTATATGGACAGGTGAGAGATTTATGCACCTTTTGTAGTTAGCTCACAGAGGATATTCTTCCTGTATGGATCTTACATATATGGAATAATTTAAATGGGTTGTCCCACAATTGAATATCATGTTAATTAATTGTAAAGATCATAAAAAAAATGAACAATCTTTCCCATTTAAATGCTGTTAAAAGAAAAAAAAAATCCAGTCAAGACTTATGACATTTACTTACATAGGATGGTGCCACCTCGTGTTCAAAGTGTATAGAAATGTGCTGGTCACCTACTGGGCTTGGTGCTAGTGGACGCAAATGCGCACGCCAGTTCTCTACATAGTGATTTTCTGTTCCCTGCAGAGCAGCTAATAGAAAATCGCTTTTTTCCCCTGCTTGTCAAGAAGGGACCGGAGCCTTTGCAGTACCGTGGCAGTATAGCTGTGGAGACTCTATTCTTAACCTCTGCATCCTGACAGCAGATAAGAACCTTGCACATGCCCACTCAGTCTTTATTGTTTTTTTCATTGGTTTCTTAGGAAGTACATACTGAGGATGTTACAGAGTATGCCTTCATTACTCATGTTACCTATCTTCAGGTAAAGTAGGAGAGGACTATATAGTGAGCTGCCATAGGTGACTGATTCTGTTCAGAGCGCGTCCTCCAGCAGCACAGATTAGCAGCTGCACCAAGGGGGACACAGAGAAGCAAATAAAGATGCAAAAGAGATTTCTGCACCCCTAGTGTCGGGCTCATAAACTTCATTACACCCTACCTCAGCACCTATTGTATAATACAGTATACACCATATACAAAATGTGAGGTCGCAGCTCACAGCCTGCAGTGTACAGATTTAGTCAGCGCTTTGCTTGGCTAGTCCCCTTTCATGTGCACAGGCCTGATCTTCAGTTAAGGGGTCTGTGCATCTACAGACCAATCAGTACTGCTTTGTTGTTTAGGGAAAAGTGCTGAGTGGTGGAGCAGCTTTTGTTCACTGAGTTGCACAGTACAGCAGATTAATAACCTTTACCAACCTTTTTTGCACATGGGGCAATAAAGTACCCACTTTTTTTCACTATACTACGGAGTGCTGCCTATTTTTTGAAGTATATATATATATATATATGTATGTATGTATGTATGTACGTACACACACACACACACACACACACACACACACACACACACACACACACACGCCCAGAATTATTTAACAGTGACACAATCTTCATGATTTGGGCTCTGTTGCCACCACATTGGATTTGAAATGAAACAACTGAGATACATATGAAGTGTAGACTTTCAGGTTTAATTCAAGGGGTTGAACAAATATATCCTGTGAAACTTAAGGAATTGCAACCATTTTTATACACAGCCTCCTCATTTCAGGGGCTCAAAAGTAATTGGACAAATTAACATTACCATAAATAAAATGTTTTTTTTTTAATACTTTGTAGAGAATCCTTTGCAGGCAATGACTGCCTGAAGTCTGGAACCCATGGACACCATCAAACGCTGGGTTTCCCCCTTTGTGATGCTTTGCCAGGCCTTTATTGCAGCGGTCTTCAGTTGTTGCTTGTTTGAGGGTCTTTCTGCCTTAAAGGGAATGTGTTGCCAGCAAAACATGTTTTGTTTTTTTTAGTTAAACATTTAGTGTATAGGTGATTAAACATTGTTCAAATTTTTTTTATTTTTTCACGAGTCAGGAAATATTATAAATTAGATTCTAATTTATAATATTTCCCAGCGCTGGTCACTAGATGGAGCTATTCCCAAAATTGCAGCATTGCATGTGGTAAAGCAACCACATTGCTTTTTGCTGCAAAATTGGGATAAAATCACTCGCTCTAGTGAGCTCTGAGAATTCCCCCCCCCTCCTTTATCCTGGCTAGTGCCGGGAGAAACGAGGGTATTGAACTGTCTAACCTCCTACACTGTGTGTCGCCATTTTTTGAGCTAACACACAGTGTAGTAGGTTTACATACAGTAGTAAACACACACAAACACGAACATACATAGAAATCTCTTACCTGCTCCTGCCGCCGCGGCTCCCTCCGGCCCGTCCGCTCCGTCTGCTGCCGCTGCTTCATGTGCACAAGTCCGGAAGCCGCGACCGGAAGTAGTAATCTTAATGTCCGGGCGCGACTTCCGGTCCACAAGAAAATGGCGCCGGACGGCGCACATTTCAAATTGGACTGTGTGGGAGCGGCGCATGCGCCGTTCCCACACAGACGGCGTACACGGAAGTGGATGGGACGGGGCCCGTTCGCAGTCCCTATGGGACTGTGGCTGCTGTATTCCATGTCTGTATGTGTCGTTAATCGGCACATACAGAAATGGAAAAAAAATGGCAGCCCCCATAGGGAAGAAAAAGTGTAAAAATAGAAAAAAGTAACACACAAACACACAAATAAATAAAAACGTTTTTAATAAAACACTAACATAAAACTGACATGAAAAAAAAAATTTTGGTGACACTGTTCCTTTAAGTTTTGTCTTAAGCAAGTGAAATGCAGCTCGATCGGGTTGAGATCTGGTGATTGACTTGGCCATTGCAGAATATTCCACTTCTTTGCCTTAAAAAACTCCTGGGTTGCTTTCGCAGTATGTTTTGTGCATCGTCCATCTGTACAGTGAAGCGACGTCCAATCAACCTTGTTGTATTTGGTTGAATCTGAGCAGAAAGTATATCCCTGAACACTTCAGAATTCATCCGGCTGCTTCTGTCTTCAGTCACATCATCAATAAACACTAGTGACCCAGTGCCTTTGGCAGCCATGCATGCCCATGCCATCACGCTGCCTCCACCATGTTTTACAGAGGATATGGTGTGCTTTGAATCATGAGCCATTCCAAACCTTCTCCATACTTTCTCCCTCCCATCATACTGGTACAGGTTCATCTGTCCAAAAAATGCTTTTCCAGAAATGGGCTGGCTTCTTTAGATGTTGTTTGGCAATGTCTAATCTGGCCTTTCTGTTTTTGAGGCTGATTAATGGTTTGCACCTTGTGGTGAACCCTCTGTATTTTCTCTCATGAAGTCTTCTCTTTATGGTAGACTTAGACACTGATGCACCTACTTCCAGGACAGTGTTCTTCACTTAGGTAAATGTTGTGAAGGGGTTTTTCTTCACCATGGAAAGGATTCTGCGATCATCTACCACCACTGTTGTCTTCTGTGGACGTCCAGGCCTTTTGGAGCTTACGAGATCACCAGTGCACTCCCCTTTTTTTTATTTTTTTATTTTTTTTCAAGAATGTACCAAACTGTTGACTTGGCCACTCCTAAACTTTGTGCTATCTCTCTGATGGATTTCTTAAATTTTTTCAGCCTAATGATGATCTGTTTAACTTGCATTGAGAGCTCCTTTTGACCTCATGTTGTGGGTTAACAGCAACAGCTTGCAAATGCCACACCCGGAATCAACTCCATACCTTTTACCTGCTTAATTGATGATGGATTAACGAGGGAATAGCCCATGCAGCCCATTAAATAGCTTTTGAGATAATTGTCCAATTACCTTTTGGTCCCTTGAAAAAGAGGCAGCTACATATTAAAGAGCTGTAATTCATAAACCCTTTCTCAAATTAGGATGTGAATACCCTCAAATTAAAGCTGAGGGTCTGCACTTTACCAAAACATATTGAATATACAGTTATATAATCAATACAGGCTTAAACAGCTAAAATGGCAAAACTTGTGTCACTGTCCAAATAATTCTGGACCTAACTGTGTATATATAATATTGGAGCAGTTTTATGGCAAAAGTATATCCTTTATATAACATCAACAAGGTGGAACTAATAAATTGCATTTAGAAAATGTGTGTTTTGGGAAAAAGGAGAGGCAATGAGAAATATAATACATTTTAAGCAAACAGGACATGTAAAGAATCTACTCTATAAATACAATTTGTATTGTTACAGTCAGTCCAAGAACTTGTTGGTACAGATGGAGGTGCAAGCTGCTGTACCATAAGTAATATTTGTTTTTGCCTTATCATGAGCAAAACATGCCATGACAAAAATAGAAACTGAACACTGCAATAAAGAGCAATGCATTTATTTATGATGTACCCCATTTTTTAAATTTTTATTATTATTATTTTTTTAAGATTCCGCTACAGATTTTCTGTTGCAGAAAATCGACATCGTACCCTGCCTGTGGGAACATACCATTAGGCTAAATGCACACATTGTGGAGTTTGGTGTAGAAAATCTTCTTCAAACCCGTAGGTAGTTCCTGAGGCCGAATGCACACGTCGCGTATTACATGTGGTATTGCAAAACCGCAGCGTAATACAGTACCAGCAAAGTCAGTAAGATTTCCAGAAAACTTGTCCACGCTTGTTTTCTTTCTGGACGTAAATTGACCCGCGGTGCGTATTTTCAGAACTGCAGCATGTCAATTTATCTTGCGATTACGATTTACAAATCCTGAAGAAATACGCAGCAAAACCCACAGCATGAAAACGCAACTATTTACGCAGCAAAACGTAAAAACCACACCGAAAAATGCACGATGCGGTGCGATTTTACCTGAGAGTTTCTTACGTATTGCTGCGGTTTTGGTGCATATTTTCTGCATCAAAATGCTCAACGTGTGCATGTAGCCTAATAGTGTGTTTTTAGATGTGGTTTTTACATTTTGATGAGGAAATAGGTGCGTTTCTATGCTGCAGATTTTGGTTAATTTTTTAAAAAACTAGTCAGAATTCGTAAACTACAACGTAAGATAAATTGTAATGCTGCAGGGTTTTAAAATACGCATGGCAGGTCAATTTACATGCAGAAAAAAATTGCAACGTGTAGATGAGATTGACGGAGCGGAATAACGGAATGCCCTGGCGCAGATGAGAACAGGGCCTTGGTATACCTATTATTTTGTATTTGTGTACATATGAATATGTGTAGCTGTGTGTCTGATATTTGTCAATAAGGGTATTTGTGGAGATATTATATATATATATATATATATATATATATATATATATATATATATTTAGTCCTCAATGAATTAGAATATCATCAAAAATGTTATTTATTTCAGTAATTCAATTAAAAAACTGAAACTCCTATATATATATATATATATATATATATATATATATATATATATATATATATATATATTCATCTTCCTCTTGACAATAGATTCTCTATGGGGTTTAGGTCAGGCGAGTTTACTGGTCAATCGAGCACAGAGATACTGTGGTAATTAAACCAGGTATTGGTACTTTTGGCAGTGTGGGCAGGTGCCAAGTCCTGCTGGAAAATGAAATCAGCATCTCCATAAAGCTTGTCAGCAGAGGGAAGCATGAAGTGCTCTAAAATTTCCTGGTAGACGGCTGTGTTGACTCTGGACTTGATATAACTCAGTTAGTTGGCTGGAGAACTAAACACAGGTGCGCTCTGGCCATTTAAGGCCGATAGTGAGCGTGCACACCCTATATATGTGTATATATAAACCATAGGACAGGTAACAGCACCAGGACTTCAAGATTTGATGAAAAACAGTTGGTTTAATCCCCACCGCGTAAGCGACGTTTCGGTTCATATCTGAACCTTTCTCAAGGCTTGAAAAAGGTTCAGATGTGAACCGAAACTTTGCTTACTTGGTGGTGATTTAACCAACCGTTTTTCATCAAACCTTGAAGTCCTGGTACTGTTACCTGTCTTATGGTATCTTCTATATTCGAGTTGGGGAATTGATTCATCCTCTGGTAACGTGCACATGGCCTGATTTTCAGTTTTGGAGTACGGTGTTCATCTTTATTAGATTGTGTGTGTGTGTATATATATTAACGTTCAGTCCATTACCATTACATAGCGTAGGGCGTTAGGGGGACAATTAGTTAGAAATAGTTAGTTAGGGCTAGTGTTAGGGAACATTTATCAGCGTTAGGTTTATAGGGCTCGTGTGGTAGATTAGTAAGAAAATGGCTCAGCCTCTGTATGCGGCAGAAGAGGCCTATACCGTGATCTGCTCGGATACAGAAAGTGTAAGTGAGATTGATGAGCAATTTTTAATTATGTAATCATCCACAAGCACTAGTGATGAGGAGCCACAGCCAAGGCACGGAAGGCATGATTGTCCGCCTAGCATTAGTGACATTGACCCCCAATTAGGTGCCCACGGAGTCATACACCCCGTGTGTTCCAGAATTTCATAGCTGTGAATGGCATCCAAATCGGCATCGAGGGGTTTAGGGAGGAGGACTTTTTAAAAATCTACTCAGAGGATTTATTACTCCTGATGGTTGAGCAGACCAATTTATATGCTGCGTAATTTATCGCCAGTCACCCCGCGTATGATTACGCCAAAATAAGCTTGTGGCTCCCAGTAGATGTGGCAGACATTTTAAAATTTCAGGGCCTCAATTAACCGCAATCAAAAAAGCCTGCCTAGATCCCCAGTCAACCAAAAATTAAAAGCTGGGCAAATCAGATGACTTTGTAATGAGGACTTGCCGCTAGTCATCGAGTCAAGCCAGCAGAATTGTCCCAGAATAACAGTTCCCATCTGAAGTGCCCCTACTGCCAAAAAAAGCTGACCCCAAAAGAGATGACGCGTGTGTTCTAGGAACGGAATATGGCGGGTAAGTAGTTACCAATGTGACACCTGCTTACGCTATAGCCCACATATAAATTGGAATACAAAAAAGAAAATCTCCAAAATGTTAAAAAAAAATTGGGGAAAGACCCCCCACACAAAAAAAAAAGTTCTCACTACATCCCTAGATGAATACCTTAGGGAATGTAGCTTTCAAAATGGGTCATTACTGAGGTTGTTACATGGTTCTGCCATCTCAAATCCCCTGTAGGTGAGGAGTGGGACATATAAATCATGCTAAAATTATGTCCTGAAAACCATAGAGTGGCTCCTTTTAATTTTGGGCACCACTATGTTGCCAGGCAATGAATTACGTCCTAAGGCCCCATGCACACGACTGTACCCGTAATCTAGGTCCGTGATTATGGGCACGGCCAGACACAGACATCCGCCCACATTTGCGGACCCTGCTCCCATATAAAGTATGGAAGCATGTTCCCTAAAAAGCAAAAAATAGGACATGTCCTATCTAGTGCGGAGCCTTTCTAAATTTCAAAACACATTAGTACAGTATAGACATATATTTGGGAAATAGTATACTTAATATATGAAAAATGTTTTTGGAGCTGTTGTTCTATTGAGTCAATAAAAAACGACTCCAAAATCGGCTCAAGAAGTGACATGCACTTCTTTTTACGAGGTGTTTTTTTTTTATGTGCCTGTTTTTTTAAAAATGGCCACGTAAAAAAACGGCCCGTGGGAACAGGAAGTCCTTTTTACCATTGAAATCAATGGTCAGATGTTTGGAGGCAGTCAGCCCCTGCATTTTTAGCAGTTTTTCAGGGCGTTTAAAAGTGGGCCGTGCGAACATACCTATATCCTCTGAAAAAGTCATTCATACCAGGTCAAAGTCTGGCTTAGTCATTAAGTGATAAACAGGCCCAGTCATTAAGGGGTTAATGAAGATTATCCTGTATATCAGTGGGTCTCAAAATGACTGAAGGAATGAAGATTGCAGCCTGAGACTTCAAGGGGTTATCTGGGAAATTTTTTTTTAGAGGCTGCAAATAAAACAAAAAAGCAATACTTCGCTATCCTTGCCCCCCGGAAATCCAGCGCTGTCACTCAGGCGGCAGTCCTGGTGTTTGTTTACATGCTTGTAGCATGTAACCACTGCAGCCAATCAGAGGACTCAGCGGGGCTCTCGGGCCACGAATCATATTTATGGCATAATGCCAGAAATACAATGTATGGCCGCTGAGCCCTCTGATTGGCTGCAGCGGTCACGTGCTACGTGCATGTAAACAAGCACCGGGACTGCGCCTGGAGCCACAGTGCTGCATCGCCGGGGGGCAAGGATAACTAAGGATTGCTTTTTTTGTTTAATTTATTTAATTTGCAGCCCCTAACAAAAAGATTCACTTCCCGGATAACCCCTTGAAGGCCCATCAGCTGATTTCTTCTGTTGTACGGCCAAAAAATGGTCACTAGTCAGCAGCACGTTTTCCTGTACTGCAGACCAGATGCAAATGCATGGGGACGAACAATCGTAGTAATGCTCGTTCATTCCCATATTTTACCATCGTTGCTCCTTGTGAATTGAGAAAATGAACGCCGATTGACAATCTGTATTGCCGATTGACGCTCATTAAAGGTGGTTAAACATGGGCGATATCTATCACCTTTCTCTATCTTTGTTGTATTAACCCTATTGTTGTAAAAATCCATTTAGTTGGGGAACCATTAGGAAGAAAATAATAATATTCCCATGTATATACCTCACAATATTGTGTATAGATGACATATTTACTGGTCTTTACAAAGTACATTTTATACTATTTGTTATTAGTCTGTCCTCTAATTTTACAGGGTGGACTTTTCCTAGGCCTCTTTTTTTTATTTATCACTATGACTGTTAAGGATCTGCCAGGCACAGCTTCTGTATCTACGCCCATAGGTAATCAGTCTGCACCTGCTTCTATGTCTGTGAGACTGACTCCATCTTCCACCACTCAGGCTGGCAGGCTTAGGAGTGGGAGAGCCTATCACAGCCTAGCCAGACGGAGCTAGCTCCCGCCCTCTGTCTATTTATACCTGCCTTTCCTGTTCCTCCTTGCTTGTGATTCTTCTCGTTTGGTTTCCTGGCCCTGCTGCAGCTTCTGTACTATTTGACCCTACTTCATATGACCCTGGCTTACTGACTACTCTTCTGCTCTGCGTTTGGTACCTCGTACACTCCTGGTTTGACTCGGCTTGTTCACTACTCTCCTGCTCTGCGTTTGGTACTTCGTACACTCCTGGTTTGACTCGGCTCGTTCACCACTCTTGTTGCTCACGGTGTTGCCGTGGGCAACTGCCCCTTTTCCCTTGCTTCTGTGTACCCTTGTCTGTTTGTCTGTCGTGCACTTATGGAGCGTAGGGACCGTCGCCCAGTTGTACCCCGTCGCCTAGGGCGGGTCGTTGCAAGTAGGCAGGGACTGAGTGGCGGGTAGATTAGGGCTCACTTGTCTGTTTCCTTACCCCCATCATTACAATGACACACCCAGATTAAAAATAAAATCTTTAGGCGATATAATGACCTTTTCTTTCCTGCTTCATAAGTTTGGGGTTGTAATATTTTTAGAGCCGTGCATTACATTGCAGAATTTGCCAATGTTATGTGAACTCCTTTTAATGAATGCTGCTTGATCAGCATGAACTAATTCTGGAATAATGGACTCCAGTTTAGATGCTCCAATCTTGTACTCTTAATTAAAGAGACGGTTTCCTAGTTAGTGCAAAAGTGAAGACCCGCTTTTCTTGTGTAACAAGTTGGAAGTACTAATGATGTACTAAATGAAGATTTAATTCAGCAATTATGAGTTCTAGTGTGCTAGGAATAAATGCAGCTCCCTAGAACTGAAAATGGAGTGTCTTCTGCAGACTCCTACATCATTTATGTTCTCATATGCAGATGGCAAACTGAAGGATTCTCCTTTATTGCTTGAACAACCATCGTGGCATGTGGGAAGGTAAAAAATAGTTTACAACTTGTTTCTGTAGATTTTGATTCTTTTTTTGTTGTTTTTTTCCAGCATAGATAATTAAAAAAAAAGTCATGACAAATCTATTGTAGTCTTGGGCACTTTTTAGAAATCTGGGAAAACTGTAACTCCGAGTAGCCTGCAGAGAACTCCCTTATTTGCAGAATGGTACCGGTTTTCAAGGTTAAGCTCACCGCTTTAGATGACCGGATCAGTTGGTGCATTGCTCTCACGGTGACATTTTGATGCACGCAGCAAATCATTACCGTAATTTAATTACAGCGCCTCTGATGTACAGCTGGCATTGCATCGTCCCCAAGTGATACGTTGTGTGTCCTCTTCAGGGTCTAATGTGAAGAATACTGTGTGTAGATAGATATACATAATATACCACACACATATCTCTCTGTCTCACATGCTTATTTTTGGGAAACATCCAGTCATTATCTTTCTTTTGGCAGGCAGTTTCTCTCAGACTGTTAAACATTAATAGTAATTCTCACTGGTTCATAACTCAAACATAACAATTACATTATTCAGAATAGCGTGGCATTCTGCGCTATTCTATTCCGTAAAAAAAGGCTTAGAAATTGATGTATTAACAGATTTTGAAATCCGCAGCATGTCAATTTCTGCTACAGACAATGCATGGATTTGTTGCAAATTTTACCCATTGAATTCAATGGGGAAGAAGAAATTCACAAGCAAATCCTGTTGTCAATTTTGCTTCGGATCCGCAAAATCTGCGAGTCCAGTTTAAAATAATAATAATAAATTAAAAACCCCACTATACTCACCTCTTGTGGCGGCACTTCCCTGGCCCCCCATCAGTCTCTGTACACCCAGCCTCTAGCTCTCAATCGCCGGCTGCAGCCGTCACGTGACGACACGTCATTGCTGGAGGTTGGGTCTACAGAGAGTGATGGGGGAACCATGGAAACGTTGCCACGGGAGTGCCAGGATAGGGGAGTGTAGTGTTTTTAGTTTTTTTAGACACTGCTATTTCTAAATCTGCTACGTGTGAACTGAGCCTTTTAAAAGGTGTTATCCGGGCACCAAAAATTGCTTTGCATTCATATTTTTATGTAAATAGAAGTCACTTACTAATGTACTTTTAATTTAAAAATTCGGTACTAAATGGTGCAGTTTAAACCCTGTGAACTGTTCCCGGAAGTGCTGGAGCTTTTCTAATAATGATGACGCACCGACGCGGCCCCACGTGACTGAGGGATTGCTTCCTGTGCTGTTCGTGTCGGTGTGTTATCAATGGTGGCATGACCGCAAGCAGCAATCACATTGCTTATTGCTGGAGGATCCGAGCAGAGCATCAGCTAGCACTTTGCTCAGGACTCCAGCACTGCTGCCGACATTTGGTCAGTGACTTCAGGGGTTTCCTAATGTCAGGAGCAGTGCTGGGGTCCCGAGCAAAGCCCCTTGCGGTCATGCCATTGATGACACGAACAGCACAGGAAACAAGCCCTCAGTCTTGTATATTAGTAAGTAACTTCTTTTTACATAAAAATTTTAATGCAATGCAATTTTTGGTCGTCGTCTCCCCCCCCGGATAACCCCTTTAAGTGAATGGGAGTAAAATAAACACTGATCATAACTATAAAAAATGAAAACCATCATGCCAATGTGAACAGAGACGTATAAATATAAATTGTGTGTGATACATAGTATAATATGACTGTTATATAATGACCATTGTAGCGATTCAGTAGAACTTTCCCTATAGGAAATGATGAAGAACTTTGTGTCATTAGAGTAGCATATGGAGCCTGGAATAATGAAGGTCGTGTGTGAGCAGCTGCCTCAGCAGTAAAGACTGCAGTGGTATCTCCATCTCATCACCCAGCCCTGCAGTCTCAAGTGCTTAGACATGAGAATTCCTTCCAGTCAGCTCCATTAACAGGTATTGTGACTTCTCAAACAACACGGACTCTGAGGTCAATACAGCCGTCAAACTTCTGTGGCCGCTCCACTTTACTTCCTTATTGAGAACCTTTACACCCTGCCAATGTGTTGTTTGTTTTACAATCCAAGGCCGCGGTGCTGAGATTTAGCCACAGTGACTATAGCTGGCCGTGCATTACGGACTTCAGGTCACTGTTTTCTGAACAACTTGTCGTTCATGGTTGGTCTGTGTCGGTTGTCGTTCTGGACAACAATTCCATAAGTAAAAATGATAAATCGCTGATCGATACCTGCCTCGTCCTGTGCCTTGCTCTGGGCTTCTATTCATTTTGATGCAGATCTGTTGTTTGACGTTACAAGGACCGCACCTAACAACTATCTCTCTTGGAGTGGCATCTTGTTACGCTTGTTCATGTCACTAAAAGGCAACGATGGTCAGTCAAAAATGTTAATCATCCTTTTCGGTCTATCTAAATCTCTAGAACATAGTCCGCTTAACCCGTTAGTGACCGCCCATTAGTGTTTTTACGGCGGCCATTAACGGGCTTTATTCTGATGCAATATCCTTTTTTACGGCGCTGCATCGGAATAAATAAATAGAGCAGAGAGCCGTTAAATCTCCCTGTTCTCAGCTACCAGAGGTAGCAGAGAACAGGGAGCAGCCCTGCTCGAACAGGCGAGATTGTTATCGGTATTGATCTCGCTCGTTGAACCCCTCAGATGCAGTGCTCAATAGCGAGCGCCACATCTGAGTGGCTTTGGAGAGAAAGAGGGAGCTCCCTCTCTCACCCCCTCTGCCACCCTGCGTAAGAGGCATGGCCTAGCAGAAGCCTGTCCATTTTACATGGACTGGCACTAATACACTGCAATACAAAAGTATTGGACGATCACATAGTGAAGTCTCCTAGTGGGACTAGTAAATAAGTTTAAAAACAAAAGTTTAATAAAGTTAATAAAAAAAATAAGTGAAACATTTTTAAAACCCACTTTTTCCCCTTGCAAACTGCTTTTATTATTACAAAAAAAGTTACACACATTTGGTATCGCCACGTCCATAAGAACCCCAACTGTAAAATTATTACATAAACTCGCACAGTGAACGCCATAAAAATAAAAAAACGATGCAAAAATTGCCATTTTCTGTGCATCCTGCCTTAAAAAAATTTTTATAAAAAGTTATCAAAACGTCGCATCTACATCAAAATGGTACCAATAAAAACTGTCGTCCCGCAAAAAAAAGCCCCCATACAGCTGCATCAGCGAAAAAATAAAAAAGTTATGGCTCTTGAAATATGGAGACACAAAAACAAATCATTTTGAAAAAAAAGTTTTTACTGTATAAAAGTAGTAAAACATACAAAATCTATATACATTTGGTATCATTGCAATCGTAACAACCCGCTGAATAAAGTTATTGTGTTATTTATACCACACGGTAAACGGCATGAATTTAGGGTACAAAAAAGGGTGGCAAAATTGCTGGGGTTTTCTCTATTAAAAAAAAAAAAAAGTTATTAAAAGTTAATCATTAAATTCTATATACTCCATAATGGTGCTATTAAAAAGTACAATGTGTCCCGCAAAAAACAGACCTTATACAGCTATGTCGACGCAAAAAAAACCTAAAAATTATAGCTCTTTGAATGAGACGATGGAAAAACGTAAAAAATGGCTTGGTCATTAACGTAAAAAATGGCTTGGTCATTAGGGCCTAAAATAGGCCGGTCAGAAGCACTAAACCTAGAATCCCCAAAAAAAAAAAAAAAAAGGGACAATAAACACAACCTCACATAATATCCTCATGGTTCTTGCTCCAGCCAGTCGGGGGCTTCCATTGCAGCTCTAGAGGGCAGGTTACCCAACTTTCTTATGCCTTATTCAGACGAGCGTATTTCACGTCCACGTTAACGGACGTCACACGGACCTATGCAATTTAATGGGGCCATTCAGACATTCAGTGTTTTTCCGCTGCATGAAACTCGCTGCATGTCCTATTCTTGTGCGTTTTTTTGCGCATCACGCAGCCATTGAAGTCAATGGGTGCGTGAAAATCACTTACAGCACACAGTCGTGCTGTCCGTGATTCATGCAACTGTTCCTAAAGAAATGATGAGAAAAAGAAAAACACCTCCTTCAGTTGTTTTTTGCTGATGTAAAAAATGCGTACGATATGGGTGGCATACATGCGTTACAAACGCAGAAGCACACCGTGCACGGATGTCACGAAAATGCAACGCAGGAAAAACGTTGCATTTTTTACGCGCGCAAAACTGACACGTTGGTGTGAATATGGCCTTAGACTGCTGAATCTGCCTTTTTATGCAGTAATAATTCCCCCTTTCCTATATTATTGTATAATTGGGCAGTTTTGCCTTTCAGGAACTTTGTAAAGCTGGGTAACAACCAATGTGGAAGTATTATATATTCACAGTTGTCCTGATATATATATGTATGAATATATACTAAAAATTTCAGGGGAATATTGTGTATTATCATAGCCTTGGAGGTACTTTGCTGTATTTGGTTTTTTTTTAGTAGGGGGTTCTTGCATATATATTATGTACAGAATGTACGTACCAAGCATTGTCTGTATTACATTTTCACATAGATTGTTACACAGCTTTCACAGACTGCTGAATTCCAAATTTCCCTAGTTATTTGGTGATAAATCCCCCCCATATAGTTAGACCAACTTGCCGTTCCAGATACTGGGTAATCTGGGTGACAATCGTGTGAAGCTGCAGACTATGTTGTCCTGATACCATATAATAGATACAAAGTAATAGTGTATCAGAGCAGCATTGTGTGTATTTTATATAAGCGATGTGTCATCTATCACAGCCCCACAGAGGTTACAACCTAGCTTTCCCAGACTGCCTGGATAAGCAGTGATGAATCCCCAACTCTCATATCGTAGGAGAACTAATCAGATTTTATACTCAGGAGCCTGAAAAAGCTGGGTAAGAATCCCTGTGAAGCTGTAATGGACAGGTCTACCTAGTTATGCAGTGATAAATCCTCCACCTTTGCTAGACAGATTTTGTCATTCAGGGTCCCAGGAAAGCTGGGTAACAAAACAAGTAGAGCAGAGACTACTGAATACTAAATCTATCTAAATAAATTTCCCCTTTTCGCTCCCATATTGTGTCCTGGCTAGGCAGCTTTGCTTTTCAGGGTCCCGGGAAAGTTGGGGTAACAAACCATATTGAGCTGTAATAGGGACTGCTGAATACAAAATCTACCTAAATAAATCCCCCTCCTGACTCCCAAATCACGCTACAGCAAGGCAGATTTGATATTCTGGAGCCTGGAAAAGCTGGGTAAGAATCCGTTAAGCCCTGTCCACACAGAGTTTTTTTGATGCGCAAACCGCGTTGGAATCCGTGCCAAAAAAACATCTGAAATCTCCCTCCCCCCATTGATTTCAATGGGAGGCAGGGGCATTTTTTTCCCGGGCAGGCTAATAGCTGCTTATGGAGAAAAAAGCAGCATGTCTTTACTTGCTGCAAGTTCCGTCTCTCACCCCCCCCCCCCTCCCCATTTATATCAATGGGAAGCAGAAAAAAAACTGCGGTGCTAGTTTCCAAAACGCAGAACAAAATGGACAGGCAGGTGAAAATCTGCCTCACGATTCTTGATGGGATTCTGAGGCAGATTTTTTTATGCCTGCAAAAAAAGGCCTAAAACTGTAATAAACCGATCTGCTTAGCTATGCCGTGATAAATCCTCCATACTGTAGCAGAGCTAGGCAGATTTGCCTTTTAGGGTCCCAGGAAAGCAGGGCAACAAACTATGAGGAGCTGTAATAGGGACTGATAAATACTAAATCTATCTAAAGAATTCTCCCTCCAAAATCGTGCTATAACTAGGCCGATTTGCCTCTCAGGATCCTTGGAAAGCTGGGTAACTTGCATAATGTACAGGTATGTTCATAAGTAAAATTTACTGACCATTTTCTCTGCAGATTTTTGCTGTAAAAATGGCAAGAAAATATTTTTCCACAAAAACGCTGAAAAAAAAGTCAATAACCACAGTTGCCCTATTACATAAACTAATGAAAAGAAGAAACCTATAACACCTCACCTATTCCAGGTGTAATTCTAGCCCTGAAGCTGCACTCCATGCTTCAGCTCCTTCACCATTACAAAGTGGGTCTATTCTAGTCAATGGAGGACTAAGCCCACGCCCTATCCCAGAACTTCCGGTTCCAGCAGTGACGCTACGCAGGTACCTACTGCGGATACCAGGCAGGCCCCAGCCCAAGAGGGAGAAGGCTGGAAGGAAAGAGCTCCCCCTGTGTCTGCAAGATTTCAATTCAAGGGGACATTTTTATATATAGTTTATTTTAGTGTTTTTTTTATTAATGATTTTGTGGTTTAGTGTCCCTTTAAGTTTTAGCTTGCTATTTAGATAGCACTTTGAATGGAAGCTTTGAAAGGACTTTGTAATAAAGAAAACAATGGCTGGTACTTGTAAGCTTATCAGAATGTTTATTTGCAGTGATTTATTTGACCTTGATCTACAAAAGAAAAATGGTGGGTTTTATAAAAGAGTTTACAGTTCATTTTATTACTTAAAAGTGCCAGTTCACGGTCACCCACATCTCCTGGCAACGCACCCACTTTAAGAGGTGCTTTCTGTGTTTCTGCATACATACTCTGACTCGGGGGGGGGGGGAGTTTTCTGGCTATTTTTTCTCCTTTGCATAGGTATATACCAGCATGTCAGATCATCACAAGGCTGACATCTGCTTCAGGTTCTACTATAAGGCCTATGAGATGGGTTAACGTGTTTTTCTGATGCGCTTATTCTATGTACACGCGTTTTGACGTGCTTTCTTATGGCACACGTTTTTTTATGCTGAAGGGAGATCTGGTGCCCTCTCCAAAGCAGAGGATTAAAGAGACCGCACCGGTTACAATCCATTGACAGTCCCTCTCTTCACGTAGGCTATTTGGGTCAAATATACAATGAGCTGCGAAGGTCAGTAATTTTTTTCTAATTTTAACTCAATGTCGTGTAGGGCAATGATGATTATGAGTAATTAATGATTTCATGTATATCTTTACAGCTATCTGGAAAAATGGCAGAACTTTGTGCGGATGCCCATGAAGGCGAACACCTTCGCAGGGATGACACAAATAGGAGAATGTCCATTAGTCCGACTGACAGACTGCTCATGAATTTTTCCCTTTGTGTTTTGTTCCAATTACAAGAAGTACATACATTTCAGCGGTCCTGATGGCTGTTGCTGATGGCGTGTACAAGTATGTTGCTATGGAAGTCGGCGCCATTAATAGTACTGGGGACTGACATTGCAATTTGGACAGCAAGTAGTGTAAGACCAGTTAACTATTGCTCCAACAAGACCTCTCCTGGGTACCACGCATCCAGTCTCCTGCTGCACCCATACCCGCGAAGGGGACTCAATGCAGGGAAGAGAGTTTTCAACATCCGTCTGAGCCGGGCACACCTGTGTGGAGAGTGCACCTTCGAGATCATAAGTAGTGAGTGGAGAGTCTTCAACAGAGCAATTCAGTTAGATGAGGCCATAGTTGGCACTGTCATCATAGCTGCCTGTGTTCTCCACAGCTATATGCGGGACTATGATAGCCCCAGCATGGAAGTGGAGACACAGGTAGCTTTTGGTGACTCTTTTTAGTCAACTCTAGCAGGCCATCTAACTGTGCAGTAGAGTGATGCCTGTGTGGACTACTACATGAGTCGAGAAGGTGCTGTTCCCAGTCGAGAAGGTGCTGTTCCCAGTCGAGAAGGTGCTGTTCCCAGTCGAGAAGGTGCTGTTCCCAGTCGAGAAGGTGCTGTTCCCAGTCGAGAAGGTGCTGTTCCCAGTCGAGAAGGTGCTGTTCCCAGTCGAGAAGGTGCTGTTCCCAGTCGAGAAGGTGCTGTTCCCAGTCGAGAAGGTGCTGTTCCCAGTCGAGAAGGTGCTGTGCAATTTGTCAGCCTCTGTGATGAGCAGCCAAACCGGGACTGATGGATCTCCTCATGTTTCTGCGCACCTCCACACTGCACCTGCTAGTTCCACTCTGTCCTTCTGGCGTATCTTTCCTGTTTCCCGGCCTTACTCCTCATCTGTAATGGAATATACACTTGATCGGTGATTACACCTTGCCTTAGAGACTTTTGGTCTTATGAACAATACTTATATGCAGCTGTGCAGGAAGATTGATTTTTCATCCTTAAAAGGGGTACTGGAGCGCTCACTATTATGGACAAATGGTCTTCTGTTGTATTGGCCTTATGGACTTTTTAGGCCTTGATGACTTTTCGCTTTTTTTGATATTGAGTTACTCACCCACACGCATGACGTTGGTGCAGAATGTCTTCTATTAAAAAAAAAAAATCTATATGTATTTTTTTTTTTTCAATGAAAATTATGTGTCTGTGTTCATTTCCAATACTAAGGCCTCATGCACACGACTGCAGCCATGTGCACGGCCATGATTTTCGGGTCAGCCGAAGGCAGAGTGTCACCCGCGAGCCGCCCGCAAATCGTGGGCCGTGCACATGGCCGCGTCCATTATTTCCTATGTGCCTGCACCGCAGAACATGGCCGTAATAAGACATGTCCGTTCTTTCTGCGATCCAGGCTCCTGGGCCATGCACGGACCATGGAAACCACTGTCGTGTGCATGGGCCCATATAGATGAATGGGCCTGCAATTTTCCCATGGATTTTCGGGGGAATTGCGACCGCAAAAGCACATTCGTGTACATGGGGCTTAACTGATATGAAACATTAACTGATATGAAATAGTATACTATGCTATTCCATCCTGAGGTATCCCGCAAAAAGAACGTATATCGTGCGGTATACAATTTATTTTTACATGGGAGCCTATGTTTGACAGATGCCACTGTATGGCATCATCCCCAGGAAGAGCATCAGGTAGTGCTCGGCCGAGGGATTCCGGCCTTGGGGAAGCCCCTGACGTAACTGTCCATGTGTGGACAGTGATGTCAGGGGCTTTCAACTAGTGAGTCCTCAACCAGAGCATCGGTAGCGATCTGGCTGGGAACTCTGGGACTGGAGAAGCCCCTGATGTTACTGTCCATATATGGACAGTGGTATCAAGGGCTTTTAACTACGAAGTCCCCAGCCAGAGCATCTGTAGCGCTCTGGCAGAGAGCTTCGGGACTAGAGAAGCCTCTGGCGTTACTGTCCATGTATGAGAATCCAGCTCTCCTATCTCTATCACATAAATAGAAGCTTATTATAGATTATACAGCAGTATTGAATAGTGTAGCTGAGAATCCAGCACTGGGACTAGAGAATCATACTTACCAGGAACCTGTTTGTGTGTGTGTGTGTGTCTCACTCTTCTCCTGCTCCCCTCCCTTTTCCATAGACTTGTATTGACAGGCAGTGATAAGACACACCCCCACTACCTGCAGTCCGTCTCCTCTGCTCTGTGACTAGAGATGGATTTTGCTTGACAACAGGGGGTATTCAATGCAGATTACAGGAAGAGAGACACCTAGTGGCAGTAACTTCACACAGAATTTGCAGGAATAAAATTTTAGTAGTAAGTAAATTACAAATATGATATATAGCAGGTATACTAATAGATTGGCAGAAGTTGTTTTGAAAAGTTAGTATCCATTCAAGAGAAAACATAGAGCGAGCCTGCAGAGGGGAAAACTTCAAAAAAAAAGTTCTATAATGGCCAGAAATAGTGTTATTCCTCATGTACACACATATGACAGCTTATTCTGAGAAGCCTTAGAAAAAGTTAATTACGCTTTAAGCTGTACCCAGCCATACGATTACTGCAGCCTAGGTACACTGCACCTTTCAGCATTACATTTCATATGTAAAAATTAAAATCTGGTGAAATGGGGTTTGGAAAAGTCAATGAGGGTGGAGCCAGTAAGCGGTTACCCTGGAACCCATGTTAAAATTAGGTGCCAGCAGTGGGAGGGGGGGGGGGAGCGTCGGAAAACTTATTACGGTCTGTCTTGGTAGGGGTGTACTCCATTGCGGCGCTAGGAAGGGAAGGACGAGGCAGCTCCCTCAGGCTAGTAGCCCATCAGAGGGTCTAGATGAGAACCCCAAGGTCCAGGAGGGGGTTGGCGGAGCCAAAGACTACCGTTGCAGCTTGACCATATGACATAAAGTTATCTTGGAAATCAGTTGGCATCTAGCATATCCGTAACTCAAAACGATCATTGCTGTATACCCTCTGGATAAGGGACATGGCCTCATTCTCCACCTCCAATTGCCTTTCCGTTACCCTGAGGGTCCTTTAGCGCCACCTGAGGGTTGAAGGTGTGCAGGTAGGAGGGGGCAGGATGTGTGGCGTGTTCTTGGCCCCCCTTCGCTTGCTGGATTGACTTTGCCGATGGAAGGGGTAGGCTCACTCTCCCTCAGCTGATACCAATCATGTTTACCAGTGGATTCCGCCATGCTTTCAGTTTCCTGATAGTTGCCTGTAGAAAAAAAAGAAATTAAGTATAGAGTATACCAAACTGTAAAAATAAAAACCTATGTATTCAACACTTACAGGCAGAGTCCCCTGTTGGGCAAGATTAACGTCCGTTCCTTACAATGTGCTGTTCTCCTCTGCCTGGGGGGGAGAGGACCCACTCCTTTCTAGAGTCGTGAAGACCTCTCTCAGAAAATGGCCCCGCGCATGTTCTTATCGAAAAAAAAAAAATGTCAAGTATGTACTCCTTTATAATCAGTGGAGCAATTGGTAACGGTGAGATTCGTTACTGGTACTAGCAAAATAACAACCGGCTCATTCAAACAGTACCTAGACAATACAGGCCTGTGTTTGCATTGCTCTTCACAGTCGTGTAATACAGCAATGTCATCTGAGCGTCATGGTGTTTCCATGCCTCACTGATTCATTCCTATAGTTGGAAAAAACACATCAGAAAAAAAAAGTCACATCATATTACTTAACCATAACCCCCCCAGTCTGGGTACAGTGTCTCACAAACTTCTGTCTATGCACAGTCACGCTGACTATGACCAGATGAATGTTTGTTCCAAAAGATGGGATGGGCATGCACCTGCAAAACAAGTGAAAAATGTCTCTTTAAATATTAAAAAAAAAGTCATTTAATCCAACAAAATATTCATAGTCAAACATTATGCAAAAAACATCAACTTATATATTTTTTTTTTAGCAAAATTTAAAAACCTCATGCTTCTTGCAGTGGACTGTACCACAAAAATAAGAAATGGGTGGGCAATAATCTACCTAGCAGAATATTATTACAATTTTGTTCATGAACTTCACTACAATGCATGCATATCAATAGTAAGCAACTTCAAGCTGATAGATAGATAGATAGATAGATAGATAACATTTGGGTTTGGAAAAACGAGGAACAGAGAATTGTAAATGGCATTTGATTACATTTCTCATATCGCCTGACCCTACTGTACGGATTGTTATGGAACTTGAACGGTGCAAAAGACTTTCAGGTCCGTATTCCTAGCAAATATTTCAATCATTTACAATATCCAATGTGTAAGGAAAACGTGGCAGTAAAGCATTTGTGGAAATCTATATGTATGTATGGCACTGATTATCATTTCTTTCAAGACCTTAGAACCATCTACTCCGTATCTAAAGGGAATTATGATTTTTATGCGCTGGACCGAGGGCATCTTGGGTAAGTGATGGCTGTACAGATAAAGCCAGAAGGCTGGATCTATCATGTGGACCACATTCTTGTGCATGCATTCTCCTTCAGCGGTCACGTGTATCGCTGCAGCCAATTGCTGGCCTCATCGGTCACGTGCCATTCATGGCAACATCAGCGGAGAGGCCAAATTTGTCACAACGTAATGGCTTCTGTTAATGTGCATATAGCCGTGTTTGACTTCTGCCTCATTCACATGTGCGCCCCATTAGGGGCCTCCATCCAGATCTGCCCGAGAATACAGGAAACAATAGCACAGCATGTTAATGGGTTCCGTCGGCGGCCGGTGGTGTTTTTGGTGCAATGGAATCGGCGCTTCCGATTTTTCTCCTGCTCCTCTGATGGAGCAGAACAACGGAATGGCAAATGCTGGTGTGAACCCAACCCTGTACCTGTTAAGATTAAATATCCAATTACATATGGACAGAAGTGTGCACAGCTATAATGCCTTAATGCTCTATATATTGGAAGAACTAAATTGTGAAATCTATCAATAACTATTCATCCTATTCTTACGCATACTGTAGGAAATTCATGGGAGGAAAAATTGACATGTAATAAGGTAATGGCATCATCAATGTGGAAATTAAATATAAATAAGTTGTCTGAATTCAGTAAATCTTATTAGTTGTTTAAACAGGTTAGGATTTCTTATTCTTGTAGGTGACACTACTCGTTAAGTCACATCATTGATCTTCATTATTTAAAGCATAGGAAGGTTACGCTGGTTTTTCCTGGCGTTTCCACCTATACTTACACAGTAAAATGTCACCACGTTTCCTTCTATTTATGTGCACATTAAACGCTGCATGTCTATTATGTATTTGCTTACTGCTGCGCTCAGAAATGGTATAATATGCTAAAAGAGGAATGTTGCCATCTTGTGGACAGTATGAGTAGTTTATCTGCTGAGCCTTTATATAATTCAAAATAACGTAATAACCGTCAAATAAAAATCTTACTGTGTTGCTTCGTTGTGCGTTGCACAGCTACAGCGAATGCACTATTGTAGCAGCTTTCCAGATCCTCTCCACCATGCAATAAATGAAAATGTCTTGTTATATTTTTTTAAAGTTTTCTGTCTGACTTCTGCTTTAAACAAAGTAAATGGAAACCCTAAGGGCTAGTTCACACAGAGCTTTTTGGCGCTGTTTTTGACGAGGAAACCGCGTTGGAAACCGCACCAAAACCGCCTCCCATTGATTTCAATGGGAGGCGGAGACGTTTTTTCCCGCGTGCGGAAAAAAACGCTCGCGGGAAAAGAAAGCGACTATCTCTTTCTTCCCACGGTTCTGTCTCTGACCTTCCATTGAAATCAATGGGAGGCAGAGAAAGCGTTTTTGGCCGCGGCGCTTAATGACCGTGGCTGAAAAATGTGGCAAAGAAAGTGCAGGCAGGGCAAAATCTGTTGGGACACCATATGGTCTAATGAACTTGACCATGAATTGTGGGAGCATTTGATGGGCAAGCTTGTGTATGGAAAATTGTACATGTGGCAACCTCTCACTGCATTGAGAACTGGAAAATCATGCACAATAAGATCAAATAGGTTTATGACTGAGCCACTTTATTATTGTAGATCAGATCCACATTTTATTTATAGCAACTACAAAATCGAAGCATACAAATGGCGTGCAACACTGTCTCGGTGACCGCGCTTGTTTTTACTTTCTTCACCCATAGGGAATAATGGGATATTGCCTATGACTAGTTGTATTGTGTTTTTGTCTGTCACGCTATGCCATAGACCGCATGGAATATGTATGTGATAGAGAATGGGCTGGAAGAAATAGTTGGAGTACGATAGGAGAAGCCATGTGAAAAGGTCTTCAGTGTGCCATGCACTGTTGTTGCCCCTTTTCAACCTCACCAGTTTAAATCTGGTGAGTTACAAGTTATTTTACATGAATGAGAAGGTTGTTGTTTTTTTAGGATAAATCTGTTCCTGTATTTGCAGTTAATAATTAGATGTCAATTTATATTTTAACATAATAGAAAGATTAAACTTTTATTGAATATTCCCGTATTCTTACACAATTTACATTTGTATGTCCGATGTCTTGCATAAAAAAAAAATATATCTGGCAGATAAATAAATGCTGCTGGTACAAACAGGGTTTATGGTGTTGTGTGAAATCTTGATGCGTTTCTATAAAATCTACAATGATTTATTCACTAGGAATAAAAGGGCTTGAATATTTAAAGGGAATGATCTAGAAAATGACATATTTATTTAAATCAAATTTTTGTCTAAAAACATATCTCTTTTTATATTTAGGACCACCACGTATCCTGAGTTTGAATGGACCACAGCCTTGCATCCCCTTTGACGGTTTTCCCTGCACTTGGGCAACACAGCCACCATTTAAGTGAATGGACAGCGGCACTATCGGCCACTCCCTGTGCAGCGAACTGCAGCACCACTCCAAGTTAACGGTGTTGTGCTGTAGTTCGCTGCACAGTAGTTGGTTGGTTGCGGCGCTATATAGGAAAAAGCATTGAAGGGGCCGCAGTGCTATGGCGTATCAATCTCAGGATTGGTGGAGGTTCCTGTAGCCCTCCCCCACTGATAAAGTGATGGCATAGTCTAGCGATATGCTATCACTCTCTGTGATGGGAATAGTAAGGCGGGATTAACCCCTTAATGACCAACGATATGCCTTTTTATGGTAGTCGTTTAGGGGCCTTGTTCTACAGTGCGACCTTGTTACCCTGCTGTAGAATAAGTCCTGATTAGATGTCCTGTGCAGCCCTGGGGCGGGTGCGCAACTGTGTAATGGGTGGGATCAGAGGAACCTCGGATTTAACCTGTTGTTTATTGTGATCAATAGTGACTGTGACATTTATCAAATCTATTGAAACAAATAAAAAGGCTCTCCTAATTCGGAGAGGAAAACAATGAATAAAAACTTACGCCACTATTAGGCTAATATTTGCTTTGTCATGTTTGAATATTTTGTTTGTTAGTGTCTTTGGGTTATTTGACACCAAGCAATCATGATGATATTTGCCTAGTGTGAATGCAGGGAAAGATTAAGGCTGGGTTCACACAGAGTTTTTGCAGGCGAAAAATCTGCCTCAAAATATCGTTCGGAAGTTTGAGGCAGATTTTCCTCTGCCTGCACACCGATTTTCGCGACGTTTTTCGCCCGCGACCATTGCGCGCCGCGGGCATAAAGCGCCGCAAAATACGTTTTCTCTGCCTCCTATTGATGTCAATGGGAGGTCAGAGGCGTAAACGCCCGAAGATAGGGCATGTCCCTTCTATCTCCCGCGAGACAGTTTTACCGCTCGCGGGAGAAAACCGCCTCCGCCTCCCATTGAAATCAATGGAAGGCATTTTTGGCCAGTTTTTGTCGAGTTTTGCGTCAAAAGACTCTGTGTGAACATACCCTAACCGTAAACTATAAAACATATTTATTGTTGATCTGTATCAATTATGCCATATTAAAAATACTGTAAATACTGCTCACAAGACCTGTCGCTAGGCAACAATGACGCACCTTGCTGGGAGGAAGCAAGGACTATTTGTTATGGCTTTGACGTGGTTTGACCCGTTGACTTCAAACAATGTGACTGTGGTTTTTACATGCGGTACTGTAACATGGGTTTCCATAGACACACTTCTAGGAATATTTTGCTAGGACTATTTTGTTTTATAAAACTATTTCTGCAGCGAAAGCCTCATTTACTTATTTGCCGTTTTTTCATTATTTCTGAAGATCAAAGGAGATGTAATTCCTCCAGCAAGTCTGGCAGTAGACTGTTACCTCAGATTGCCCTAATTTGAAAAGCTTGTGTACCTGAGTTGTTTCACCGTGTATGTGAGGATGCCAGAAGGTTTTTGGCACATTGATGGGATCAGACTTCTAGCTGCTCTGCTCCCTGTTGGGTATCCTGACAAAGCCAGTTAATAGCTCGGGAACACTTTTTTGCAAGTTGTTCCTTGGCAGATTTCTTTCCTATTATTGCCTCAAAATTGAGGTACTTCAATTTACTTAAATTGGTCTGTCACAGTATGAAATGCCAAGGCTTTTTGCCATTTCTTTCAGACAATTTAATTATATAAATTATCTGCCATGTCCTTAATTTTTGTTACGAAAATGAAACAAAAAAAATTTTTTTTATAAACCCCTGGCCAGCCGGGAACCTTGATAATGGTACAAAATGTACTTTTTACAACATAAAAGAAAGGAACTATAAGCTATAAAGCTGAATAAAAGCATATCCAGCACACTTGCATTTACTTTGTGATACAGATAAATGGTCATAATAGAACATGAGAAATGGGTTTTATATATATATAAATATATGTACGACTTGCAGGTTGTTGGCATCCCATATACTGTAGATAATGTGAAGCAAATGTTTTTGCACCCATTGGCACACCCTGGCAAATGTTAAAAAAATCCATTGGTGCATTTAAGCATGACATATTGCTTAGATTGCTGTAACTTGAATTCTTTTTTGAGGCTCCGAAACCATGTTTATCCACAACCTCAAAATTTGCATTATGCTGCAGATTTCAAGATGTGTTTAAATATCAATGAGATTGGTAAAATCTGTATTTGTTGGGGTTCTTATATGTTTTTTCTTTATTATGGGAAACCGCATGTAAAAAAAAAATCAACTGCGGATTTCCATTGAAGGAGTGCGAGGAACATTTCCTAGAGCTGTTTCTTAAAGCGGTTTTACTATCAGGGACATTTATGACATATCCACAGGTTATGTCATAAATGTCAGATAGATGCGGGTCCATCTCTGGGACCGCACCAATCTTTAGAATGGGGCCCTCTATAACCCCGTTCTACCGCTCTGTGTTCCCGTTGAAGCGTATGATTTCCGACCAAGTTAGATGAAAACAGCATAGCTCGCATGCTACGCTGTTTGCGTAACTGCCACTCAGTCCCATAGGTGGGACCCACATCTATCTGACATTTAGGACATATCCTGTGGATATGTC
This sequence comes from Rhinoderma darwinii, assembly GCF_050947455.1. Lineage (NCBI taxonomy): Eukaryota > Metazoa > Chordata > Amphibia > Anura > Rhinodermatidae > Rhinoderma > Rhinoderma darwinii. Next base: position 295,099,262 of record NC_134688.1, on the reverse strand, counting down.
ATAAAATACCCTGATGGGAAAAACTCTTTAACCTGTTAGAGTATAAAAGCCCCACAGTGTTTTTACGGCGGCCACTACTGGGCTTTATTCTGATGCAGTAGCCTTTTTACGGCGCTGCATCGGAAATAAATGAATAGAGCAAGGAGCCGTTAAATCTTCCTGCTCTCCGCTACCCTTCAGATGCAGCACTCAATAGCGCGTGCTGCATCTGAGTGGTTCTGGAGAGAGGGAGGGAGCTCCCTCTCTCACCCCACCCGCACCCTGCCTCTTCTAAGGCAGCCAGGGGCTTAAAGGCCCCCAGGTCTGCCCCAGTTAATGCCTGCTAGGGCATGCCAGAGGCATGGCCTAGCAGATGCCTGTCCGTTTTGCACAGACAGGCAGTAATACACTGCAATACCGACGATCGCATAGTGAAGTCCCCTAGTGGGACTGGTAAAAAAAGTTAAAAAAAAAATGAAAAGAAAAAGAATAACCCACTTTTTTCCCCCTACAAACTGCTTTACTATTTAAAAAATAAAAAAAGTTACACATTCAGTAGCGCCGTGTCCGTAACAACCACAACTATAAAGTTATTGCATTATTTAAACCACTCGGCGAACACTGTAAAAATGGAAATAAAAAAGCAAATAATTTTGAAAAAAAAAAGAGTTTTTTACAGTGTAAAAGTAGTAAAACATACAAAATCTATATACATTTGGTATCGTTACAATAACTTTATTTAGTGGGTTGCTACGATTGCGTTATTTATACCACACAGTATACCACACAGTAAATTTATTTATACCACACAGTAAATTTAGGACGCAAAAAAGTTTGGCGAAATTGCTTTTTTTTTTTTCTATTACCCCCAAAAAAGTTAATAAAAGTTAATCAATAAATTCTATGTACGCCAAAATGGCGCTATTAAAAAAACACAACTTGTCCCGCAAAAAACAAGTCCTTATACAGCTATGTCGACGCAAAAATACAAAAGTTATAGCTCTTTGAATGCGACGATGGAAAAATGTGTAATGTAGCTTGGTCATTAAGGTTTAAAATAGGCTGGTCACTGAAGGGTTAAATCACTATCGATTACTACGAACATGGTTTTCAATGCGGTTTTAACCCCTTTAGGACACAGCCTGTTTTGGCCTTATGGACACAGATGATTTTTCAAATCTGACGTGTCAATTTATGTGGTAATAACTCCGGAACGCTTTTACCTATCCAAGCGATTCTGAGATTGTTTTCTCGTGACATATTGTACTTTATGTTAGTGAAAAAATTTGGTCGATAAATTCAATATTTATTTGTGAAAAACTTCAAATTTTAGCAAAAATTTGCACGAATTACCATTTTTCTAAATTTCAATGTATTTGCTTGTAAAACAGATAGTAATACCACACAAAATAGTTACTAGTTCACATCCCCCATATGTCTACTTTATGTTTGAATCATTTTTTTTCACGTACTTTTATTTTTCTAGGACGTTACAAGGCTTAGAACTTTAGCAGCAATTTCACATATTTTCAAGAAAATTTCAATAGGCCATTTTTTCAGGGACCAGTTCAGTTCTGAAGTGGCTTTGAGGGCCTTATATATTAGAAAGTCCCCATAAATCACCCCATTTTGAAAACTGCACCGCTCAAGGTATTCAAAACCACATTCAGAAAGTATTTTAACCTTTTAGGCGTTTCACAGGAATTAAGGCAAAGTAGAGGTGAAATTTACAAATTAATTATTTTTTTGCCGAAATTCATTTGTAATAAAAAAAAATCTGTAATACAGAAGGTTTTACCAGAGAAATGCAACTCAATATTTATTGCCCAGACTCTGCGGATTTTAGAAATATCCCACATGTGGCCCTAGTGTCCTAATGGACTGAAGCACAGGCCTCAGAAGCAAAGGAGCACCCAGTCCTTTTTTTAGGAATATATTTTAGGCACCATGTCAGGTTTGAGGAGGTCTTGTGGTACCTAAACAGTCGAAACCCCCCAAAATTGACCCCATTTTGGAAACTACACGCCTCAAGGCATTTTTCTAGGGGTATAGTTAGCATTTTGACCCTACAGGTTTTTTTTGCAGAATTTAGAGGGATTAGTCTGTGAAGATGAAAATCACCTATTTTTCTGTGGAAACAGTATTTTTTCATTTTTACAAGGAATAAAGGAGAAAAAGCACCCCAACATTTGTAAAGCAATTTCTCCCGATTACGGCAATACCCCATATGTGGTCGTAAACTGATGTTTGGACCCACAGCAGGGCTCAGAAGGGAGGGAGCGCCTTTTTGATTTTGGAGCGCAGATTTTGCTGGATTAGTTTTCAGTGCCATGTCGGGTTTGCAACGCCCCGGAGGGACCAAAACAGTGGAAACCCCCCAAATGTGACCCTATTTTGGAAACTACACCCCTCAAGGAATTTTTCCAGGGGTATAGTGAGCATTTTGACCCCACAGGATCTTTTCTAGAGCGAAGGTGGCCAAAAAACATTTTGCCGCTTTAAATTCTTTATTTCTTACAGCATTCACCGTGCGCAATAAATTATGTTTTACTTTATTTTGCGGGTCGGTACGATTATGCCGATACCATATGTGTATATTTTTTTTTTTTAAGTTTTGCAGCGTTTGCACAATAAAATGACGTTTCTATAAAATAATTTATTTTCTGAGACACGCTATTCTGAGCCGTAACTTTTTTATTTTTTTCTTCAAAAAAGCTGTGGGAGGTCTTGTTTTTTGCGGGACGGGTTGTAGTTTTTATTGGTACTATTTTGGGGTAAATGCGACTTTTTGATCACTTTTTATTCTATATCTTGGGAGGTGTGGTGACCAAAAAATAGCGATGCTGACATAGTTTTCCGTTTATTTTGTTTGCGGCGTTCACCGTGCAGAAAAATTAATATTATAGTTTCATAGTTTGGGTCGCTACGAACACGGTGATACCAAAGATGTGTACTTTTTTTTAACGTTTTCATTTTTTCCCTATAATAAATGACTTCTTATAGGAAAAAAAAACTTTTCTTTTTACACTTTTATAAAACATTTTTATTAACTTATTTTTTTCTTTTTACACTTTATTTTTTTGTTTATTAACTTTTCTTTTACTTTTTACACTTTCTTTTTCTGACCTGCAGCTTTGATCGCTGCTAGAATACATTACACTACCTAGGTAGTGTAACGTATTCCAACTGTCAGTGTGACGTCACAGTCACTCTGACAGTTAGTCTACGAGGATCAGCGGCTGATCCTCATAGGCTTCCATACATGGCAGACCAGGAGGCCGTTGCCTCGCCTCCGGATGCCATCACAAGCATTAGCAGCCCCCACAATTGCATGGGGGCTGCTGATGTGCTACAAACCCCCTACATGCGGAGATCGCAATCGAGACCCGCATGTAATGGGTCAATTGCCGAAATCAGCTGCGATGAGCCGCTGATCAGCAACACTGAAGTGTCGGCTATCGGGGACAGCTGATATCCAAGTTACCGATGCACACCTTGTCGCCGACCGTGTGCATCGGGAACGACACAGTGACTTCCTGTCACTCTGACCGGAAGCCTATCAGGACCAGCCGAAGGTTGTGGATCATGCTGGGCTGGAACAATGAGAAGTGTATGAGGCTGATTGGTCACTGATTGGTCAGCCTCATACACTTCTTTACAACACCCACTTGGTCAAAAGTAAAAACACGCCCAGTTGGTGTTTAAGAAACTAATTAGCATAAATCTAAAATTGCTCATAACTTGCTCAAAAATGATCGTTTTTCAAAATAAAAACCACTGCTGTTATCTACATTATAGCGCCGATCAGATTATGAAGGAGATAGGGCACTTATAATCTGGTGACAGAGCCTCTTTAAAGGAACAGTGTCACCCAAATTTTTTTTGGAATATGTTAAAGATGTTAGTGCTTTATTAAAAACGTTTGGATTAGTTTGTGTGTTACTTTTTTTTATTTTTACACTTTTTCTTCCCTATGGGGGCTGCCATTTTTTTTTCCATTTCTGTATGTGTCGATTAACGACACATACAGACATGGAATACGGCAGCTCCAGTCCCATAGGGACTGCGAACGGGGCCCGTTCCATCCACTATCGTGTACGCCGCTGTGTGGGAACGGCGCATGCGCCGCTCCCACACAGTTTAATTTGAAATGCGCGCCGTCCGGCGCCATTTTCCTGTGGACCGGAAGTCGCGGCCGGACAGTAAGATTACTACTTCCGGTCGCGGCTTCCGGACTTGTGCACATGGAGCAGCGGCAGCAGACGGAGCGGATGGACCGGAGGGAGCGGCGGCGACTGGAGCAGGTAAGTTATTTCTATGTATGTTCGTGTTTCAGTGTGTGTTTACTACTGTATGTAAACCTACTACACTGTGTGTTAGCTCAAAAAATGGCGACACACAGTGTAGGAGGTTAGACCGTTCAAACCCCTCGTTTCTCCCGGCACTAGCCAGGATAAAGGAGGGGGGGATTTTGAGAGCTCACTAGAGCGAGGGATTTTTACCCAATTTTGCAGCATAAAGCAATGTGGTTGCTTTACCACATGCAATGCTGCAATTTTGGGAATGGCTCCATCTAGTGACCAGTGCTGGGAAATATTATAAATTGAATCCAATTTATAATATTTCCTGACTCGTAAAAAAAATAAAAATTTAGAACAATGTTTAATCACCTACACACTAACTGTTTAACTAAAAAAAAACAACATGTTTTGCTGGCAACACATTCCCTTTAAGTTACACAATTTGTCACGATAACAATTCAATAGAAACATAGGATGGGACACATCTGTACTTTTTAAAATAGTCACGTCAGGAGAGTTGACAGGTCCTCTTTAACTTTGTAGTTTTGGTCTGGCTATGAACAGCACTAAAAAGTTAACATTGGCCCTGAAAACGTCTACATGACAGCCCAATGCACTATTGGAGCGACGAACCCTTTCTAGTCCACAATCTGCATATGCAGATTTCTTTTAATAACACACTGCTATTCCCTGGATCAGGCTGGCATGTAACAACTTGATTCTACTGATGTGAAATAGAACTGAGCTAATTGTGTCTTTGTCACTAAAATGGCAAAAATGGACCGGAATGTAAGTGTCATGTTCCTAAATAATTCTCCTTGCTTTATAAAGAAAAATTCTAACGTAAAAAAATCAACACATTTTCCACATTTATCATGCATCCTTGATAAAAATGTATGCCCTGTCTATAATTCCCTTACCATAGTCTGCCCACATCATGCGGAATCGAGGTTTCCCAAACCCACAGAAAACAATCGTTTTCAATATATATATACTATCCCTATCTGCTCATACACTTACTATGTAACATGTACAGATGCCACATATGTGTCAAGTGAGGGATACATGCTTAAAACCTTTATAGGGACCAAATAAGAATCTATTCACACTGCAGCTCCCTGCACATACGCCAAGCATATCCATAGGGCCCTGTTCGCTCGATGTAGTTTTGGCACACATCAAAGAGGTATATGTCGGCATACTATTTTTTTCTTTATTTTTTTTTTAACTGTATGGAATAGCGTAGTCAACTACCCTATTCCATATATAGGCATCCAAAAACTGGATGTCTTTAAAAATGGATCCAATGGGCGACTAAAGGAGTATGTTGGGTAAATACTCCCAATATATGTATCCAAGAGAAATACTCCCAATGTATGTATCCAAGAGAAATACTCCCAATGTATGTATCCAAGAGAAATACTCCCAATGTATGTATCCAAGAGAAATACTCCCAATGTATGTATCCAAGCACAGGAAGAATAGAGCCTAACGTGTGCATATTTGGATTCATTAGACACATGACTGAGAGAGATATTTTCCGTGGTAAATTCCATTATTTATACCAAATACATTATTGCGCCAAATGAAAGAAATTCCCCCTCCCTTGTATTGCAGACAAACATAATAATATTGGTTCCACTTTGGTATCCTAATAAAGGCCAACAAAGTCCTGCAGGTAATTTCAATGAAAGGACAACAAAATGAAAACAGCTAGAATTAAAAATAGTGAGGTACGAGTAACGAAGTGCACAGATTGTGAATAGACATTCCGTGGAATGTCTATTCACTGTCTAAACACTTCAGTATTGTTAATGTGTTCGTATAAGACAGCACATACTGATCTAAAAGGATCCCTATGAGCTGAAGAAATGAATGGAGAGAAGTGCATGACGCTGATTGGTCAGCGTTATACACTCCCCTGTACAACGCCCACTTGGTCTAAAGTAAAACACGCCCACTTGGGCTTTAAGAAACTCATTAGCGTAAATCTAAAATTGCTAATAAAGTGGTGAAAATAGATCGTTTTTTAAAATAAAAATGCTGTCACCTACATTATAGCGCCGATCTCCGTATGTAGGAAACAGGGCACTTATAATGTGGTGACAGAGCCTCTTTAAACACCACGCAGCGTATCCGACCTGGAAACCGCAGTACATTCTGTCCGAAGACCGCACCATGTTGTGGTGTGTTTTTTCGGCTGGAATGTCCACTGCGGGAAGCAGTGGTAAAAACCGCTCATACTTACGTAGGCCGTTGTTATGGCGACGTGTCCGGCCTCCCTGGATGACGCTGCGGCCCCTGTGATTGGCTGCAGCGGTGGTCACATGGGATGTAACGTCATCCCAGGTGGCCGGACTGCAGGAAGGAGGAGGGCGTTCTGGATAAGTATGTTTTTATTTTATTTTACGTAGTTGTGATTTTTGCAGTGTAATCGCTGCGATTAAGCCGCAAAAGTGCAACACATGTGTTAAGGATCTGCCAGGCACAGCTTCTGTATCTACGCCCATAGGTAATCAGTCTGCACCTGCTTCTATGTCTGTGAGACTGACTCCATCTTTCACCACTCAGGATGGCAGGCTTAGGAGTGGGAGAGCCTATCACAGCCTGGCCAGACGGAGCTAGCTCCCGCCCTCTGTCTATTTATACCTGCCTTTCCTTTTCCTCCTTGCTTGTGATTCTTCTCGTTTGGTTTCCTGGCCCTGCTGCAGCTTCTTAATCTATTTGACCCTACTTCATACTGACCCTGGCTTACTGACTACTCTCCTGCTCTGCGTTTGGTACCTCATACACTCCTGGTTTGACTCGGCTTGTTCACTACTCTCCTGCTCTGCGTTTGGTACTTCGTACACTCCTGGTTTGACTCGGCTCGTTCACCACTCTTGTTGCTCACGGTGTTGCCGTGGGCAACTGCCCCTTTTCCCTTGCTTCCGTGTACCCTTGTCTGTTTGTCTGTCGTGCACTTATTGAGCGTAGGGACTGTCGCCCAGTTGTACCCCGTCGCCTAGGGCGGGTCGTTGCAAGTAGGCAGGGACTGAGTGGTGGGTAGATTAGGGCTCACTTGTCTGTTTCCTTACCCCCATCATTACAACATGGCTTTCTGTTGCAGGTTTTGCATCCCCATTGAATTCAATGGGGAAAACCCGCAATGGAAAATCAAGAAAAACGCAGCATAAATTGACATGCTGCGGATTTAAATTCCGCACCGCATGTCAATTTATTAACATGCGCTGCGGTTTTTTTCCGCAGCATGTGCACAAGATTTTCTAAATCTCATCCACTTTGCTGCTACTGTAAATTCTGCCGAATTTCTGCACACAATTCTGTTGCGGAAATTCCGCAGCGTTTACACTACGTGGGAACCCGGCCTTAGGGTATGTTATAAAAAAACAAACAACACACAAACAAACCTTTAAATGGTCACTAACTTTTTAACAATTTTTGCATGAATCAATAGTACAAGCAACTATAAGAAACTTTGTAATATATCTGATTAGAGAAGGTGCCTCTTTCTCCACTTATCAGACTCCTTTCCTTCTCCACTCTAACTCCCTCCACTCTAAATTTACTGCTAAATCCATCTCAAGGCGAGATGGACGATACCTCACTGAAGGATCAGGGTTCAGCTCCCCATAGAAGTCTACAGAGAGGGGAGGGGGAAGAGGGAGCAGGAGCAGAGTGAGAAAGAGGTAGGGGGGCCTACAGAGACGCTGTTGCAGCTTCCTAGTAAGTGTTCTATTTAGCTCCCCTGCTGGATTCACAGCAACACTTCTTATTACTTCTGTATGATGTCCTCCATGCTTCTACTGCTTCTAAGTTCATGCTATAAATAGATAGGGTAGCAGGATGTTCTCTTCTTTGTGTGTAGAAATTATAGCAGTTAGCCTTCTAGTACAAGAATAATTGGGAATTGGAGAGCGTCTGCAGAGGGGAAAACTGCTAAAAATGCCACATGTAAAAGTCATATAATGGTCAGAAATAGTGCTATTCCACATGTGACACCTTATTCTGAAAAGTCATCTGAAAGGTTAGGTATGTTTTAACCGCATTCTTTCTATTATTGTTTCAGGTTCATTTGCTGGTCCGATACACGTGGATCCACATGGGACTGCAGTGTGGGGAAAGAACATTACTTTGAAGTGTTTAGTTGAGGTCAATGAAACAATAACCCAAATCTCGTGGGAGAAAGTCATAGGCAAAAGTGCTCAGACCATAGCTGTTCAGCATCCAATTTATGGAACATCTTTTCAAGAAGCATATCAGAATAGAACGTCTTTCAAAAATACATCACTCCATGACGCAACAATTGTTTTAAATAATGTAGACTTTGCTGATGCTGGGGAATACATATGCAAAGCAGTTACTTTCCCACTTGGAAATGTGCAATCATCAACTACTGTGACAGTACTTGGTAAGTATGTATGATGTACAGGATTACTTGTGTTACCACATGTAACGATCACACCTATCTTCTATTCTCCTGTATCTTTTATTATATGAAAAAAATAAACAAGTGTCTGAATCAAAAAAAACAACTCCGGATGAAAGACTGAAAGTCACATTAATGTCAAACCGAAAACAAATCTACATTTACTAATATTATGAAACAAAATATAATTGAATGCATGACTATTCTAACACACATTGTCAGGTTGAGGCCACATGTAACAGCCAAGGTACGGCATCGCTGCAGTCAAAAACTGACTTTATTTAGTTTTACCGCGAGTTAGTGCAGTTTTGCATTGTGTGCTTTTTGATGCACTGTTTTTTTCAGGTAACTCATGTTGAACACCAATAAAAGCATGGCAAAACTACACCAATTATTGATAGAAGGTGCTATTAAGTGCTGCGTCCTTTACAAAATGAATAGGGCTGAGCTAGAGTATCGAGCACAGCCGCGTGTTCAGATAGGCCGTTGTGTCTGGAAAAATAGTCACGGACCTTTGTTCTACTGAATTGGGGGGGGGGGGGATGAATGAGGCCTTTACGACAACAACACAAAAAAAAACTGTCACAAGGTCATTAACCCCTTAATGACCGGGCCATTTTGCACGTTAATGACCAAGGATTATTTTTTGTTTTTTCACTGTCGCATTCCAAGAGTCGTAACTTTTTTTTTTATTCCGTCGACATAGCCGTATAAGGGCTTGTTTTTTGCGGGACGAGTTGTATTTTGTAATTGTACCATTTTTAGATGCTTATAACATATTGATTAACTTTTATTAACTTTATTTTAGGAGAGAATTGAAAATAAGCAGCTATTCCAGCATTGATTTTCACGTTATAAATTTACGCCGTTTACTATGCAGCGTAAATAACATGTTAACTTTATTCTATGGGTCGGCATGATTACGGGGATACCAAATATGTAAAGGTTTTATATGTTTTTTCTACGTTTGCACAATAAAAAGCCTTTTAGAAAAAAATTACTTGTTTTGCATAGCCGCATTCCAAGAGACGTAATTTTTTTATTTTTCCGTCGATGTGGCTGTATGGGGGCTTGATTTTTGCGGGACAATGTGTAGTTTTCATTAGTACTATTTTGGGGTACATAGGATTTATAGATTAAGGCCACATTCACACCAACGTGTTTTTGCGGCCGCAATTCCCCCGAAAATCCACGGGAGAATTGCGGCCCCATTCATTTCTATGGGGCCATGCACACGACCGTAGTTTTTGCGGTCTTTGCACGGCCCGGGAACCCGCACCGCAGAAAGAACGGGCATGTCCTATTACGGCCGTCTTCTGCGGTCCGGGCTCATTGAAAACAATGACGGCGGCCATGTGCATGTCCTACGATTTGCGGGCGGCCCGCGGCTGACAGTCCGCAGCCGGCCGACCCGAAAATCACGGCCGTGCACACGGCTACGGTCGTGTGCATGAGGCCTAACTTTTATTTTATTTTTTATGGGGGGAATGGGAGAAAAGAGAGAATTTTGCTGCTGTTTTTTGCGTTTTCTTTGGACGCAGTTCATCCGGCGGTTTAATTAATGTGTTCATTTTATTGGTCAAGTTGTAACGATCACGGGGATACCATATATGTGTATGTGAGATTTGTTTTGACACTTTTACTAAATAAAACCACTTTTTGGGCAAGTTTTATTTGATTTTGACTGTAATTTATTTTTATTTTTTTTCACAAACTTTATTTAACTGATTGACATTTTTTTTTAAAGTCCCACCAGGGGACTTCACTATGCGATGTGCCTAGTTCACCGAATAAATTGTCAAGTTTGTTTTCCCTAGTAAAAATCTAGATATCACTGATTAGTATCTTTTGGGGTATATGTTGTTTGTTTAATGGTAGCAATAATGTGTCGATCGCATATTCGTATACAAAGCATTATTGCCTGTCAGTGTAAAACTGACAGGCAATCTAATAGGTCATGCCTAACCGGCAGATGCTGAAGGCAGACCTGGGGGTCTTTGTTAGAAACCCGACGGCGACCCGCGATTTGTTTGCGGGGGCGCCGATCGGGTGACAGAGGGAGCTCCCTCCCTCTGTCAAACACATTAAATGCCGCTGTCACTATTGACAGCGGCATTTAATGGGTTAAACTGCCGGAATCGGAGCGCGCTTCGATTCCGGCAGTTGCAGCAGGAGCCAGGCTGTGTATAACAGCCGTGCTCCTGCCGCTGATCGCGTGGGTACAGTGTCAGTACCCGCGCCATCACAGGACGGATATATCCGTCCTCCTGCGCGAACTAGCAGCTGCTGAGGACGGATATATCCGTCCTTCGGCGTTAAGGAGTTAATGTAACGCACCAGTCCATTGTATGATGCAAGAAGTTTATAAGTCACTCGATATCCGTTGGGATATAAGTAAAGTCAGGGAAAATTGATGGCAAAGGAGGCCACCGTAAAACCTTTGACAATTCTGAGTGAGTTGCAAAAGATTGCGCCAAAAAGGGCTATTACCTAGTTTCTTGACCAGTCACATGGCAAACAGAAAGTCATCATCTCAGCTACAGTTGGCAATAGAAATCACCACACACCAACAAAAATATACCATCCCCACCAAAAAGCTTGATGGCGGTAACAGCTTGCTGTGAGGATGCTTCTTTGCCTCAGGCCCTGAAGGCTTATGAAAGTTGAGGGTCAAATGCAGCAAAACCCTCCTGCAGTCTGCAAGAGACCTGCAACTTGCCAGAAGTTTTTACCGTGTTTACAAACATAAAACTTATCCAGATCTCCAATCCAATTCGGAATTTGTGACTGAATTTAAAAATAAATCTTCACTCAAGATTGTCCCCATAAAACTTGACGAAGCTTGAACAGTTTTGCAAAGAAGGATGGAAAAATGTACAAAGCTGTGCAAAATATCCACGCAGACTCTAGGTTGTTATTACAAAAAGAACCTTTACTAAACACTGACTTAAAGCGAGCATCCAGTTGTACAATAAATTATTTTTTTTCCATTTCCCAGCAGACTGTAGTTGTCCTTTCCCTGTCTGCAGGCTTCTGTTGGCTCTTCTCAGCTTTTTATGAAGGCTGCATAGTTAGTCCATCAAAATAAGCTGTACGGAGCCAACACTTTGTTCGGTGGGGATAACATCAGCCAGATGCCCTTGATTAGATATTAACATATTCTACCAATGTGCCATCAATGTCTATAGTGAGACAGCCTCTTTTAAATAATGGAAAAAATCCTTTACAGTTTTTGGCCAATTTTTGGCAAGAGCATTGACTAAAAGCTGAAGGTCATTTATTTTAAATACACATTGTCGATCTACAGCAGAGGCCCCTGTGTTTTGTAGGTTGCGAGCCACTTTCAAAGAATACATGTGTTGTTGAGCCCCACTGAATATTGAAAGTGATATGGTTTTGACCCTAGAACCAAATTCTGGTAACGCTATTACCTCCTGGGTGCCACTTGTGCTCAGCAGCTAGGGAGCGACTCGTGGAGAACACTGGTCTAGAGGGAAATCCGATTGCAGTATAGTCGGGTAGAAATTTAGCTGATGACTTCCTTTTTTTCCTTTTTGTAAATAAAACCTGTTATTCTACACTATGAAAATCTAGTATTTTCCTATACACGTTACAATAAATACATTGGCGCTAATTTATTGACATTTCTACACCAACTTTCAGGGGGAGAAAAGGCCATCGAGGCCCAACAAATTTATTATAATATACAGCAGAAAACCGGCGTAAATTATAGTGGCAATCTATGCAAGTTCCTAGCTGGCATAGATTTCATTCTATGGGGCTTCCCCTGATCTGACTACCCATGCCCACATTGAACAGTTGTAATAATATAAAAATTATACTCACTTATCTGCTCCTCTTCTCTCCTCCAGCTCCCTCATCACTCCAGCGCTACTCATACAATGTAATGACGCGGATAGCGTCAACATATTGTATGCAACGCAGTACCGATTATGTTGAAGTGCTGCGTAGCATATAAGTCCCTCGTGATGCCTGGCGTTAGGACCTTGCATGAGCGGCGCTAGAATAAAGAGGGAGCCTGCGGAGAGAAAAGGAGTGGTGAGGTGAGTATGTGTTTTTTGGGGATTTTTTTTATAGGTGAAGGGGGGGAAATGGATGGCACGTGGCCATGGTCGTTGTGCCACAAACGTGGTGCATGGCCCGGCCGAAACATGCAACACATTATGAAGAGGCTTTCGCCTCTTCATAATTGTGTAGAAGTTTACGCCAATCTTTCTTTCTATTAAGACTGACCTATGAATCGCTAGTCTTTAAAAAAAATTCCCCCATTGATTCTCTTCAAGAAAATGCTTATTAATTAAATCTCATTTCTAGTGATCTGTGTGTGTCATAGGATCTACAATAAAGTTAAAAATAATCTTTTATTATCTATTGAGCTATCACTTTTTGTCTATGCATTGTTCAATGTGTGCTGTCAGTGTACTGAAGAATTTATTTGCTTTGTAAATGTTTAATTGTTTATAAGTTAACCTTGTATATCACTGGCCTAAAAACACAACTCTCAGCATGCCATAAATGTTTCACAACAGCTAAAGAGTCACAACAGTTTGCAGACCACAGATATAGATGTATAAAGACACCTGTTTTCCTATTTCTGTTTCCTGGCACTGCTGTCAAGCAGAAAAAGGGAGTAGGAGCCTCATGTACAAACACATTACTTGTAGGCTTCCTGTGACCGGGAGACCAATATATTATCTTTATGCGTAAGAATATGGTGGACTTCTGCTTCATATGTCAAAAACTGAAAGCCGATTAAGCAAAGCACAAAGATTTTACAAGAGAGAGCCTGCACATTTTTTTTTTGCAGTAGGAGACAGCAATTATTTGGTAAAGTCCTTCACATATATTTTTTTTTTCTTGTATAACTGGAGGTACCATTTAATGGTTCGCAAAGGCCTAGTTCCTCAATATTCATATCAGCTTAAGATGTATCAACAACCGTACAAGGCTTCCACTGTAAGATCATTACAAGTCGCATTCTGTAGACCTATCTAAAGAATAAGTCCTCACTTTGGTGTCTGCATCACAGACATAAGAACGTCTCCAGATGAACAGCCTTCTACTCTTGTATTTTAAAGGAAATATATTCAATTTAAGGTTCATTTATTAAATGTAAGTATGTAGAAGAAACACTCTATTAGTATTATTAGTGTTTTTTATTTTTTTACTCTTGTACCTATTTATTTTTAAAAACTTCTTTGTGGTCTACCATATTGGAGACACACACATCCTTCTTGTATTGCCTGTATAGACAGTGCAGCAGGTTGTGTATGCTTTATGGCTGGGGCAATGAAATTAAAGGGGTGCTCCCAGAATCAACATTTATCATCTATTCACAGGATAGGTGACGAATGTATGATCCCTAGAGAGTGGGACATCCACCAATCTTTATAATGGGGGTGCCTCCTCACTGCCCAATCGCAGTGAGTAGAATTTTGAACGGAGCTGCAGTTGTGCATGTGCGCTGCCGTACCATACAATGTCCATGGGGCCAACAAAGACAGCCCAGTAAGGCGCTCGGCTGTTTGGTTTGTCAATCCCATAGACTTTGAATGGAGCTGCAGACAACATGTGCGTTTGCCGCCCAATTCAAAACCCTTCTTACCGCAATCTTGCAGTGACGAGAAACGGCGGTCAGGACCCCCATGCTAGAGATTTGTTGGGGTGCCAGTGGTGGAGCCCCCACCGATCATACTTTTATTACCTATTATATGGATAGGTGATAAATGTTAATTGTTGGAAAACCACTTTAATGGCCAGATTTACACGCAGCAGATTTTGTTGCAGAAATTTCTGTGACTGAAAATCAGTTCCATTCATCTTTGTAGAACTTGGAAATCCATGTGCTTACTGCAGAAACAATGATATTAGAGGTCTTGTGTTTTTATTACAGAATTGTTTACATTTTTTTTCTTTTAGTTGAACCTACAGTGAGTATAACAAAAGGACCTTACCCGTTAACGGATGGTGCAAATGAAACTGTAGCAGCCACCTGCACAGCTGCTACAGGAAAACCTGCTGCAGAAATATATTGGGAAGAGGCACTTGGGAAAGCAGAAACCACTTCCACAACATTTGCAAATAAAACTGTGACAGTCCTAAGCCAATACAAGCTGGTCCCAACTAGATTTGCAAGGAGGAGAAATATAACCTGCATCGTAAAGCATCCTGCATTGGAAAGTGATATTAGGTATCCATTTACATTGGATATACAATGTGAGTATAGTCACATCACTTCTTTTATGCATTTGTTTAGCTGCCTAATTAAATGGGAAATGTGATATTGCAAAGGTTCATTCCAATTGTTTTTACATTTCTTTCGTGGACACTTTACTAGAGTAATTTGAAGAGGTTTTCCAGTCCCTAAAAATTGATGGCCTATCCTCAAGATAGGCCATCAGTAGCTAATGGGTCGGAGTCTGACACCCGGGCCCCTCACGATCAGCTTTTTTGGAGGGGGTGCAGTGCTAGTACGAGCACTGCTTCTCCCTTCATTTCTACTTGCTCACTGTGAATAGTCGACACGGATGTAGCGGAGATTTACAAGTATTGCAGCCTTCTTTTCCCATTGACGTGAATGGGAGAACAAAGCTGCAATACCTGTGAATTGCCGCTACAAGTGTGCTGATGATTCACAGTGAGCAAGTAGAAATGAAGGGGAAGCAGCGCTCGTACAAGAGCTGCACCCCTTCTAGACAGCTGATCGGCGGGGATCCTGTGGATAGGCCATACATTTTTATGGACTGGAAAACCCCTTTAAATACTTGTATTCCCCATGAAGCAACAATTCTGGAACGTATTTTCTTAGAATTGCATATTTCTGCTACAAATGTATGAATGAATTGAAAGCTGGGGGTAAACACCCCCGTGTCAATAGGGTGTCTTCCTACTTAGTCTCACTCTGTGAGCACTGATTGGACAATGCCAGACTGTGTAGGGACACACCCCCAACTGGTAACACCCAGTTGTCAATTTATTCATAAATTTCTAGGAGGAATAACAGAGGAACGGCAGGACGTAGAAATCGAAGAAAAAGGTGCTCCAGAATTGTTAGGCTTTAGTTCACATCTGCGTAAGGGCTCCAATAATGGGTTCTGTCAGAGCTTTCCTTCAGGGGAACCCACGAACGGAACCCTGACTGAAACAAACGGAAACCAAAGATGCAAATGGTTTCCGTTTGTCACCGTTGTTGAAGGGTTCCGTCGTTTTGAAGGAATAAATAGCGCAGTCGAGTACAGTATTGATTCCATCAAAACGACAGAACCCTTAGGGTATGTTCACACGGCCTATTTACGGACGTAATTCGGGCGTTTTTGCCCCGAATTACGTCTGAAAATAGCGCCTCAATAGCGCTGACAAACATCTGCCCATTGAAAGCAATGGGCAGACGTTTGTCTGTTCACACGAGGCGTATATTTACGCGCCGCTGTCAAAAGACGGCGCGTAAATAGACGCCCGCGTCAAAGAAGTGACCTGTCACTTCTTTGGCCGTAATTAGAGCCGTTATTCATTGACTCCAATGAATAGCAGCGCTAATTACGCCCGTAATTGACGCGGCGTTCAAGCGCCTGCACATGCCGGTACGGCTGAAATTACGGGGATGTTTTCAGGCTGAAACATCCCCGTAATTTCAGCCGTAACGGACGCCCTCGTGTGAACATACCCTTAAACAACGTTGACAAACAGAAACCGTTTGCATCGGGTACTTCATCATTGAAATCAATGGACACTATAGTTTCCGTTTGTTTGTCAGGGTTCTGTTCATGCCTGAATGAAGCCCTGGCGCAGATGTGTATTTAACTTTTTTTTTACTAGTCTCCCTAGGGAACTTGAACGAGCGATCGTTGAATTGCTTGCATGATCTACTGCAATACTAATGTATTGCAATATATCGTGATACTGACAGTCTCCTATGAAGCCCTGCTGAAGGCAGAGCATCATAGGAGTACAAAGATGGCGGACCTGGGGGACTTCATTAGGCCATAATGACCATTGGCGATCGCGACGGCACGTCGGAGGGGGCAGCCCCCTTATTTTAACGGCTTCGATGCCGCAGTCAATAGAGTTAAACGAGCGAGCTCCCGCTCACTACACTCAAGGGTCAGTTGTAAGATACAGCCGACACGCTCGTTCTATGGAGAGGGCTTAGCCCGTGAGCCCGGTCCATACTCACCCACCGGATGTACACTGTATATATACGGCGGATGTCGAGAAGGGGTTGATATTGGAACTATATTGCAAACTGGCAGTATATCCTGTCATTACAGAAGCCAGAAAAACTTATATAAAGCATAGGTCTGCTCTTCAACTGCTCCAGAGATGTTCACTGTTCAGCATTGGGACAGTCTTGAAATTGGTAACTTCTTATTATCTGAAAAGCTACACATTCAGTTTGTCACCTTTTTAGTTGGCTGAATAAATACATCCTCTTTTGTCTGACTTCTGGGCAGACTTACGGTACTTTAGGATCTTCACAGCGGAATAATTTACCAGAAATTACAATTTGCAGCAAACCTCTGTATTCTGGAAAAATTCTTCACATGGTGGAAATAGCTCTTGCATCTATTTTACATGTTACCATTAGAATGTGGAGCATAATAGAGAAATAAGCGGAAAGGCACTGGCCTTGCGTCACTGTTTATTTTCTGTCGCTGTATTAAGATGGGCTGCAGATTGAGGCTGTGATACTGAAATATCCTGATAGTGACATGTAAACATTTGCCGTAGACTTTTTGTAATCAGGTGTTGTCTGATAAATGACTACCTATAGAAGAAAGCTGGTACCCGACTTCCTTATTAGGGGAAACTTTAAAGGAGATTAAAGACGTGAGCATTCCTTCAGGCTTTTCTGGAGTCAGACAAAGTATATAAATGGAAAAAGCTTGTACACAGATGCTATATTTATACATTCCTAAGTGCGTTGCTGCACTGCTCATCTTTCCATGTGTATTGCCCTAATTCTAGCTGTGCTCTTATAGCAGCAGATGTTTGAACCAGCCCGTGGTTGGAAATAGGCTCCTGTGTTCTGTAGATGCTGCATTTTCTACACTCCATAAAGTAGGTAATGATTTATTGACTTTGATTAGGAAATCCCTACATGCATAATCTATTACAAAAATTATTACTTTCACCCAAAAAAAAAAATAGGTGCAGATCGTTCATTACTAGACTGTGTACACACTACTTAGATTTGATGCAGTTTTTGCAATCAATCCTAGATTTGGCTTAAATATAAAACACATTGAAAACCTGTCCAGAAAAAAGAACAAGTCACGACCAGGTAATTGAAAAAATACAAACAATCTTTATTAAAGTCAATTAGACACACAGAAAAAAACATATAACAGTTATACATAATAAAATACCATAGACCCTCAAACAGAAACGGAATCCGAAAGTATATATAAAGTGCAGTTCCCCTGACGAAGCACCAGCGAAACGCGCGTCGGGTTAAGCAGAGGTCCCCTCTCCCGGTCCTGGTCTCCTATTTTCATCTCCTGCTACGTAGGTGTAGGTATACTATATTGCCTTGCATGTTATGTATACTTAGGACTGCACTTTATATATACTTTTTTATATTGCACTTATGTGTCCATCTGTGCAGGGCGTACCACGCCTAGCACCTGCTCAGTAATCTATATGTATGCACTTTAGCCATGTATAGGAGGTATTGGACCATTTGCACATCTGGGGGGCCACTCTGCTTTTATGTTCGGATTCCGTTTCTGTTTGAGGGTCTATGGTATTTTATTATGTATAACTGTTATATTTTTTTTTCTGTGTGTCTAATTGACTTTAATAAAGATTGTTTGTATCTTTTCAATTACCTGGTCGTGACTTGTTCTTTTTTCTGGTTTTGTTAAAATTAGTCACTAGGACCACTAGTACCAATTGGGGTATTGTTCGGTTTGTTACATTGAAAACCTGTGTAATAACAAAAGCTGGCCATACACATGAAAGAAAAGTCGTCAAACCCTCCAATATCAACATGCCCGATTCTTTGTTCCTGCAGGAGATAAATCACCGCTAGAGGTGTCTGTTAGTGGCTTATTTTCCACTTATTGAAATAACATACAGAGTTCTGGGCATTAGCTTGAAGTAAAGCTTTTCTTTCTCTATTTTAGATGCGCCTGAAGTTTCAATAACTGGCTATGATGGCAATTGGTTTGTTGGCAGGAAAAACGTCCAACTGAAGTGTCATGCTGATGCGAATCCACCTCCCTTTGACATAAAATGGAGCAGGTAAACTCATTTCTGTTCAGTTACAATGATTTGTTTGTTACATGTCATGATACACTGCTACTTGTATACAGAGCAATTTAATAATGACAATTCTGTAGACACCGTTTAAAATAGTATCTTTAACATGATCAAGCCAGTATTAGGCCCCATGCACATGACCGTAATTTTGATCCGCTATTACGAACCGTAATTGCGGATCAAAATACTGATCCATTAATTTATATGGCCTATGGACACCTTCCCGTGTATTTACGGGAAGGTGTCCGGGCCGTAGAAAGCATCCGTAAAAAATAGGGCCTTAGCAATGTGATTTGTGTCCCAAATTTATCACCAGTTTACTCTCTATAGCCTGTGCAAAAAAGCTAATAGTGGCAATAAAATAAGTCTTCTACTTAACATAGAGAAATGCGTATATTTAATAATTTATTAGGGAGCACTTCAGACTCATCCTGAAGAAGTTATTTCATCCATGGTGTATCCAAAGCTGGCATGAATGTGACATAACAGTGCGCTGGTAATACCACTGAATCTCCATGCTTCTGTGAAGTCTGGCTGTGTCTCTCTATGCTGCAATAAGGGGGGATTTCAGTTGTAGTAATAGTTGATATCACTTTCTTGAAAATTACTATTCATTAAAGAAAAGCTGCATTTACCATAACAATATTCTCATTTTTGACAGTGTCATCATTTTATATATTTCCATACATTTTTTTTTCTACCCTGTTTTTCAAATTACATTTTGATCTGTATCTATACTGAGATGTTGGCCTGAGCAGATTTTTGTACTTATTGGAAGACACACAGGGAATCCAGTCAAAATTATCTTCTGATAGGTCATAGAGCAGTTGAGAGAAAAAAAAATGGAAGGTGACCGGTTTCCTTTTTATTGATTATAAGGAGCTGGGACACAATTTTTGTTATATGTTTGACAATTAATCCTTTGATCTAATCAAAACTGAATTTTCTTTCCCATATATATTCTTATATTGAAAGGAGCTCTAACCCTAATATCACAGTAACGAATACCCAGGCATCTAAGATACAATAGTTAATAAAGGCTGTAGACACTTTTGCACTTACATTTTTTTTATTTTCTAACTAAATAGAGAATTAAACAACTTTCTAAATAGTCTTCGCTGCTGTTTCTAACATTGACCTATAAGAACACTGCTCCTGTCTGTGTAGGCTCTTTCTGCTCTTCCTTTCTCTAAATGTTAGAGATAGAAGCAGGGAGATGGTGGAGGCAGATGAGTGTGGAAAGATAAGTAAGCATTGAAGTCTTCAAGGTGGTGCAGATCATATAAGCTTTACGGAATCAGTGTAGACGGGTATTAAAGCACGGGGGGGGGGAGCAGTCCAGAGATGAAGCTGTGCTAGTACATGAGAGCTAGTGAGGGCAGCAGCATCCTGGATGCACAGGCCTAACATCCAGCATGTATTACTGGGAGAAACATGGAGTTTTAAACTAGGAGCAGGTTGTAGGCTGCATATCAGGCAGTTTGAGAATGAATGATAAATGAACATTGCAGTCTGAAACGTAGTGCAGCTTTTTTTTAACTCTAGGTAACCACTAACATTTGTAAGAATATATATATATTTATTTTTTTTGTCAAATGTGTCCATAGCCTTTAAGAGACTGTAAATGTAAAATGTCTGCTTTTTGGCCCTTCAAGCAAAGCCATTGATGTCATGGAACCAAATACTAGTAATCCGGACCATCATGTTATCTTATGCTAATATGTCACCCATATAAATTTGATTACAATCCAATGCTCTAACATACAGTATATAAAAGACCACTAGAGACCATGTGATGTCCACTCCTAGGAGCCAAACCTGCTTGATTGTATCCACTAAGATGAGTGGCACCAGATGTGTCTAACAGTCACTTTCCCTCCATAGGATTTACATTCGGATGATCATTTTCAGAGGAATTGGGGTCATAACCACCGGCTAAAGCAGCCTTTGGATGGTAGTTATCCTGTTTAGGTTTAGCTTTTACTCCATTTTGTTTATATCATAATGAGGTCCATTTTACAATCCTTTTTCTTTTAGCTTTCAATGATCTTCACATTACCATTCATTTTTAATGCATTAACAGGAACAATAAGTAAACAAATAACCTTTTTAACGTATACTAAAAGTAGACATTTTCTGCCTAGCACCTTAATTCAACCTATTTGTAAATTCTATTAATACAGGTTAGATGGAATTTGGCCTGACGGTTTACTATCTGTCAATAATACACTACTTTTCAACTACCCTCTAACGCACAATGTTTCTGGGATATATATGTGCAGAGTGGCCAATGCTCTTGGTTACAAAAGTGACCAAAAGATCATCACTATTTTAGGTGAGTTGTTTTGGATTGCATATATATGTGGTATCTTTACTTCTTGGTTATGATGCATGTTATTTTAAAGGGGCACAAATGCACTTTATTAACCCAATTTTAGTTTGCTCATGTGACCTTCATACAATTTTCTTTGGTAAAACAAGTTTTAAAAAGCAAGTATGGTAGCTTCAGTTTCTGCACAAGTCGGTCCATATTGCAGTCCTCTGATACTTTTCTATCCAATTATATATGCAGCTACTGTCTGTTCCCCAAGGGCATATTTCGGAGGAACGAACGATTCATGCATTTCTGAACTCCGCATACCCCATCTTTATCCTTTGTTTGTGTTGAAGATAAGTCTGTGCCAGAGGCTTGATCGGCCAACAGCCATCTCATCTGTATGGCCAGCTTAAAGGCTATGTACACTTTTGAAAACTTTTTTTAAAAATAAAACTGTCTATCAGTGTGTTTTGTTCAACTTTCTAAATACTTTGTAAAATTATTTTTACTTTTTGAGATACATCTGCTCTGTATACTGTATACAGAGCAGCTTTATCTAGCGCTGAAATCTGAGTCAGTCAGGTCAGCGGCACTGACTTGTACAATGTCGGTGTGTCCTGCGTGTCAGATCGAGTTGTTACCGATCACATCTATGTTCATAACTTAGATCTGATTGATAACAGGTGGATCCTGCGTGCCAGAGACACGCAGGACCCGCTGTCACTGAAATCAGTCAGTGCCGCTGACCTGACGGATTCAGGTCTCTGCACGATACAGCTGCTCTGTATACAGAATACAAAGCAGCTGTATCTCAAAAAATTAAAATACTTTTTCATAAAATGTATTTAGAAAGTTGCACAAAACACACCTGATAGACATTTTTATTTAAAAATAAATAAAATGAATACAAAGGAGTTCATAGCCTTTAAGGGTGAGGCCATAGGATGCATATATGCTGCGGAATTTATGTGCAGAACATTCGGAGCATTTACATTAGCAATAAGGTGGAAAAGATTTTAACAAATATTATCCACTTTCTGCGGAAAAAAACCCCACAGAAAAGACATGCTGAAATTGACATTCTGTATAGAATTACAATCTGCAGGAAAATATGGTCTTCAATTCGGCAGCGTATTTGCAATTTGTGACCTTACCCTTAAACAGAACCTGTTTAGTGTTCCAAACCGGCCAAGTTCGAAACATGCGGTTCAGACAATAGTTAGTAAAATAAGTTATTGAGGGAAGCCAGACTCCTTTCAGTAACTTATTTTGCTAACTATTGCCTAAACGGCCAGCTTCAACCTGGGCAAGTTTGAAACATTTAACCCCAGCTGCAAAACAACAGCCATAACAAAGCTGGTGGTTTAGTGGCTCCAAACCTAGTGACTGGTTCCTTTTAAGGGAATGTGTCATCAGAAAATTACTATTATTATTGTTTAAATCAAGTATTTATGTTAAAGGAGTTGTCCACTTTATGAAAACTGATGACCTATCAACCGGATAGGTCATCCATATATGATCGGTGCGTGTCCAACATCTAGACCCAGCACTGATCCGCAACTCTGGCTGCCTCCGTGCACCGGATGTTTGGAACGGAATGCAGTAGTTGGAGCCGGAAGCAGATGGCTCCGTCCACTGCATGGCGGCCATTCGGCGGAACTGCAACTCTGCTCCGATTCACTTGAATAGGAGCAGAGCTGCAATACTGCAGCTCGGCCGCTATTCTTTGATCGGAGCCATCTGCTTCCCGGAGTGCCGGATCGGTTCGGGTGTTGGACACGTACCGATCATATACTGATGACCTATCCGGTGGATAGGTAATCAGTTTTCAGAAAGTGGAAAACCCCTTCAAACATATTTTTTAAGAATTTTCTGGGGTTTTTTTGTTTTTTTATTTGATTTTTTTTTCCATGTCAATAACTATATGAATAAAGAAAAAACTAAAATCCTGCATATCTCTCTCTTGCCACTGAGCCTTTTAATAGACTGACACTTCCTGTTCTGTAGAGATCACTACTCAGCAGTCAATTTATTATTATCACTTGCAGGATTACATTGAAAGTGGTAACACCTCTATTATAAAGCTGGTGGGACATAACACAGGATCACACAATTCGACAATAGTTGATGGACACAGCTACCCTCCTCCCCCCTCCCTGCACAGTGACCTCTGCACAGGTCACAGAAAATGCCTAGGAGACTCTCTCATAGAAGTCAATCAATCTTGTCCTGTCTATAGGTTCCTATGGTCCATGTGGCTGCTGTAAAGCATATGTCTGAATGCTGTTAACAGGCCATCAGCACAGGAAAGGTGGCCACCCTCATAATCATGTGCAAAAAATAGAATTAAAAAATATCTACAATCTGAAAATGAAAACGGATTAGAAAATAGAATAGGTTTCACCATCTGATTTTAATTAGTTAAAACATTTTTATATACCATATTAGGAATTTCTAAGTTAATGGGGGGGGGGGGGTCCTCTGTTGTAATTCTTATTTTCCCCTGTGGTGGTGCTGCAGAGAAACTAAACACTCGGCATACAAGGGATCCAGAGGCTCTCTTTTTTTCGCTTTTCTGCTCCTGTGAATGAACAGAACGGAAAACCCTGATGGAGAAGTGAACAAAGCTGAAACCCATTTGTGTTGTGGAATTAATACATACTAATTAATTTGCTCAGTTGACTGCTCATGTACAGTGCAAAATAAAGAAGAAATCCGTGTACTCAAAAGCCATCAAGTACTGGCCGTGGGGAATCAGGGCCATTCTATCTGCCTTGATCTAGTTAATTTTTAGTATTGGATCACCATCTTGTGGACCGTTCTGGGTACTCTGCTATCTCTACGCTTTAAGTGTGCTGCTCACCATGTTGAATATACAACCACATAATTCAACTATTTGAGTCATTGGTAGTTACTGGACTGAAAGAGTATTGTTTGTGTAAGGATACTTCTATACACACGAGTCAACTAAAGCCATGACACTTTTTGGATGATTCATTGCTTAACGGATACGTTAATGCATGTCTATATGCTTCAATATTTTTTAAAATTACACATCTGAAGTTATTCAAATTTTTGTGGTCCAAATCTAATCAAATCATGAAAAAATACGCAAGCTGGGGTCTAGAATACTGTTATATACAAAATACTGACGCCCATAGCATCGGTCTAGTACCTATCTTTAGAAAGTGATCTCTTTCTCATTATGTGAACTGTAAAGGATTCCTACAGTGTCAAGAATTGGAAGAGCTTTAACCCCTTTAAGACGAAGGATGGATATATCCGTCCTGTGCAGGAGTTAATTTCCGCAAAAGGACGGATATATCACGTGGGTACACTGGCAGTACCCACGCGATCAGCTGCAGGAGCATGGCTGTTATACACAGGGTGGCTCCTGCCGCAACTGCCGGAATCGAAGCACGCTCCGATTCCGGCAGTTTAACCTATTAAATGCCACTGTCAATAGCGACAGCGACATCTAATGTGTTTGACAGAGGGAGCTCCCTCTGTCACCCCATAGGCGCCCCCGCAAAGAAATCGCGGGTCACCGTCGGGTTTCCATGGCAGACGGTGGCCTAACAAAGGCCCCCAGGTCTGCCTTCATCAAATGCCTGTTAGGCCAGGCATTACACTGGCAGGCAATAATGCTTTGGTATACTAAGTATACCAAAGCCTTATATATGCGATCAGCAGATCGCATAGTGAAGTCCGCTGGTGGGACTAAAAAAAAAAAAAATGTAAAGCAGTTAAATAAAGTTTGTGGAAAAAAAAATATAGTAATTACAGTCAAAAACAAATAAAACTTTTTTGCCCAAAAAGTGGTTTTATTTCGTAAAAGTGTCAAAACAAATAACACATACACATATATGGTATCCCCGCGATCGTAACGACTTGAACAATAAAATGAACACATTAATTAAACCGCCGGATGAACGGCGTCCTAAAAAAAAGCTAAATTCTCTTTTCTCCCATTCCCCCCATAAAAAATTAAATAAAAGTAAATCTATAAGTCCTATGTACCCGAAAATAGTACTAATGAAAACTACACTTTGGCCCGCAAAAATCAATCCCACATACGGCCACATTAACGGAAAAATAAAAAAGTTACGGCTCTTGGAAACAAGTAATTATTTTCTAAAAGGGTTTTTATTGTGCAAACGTAGGAAAACATATAAAACCTTTACATATTTGGTATCCCCTTAATCGTGCCGACCCATAGAATAAAGTTAACATGTTATTTACGCTGCATAGTAAACGGCGTAAATTTATAACGTGAAAATCAATGCTAGAATAGTTGCTTATTTTCAATTCTCTCCTAAAATAAAGTTAATAAAAGTTAATCAATATATTATAAGCATCTAAAAATGGTGCAGTTGCAAAATACAACTCGTCCCGCAAAAAACAAGCCCTTATACAGCTATGTCGACGAACTAAAAAAAAGTTACGACTCTTGTAATTCGACCGTGAAAAAACAAAAAATAATCCTTGGTCCGAGCAAAATGGCCTGGTCATTAAGGGGTTAAACAAAGAGTCATTTTTAATGTGGTTTTACACCGGCAGAATTCTACCGGTAAACGAGTGACTAAATAGAACATCGATCTAACAGTGCTCGTTTATCTCCATTTACGTGGAACAATCATTGTTCTGTATGGGGACGAAGGAGATGGTTCGTCCCCATACAGTTTGTGTCAGTGTCGACAAAACATCCCGTTTTACATGGACAGGCAGTAATACACTGCAATACGGAAGTATTGCAGTGTATTATATAATAGCGATCGGACAATCGCATAGTGAAGTCCCCTAGTGGGGCTGGTGAAAAATAAAGTTAATAAATAAACAAGTGAAAAGAAAATGAAAAACCCACTTTTTCCCGTTACAAACTGCTTTATTATTAAAAAACTAAAAAAGTTATACATATTTTGGTATCGCCGCGTCCGTAACGACCCCAACTATAAAGTTATTACATTATTTAATCCTGCCTTAAAAAAATTTCTATAAAAAGTGATGAAAAAGTCGCATGTACTCCAAAATGGTACCAATAAAAACATGTCGTCCCACAAAAAAAAGCATACAACTCATACAACCGCATCAGCGAGAAAAATAAATTATCTCTCTCCAAATATGGAGACAAAAACAAATCATTTAAAAAAAAATTGATTTTATGGTCTAAAATTAGTAAAACATACAAAATGTGTAATGGCAGGAAGGAGGTGAAGGGAAAGTGAGCCCTAATCTACCCACCGCCCTGTCCCTGCCTACTTGCAACGACCCGCACTAGGCGACGGGGTACAACTGGGCGGCGGTCCCTATGCTGTCTAAGTGCACGGGAGAAGAAACAGGGAACACGCAAGGGAAGGGGCAGTAGCCCACGGAACGCCGCGAGGAAACGGAGCGGTGAATGAATAGTCAGGACCAGGATGAAGTGGAGTATACCAACGTGAGCATGGAGAAGGAAGCAAGCCAGGGGCAAAGCGAAGCAGGTTAAGCGGAACTGCAGCAAGGCAGAAGCACGGCAGAAGCAGGCTGGAGCAAGCAGCAGTGGGGCCAGGAATCCAGAAGAGTTACAAGCACTGAGGAAGAGAACACGGCAGGTAATAAAGGACAGGGGGCGGAGCTAACTCCGACTGACCAGGCCACGATAGGCTCTCCCACTCCTGAGCCTGCCACCCTGGTTGGTGGGAGACGGTGTCAGTCTAACAGGTCTGGCCTCAGGTGTGGATTGATTAATCCCAGGAGTATACCTAGACGTAGTACCTGGCAGATCCCTAACAGTACTCCCCATTTATGAGGGGCCACCGGACCCTTACTAAGAGGACCAGGTTTAGTAGGGAAGAGAAGGTGGAACCTCCTGATCAATACCCCAGCGTGAACATCACGGGCAGGTACCCAAGTCCTCTCCTCCGGCCCGTATCCTCTCCAATGGACCAGGTACTGGAGGGAGCCCTGGACCATCCTACTGTCCATAATCTTGGCCACCTCGAATTCCACCCCCTCAGGGGTGAGAACGGGAACAGGAGGTTTCCTCGAGGGGGACCAGGACTGGGAGCAGCGTTTGAGGAGGGAGGCATGGAAGACGTCATGTATGCGAAAGGATGAGGGCAGCTCCAGACGGAAGGATACAGGGTTGAGGACTTCAATGATCTTATAAGGTCCAATAAATCGGGGAGCAAACTTCCTGGACGGGACCTTAAGGCGCAAGTTCCTGGACGACAACCAGACCAAATCCCCGACGACAAACCGGGGGTTAGCAGAACGTCTACTATCAGCCTGAATCTTTTGTGCGCTCTGGGACGCCTCTAGGTTCTTCTGAACCTGGGCCCAGACTGTGCACAGTTCCCGATGAACATCCTCTACCTCAGGATTATTGGAACAACCAGGGGAAACGGAGGAGAACCTTGGGTTAAACCCGAAATTACAGAAAAACGGGGAGACCCCTGACTAGTTACTGACCCGGTTATTCAGGGAAAATTCAGCAAGGGGAAGGAATGAGACCCAATCGAATTGACAGTCAGAGATGAAACACCTTAAATATTGTTCCAGGGATTGGTTAGTCCTTTCCGTTTGGCCATTAGTTTCGGGATGGAAGGCGGAGGAGAAGGACAGATCAATCTCCAACTTTTTACAAAAAGCTCTCCAAAATAAGGAAACAAATTGTACCCCTCTGTCAGAAACGATATTGACTGGGGCCCCATGGAGATGCAGGATGTGTTTCACAAACAAAGAAGCTAACGTCTTGGCGTTAGGTAGCTTCTTAAGGGGCACAAAGTGGCACATCTTGCTGAAGCGGTCTACTACCACCCACACCACCGACTTGCCCTGAGATGGGGGCAAATCGGTGATAAAATCCATGGAGATATGGGTCCAAGGTCTCTGGGGAATGGGCAAGGAACATAGTAGGCCCGCAGGTCGGGACCTAGGGGTTTTGGACCTAGCGCAAACCTCACAAGCGGCGACGTAAGCCCTAACGTCTTTAGGCAACCCAGGCCACCAATAGTTTCTGGTAATGAGGTGTTTGGTGCCCAAGATGCCAGGATGACCAGATAGAGCGGAGTCATGGTTTTCCCTGAGTACCCTTAGCCGGTATTGCAGGGGAACAAAGCGTTTGTCCCCAGGGACGTTCCCGGGAGCTGAACCCTGATCAGCCGCAATATCAGAAGCTAAATCAGAATCCGTGGCAGAAACGATTATACCAGGGGGTAAAATACAAGCAGGATCCTTCTCGGAAAGAGGATTGGCCATGAAACTACGTGACAGAGCATCAGCCTTAATATTCTTGGACCCAGCCCTATAGGTAACCAAGAAATTAAATCTGGTAAAGAATAGTGCCCACCGAGCTTGTCTAGGATTAAGCCTCCGGGCCGATTCTAGGAAAACCAGATTCTTGTGATCCGTAAGGACCGTTACCTGGTGTCTGGCCCCCTCCAGGAAGTGCCGCCACTCTTCAAAAGCCCATTTAATGGCTAGAAGTTCGCGGTTGCCAATATCATAGTTACTCTCCGTGGGCGAAAACTTCCTAGAGAAGTAAGCACAGGGGCGGAGATGGGTGAGGGAGCTGGTACCCTGGGACAAGACGGCCCCCACTCCCACCTCGGATGCGTCAACCTCCACAATAAATGGCTCCTCTTGGTTGGGCTGAATCAGCACGGGGGCCGAGATAAAGCACTTCTTGAGGGTCTCAAAGGCCTGGACGGCCTCAGGGGGCCAATGGAGGACATCAGCACCCTTGCGAGTAAGGTCCGTAAGAGGCTTAGCGACGACCGAGAAGTTGGCAATAAATCTCCTGTAATAGTTGGGGAACCCTAAAAAACACTGTAACGCCTTAAGGGAGGCAGGTTGGACCCATTCCGCCACAGCCTGAACCTTGGCAGGGTCCATGCGGAATTCATGAGGAGTGAGGATTTGCCCTAAAAATGGTATCTCCTGTACCCCAAAGACACATTTTTCAGTCTTCGCAAACAGATTATTCTCCCGAAGGACCTGGAGCACCTTCCTGACATGCTCCACGTGGGAGGACCAGTCCTTGGAAAACACCAGTATGTCATCAAGGTACACAACAAGAAAATTACCCAGGTAATCTCTCAGGATTTCATTAATAAAATTCTGGAAGACAGCAGGGGCATTACACAACCCAAAGGGCATGACCAGGTATTCGAAATGACCCTCGGGTGTGTTGAACGCAGTTTTCCACTCATCCCCCTCTTTGATGCGGATAAGGTTATATGCCCCCCGTAGATCGAACTTAGAAAACCATTGGGCTCCCTGAACCTGATTAAAAAGATCCGGAATCAAAGGAAGTGGGTACTGGTTGCTTACGGTGACCTTATTCAGGTTACGATAATCAATGCACGGCCTAAGACCACCATCCTTCTTCCCCACGAAGAAGAAGCCAGCACCTACAGGAGAAGTCGAGGGGCGAATGAAACCCTTGGCCAGGCATTCTTGGATATACACCCTCATAGCTTCACGTTCAGGACATGAAAGATTAAATATCCTACTCTTAGGAAGCTTGGCACCAGGCACCAAATCGATGGCGCAATCGTAATCTCTATGGGGGGGCAAAACCTCGGAGGCCTCCTTAGAAAACACATCGGCGAAGTCCTGAACAAACTCAGGAAGCGTGTTTACCTCCTCCCGGGAAGAAATAGAGTTAACAGAAAGACATGACATAAGACATTCATTACCCCATTTGGTAAGCTCCCCAGTATTCCCATCAAACGTGGGATTATGCAACTGCAACCAGGGAAGACCTAATACCAGATCAGACGATAATCCCTGCATCACCAGTACAGAGCACTGCTCCAAATGCATGGAGCCAACCAGGAGTTCAAAAACAGGAGTATGCTGAGTAAAATAACCATTAGCAAGGGGGGTTGAGTCGATACCTACTACAGGGATAGGATAAGGTAAATCAATAAAAGGCATCTTTAGAAACATAGCAAATTCCACAGACATGATATTAGCAGATGAGCCAGAATCCACGAAAGCACTGCCCGTGGCAGACCGGCCAGCAAACGAGACCTGAAAGGGAAGCAAAATTTTATTGCGTTTCACATTAACGGGAAATACCTGTGCGCCCAAGTGACCTCCCCGATGATCACTTAGGCGCGGAAGTTTTCCGGCTTTTTATTCTTGCGCCTGGGACAGGTGTTCAGTAGATGCTTGTCGTCCCCACAGTAGAAGCAGAGACCATTCATTCTGCGAAACTCCCTACGTTGTCGAGGGGACATGGATACCCCGAGTTGCATAGGTACCTCCGAGTCCTCCGTGGAGGGCCGAGTGGACGGGACCTCGGGGGAGATCGCAGAAAAGTCAGAGGGGAGCACATTGAAACGTTCAAGCTGACGTTCCCTGAGACGTCGGTCAAGTCGTACTGCTAGGGCCATAACCTGGTCAAGGGAGTCAGAAGAGGGGTAGCTAACCAGCAGATCCTTCAGGGCGTCAGATAATCCTAACCTAAACTGGCACCTTAGGGCCGGATCGTTCCACCGAGAAGCTACGCACCACTTTCTAAAATCAGAACAGTATTCCTCAACCGGTCTCCTACCCTGACGTAAGGTCACCAGCTGACTCTCGGCTAAAGCAGTCCTGTCAGTCTCGTCGTAAATGAGTCCGAGGGCAGAGAAAAAACGATCAACAGAGGAAAGTTCAGGGGCGTCAGGAGCCAAGGAGAAGGCCCACTCTTGGGGCCCTTCCTGAGTCGGGATATGATGATACCCACCCGCTGGTTCTCGGAACCTGAGGAGTGGGGTTTTAGGCGGAAATACAGTCTGCAAGTCTCCCGGAAGGAGAGAAACGTCTTACGGTCCCCTGAGAACCGGTCAGGTAACTTGAGGTCGGGTTCTAGAGGTGAGGTGAGGGGTACTACTAAGGCAGCGTCACCCTGGTTGACCCTCTGGGCCAGGGCCTGGACCTGTAGGGAGAGGCCCTGCATCTGCTGGGTCAGGGTCTCAAGGGGGTCCATGATAGCGTCAGCGTAGGAGAATGGTAGACTAGGTATGGGCTTGTAATTATGTAATGGCATGAAGGAGGTGAAGGGAAAGTGAGCCCTAATCTACCCACCGCCCTGTCCCTGCCTACTTGCAACGACCCGCCCTAGGCGACGGGGTACAACTGGGCGGCGGTCCCTACGCTGTCTAAGTGCACGGGAGAACAAACAGGGAACACGCAAGGGAAGGGGCAGTAGCCCACGGAACGCCGCGAGGAAACGGAGCGGTGAATGAATAGTCAGTACCAGGATGAAGTGGAGTATACCAACGTGAGCATGGAGAAGGAAGCAAGCCAGGGGCAAAGCGAAGCAGGTTAAGCGGAACTGCAGCAAGGCAGAAGCACGGCAGAAGCAGGCTGGAGCAAGCAGCAGTGGGGCCAGGAATCCAGAAGAATTACAAGCACTGAGGAAGAGAACACGGCAGGTAATAAAGGACAGGGGGCGGAGCTAACTCCGACTGACCAGGCCGCGATAGGCTCTCCCACTCCTGAGCCTGCCACCCTGGTTGGTGGGAGACGGTGTCAGTCTAACAGGTCTGGCCTCAGGTGTGGATTGATTAATCCCAGGAGTATACCTAGACGTAGTACCTGGCAGATCCCTAACAAAATGTATATAAATTTGGTATCGTTGCAATCGTAACAACCCGCTAAATAAAGTTATTGTGTCATTTATACCACAAAGTAAACGGCGTGAATTTAGGACCCAAAAAAGTGTGGCGAAATCGCTGTTTTTTTTCTATTACCCCCCCAAAATAAAGTTAATAAAAGTTAATCAATAAATTATATGTACCCCAAAATGGTGCTATTAAAAAACACAACTTGTCCCGCAAAAAACAAGTCCTTATACATCTATGTTGACGCAAAAATAAAAAAGTTATAGCTCTTTGAATGCGACGATGGAAAAACAGAAAAAATAGCTTGGTCATTAAAGGCATGGTGTCGCCCCAAAAACATGTTTTTTTTTTAAAATTTAAACATTTAGTGTGTGGGTGATTAAACATTGTTCAAATTTTTTTTATTTTTTTCGCGAGTCAGGAAATATTATAAATTTTTTCAAATTTATAATACTACCCATTTTTGGTCACTAGATGGAGCTGTTTGGAGCTAGTTCCCAAAATTGCAGCATTGCAACATTGGGTTAAAAGCTCTCGCTCTAGTGAGCTCTCAGCATCCCCCCCTCCTTTATCCTGGCTAGTGCCGGGATAAACGAGGGGTTTGAAAGGTTTAACCTCCTACACTGTGTGTCGCCATTTTTTGAGGTAACCCACAGTGTAGTAGGTTTACATGCAGTAGTAAACACACACAAACACTAACATACATTGAAATCGCTTACCTGCTCCTGCCGCCGCGGCTCCCTCCGGCCCGTCCGCTCCCTTTGCTGCCGCTGTTCCATGTGCACTTGTCCGGAAGCCGCGACCGGAAGTAGTAATATTACTGTCCAGCCGCGACTTCCGGTCCACAGGAAAATGGCGCCGGACGGCGCCAATTTCGAATAGGACTGTGTGGGAGCGGCGCATGCGCAGTTCCCACACAGACGCCGTACACGGCAGTCAATGGGACGGGAGCCGTTCGCAGTCCCTATGGGACTGTGGCTGCCGTATTCCATGTCTGTGTGTGTCGTTAATCGACACACACAGAAATGGAACAAAAAATGGCAGCCCCCATAGGGAAGAAAAAGTCTGAAAATAAGAAACAGTAAAACACAAACACACAAATGAAAATAAACGTTTATATTAAGGCACTAACATCTTTAACATATAATAAAATTATTTGTGATGACACTGTTCCTTTAAGGTTTAAAATAGGCTGGTCATTTAGGGGTTAAAAAATACGTTTGACCAAAGCGGACCGTGGTCTCCATATTTTTTTTATATATTATGTTTATGTTTATGGCTCTTTTCTAGTCACTGAAGGAAATCCAATTACATTTTTTATTCTATAAATAAAGCTCTTAAGGCTCTATTTTTTGTTTCCTAGCTCACTGATAGTTTAGAACGGTCACACAGAAAACAAAAAAATTGGGTCCAATGTGATATTTACGTTTAAAGATAATCTGAATGTATCCGATAATATCTATTCTGTATCTCAAAATGTGTCTGTTCTTTCCATGTATATTTATGTAAGAGCTGACAATAGAAAAGTCATTGCTCTTCTTTTAATTTGGAAATTGATTCAAAATCATAAGTGACTTTGGTTAACCACATATACTATTCTATTGATCCCTGTTTTCTCCCAATATATTTTTAGGTAGTTTTTTTTACATTATTCACAAGTGTATTTCACCAAATTGGAGTTATTTAAGTTTTACCTCTCAATCCCTTGCATTATTCTTGATCTGAACCACACCTTGTGAAAAATGCCCCAATTTCTAAATCTGAATTTCTCAGTATTCCAAAATATAATTATTCAAATACATTGTTAAATGTAATCTATCTGTATTTAACAGATTATTTATTGAATGAGAATGCATAGAAATATTGCAAGAGTTTCGCATAAAAGTATAATTAAATATAATGTAGAGTTAAGCAGAGCTAGTCCTTCCTTCACCAACATTGCATGGTGTTAAGCTTGATTCTGTTCTTCATCTGCCTCCCCTCTTTTATGGGGTTATTACAAATTCCCTCCAGGATTTAAAGAGGCTCTGTCACCACATTATAAGTGGCCTATCTGGTACATAATATGATCGGCGCTGTAATGTAGATTACAGCAGTGTGGTTTTTTTTTTAGAAAAACAATCATTTTGGACGGAGTTCGGATTTATTTTAGCTTTATGCTAATGAGTTTCTTAATGGATAACTGGGCGTGTTTTACATTTTGACCAAGTGGGCGTTGTGGAGAGAAGTGTATGACGCTGACCAATCAGTGACCAATCAGCGTCATACACTTCTCTCCGTTCGTTTACACAGCAGATAGCGTTCTTATTACATCACTATGTGCAGCCACATAAACACACTATAACATTACTCAAGTGTCCTGACCGTGAATATACATTACCTCCAGGCAGGACGTGATGTCTATTCAGAATCCTGACACTTCTGTAGTGTCTGTGTGATATTTACAGCAAGGCAAGCGTAATCTCGTTTTAAATTACAGGTTACATCGTAAACTCGTGAGATTACGCTTGCCTTGCTGTAAATCTCACAGAACCGCTACAGAAGTGTCAGGATTCTGAATAGACATCACGTCCTGCCTGGAGGTAATGTATATTCACGGTCAGGACACTTGAGTAATGTTATAGTGTGTTTATGTGGCTGCACATAATGATGTAATAAGATCACTCTGCTGTATAAATGAATGGGGAGAAGTGTATGACGCTGATTGGTCAGCGTCATACACTCAGTACAACGCCCACTTGGTCAAAAAGTAAAACACGCCCAGTTGTCCATTAAGAAACTCATTAGCATAAAGCTAAAATCGTTCATAACTCAGTCCAAAATGATTGTTTTTCTAAATAAAAAACACTGCTGTAATCTATATTACAGCG
This sequence comes from Rhinoderma darwinii, assembly GCF_050947455.1. Lineage (NCBI taxonomy): Eukaryota > Metazoa > Chordata > Amphibia > Anura > Rhinodermatidae > Rhinoderma > Rhinoderma darwinii. The sequence continues at coordinate 295,064,487 of NC_134688.1, read as the reverse complement.
CCGATCACATGTACAAGATAGGCCACTTATAATGTGGTGACAGAGCCTCTTTAAGCTTTATTTACATAAAACCTTGTCCATTTATGTTAAGTAAACAGATTACATCATTTTCTATAGTGTATAAACCACCGATATCGTTCTAAATGGACATTATTATAAGAAAACTATCACCTCCCTATCACTCCCCAGCATCTGTAAAAGAGATGCAGCAGAAGTGTTTGGAAGTGTTCCTAATAGGAAAATTGTACTAGATGAAAATAACTTTAATCTATTGTAATTCCTTGCAAGATCTAGTTAAAAGTGTTTCATTTTTAGATTAAATTAGCGGCTCACTGACACATGGATATTAGTGAATGTGTCACTGTCTCCTAAAAGTCTACATTATTTAACAAGATATTCATAGCAGTCTTGTAAGGTAATCCCTCATGTCCTTAGTGTGCATCTTTAATAGCATTAGCCGTGAACTAGTGTAATATGAACATCTAGCAGTCCTTTTGATGCTGTAAATCATTACAAACAATTTCTGCTTCTTATATTTTCATGTATAATGGTTATTTAGAAATATCTCGTACATATGTGAAATTCAGAGGTCTTAGATGGATGTATGGAAAAATTATATTTATATGTCATCTATCAGTACACTTTTGCACCATACTGGAATAACAGGTTTCAGTATGTACAGGCGAAGGCCTAATTCACACAAGCGTATTTCACGTCGGTTACGCGAGTGAAAATAACGCACGTTACACGTTCCTATGCAAGTCAATGGGGCCATTCGGACATTCCCGTGTGTCCGCTGCGTGAAACTCTGCATGTCCTATACTTGTGCGTTTTTTGCACATCACGCACCCATCGAAGTCAATGGGTGCGTGAAAATCACGGACAGCACACGGACGCACATCCGTGTGCGTGATTCACGCAACAGTTGCTAAAGAAATGATGAGAAAAAGAAAACCACCTCTTTCAGTTTATTTTGCTGACGTAAAAAACGCATGAGATACGGATGACATACGCGCGTAAAAAACGCTGACAAGCACCATACACTGATGTCACACGTTTTTTTACGCACGCAAGACGGACACGTTCGTGGGAATAAGGCCTAAATTGAATTGTTGTTCATTTATTATTCTATTAATGAAAGAAGTCTAAATATTTTCCCTATGGCTTGTTGTTCTGATTCAGTTTTGCATTCTGAAGAACAAAATATATGCAAAGGAAAATACAAATAAGTTGATTAGTTTTTGTTTTTTTTGTCCTTATATTATTGTTTTACATCTTTTTAGTAACTAGGATGGAGCAAGGGGTATCATATCTTAGTATAATTGTGTACATCAATACTCTTTATCACCTTTATGCATACCTAATACTCTTGATCGTCTTTCTTTTCTTTGCAAACAACTGAAATAAAAATAAAATAATGATACCATTCAAAGACTAAATGCCACCATGAACTGCTTAAATATTACCGCCAGTCAGTACATAATATTGCCACATAGTACATAATTTTGCCATACAGTGCATTTATAATACCCTATACCGTGAATAAAACCCCCATACAGTACGTAAATAATGCTGCCATACAGTGCATAAATTATGCCATACAGGCATACACCATAGGCTACTTTCACACCGCAGTATTTTGGTCAGTATGCGGATCACAATACTGCTGTGTGAAAGTGGCCATACTGAGGGATGAAAAATATACTCTAAAAACTCAGGTTAGACACACAATTTCTGGCTGCCCTACATTTAATATAATGCCTTAAAGAGGTTCTGTCACCAGATTTTGCAACCCCTATCTCCTATTGCAGCAGATAGGCGCTGCAATGTAGATAAGAGTAACGTGTTTTGTTTTTTTTAAACAAGCATTTTTGGCCAAGTTATGACCATTTTTATATTTATGCAAATGAGGCTTTCTAAAGTACAACTGGGCGTGTTTAAAGTTATGTCCAAGTGGGCGTGTATTGTGTATGTACATCTGGGCGTTTTTACTTCTTTTACTAGCTGGGCGTTGTGACTAGAAGTGTATGATGCTGACGAATCAGCATCATCCACTTCTCTTCACAACGCCCAGCTTCTGGCAGTGCACAGACACACAGCATGTTCTCGAGAGATCACACTGTGACGTCACTCCCCCAGGTCCTGCATCGTGTCGGACGAGCAAGGACACATCGGCACCAGAGGCTACATTTGATTCTGCAGCAGCGTCGGCGTTTGCAGGTAAGTCGATGTAGCTACTTACCTGCAAACGCTGATGCTGCTGCTGAATCAACTGTAGCCTCTGGTGCCGATGTGTCCTCGCTCGTCCGACACAATGCAGGACCTGGGGCAGGAAGTGACGTCACAGCGTGATCTCTCGAGAACACACTGTGTGTTTGTGCACTGCCAGAAGCTGGGCGTTGTGAAGAGAAGTGGATGATGCCGATTCGTCAGCATCATACACTTCTATTCACAATGCCCAGCTAGTAAAAGAAGTAAAAACGCCCCGATGTAACACACAATACACGCCCAGTTGTACTTTAACTTTAAACACGCCCAGTTGTACTTTAGAAAGCCTCATTTGCATAAATATAAAAATGGTCATAACTTGGTCAAAAATGCTTGTTTTAAAAAACAAAACGTTACTCTTATCTACATTGCAGCGCCGATCTGCTGCAATAGGAGTTGGGGGTTGCAAAATCTGGTGACAGGGCCTCTTTAATTGCCTATATATATATATATATATATATATATATACACCATTCAGATATAACCTGTGCCTAATATTGTGTAAGTCCCACTTTTGCCACCTAAACAGTCCTGACCTGTCGAAGCATGGACTCCAGAAGACCTCTGAGGCTGGGTTCACACGAGCACATTAACGTCCGTAATGGACGGACGTATTTCGGCCGGAAGTCCCGGACCGAACTCCGTGCAGGGAGCCGGGCTCCTAGCATCATAGTTATGTACGATGCTAGGAGTCCCTGCCTCTCCGTGGAACTACTGTCCCGTACTGAAAACATGATTACAGTACGGGACTCCTAGCGTCGTACATAACTATGATGCTAGGAGCCCGGCTCCCTGCATTGAGTTCGGTCTGGGACTTCCAGCCGAAATACGTCCGTCCATTACGGACGTTAATGTGCTCGTGTGAACCCAGCCTGAAAGTGTCCTGAGGTATCTGGCACCAAGATGTTAAAAGCAGATCCTTTAACCCCTTAGCAACATGTCACTTACATATACGTGACAGGGCGCTTCATACTAAGCGGGTGTCGGCTGTATATTATTGCCGACACCTTATTGCAACGGGCAGAATCAAAGACCACTTTGATTCCGCACGTTTAACCTTTTGGATTCTGCGGGCAATTTTGATTGCGGCATCTTAGCCGTTAAAAAGAGGGTTTTCATGGCAGCCTGGGACTTACTGAAGACCCACAGGTCTGCCATCTTTGTGCTCCTATTAAGCCTGAATCAAATCCCCTAGGGGGACTAATAAAAAAAGTGAAATTATGAATTATGTGATCGATAACAGCTTGATTACGCAGGACCCACTATCACTGAACCCGTCAGTGCCGCTGACATGACAGATTCAGGTCTCAGCGCTAGATGCAGCTGCTCTGTATACAGGATAAAAGAAGCTGAATCTCAAAAATTAAAAACTATTTTTAATAAAATGTATTTAGAAAGTTGCACAAAACACAGACATTTTAATAATAATTTTAAAAAAAAAGTGTACATAGCCTTTAAGTCCTGGATGATGTGAGATGGGGCCTCCATAAATTGTACTAATTTTTCCTAGCACATCCCACTTGACCAAATTAAGATTTGGGGAATTTGGAGGTCATGTCCACCCCTTGAACTCTTTGTCATGTTTCTCAAACAATTTTTGCAGTGTGGCAGGGCGCATTATCCTGCTGAAAGATGCCACTGCCATTAGGGAATATCGTCATAATGTTATGTACTTGGTCTGCAATAATGTATAGATAGGTAGTACATGTCAAAGTAACACCCACATGAATGCATACCGGGAACACCCTACAAGACCTTCCATTTTGGAGAAGCTGTGACCCAGTTATCTAGCCATCATAATTTTGGCCCTTGTCGTAGTCGCTCAGATCATTACGCTTGACCATTCTCCCTGCTTCCCATACATCAGTTACAAGAACTGACACCTAAAGATCAGCCATCAATATAAATATAAAATCCCCAGAGAACCCCCTTAACACTTTCCCGACCGCTCAGTCATTTCACGGCGAGTGGTGCAGGTCCAAAGTCTACGTCAATGTTTTTTGGTGTTGCTGTAAAAAAGGCTTTTGGGTCCAAATTACACTCACTCTTCCTTACTAACATCTCCTTTTTTTTTTTAGAGAAGCCTGCTGAATACAGCTGGGATCGGAGTAAACTGCTAATCCTGTTTTTTAAACCTTTGATTGCCGGGTCATGATCAAACGGGACTCCTCTTTGATTTGCGTCACTGGAAACCCTCTGCAGTCAGCCCTGCGGACCATGAAAGAATCCCAGGGCTGTCTGTTCAGTATACCTGCTGTAAGGGCACACAATGTATACCTGCCATATCAGCAGTATGTGTCATAGTGACGCCGTATAATGTATTAGCATAAGGGAATGTGAAAATAATCCTGGCTACCAGAGGTACAAATGGTCCAAAAACCCCTGGCAGCGAAAGGCGATGGGGTGACTGAGGGTCACTGATGACTGCATGAATGGCACGGTTACTATTTACTGTGGAATCTAAGTGGTTAAAAGGCCACTCATTACATCAAGGTGTCAGCTGTAATACAACCCTTGAGCCATTCTTCTGCCCCCCCCCCCTCTCCCATCATCATGTAAATGTTGTCATGATGGGTTAGGGAGTTAATGTTATGGCTTATTGGTGTGTGTGTGGATATAGACACACATATATATATATATATATATATATATATATATATATGCTCGCATATGCAGACACAGATGAATATAGACCCACACACATCCATATACGGTCACCTGAAAAATGAAGGACACCATGTAAAGTTTTTATATTTTTAAGATATATGGACATATCAATATTTCAGGCAAACCGTATATTAAGAGAACGGGAATTAAATTTACCTAGAAACACTTAACAAATTAAGTTTGTAATAATTTAAATGAAAAAAAAATTCAGATACGCAAATACCTTCGTGGCTCTTATACCTGGTATATACCGCTTTCCAGCAGATGTTTCTTATAATTGTCTACCAGTCTATGACATCGACGTTGATACATTCTTCCCTCTCCTCCTTGGAGAATTTTTGCTGCTTTGCGATGTTTAGAGGTTTCTTGCATATACACAACCTTTGTATCAATCGATGGTATTTAGATGAAGGCTTTAACTTGTCCCTTCAGGAACCCCACAATAATTTTTATTATTTTATCTATTTATTTTAGCCATTGCTTGGTGGATTTACTGGTATATTTAGGCTCCAGGTGTGATGGTCTTACATTATCCTCTAGTACTGTAAAGAAGCCTGTATGCACTCATATTCTCATATACATGGATATATGTATTTATTTGCATATTCGTAAATGCATAGAGCGTGCCCGAATGCTCTATACAAAGACATACATAACTAAAATTATAGGTATATTAACTTTGAAACGATGGTGTGTATCCCTTAGCATATTTTTATGCACTATTTCAGCCATATATTTATTGCTGAGAGTCATTCCGTTTTCTGTTTACTGCCATGAAAGAGGATGTATTGGACTATGCTCTAAAAGGAATGCGGTCAAATGGAACAGTGCAGAAAATAATCAAAATGTACCTTGTGTAAGTAATAGAATGACTAAACCTATAGTTAACTTGGTCATACCATTTTTTTTCAGTGGCAACAAAGATACCAGGGCAGCTTGTCTGATAAAATGTACAAAAGTGACTCCTAAGGCCCTTTTACACAGGCCAATGATTGGGAAAACAAGCGGCATATGAACGCTCATCCTGAACATTGACCTGTGTAAACAGGGCAACGATCAGCCGATGAACGAGCAACATTACGTTACTGATCATAGCTCCTTGTGAAAGACGTTCGTTGTTACGATTTAAAATTGACCGGTGTAAAAGAACCATATCTGTATCTTGCAGATTTTCTGCTGTACGAATGAATTCAATAAAACCTTATCAGTTTGGCTATTTCAATGACTTGGGTTAACAGTCACATCTGTTACTAATGTTACTTACTTTTCATAATCTTTTATACATTTTGTACTTTTTAACCATACTAATCGGCTTCTGACTAAAATGTTTGATAATGATGATGGCTGAAAAATATTAACCAAAAAGATGCCTTCTAAATGGTTTTAACGCACAGAGCCAACAGCACTTTTATAAAGGTATAATAGATACATTTACATTAAAAAGATTAATGGGCTGAGAAATGCCAGTGATTCCTCCCCCCCCTCAAATCCACACCGTAAAAAAAGATGAAAAAAAATTCTTTCCATTCAAAAAAAAAAACTTTAGAAGGAAGCAAAAGTAGAAGATTCCCATTAGATGTTTTTATTAATTGGATTTAGAAATCAAATATAAGAGAAAATAAAAGATAGATGGGGTTCTGTATGTTTTTTGCTATAATTATATTCTTAAGAATGGAAACAAAATGGCAGCAGTGTGATACCCTTTAGTGGTTGTCTGGTTGTCTAATGGCCGCATTTACGATATTGTTACAGGTTAGTGAGCTGTAAATATGGAACTTTTGCCCACTTATATTTGCGTGCTTATTTTTAATGTTTTTATGCTATATCGGATAGGAGAAAACAGATTCTGTAATAACTGCAGAAAATGTATGAAAACCCTGATAGAAGCCAACTCTGAAATGCATATCCGTTCAGAAAAGGTGATTATTTCATCACACTTTATTTCACTTTTAGCATGCTTTTACTCCTTCATAGAAAAAGACAATTTGATTTGTATGATTCACACCATTCCACTCCTGTTATATTGAATTACGCCTGCTTGTAGAAATAGATTATGAAAATGATCTGTAGGCTCCAGACATAATTTGCAAGACGATGTAGGGAGGGTCAGTTCAGCACCTGCAGAGGAGCCTGCTAAATATAGCAACATGAGCGAGCAGAATGTTCAGGTGACAAAATACATACTTCAGTGTTGGATGTCCTTAAAATATACGGTGGCTTCCAGTTCCGTGATACTGCTCTGCCTGTACTTGTATGTGTGTGTGTATAGGCATATCCTGCAATTTTTACACAGGTATTGTTAGGGCATGTACACACGTAGCAGAGTTTTTCCGCTGCAAATGTTGGTGCAGATTTGGGGCAATTACGCAACGAATCTGCACCAACATTTGCATATTTGACAGGTAATTCAGACGTTGCAGAAAACACAGCGGACTTGCCACAGGTTTCCGCTTCTTCTCCGCAACAGACAGTGCATTCTGCGGAGGGAAAATTCTGCACCGCAGCTTATGGTCCGCAGCAGAGTTTTCCGCAATTTCTGAACTAACTTGCCTAAAAATGTATTGAAACAACTGTAAAAAACGGCCGCTGGAGAATTCCACTGCGGACGGTCCGCAGCGGAATTCCACACCAATTCCGCTACGTGTGAACATAACCTTCAGGAATATTCAGGCAGATTTTGACCTGCCTGCACTTTTTAGTGGCGTTTTTTGGCTGCGGCCGTTGATTGTCACGGGCAGAAAACGCACCGAAAACCGCTTTCTCTGCCTCCCATTGATGTCAATGGGAGGTCAGAGACGGAAGTGCCTGAAGAAAGAGCATGTCGCTTTTTTTTCCCGCGAGAAAATCAATGGGAGGCGATTTCGGTAGTTTTTTTATTCAGTTTCCGTGTCAAAAACCGTGCCAAAAAGCCCTCAGTTATATCACTACATGGCAAAGGTAAATACACTTGTTAAAAAGCTTTGAGTAGGCTAGCCTTTGGGGTCAGCACATGACCGTAGTCCATTTGACCGCAAAAAACCTGTGTTGTGCGTCTGTGTGTTATCAGGATTCACGGATCCACCCAAAAAAATGTTTTCACCAGTTTAGTGAAGCTGCAAATCCGGACTGTAAAAAGACTTGTCATGAGTTTTTGCAGTCTGGTTTCTCGGCCCCAGCAAGGATCTGGGAAAACCACAGTTGTGTGCATGGCGTCCTAGAGATGAATTGGTCCACAATTTATTCACAAAAATGTGGACAAATTGTGGATGCAAATGCACGCTTGAGGCTTTATTTAAGTAAATGGGATGAAATTGCAATATTAGACATTTATGGACATGAGAGGCACTGTTTCAGCAGACACTTTTTGTAATCACATACAATCCCTTAAAGGGGTTTTCCCATCAGTGACATTTATGGCATATCCAAAGGACCTCTGGGACCCGCACCTATCTCTAGAACGGGGCTCCCTAAACCCCGTTCTACCTCTCTGTGTTCCCGCTGCCACTTGTGATTTCCGACCATGAAAGTAAAAAACATGCGAGCTATACTGCTTCCGTAACTGCTATTCACTTCTATGGGAGTTACAGAAACAGCATAGCTCAGCGAGCTTTGCTGTTTTCTACTTACATGGTCGAAAAACACAAGTGTCAGCGGGAACACAGCGGTAGAATGGGGTTTAGGGGGCCCGTTCTAGAGATAGGTGCGGGTTCCAGAGGTGGGACCCGCATCTATCTGACATTTATGACCTATCCTATGGCTAGGTCATAAATGTCCCTGATGGGAAAACCCCATTAAGGCTATGTTCACACGGGGTATTTTGCCGAGTTTTTTGACGCGGAAACCGCGTCGCAAAACTCAGCAAAAACAGCCCGAGAACGCCTCCCATTGATTTCAATGGGAGGCGTCGGCGTCTTTTTCCCGCGAGCAGTAAAACTGCCTCGCGGGAAAAAGAAGCGACATGCCCTATCTTCGGGCGCTTCCGCCTCTGACCTCCCATTGACTTCAATGGGAGGCAGGAGAAAGCGTATTTCTCGCTGTTTTATGCCCACGGCGCTCAATGGCCGCGGGCGAAAAACGGCGCGATAATTGCCGCGAAAATCGGCGTGCAGGGAGAGGAATATCTGCCTCAAAGTTCCAAACGGAATTTTGAGGCAGATATTCCTCCCCCAAAATACTCCGTGTGAACATAGCCTAAAGGTGATTTTAAATCCCAGCAAATCAGCAGCAACAATTGGGGAACAAGATCTACTTCTTTGTCACGACTATGCACACAATTTCCTCTTTGTAAGGTTAGGGCTACTCGCAATTCCCCTGTGTGACACAAGGTCACGAGCACCAAGTTACCACAACAAAAAGTCCCGACGTGCACCGTTTCGGAGGGTCCTTTATGGAAACATGTGATTTGTAAGCGTCTTATCCCGAGCTTTAATAATGAACTTCCTTGTCAAAGAGTCAAGATATCACAGCTCTCGTTTTTTCCCCTTCATTTTCCTGTTCCCCGAAATACCACACTGCACTCTAGTTAGGGAAACGGCTGCTGTACATGTATGCGTGTGTGTACATGTATAAAATATCTGTGCTTAAAACACATTGAAGGTTTTATATCTGCAAGCTATTGCTCAATATAAACAGTGGTGTTGTCCATTGCAAGCAACCAGCTGCATGTCTATAAATTAATTCAGACTAGTGGCAATGGACAATACTAGTGTTCTTATTTGCACTAGGTTTTGTATATGACCTCCTCTATTTGCAGTTGAATAGTTCTTTTGACAGCAAAAGCCATGTTCTTTGTCATTATCGACCTTAGTTACTAGCATGTATTGACATTGTTTTCCCTTTTCTCCATGTCTACTTCCATTAGATCCTCCTGTAACTACTGCACCTCCTACAGTTCCACAGACCCATTCAGCTTTTGATGCAGACGTAACAACGACCTCCAGAAAATTTCATATTCCCGCTTCAACCATGGCAACTTTACAGGATGGAAATTTTGGCACCATTATTGGCAGCGTAGTTGGAGGTTGTCTGTTTTTGATTCTTTTAATTGTGCTCATTGGCGTTATATATCACAGAAGAAAACAGACGTTCCGCGGTGATTATTTTACCAAGAGCTACATTCCTCCTTCGGATATGCAGAAAGAGTCCCAAATTGATGTTCTGCAGCCTGAAGATCTTGATCCATTTCCCGACAACCTGAAAAAGGAGGTTGACATTAAAAGTAACGATCATATTTATAACGAATATCTCCATAATGATAATTCAGATTGGAACAATATTGTTAGCTATAACCGATATCAAGAGCACTTTGATATACCAGTAAACAACTTTACTGACAAAAACACGCCGGTAGTTTCACGGTACAATCAGAACTTCGACAACGAAGATGACTTGGTTTCCCATGTGGATGGTTCTGTCATTTCCAGAAGGGAGTGGTATGTGTAGGGACTGCTGCAAGTGGACTTATGTGCGTTCAGCTACATGATTGTCAAATTTACATTTCTGATCCTTTTTTGTTTGAAACTTTTTTGCCCCGTTTTACTATATCTTTAAAATGGATTAGTACAATCATTTCTTGCATCGACGCAAATTTGAGTTTTGTAAATAAATGTAAAGTTTTGAAGAGTTGATTTATTAGAATAGCAAATTTCCAGTAGGAAAGACAACAGTACAAGAGCCTATTACAACACCGCACTAGCGGCAAAAATGTGTTCGAACTAACCGCAATGTTAGTTTCTCAGTTGACCAGTACATTGAAACGTCATGGGGGGCTGTTGTAATATGTTTGTGCTACTTGTGCCGTGTAAGGGAAGTCTTTTAGAATAGCTCTTGCAGGTGCCTCAATGTAGGTAATCCTGCGAGTACTCAAAATAGTAAGGATAGGAAACAATGCTGCTATCAATATGTACCATAGTTCATTTACCTTTTAGGAGCACTTAAGAGAACAATCGAAACATTTATTTGTAAGATGCTTCACTACATTCAAGGACGCAATTTATTTTTGTAAGGTATTTTTTAGCAATTTTGTACTTTTTTCTACAGCTCAGATTAGGTGCTGTATGTTTAGTATTTCACTCGAGAAAATACATGTTTAAAAGCTTATAGCATTGGACTACCAAACAGTGTAGATCAGATTTGTAATGTTATTTAATTATTTTTTTTCTTCACTTATTTGCATTGATGGTTTTTTTTTACCAATAGATTATTAAAAAGGAATATTTTGGTTTAATATAGAAACACGACTTTTGATTCCCCTTTGTCAATATTCATTGATTTTGGTAATTGTAGTGCATCGGGTTAATTGTTTGTGCCGGATCTCATCTTAGATTTTTCTTGTACCTACTGATCATTCAAGAAGCTACTTCCATAGATATTTCCTAGAGATATAGTTGATCATTTCTCTAGCAACAGGTGCTTTATAAATATTGGTTATAATCTGTATTGGTTAAGAACACAAAATTGCTGCATTTTTGTAGGTGAAAATGAAACTGATCTTTTTTTTGTTTTTACATTTAGGTGAGAATTTACATAACTAAAACATTTTCTTGCATATGAATTCCAAATATATATATGAATGTACATCTGTATCTTACCTTTAGATCTTCTCTTAGCGTAGCATATTATTTAAGTGAATGGTAAAGCCTTCAATCCCAAATTTGATCATTCTGTCTCCATGTATTGATATCCCTCTTGTTACTCCCTTATGCTTTTCCTTAAAAAACAAACTCCGTTATTGGTATTATTATTTTGTTTTCTCAAGATTCTTACATCCCCACATTCTGTCTTAGCATTCAATAATTTGGGGTCGTCGCATCACTAAATGCCGTTTACTGCCTTACTATATTCACTCCTACCATTACTGAGATACATGAGACTTTAATATTGGCATTGCTGTTTTATCAATGGATCAAACAAGTAGGCACTGTCACAGTAATGCATAAAAGTACCCACCAAATCATTATTTTGACTTAGCACACATATACAACGATTTATTATGCTTTCTATTCCAGTGCTTTTACGGCAGGATATTTACTAATGTACGACTAATAATTTCAGATCATAGCATTAACTGTGTAAAAGTTTGGATCTGACACACATTTAGGGGAAAAAAACCTTAACCACTGTAGTCTGTCATGTTACTAGCACATCTCTAAATTATGGCATTACGGTACATCGAAACTTACCAGTGACGAGCTGGACTGGCCAACCAGTGGATCCATGTATAGATGGAAGTTGGGGTCGCTAGTGTGCTCAAGGATCCACAGTCCCATCCATTAGAGGTGTAAATGTACTCACTTAATCCAACTACAAAGTACCAAACATGGGACTGAATTTAAGCGTGAATGAGCATATCTTACACCTCCCGTCAACGATACTACTTCAAGGCTATGTAAACCGTTGAAAGCTATTTTTATTTATTTTTTTATTTAAAAAAAAAAGTGTATCAGTGTGTTTGGTGCCACTTTCCGATTTACTTTTTATTAAAAACTAGATTTACTTTTTGAGATACAGCTGCTTTGTATCCTGTATACAGAGCAGCTGTATGTTGTGCTGAATCCTGTATCCGCCAGGTCAGCGGGACTGACGGTTTCAGTGACAGCGGGTTAGACACGCAGGATCGAGCTGCTATCGATCATATCTAAGTTCATAACTTATATGTGATCGATTACAGGGAGAGTTCTGTGTGTCAGAGACACGCAGGACCCGCTCACACGGAACGAGTCAGTCCCGCGGAACTGACGGATTCAGGTCTCGGCGCACGATACAGCTGCTCTGTATCCAGAAAAAAGTGAGGATTATGTGACACCCTCTAGGACTCAGGAGAAGAACATCGCTTGGCGTACTAGAGTTTGTTAATAGACTACTATTAACACTGCCAACTATAAAAGGGGTAATAATGATGGGAGGGAAGCTGCAAAGTCTGCTACTCATTATAATTGTCACCCTTAATTTATAACCTATAAGATTAAAAAAAAAAGTAATGTTAAAAATTCTCCCACAGTCTGTTGCGCCTACGTATACACTAAGCCTCAGTGACGTAATGCTACTATGGATGTAACATCATTGAGGACTAGTGGATATACGTGCCAAATGGGGGCAGGAGGCGGGTGATCCACTTTAAATGCTGTTAGCATGATTTTAAAAAAATATTTCTATTGACATGTTTTACTTTAATTGTGATACATTATAGTATACCTCTACTTTTACTCCCACCAAGACTGTATGGAGCGGTAGTGCACATGTTTGACCACTGCTCTATTCAAACTCCTCCGCATCACAGTTGTGCTTGTGAGAAAGAATGTTCTAGTGACCGTGAGGGACTCACCAGTGGAGCCCTATCCTGTCCATGTGTTTGGTGGGGGAAAAAACGCTTTCTGGGCAAATAAAGTACTATGAAGTTCAGAATCCAGGAGATCTGCAGGTCCTCTTTAGGGCCAGTCAAAATATATAGACCATCAAAAAAAAAATCAATCTATAATAGGGCTGTATTTTTTGGGGGGTGGTTGTACTTTCCTTAACCCTTTTATTTTTTACTTTCTTTGTTCTGTATTGACCCTTTTCCAAATCTTGAGTTCTTCTGTAGTGAGAGTTCTAGATTGCATGGCTTACATCCCCACCCAGTTTCATAAATTCTGTACGTTATGCCTCCATGCTACAGAAATTGCTTTTCCTACCTTTGCAGGTCTTTCTGAACTGGTTTATGAATGGGGAGGGAGGTCATCTTAGCGGTGACATTTACTTTGGTTGAGGATATAACTAGACACATTTCATTCATATAGAACACATGTATAGTCTTCACGTGGATTCTACGTGGCTTGGTTCTCCTTTTCCTTATACTGCAATAGGACCCTGATCTGCATGGTGCTTTACTTGTAGTTTTCTCTTGAGCTGTTTTCTTTAGAAATATTGGGTACAGGATAAAGTATCTTAGGGCCATATATACTTCACACAACAGATAATGCAGCTAGGACAAAGTTGTAGTGAATGTAATCTGACACTGTTTCTGCATCTGACATGTCGCTCTATGAAACCTTAGGCATGTTTCACACAAACATAATATGGGCACATTTTAGTGTTCGTGTCAGGACTTTAAAGTATGGACCTCCCCATGGTTCTACTTAGCCAGACGTACATCAGCATGGAACCCTATGCCGATCAAAGTTTGGGGAAGTAGAACTGCAGGGGGTCCGAGTGTCGCAGCCATAATATCAATGCTAAAATGTGTCGTATGAAACTAGTTGTTTCTGGTGTTCTGTAACAGATGTTACTGTTCCTAAAATATTCACATAAAGGTAACTGGGACAAATAGGGAATTATATACTTATCTACAAGTTTATGAACTTGTGCATCACTTGTGTGTTTGTTTTCTGAATGTGACAATATTATATTACCATACAATACAGTCACCATAGCCCGGTCATCAAATCATTATGTGGAATTAACAGGAGTGAACATAGGGAATTACCCAAAATTTCATGTACTGCAGATGGACTAAGTGCCTAATAATGACGGTGCTCTTGCCACTTTCAACAAATCTACTACTGATTTTGTGCCATTGTGTAAGAAATTACAGTGAGTATTTATGCTTTATTCTATGCTGTTCTGTGCCTCATTACTTCAACAAAATTGCCCATGTGGTAAAATGTCTGTATCCTTGGACTGGATATATTAATGCGTCTGTAATGGAACCTTTTCTAGTAAACCTGCGTATAGTTGTAACCACCAGGGGCATAACTATAGGGTCGTGTACAAGGAGCATTGTATTGGCTCTATCTTAAACATGGCATCATTGCATCATTGTTTGCTTCTATTTTTGGGGAATATGCTGCTTTGCTTTTCTCTGATTAGATATTTTGTTATATTTGAGTTTGCCAAAGGTTTTTGAGATTGTGTTCCTGTTGGCAGGCACAGTGGACTTTGACTTTTTGTCATATTAGATTTACTGCTGGATTAATAAAGGATTTTTTTATGCGAGAGGTGTTTTGTGTATACTGTAGCAGGACTTCTAGACTTGTGCACTGGTCATTGGTGAAGCTGACCACTGCATCATATTTCGTATTATGTTCCAGTTCACAAACATTTATGGATGTACAATTGCTTTATGTTTTAAAAAAAATAAATGTTTTTTTGGTTTTTTTTTTACATCTTAAAACAGAAAATATTTAATCATATAGAGCCCTAGGGCTGGATTCACACGAGACTAAATGTGTTCTGTACGGATTTTGCTGTGGGTTTCACCCATTCTACATTGAAAATGATGAAATGTACAGTGAACATCCAGAATAGAATAAGCATTCTGTGGGGTTTGTTTTATTAAAATCCCATCCACGTGGTTGGGACTGAAATCTGCTGCTGATTTTTCCGCAGCATTTCTGTCCGATGTGAATCCAGTTTAACTGCTGTATTCTGACCCAGACAAACACACAAGTGCAAGTTTTTTTAAACACACCAGCTCAAAATGACACTTTATGTACATTATTATACCAGGCTGAAAACTTTTTTACACACAGAATGAAATTTATATTAAGCAAGACCTACATGAAGGCAATTCCCCATCACTGGAACCCGGTGATTTCTATATTTTGTATCTTTTTTGTTGGAGTGTGAATGAGATTCCATCTACATTTTGACTAGGTAACTGATGAATATAAATTGTAGAATTCAGTTCAATGTCACTTGCATATTCCATGTTCAGAAATCAAGTATGATAGTGCTGGCACTATAAAAATTCATCATGTTACCTATTGTAGTACCTAGTAGATATCTATACATTGCCTTTATTTTGTCGTGTTATAAAATAATAAGATAAGGGGATGGATAAATATAAGGTCCCATCCAAGGAAAGGAGGATCATCCTATAATTTTCCACGGAAAAAAAATTTTTTTTCCTTTTACTGCACAGTGTAAAATGATTAACGTGAATGTCCACGCTTGAAACTTTATTTTTTTTTATTTTTTTTTAATCCAAATAATTTCAAAATTCTGTGCTGATTCACTTCTTAATAGATCTATATAAAGCTCCCTTCTTCTGATCAAGATTCCTCGCATAGACATAGAGTTAAATGATGATGATAAATTCTGGCTGCCTGCAGTCACCTCTAAGGCTGGATTCACACAGGGCGGACATGCTGAAGATTTTCTGTGCAGAAAATCTGCTGCAGATTACAGTACTAGTCATGTGGATGAAATTTGACCAAATTTCATGCACAGGCTGCTGAACATCTTCCGCACCGAAATCGGAGCATGCTGCAGCTTTTCAAAACTGCAACGTGCTTATTCTCTTCTGGTTTTTTATTATGGATTTTACCCTTTTCAATGAAGAAGTGGTGAAATCCACAGCAAAATCCACAATTAACCAGTGTGGATATTGCTGCAGAAACATTACGGAAATCCAGTCTTAGATCTCCTGCACACAGGACAGAAAGGTTGTGTAATTTCCATCTGGAATTTCTGTCAACGCAAAATAAATCGGCATGCTGCAGAATGAGAAACCGCACTGCAGGTAAACTTTGAGGATTTTTTTCCCCAACGTGTGGATGAGATTTAATCAAATCTCTTCTACTTTGCTGCTACTGTAATTCCGCATCTTTTCCACCCCGTGTGCAGGGGGCTGGGGGAACTTAGAAGATAACTGCATACGATTTATACATTGAATTCAGTAAAACAGTATGCACTAAGCTCCCTTAATATTCTAGTTGGTGGCAGCCACCATTAACCATTCGACTTTTGTTTATGCTCGTGATTTCATGCTCTGTATCTAAAAATATATTAAAAAATTTAAGCGTTCAGAATGTAGGACCTAGAAATGAAACTTCTACACTATTTGTCTGCACTACTTTTCATATGAGACATAATTGATATGCAATAAACACATCAAAAGTGAAATGATAATGCATATTAATTTAAAGCGTACCTAAACTTTCAGTTCACTTTTTAGTAAAAATCAGCCATATGTGTGTACGCCAGGAATAAGACTATTTCTGGCCATTATATGACTGCAGGCTCTATCTCTAATTCTTAGTTGTCCTTGAGGTAATGGGCAGAGCCTAACAGCTATCATATCTTCTATACGCTGCACACACAGAGAAGAGGAAAATCCTGTTCTCCTATCTCTATCACATATACTGTGTGTGTGTGTGTGTGTGTGTGTGTGTGCGTGTATGTATGTATATATATATATATATATATATATATATATATATATATATATATATATATTATATAAAAGCTGCAGCAGTATAGCTGAGAATCCAGCACTGGGGTGAGATAAAATCACTGGGTCTCCCTCTGCCTCTCACTCTGCCCCAGCTCCCTCCTCCCCTACCCTCTCCATAGGCTTCTATGGGAAGCTGTAACCTGATCCATCAGTAAGCTGATAGTCAGTCTGTCTAGTCTTGAGGACACTAAAGAAAAAGTTATTTCAGAGTGAGTGAACAGTTGAGGGGAAGGAGCTTGATAAGTGGAGAAATGCATTTTTCTCGAATAAGATATATTATAAAGTTTTTTTAAAATATTTGCTTGTACTATTGATTTATGCAAAGTTTGTTGAAAAGTTAGTGACCATTTAAGTGAAAAACTTGCCACTCAAAATGAACAAGGGAACAATTGATTGTACCTCATTTAAATAATTTGAGTTAATAACAATATGTCCCTCTAGCATTGGTAGTATATGAACTGATCAACCCTGGTTTGGTCTTTCAGCCTATTTATGCCTTCATTGGTAAGCAGTAACTTTATTAGGCTAATGTACAATAGATTTGTATTTAATGTATAAATAGTGATCAAATATTAATTGGCTTGAAATACCATCTAGACCCATTGACCGTTCCCTCTGCATCTCAAGGGGACAGCTTTAGTAACAATTTGTAAGTGTAATACACTCATGATCCCTGTATAAATATAGTACTAGAAAAAAAAAAAGGCTTTTGTTATTCTTGAATTTGACTTCTAGCCTGGGTGAATCTGCCCTTGCTTATATACGACTGTGTGGGGAGAGAGGAGTGGCCACCCCTATGGGTACTGCAGCCATAAAGTTCAAAAAGTGGAATTGCACTTAAATCCATGAATATGTAAATACAGAAAAAAAAATGCATTAACTCACATTATTACTGCTTCGTTGTCCTGATAAGTTGCATAGAAAATAGAACCCTAGCATAAACTTAAAGAAATAGTCTCATGGTGACGGCCCCATTTTAAACAGAAACCAGCCGGCCTTCAACTGATTGACGGAGGCCGGGCTTTTCTAACTCCTGATGATTAGCAATTGACATCTGTATATAGAAGTAAATGAGGTATTGAATGGAAACGTTCAGTTATTAATTGTGTGTCTTGTTTCAAATAGTGAGTTTAAGTGATGCAGTCACTCTCCTAGATTCAGCAGATACATAGGAATTTGTACTGTTGGTAGTACTAGAAGTAAGGTCAATGCAACATACAGTAATTGCATAAATGTTAGGTGGCCTACAATGGATATATGGATCTTCTAATCCAATTGTTATTCAGCGTTATTGCTAGTTAGATTTACTCAAGTTGGTCGAATCTGCCCCATGTCTGGTTATTCAGCAATTAAGCCAAATGCTTAGGGACTGGTTTTGTTTGTGTGTCACTGGCCAAATAGATTTTTCCATCCACCTTTAAATAGATTATATTATAATAGTCATAGCATAGGCCATATTGGCCTAATGTGTTCAAAATCAACCAGGATAGTCTCCATTACCTATACATGCATTTGCCTAGTCTATCTATTATGCTCTGCATTCAGAGCATAGTTCGTTCTTTTTAGATCACAACTTTTATAGTGGGAGGATGGTGAGCATTAGATATTGTTTCTAGTTTGGATGTATTTAATGTAATATATGCTAATTATTGGACATAGGGCCTGTTCACATCTACATTGGGGCCTCTGTCGCAGATCCGGCAGAGATTGCCGTAAGCAATAGCACAGCATGCTGCATTATTGTTTCCGGTAAAACCACAGACACCCCAACGGAAAGGAAGCCATTAAAGACTAAAGGAGCCCATTAAAGTCAATAGGTTCTGTCAGCCGCCAGTGGTGTCCATGTTGCAACGGAAACGCTGTGTCCGTCACTCCCTTGTTCTTCTCTTCTGATGGAGCAGAACAACGGAATGCCCCGACGCAGATGTGAACAGGGCCTTACTTAGGCGGAAACCACATTAAAAAATCTAGAAATGTTTTAATGAGAAGAATATCATATCAGTAATATGGTAAATGTTTCTTATATCCATTAAAATTTGCGGTTTGTACAACGTAAACTGATGTCGAGTCCAGATGTATGTATTTGCATATTCTTTTACAAAGAGTAGAAGGTTTTTTCCTGCCTCCTGTCTTCCAGATCTTGGAAATCATTTTATCACCTGTAATAAATATTTTTAGTTGGTAAAAACTTTGATACTACTATAAACCCATTACTAGTATCTTTATGTTTACTAAAACAAGTTGTCTTATTGATTTTATCGATGATGCTCAAGGTACAGCATCAGAGAGGGTTGGGTAACCGTTTACTTTTGGCAGCTGGGCAAAACAGAAAGAATTAGCCTATAATACTTTAGTCTTGGACTGCATGTACTATTGAATTTAATCAATCTGCAGATAAAAAAGTTTAAATGACTAAATCGGAGACATTTAGGCCATATCCACAGGATATGTCATAAATGTTAGATGCGGGTCCCACCTCTGGGACCCGCACCTATCTCTATAAAAACGGGGTACCCTAAATCCCATTCTACATTTCTCGGTTCCCGCTGTCTCCCGGGCCACTTCCAGATTACATGGTCGGAAATTACAAACAGCTACGCTGCTTCCGTAACTGCCATGAACTTCATTGGGAGTTACGGAAACAGAGAGCTACGCTGTCTTCGTAATTTCTGACCATGTAATCTGGAAGTGTCCTGGGAGGCAGCGGGAACTGAGAAAGGTAGAACACGGTTTAGAGGGCAGCGTTCTAGAGATAGGTGTGGGACCTGCATCAATCTGACATTTATGGCATGGCCTGTGGATATGCCATAAATGTCCCTGATGGGCAAACCCCTTTAAATGTGAAGGCCCATTTACACGTATCATTATGTACTTATGCCGACATTTTTTAACACATGTTTGATCATAACATATGTATTGTAAGTGTTGGACATTTACCAATACCACTAAAAATAGCGATCATTTTTATGTACAATCAATTTTAATCAATGAATAAATGCCGGCCATTAGGATACGTTGATTTTGAATCTATCTATTGCAAGATAGGCATGTTAATAACAATTTTCTCAGTTGATTGTTTACAAGACTGAAGGAACCTGTGATAATTTCATGAGGTCCATCCAATACCAGCCCTATACTGCAGGAGATCTTCAATAAATAACTGAAATTTACTGAAGTACTTATTTGGCTTTAAAACATTTTTTTATGAAATGCCTTTCTATGATTGGTAGGTTTATGTTCAGGTCACAGACCATTTAGATACTATCTTAAAACTTCTTGTTTTTTATTGTAGCCAGCTAAATATAATGTGCTTATAGATTTGTATTAAGTGGCTTATTTTTCTGCTTTTACACTTTTGAATGTATGTACGAGCATAAATATTTGTTAAATGCTGTCTGCTGCTATCAGGGATGTGAATGATTTTGAAAAAACCAAAAAACAAAAAAAAACTTCTGTTAAAATAATTGTACAGAAGTATAAGATTGTAAAATCTTTTTAAGAACCGTGGTCTTAAGATCTTAATTTTATCTGCAATAACCTATTTGGACTTTAGAAAAGCATATTATAATGTGAATTTTTATAAATATAAATAAAATATTTTACTTGCGCTTCTGGTAAGTGTTAGGATGTAATTTTCAGATTCAGAATTTTTTTTACGTGCCCAAAGTTGAGTTTACCAATTTTTTATGATTTGCTAGCGCAAACTATGTTTTTATGATGAATAATTTGTTATTCTTGCAACTGTTTGGTGCTTGCTGTGGTGTTTTCTTTAAGCAATGTTTATTACTGTTATATTGTAAAATACATTTTTAATAAATGATTGAAATTCCATGCTTGTATGCAAGTTTATAGCATTAACAATAAGAAAATATACTGGTTTATTGCTGCTAATGCTTATGCAGTGCCTGTACAAAATAACCTAGTTATATCAAATTTTTAAAAAAATCCTGTTAATGCATATTTCTCACAATATCTTGCCTTTAGGGTAGGAACACACACAGCTTATTCAGGGCGGATACACTGCATCATGCTGCGCAGCGTATCTGCCCTGAACACCGCAGAGATTGCCGTCTGGAAAATCGCACCCCACTTTCATACTTACCCCCTTCCTCTTCTCGGAGCATAGTCCAGCCTCCTTGGATGACGGCCTCCTGTGATTGGCTGCAGCGGTCACATGGCCTGCAACCTCATCCAGGGAGACGGGATTGGAGAAGAAGCAGGGAACTCTGGGTAAGTATAATAAAAAAAATAAATTCTTACTTGCGATTTTTGCGGCGCTGTGATTCTGCCCCAAATAACGTAACACACACTGCTTTGTTGCGGGCTTAAGCACCCCATTAAATTCAATGGGAGAACCCGAAATGGAAGAGCTGCGAATACGCAGCATTAATTGAATGCTGCGGTTTAAGAAACCGCACCGCAAGTCAATTTCTGTACGTTTTTTTTTTTACTGCATTTTTCCGCAGTGTGGGGACGAGATTTGTTGAAATCTCACCCACACTTGTCGACTGCGCTATTGTTTCCGCAAAAAAAATGGTAACCTTATGGAACTGAAACAAACGGAAACCATTTGCAATGGAAGCATTACCATTGCCTTTCCTTTGATGGGCTCCACCGACGGAAAGGTCTAGCGGAACCCGACAACGGAACCCCCGATGCTGATGTGAACAGGCCCTAAGAATGCTTTCAAAAATAGTATTGCAAATAGTTTTTTTATCAATTAAAAAAAGCAAAATGAATGAACAGAAGAGAAATCCAAAATCAATATTTGGTGTGACCACCCTTTGAATTTAACCGCTTCCCGACCGCCCACAGTAAATTCACATCGGCGCTTGCTGGGCTCTGTGCAGCGCCAATGTGAATTCACGGTGGGTGTTTAAAAGCGAGATCGGGTGTCTCAGAGTAGGGCTGACACTCGGATCGCGCTGTTAACCCCTGCCTCTGGTCCAGGAGACATGTTCAAGACCTGATTAGTTCAGGTCCCGATCATGTGATTGCAGGGAAAGTTTGTTGTAGCAACAAACTGGAAACTGGAAAGTTTGTTGCTATAACAAACTGGAAAGTTAGTTGCTACAACAAACTTTCCTGGGGACCGATTGCGGGTGCTGTGATAGAAGAATTTATGTATTTATCAAAGAGATTCAAGGAGTCACCCGAATAAATTGAAATATTACGGCCTTTTATTCTCGTTAACGAGGACACAAAACAACAGCAGATTAAGTCATCTTTCAGCTTTTGTCTGCGGCTACCTTGAGTAAAATGGCTTTTATACATGGGATGGACCTAGATCAAACCAGTTCTTAAACCGCTTTGTTATCTCTTTATTTGACCTTGAAACTTACATGAATCAGATGCCCACTCCCCCCCCCCTCACACTTGGTAGCATATTTAACACTTTGTCAGCCAAAAACCTTTGCAGAGAAACTTGTATAGCTTCTATACCTTAGTTTCCGATACATAAATTTAAAATAAAACTTTCCTAACAGCTGCCATTGGTTGTCACGGCAAAACCGAAGGGCATACGATGGCCTCCGGGTCTGCTATGCACGGAAGCCTATGATGACTTCTCAGCGTCACACTGACCGTTTATAATGCCTTACACTACCTAGGTAGTGTAATGTATTATAGCAGATATTAGTGCTGCAGGTCTTCAAGTTAAAAAAAAAAAAGGTAATAAAAATGTTTTAGAAAAGTGTAAAAATAAGTCATAAGTTCCAAAAAAAAAATGCTTTTTTTTCCTGTAAGTATTCTTATTATAGGAAAAAAATGAAAATGTTAAAAAAAAAAGTACACATATTTGGTATCACAGTGTTCGTAACAACCCAAACTATAAAAATATAATATTATTTTTCACCAGAATCACTATTTTTTGGTCACCACCCCAAAATATAGAATAAAAAGGTGCTCAAAAAGTCGCATGTACCCCAAAATAGTACCAATAAAAACTACAACCCGTTTCGCAAAAAATAAGCCCTTACACAGCTTTTTTGACTGAAAAATAAAAAAGTTATGGCTCTCAGAAAATGGTGACACAAAAAATAAATGATTTCATAGAAAAACATAAAACAAACGATATACATATGGTATTGCCATAATTGGATCGACACGCAGAATAAAATAAAATGTCATTTCTAGCGCACGGTGAACACTGTTAAAAAAAAAAAAAAAAAAAAAAAAACTCAGAATTTTGTCTTTTTGTCACCTTGCTTGCAAAAAAAAAAATAGAATAAAAAGCGATCAAGAAATCGCATATACCCCAAAATGGTACCAATGAAAACTACAGATTAGAACGCAACAAATAAGCCCTCACACCGCTCCGGTGGAGAAAAAATAAAAAGGTTCTGGTTCTCAGAATATAGTGACACAAATTGTGCAGAGCGTTCCAATAGCAGATAAGATTGCGCACCATTTATCAGTGCGACACTGGCCACATATCTATGAATTATTATTTATTTACCGCATTGTTATACCCTCTTATTATGCCCTGATGTACTCTGCCCAGCTTACGTATGCCCCCACATTATAAACTGAAATACCAGTAAAACCTCACACAGAACTACTACCAAGCAAAATCTGCGCTCCAAAAGCCAAATGGCACTCCCTTTCTTCTGAGCCCTAGAGCAAACACCAGCTTACATCCACATATATGACATTTTATACCCTGGAGAAATCTGCTCAACATTGTATGAGTTATTTGTCTTCAGTGGCACAAGCTGGGCAGAACATATTGTAAATTAAAATGGCATATCAGTGAAAAAATTTAATTTTCACTTTGCACCATCCGGGGGATGTGTGACATCACGTCCCGCTGCGCTGAGCACGGATGCACATCGGACGTGAAAAACTACAGTTTTTCACATCCGAAATGTGCAGCCCTTGTGTGAATTTGTCCTAACGGACAGGAACAGCGAGTGCGCTGTTACAGGAGCCTGTGAAAATGACATAGTGTATTGTACCAGCGATCTAAGGGTCGCTGGTTAAAGTCTTCTAGGGGGACTATTAAAATGTGTAAAAAAAATAAAGTTATTATTAGTGAAAAAAATATATAATATATTTAAAGTCCAAAAAAAAAAAACCCTTTCCCATTTTTCCTCTAAAGTATTTTAAAAAATAAACAAAATTGGTATCGCTGCATCCATAAAAGTGTGAACTATTAGGGTATGTGCACACGATAACGGCAAATGCGTCTGAAATTACAGAGCTGTTTTCAGGAGAATTTCAGACGTTTTTACAAGTGCACGCGTTTTTCGCGGCGTCTTTTACGGATGTAATTGATGCTGGTTTTCATTGGAGTCAATGAAAAACAGCTCCAATTACGTCCCAACAAGTGTCCTGCACTTCTTTGACGCGGCCGTAATTTTACGCGCCATCTTTTGACAGCGACGCGTAAAATGACAGCTCGTCTGCACAGAACATGGTAAATGGTACCAATAAAAACTACAGCTCGTCCTGCAAAAAATTAGCCCTCCCATCACCCCATCGACCAAACAAATAAATAAAGTTATGGCTCTCGGAATGTGGTGAAACAAAATGGTTGTTTTTTTTTATAACAAATAGTTTTTACTTTGTAAAAGTAGTAAAGTATTTTAAAAAAACTGTATAAATTGGGTATCACCTTAATCGTATTAATAGAAGACTTAGAGAAAAAGAAGTAATTACGCCAAAAGTAATGAAGTTTGCTATGTTACTCATATACAATGGGGCGCTTGGACACTTGTTAATGGCGCCTAACTTTCTATTGAACCTGGTAAGTCCTTGTACTTAAATTCTTAATCGTATTAAGTCTCAGAAAAAAGTTGTTGTTTTTACCACACGGTGAAAGCCATAGAAACGAAATCCAAAAAAACAATGGAGGAATCGCAGCTTTTTCCAATTTCAGCCTACAAAGAACTTTATTTTCAGAGTCCCAGTACATTAAATGGTACTTTAAGTGGTGTCACTAGAAACTACAACTCCCCCCGCAATAAATAAGCCCCCACACCACTCTACTGACGGAAAAATAAAAAGGTTATGGCTCTTGGAAAGTGGGAAGGGAAAAACTCTAATTAAAAAGCAGGGTTAATTTCGAAGGAAAAAACATTTATGACGCCGTGGGGTATTGCCATACTTGGGAGAAATTGCTTTGGGGTGCTTTTTCTCCTTTATCCTCTGTGAAAATGAAAAAAATTCTACATTTTTGTGGAAAAAAAATGTGATATTAATTTTCATGGCCTAATTCCAATACATTCTGCAAAAGACCTGTGGGGTCTTAATGCTCACTATACCCCTAGTTAGATTCCTTAAGTGGTGTAGTTTCCCAAATGGGGTCACTCTTGAGGGGTTTCCACTGTTTTGGTCTCTAAGGGGGTTTGCAAATGCGACATGACACTCAAAAACTATTCCAGCTAAATTTGAGCTCCAAATGCCAAATATTGCTCCTTCCCTGCCGTGGGTCCAAACAGCAGTTTATTACCACAAATGGCATATTGCCGTAATCAGGAGAAATTGCGTTACAAATTTTGGGGTTCTCTTTCTCCTTTATTCATTGTAACAATGTAATATTTCTATGTTTTTCAGTAAAAAAGAGGATTTTAATTTTCATGCGCTAATTCCGGCCGGGAGAAGCGGAAGTGAGCGCTTACAGTTCCATGGCTGCGAGCGTCAGGAGGTGAGTGAGCCTGACGGCCTGCGGCCATGGGCATGACTGTATCCCCCCCTCTTACGCCCCCTCCTCTTGAGGCCAGAACCAGCGAGAAACTTCTTCAGGAGGGTAGGGGCATTGAGGTTCTCTTCTGGCTCCCAGGACCTCTCTTCAGGACCAAACCCCTTCCAATCCACCAAATAAAAGGTTCTTCCACCCACTCTCTTGGTGTCCAGGATCTCCTTACCCTCAAAAGTATCTGATGAACTGCTGGGAGCCACTGCAGGAGTGGAAGTCTTGGAGTAGCAGTTCAAGATCACCGTCTTCAGCAGGGAGAGATGGAAGGAGTTGGGGATCTTGAGGGTAGGAGGCAGCTGAAGCTTGTAGGAAACGGTTGACTTTTTGCAAAATCTCGAAGGGTCCAAGGAACCTGGGAGCAAACTTGTACGATGGCACCCTCAGCCGGATATTCCTAGAGGACAGCCAGACCTTAGTGCCTGGAAGGAACTGGGGAGGCTCTCGTCTTCTTGTGTCTGCCTTTCTCTTCATGTGGTCGACCGCCAGCAGAATAGAAGATCGAGTCTGCTGCCAGATCTGTAGAAAGTCTCTGAATGCAGAGTCAGCTGCAGGCACCTGGGACGTAGTGGAAGAGGTATTCAAGGGTGTTGGCCACAGACAATGAAGAATGGACTCTTAGCGGTGGACTCATTAGTGTGGTTGTTGTAGGAGAACTCAGTCCAAGGAAGCAGCTGCACCCAGTCATCATGCTGCCTGGAGATAAAGTGTCGTAGATAGTTCTCCATAATCTGGTTTATTCTCTCGACTTGACCATTGGACTAGGGATGGTAGGCAGGGGAAAAGTCCAACTTCACACCGAGGAGTACGAAGAGGGCTCTCCAGAACTTTGATGTGAATTGAACCCTCCGATCCGACACAATATGTAGAGGCAAGCCGTGCAGAGATGTGTTTGGACGAATAGATTGGCCAGTCGGGAAGCGGACGGTAGGCCGGTTAGTGAAACGAAATGAGCCATCTTGGAGAATCGGTCCACCACCACCCAGACCGCACTGCAGCCAGCAGAGAGAGGCAGGTCCGTGACAAAGTCCATAGCAATATGTTGCCAGTGGGCATCGGGCTCAGGCAGCGGCTGGAGCAGGTCCGCCGGTTTGGAGTGGGCAACTTTATTTGCTGCGTACAGAGTACAGGAGGAGACCAAGTCCAAGATGTCTTTTGGCAGCGTGGGCCACCAGAACTGATGAGCAATCAGATCTCGGGACTTACGGACACCCACGTGATAAGCCAATATGGAACTGTGAGGATTCTTCTTCTGTCAGCCAGACACACAAAATTCCTCCCCAGGGGAATGTCTCTAACTTGCAGAGGGTTGACAGGGATGATCCAGGATGGGTTAATGATACTCTGTGGAGACTCCATAGTGTCCTCTGTCTCGAATGACCTGGACAAGGCAACGGCCCTCACATTCTTGCCGGACGGTAGTGGAGCTCAAACTGGAAATGGGCAAAGAACAGCGACAACCTGGCCTAACTGGGATTCAGTCATTGGGCCGTCTGGAAATAAGTGAGGTTCTTGTCGTCTGTAAATATCAAGATGGGCTGAACTGCGCCCTCTAATAGATATCTCTACTCCTCCAGAGACAATTTGATGAATAGTAACTCCCGATCCCCAATCGAGTAGTTGCGTTCTGGCCATTCCAGGATGGACTTTACCTTTTCAGGATCCATCTTGAGGCCTTGATTCGAGATGATGTAGCCCAGAAAGGGTAGAGCATCTTTCTCAAACACGCACTTCTCCAACTTGGCGTACAGGTGATTCTCCCTTAACCGCAGCAAAACTTGACGGACATGTCTCCGATGAGTCATTGAATCTGGAGAAAAAATCAAGTTGTCATCAAGATAGACCGCAACACAAACATAGAGGCGGTCACGGAAGATGTCATTAACAAACTCTTGGAAGACCGCGGGAGCATTACACAGGCTGAAGGGCATTACTAGATATTCATAGTGTCCATCACGGGTGTTAAATACCGTCTTCCATTCGTCACCCCGGCGAATTTGGATTAGGTTGTAAGCCCCATGCAGGTCTAGCTTTGAAAAAATCTTGGCACCACGTATCCGATCAAACAGTTCAGAGGTCAATGGCAACGGATACATATTTTTTACCGTGATCTGGTTGAGACCCCAGTAGTCGATGCAAGGACGCAGAGAACCATCCTTTTTCTTGACGAAGAAGGACCCGGCTCCTGCCGGGAAGGAAGACTTCCGTATGAAGCCCCTCTCCAAGTTCTCCTTAACATAGGCGGACATAGACAGAGTCTCTGGCAAGGAGAGAGGATATACCCTACCACGGGGAAGGGATGCACCAGGAACTAGGTCTATAGGACAGTCATACGCCCGGTGTGGAGGCAGCGTCTCCTCTTTTTTGCTGAAGACATCCGAAAATGCAGAATAATGACCCAGTAATCCGGCCAAGGACCGAGGCAGAGGAGACTGAGCCAAACGAATCTGTACCAGGCAACGGTTGTGACACTCGGGGCCTCACCTCAGAACCTCTCCAGAATTCCAGTCCAGGACCGGAGCATGTAGTTGGAGCCAGGGCAGCCCCAGCAGCACAGGATTGACGGCTTTAGCCAGGACAAAGAACGAGAGGAGCTTGGATTGGAGTGCTCCCACTTTGAGCCTCAGCGGATTGGTCACAGCTACATATGGGTCTGGCAGAGGTAGTCCATTCACAGATGCAACCATCAACGGCCTCTCCAGAGGGGTAGTGGGCAATTGGAGAAGATCCACCAGGTCTCTACGAATGAAATTAGCAGCGGATCCAGAGTCCAGATATGCAGAGACACTATGGTCACGGGAATGGATAATTTAGACGAAAGTCGTTCTTTACCTAAGGTTGTCTCTCCCACCAACCCTAAGCTCTGGGGCTTTTGTGGACACAGGCGCACAAGATGGTCCCGAGGTGCATCTGCGTTGTCTCTCCTGGGTAGACAAATTAAACTGGTCTGTCCTCACAGACTCCTTAGGAGGATTAGCATGAGAGGACAGCAGGGGTTACTGCAAAATAGGAACCAGACTAGCTAGTCCTCCCTCCCGACGAGCGTCTTGGAACCGTTCTCGGATCCTTATATCAATCCGGGCTGCCAGAAGGATGAGGTCATCCAGCGTAGACGGTAGATCCAGAGCGGCAAGCTCATCCTTAATCTTAGGAGACAGTCCCTGCCAGAATGTAGCCACCAGGGCCTCATTATTCCACAACAGTTCTCCCGCCAGGTTGCGGAAGTGGATGGCGTACTCGCCCACGGAGGTGTCTCCCTGGCGTAGGTTCAGCAAGGAGGCGGCTGCAGACAAGACTCGTCCAATCTCCTCAAACACCATGCGAAATGTCCGTAGGAACCCCTGGAAGACACGGGTCTCTGGTCCTTGTCTCTCCCAGATAGGGTTCGTCCATGGGGCCTTGCCAGTGAGGAGTCAGACGATGAAAGCGACCCTTGCGCCATCAGACGAAAATGCCCTTGCATACAGGCTAAAGTGGATCTGGCACTGGTTTAAAAATCCATGGTAGGTCAATTAGTCTCCATCATAGCCGTCAGGAAGTGGCAAAGAAAATCGGGGATCAGCACTGCCAGGAGGCGTATTCGGAGGATCAGTACTGCCAGGAGGTGTAGTAGGAGGTTCAGCAGCTTGCACCTCCAGCCGACGTGCAATAATGTTCAAGGTCCGGAGGAGTTGGTCCTGTTGAGACCGGAGGTCTAGCATATCTGCCCGCATCTCTTGTGACGCCATCATGGTCTTGGATTGACCAGCGGAGTCCATGGCCTGAGCCTACTGTCACGTTGGGTACGTGGACCCATTGGACCGTACCGCCTTGACGGTATTGTAGCTGGCCAACAGGTCACAGTCTATAGTTCGTATAGTGTACCTGTGGTAGCTCAGACAGGCGTGGTGTAGCAGGACAGGCATGGTATACAGCACAACACGACTTCAGCTCAACACGGTACTTGACCAGGATAGCACGGGATACAGTTTACAGGTAGCAGGAACGGGAAACACTGGGAACTGGAAAACACTAAGGAGACATACAAGGCACAGGCAAAGGAGGAAGGGGCTGGACCCCTCTTATAGTCCAGGGCTCATGGGCTAATTCTGTACTACGGGACCCGGCTGGGGAAAGCGGAAGTGAGCGCTGGTGTCTAATGAGGAGGAGATGGGTACCAGCGCTCACAGTTCCATGGCTGCGGGCGTCAGGAGGTGAGTGAGCCTGACAGCCCGCGGCCATGGGCATGACAGTGAGAAAGTGCTGTGAAAGTTCTGCCTTGTAACATCCTAGAAAAATAAAATATAAAAAAAAAACATTCAAATATAAAGTAGACATATGAAATGCGTGAACTATTTTGTGTGGTTTTACTATCGGTTTTACAAGCAGATACATTTAAAATTAGAAAAATTTTTGCAAATGTTCTTTCAATTTTGGTGTTTTTCACAAATAATCAATGAATTTATTGACCAAAATTTTCCATTAACATAAAGTACAATATGTCACGAGAAAACAGTCTCAGAATCGCTTGGATAGGCAAAAGTATTCCAGAGTTATTACCACATAAAATGACACATATCAAATTTGAAAAAAATGGGGCTGGACCTGAAGGCCAAAATGAGCTCGGTCCGGAAAGGGTTAAAACTGCATCAATTCTTTGTGCAAGTGTGCATAAAAGAATTGATGCTGTTTTAAAGGCAAAGGGTGGTCACACCAAATATTTATTTGATTTAGTTTTCTCGGACAGATGATTTGACCAAATCTTACTCGAAAGGAATTTTTAGAAATTTGCTTATCTCTAATTGCATTTCCTCCAGTATAATTTGCGTACTGGAATTTCTTCTTTCACAAATAGGAGAATTGAGGGGACAATAAAGTCTAGGTCCTGTCTATTTGGGCAGAAGGGAAAGACTCCAATAATGGATGTAGATTGGGGAATTGATTTTTATGCAATTCCGTAATGTTCTATTGTGAATTTATACATTTGTTTTAAAAAAAAAAATGGGTCATAGTCCATAGCTTACATTATTAAGAACAGATTCAGCACTTGTACACAACTATTAATCTCATAATATGATGGGGTAGTAATCTCATCTGCTGACACCGATGATGTAGCTGATAACTAGCACTCTGCGGCAAAAAAATATTTTCATACATGAAAACCTCTTGCATAATCATTGCTTCATAGCAACAACCACCATTTCATAAAAAGGAAAATGATCAATCTGCTTGATTACACCGTTGCCAGTTTGTGATTGCCATATCGGCAAAAACAGGGGCTTTTGATGGGCAGATATCATTCCCATTGCATTTTACAATGAATCAGATCTTTGTGGCGCTCCTTCCCTTCTGAGCCCTGCCGTGGGTCCAAATAGCAGTTTATTACCACATATGGGGTATTGCCGTAATCAGAAGAAATTGCTTTACAAATTTTGGGGTGCTTTTTCTCCTTTATTCCTTGTAAATATGAAATATGTCTATTTTTTTTCAGAAAAAGGGTACATTTTCATTTTTACATCATCATTTCAATAAGTTTAGCAAAAAACCTGTGGGGTCAAAATGCTAACTATACCCCTAGATAAATTTCTTGAGGGGTGTAATTTCCAAAATGGGGGCACTTTTGGGGGGGTTTCCACTGTTTTGGCACCACAAGACCTCTTCAAACCTGACATGGTGCCTAAAATATAGTCTAAAAGAAAAAAAGAAGGCCCCAAAATCCACTGGGTGCTTCTTTGATTCTAAGGCCTGTGTTTCAGTCCATTAGAACACTGGGGCCACATGTGGGATATTTCTAAAAACTGCAGAATCTGGACAATAAACATTGAGATGCGTTTCTCTGGTAAAACCTTCTGTGTTACAGAAATGTTTTTATTACAAATGAATTTTGGCAAAAAAAATGTAAATTTTTAATTTCACCTCTAATTTTCTTCAATTCCTGTGAAACGCCTATGGGGTTAAGAAACTTTCTGAATGCTGTTTTGAATACTTTGAGGGTGCAGTTTTTAAAATGGTGTGTTTTATGGGGATGTTCTAATATATAAGGGCCTCAAAGCCACTTCAGAACTGAACTGGTCCCTGAAAAAAATACCCTCTTGAAATTTTCATTAAAACGTCTTAGAAAAATAAAAGGACTTTTAAAAAACGATGCCAACATTAAGTAGACATTTGGGAAATGTTAACTAGTAACTATTTTGTGTGGTATTACTATCTGTCTTACAAGCAAATACGTTTAGAAAAATGCTAATTTTTGCAAATCTTCTATGAATTTTAGTGTTTTTCACTAATAAACACTGAATGTATCGACCAAATTTTACCACTAGCATAAAGTACAATGTGTCACGAGAAAACAATCTCAGAATCGCTTGGTTACATAAAAGTATTCCAAAGTTAATACCACATAAAGTGACACATGTCAGATTTGAAAAAATTATCTGCGCCCTTAACCCCTTCACGACTGTCATACGGCTATATATGTTCCAACTGCCGAAGCCCCGTGCAGTTGTCACGTACATAGACGTTTGCAGCGTGCATCGGGGTTTAATGAGTGCAGAGCTGCTTCAGAGTGCGCAGTTTTGCACTAATCTATGTATTGTCTCTCTCTACAAGTGCCGACACCTCTTTGACTTAGTTTCATAAAACAAACGTGTTTTTTTAATGAAACTATGCTTACAAGTGCAGCGCTGCTCAAAATGAAGCAGTCTGCAATTTTCTATCTCTCCCCATGTGTCGGCACATCCCCCCACCTTCTCCCTCCATCCACGGCTTCTGCCCATAGATAACGGAGCCAGTGTGCTCGTTATCTGGGCAGATAAGGAGCTGATGATCACCATGACTAGTCATAATGATCATAGAAAAGTTTGTTTGCTTAACAAACTTTTCAAGCCGCTCTGAACTCATAGGCCCTATTCACATGACAGGGATTCTCGGCAGTTCTTTGAACGACCGTCGCACGGCCGCAGTAGGAACAATAGACCCCAAATAGGGCTATTCACAGGGCCGATTTTTTTGACGCCCCGGTAAACTGGGCCGTCAAAAAATAGAGCATTCCCTATTTTGGGACGATCTGCCGGCCGCACAGCATCCATAGACGTCTATGGGGTGGAGTAAAGCACGGCTGCCACTTGGATGTGATCCGAGTG
The DNA here is from genome assembly GCF_050947455.1 of Rhinoderma darwinii. Taxonomy (NCBI): domain Eukaryota; kingdom Metazoa; phylum Chordata; class Amphibia; order Anura; family Rhinodermatidae; genus Rhinoderma; species Rhinoderma darwinii. The sequence goes on along the minus strand of NC_134688.1, from coordinate 295,031,546 downwards.
ACGGCCGTGCTTTCTGCCGCTCGCTCTCTTCTCCTCCTACAAGCCTTGAAAAAGACCCTTCACTCACTATGGGTCGAAACGTTGCCTGTTTGCCGTAAGATGTTTTGACAATAAAACTTTTTTGAAGACTTGGAGACGTGTGCTGTTGTCCTACTACTTTTCTTGGAATTCGCATTATGCCAGAGTGGATTTGCTCTTGCTCTTGCTCTTGTGCTGCTTCAAATTATCTACTTTGGCTTAATATCCTATGGATATGTCATAAATGTCCCCATGGGAAAACTCCTTTAACCTTCTTCACTCTCCCCTCACAGGGGATCCAGGAGAGAAAATACTTAGGCTACATTGACACAACCGTGAACACGACGGCCCCTGAATATTGTCCGTCAAAAAATAGGACGTCCTATTTTTGGCCCTTTTCACGGCCAGACGGCCCCCATAGAAGTCATTGGATCCCTTTCTAATGGCTGTCAATACATGTAACAACCGTTAAAAACGGATCTGGGACATGGGGTTTCAAGAGGCAAGGGAACTAGAGACCACACGTGAAGTAGACGGTGCTGCATCGGTAAGTGTGTAGTGCATTCAGGCTGAATTAAATGTCGGGTATTGTTGCACTCACTACAAGGGTAGTGTGGCGCTAGTACAGGGGGCATTGTTGTCAACTGTAGCGAATTTTGGTGTGGTGCTTTCTCCGGAGCGGTGTGTGTGGCATCATCTACCGGGGGGCTGTGTGCCATCATCTACAGGGGGGCTCTGTGTCATCAACTACAGGGTGTCTGTGTGCCATCATATACAGGGTGTCTGTGTGGCAGCATATACAAGGCATCTGTGTGGCATCATATACAGGGGGTCTGTGAAACAATCATGACAAAGACCTTCCTATGGGTGTTTTCAGGGGGTTGGGACAAAAAAAGCCTGACAAATTAAATTCATCAGTTTTTCATGGCCGTGAAAAACTGATGGATTTAATTTGTTGTTTTTATTGTCCAACCCCCCTGAAAACACCACAGTGCCCATGTAGATAGTGCTGCAATGACCCTGTAGATAGTGCCACAGTGCCCACTGTAGATAGTGCCAGAGTGCCCACTGCAGATAGTGCCACAGTGCCCACATATAAAGTGACAGTGCCATAGTGCCCACATATAAAGTGCGAGTGCCCCCATAGTGCCACAGTGCCCATGTAGATAGCACAACAGTGTCCCCTGTAGATCGTGTCACACCCCAATATAGTGCTATAGTGCCCATGTAGATAGCGCCACACCCCTGTAGATAGCACCAACCCCCCTGTAGATAGCACCACCCCCACTGTAGATAGCGCCACCCCACACTGTAGCTAGCGCCACCCCCCGTAAATGACACCTCCCCCTGTAGATATCACCCCCGTGGAGATAGCACCCCCACATGTAGATAGCAACCCCTGTAGATAGTGGCGCCCCTGTAGATAGTACCCCCCATAAATGGCACCTCCCCCTGTAGATAGCGCCACTGTAGCTCCCTGTAGAAACGGAATCCCTCTGGCCGGGGGTTTCACTCTTAGAGGGAGCCCCTGATATCTCTGTCCACATATGGACAGTGACACCAGCGGCTTCTCCAGTAGCGGAATCCCCTGGCCAGAGCGTCGGCCAGGGATTCTGCTCTGGCAGGGGATTCCAGAGGTAGCCACTGACGTCACTGTCCATATATGGACAGTGACGCCAGGGGCTTCTCCAGTAGCAATATCCCCTGGCCGCTCTGGCAGGAGATTCCAAAGGTAGCCACTGACGTCACTGTCCATATATGCTAGGGGCTTCTGCAGTAGCGGAATCACCTGGTCAGAGAATCGGCCGGGGATTCCGCTCCTTAAAGGAGCTACAGCTCCGCTATCTGGGGGGAGTGCCACCTACAGGGGGGGGGTGCTATCTACAGGGGGTACTATCTACAGGGGGGTCAGAGGGAGACAGGAGTCTTCACAGTTGAAAGCCCGACATCACTGTCCATATATGTCCACAGTAATGTCAAGGGCTTCCCTGGGCTCCGTGCTCAAAGTAGCACTGTGTGCTGGGAATCCTCGGCCAGGATCAGTTTTTACCAGCCGTTACAAGGATTGATTCCTAAAAAACGGCCGGTATAAACTGATCCATTGACTAACATGGGAGCCGTGGGGCCAACAATATGTTAAAAAAACGGCCGTGTGAATACACCCATAGAACACTATTGATCTGAAAACGGCCGTGTGACGGCCGTTACAAAATCGTCTGTTGCATGGCCGTTTTTCACTATCGTGTGAATGTAGCCTAAAGAGTATGTTCACACGCTTAACAAAAAACAACTGTAAAATACGGAGCTGTTTTCAAGGGAAAACAGCCTCTGATTTTCAGACGTTTTTAAAGCATCAAGCGTTTTTTGATGCGTTGGTTATGGCCATTTTTGGAGCTGTTTTTCTATTGACCCAATGAAAAGTGAATTACACTTCTTTTTTACGGGGCAGTTCTTTTATGTGCCGTTTTTAAAATCAATGGCCAGATGTTTGGAGGCATTCAACCCCCGTATTTCCAGGCGTTTTTCGGGGCGTTTATGGCCCGAAAAACAGCTGAAAATAGGTTGTGTGAACATACCTTAATTGTTACAGAGCTGCAACAATTACATACTTAGTACGGTTGAAAACAGACACGTCCATCAAGTTCAACCAAGGGATGGGAAAAGGGAAGGTAGAAATTTCTACACATAGGCGCTAATATTTTTTTGTTCTAGGAAATTATCTAAGCCTTTTTAAAGCCATCTACTGTCCCTGCTGTGACGGCTCCTGCGGTAGGCTATTCCATAGAGTCACAGTTCTCACAGTAAAGAAGGCTTGTCGCCTCTGCAGATTGAACCTTTTTTTCTCCAGACAGAGGGAGTGCCCCCTTATTTTTTGAGGAGCTTTTACATGGAAAAGGATTTGACCATATTTTTTGTATGTGCCATTAATATAATTATATAAGTTAATCGTGTCCCCCCTCAGTCCCTTAGTCGTCTTTTTTCAAGGCTAAACAGGTTTAATTATTTTAATCTTAAATAGTGTATATCTATCTATCTATGCACACATAGATAAATAACAGATAAATATATATATAAAAATTAAAGTGAGTTTTTTAAAAAACTTTCGTGATTTGTCTGCTCATAATAAACATTTAAAACATGGAATTAATTAAACTAATATTGAAAATGTAACAATAGTTGTGATATTCAAAGCGGTTGCATAGATATTATCGTTTAAAGAAGTGCACATCAGAAATGGAAACTTTGACCTGGACACAGGGGCATCAATGACCATTGGTCATGAAAGGGTTAAAAACAGACACAAGCCGTTGGCTCCGCACATAGCATAGTGGCTGTGCTTCAGAACTGCAGGTCTGCTCTTATTCACTTGAATAGGAGCATTGCTGCAGTACTGCAGCTTGGCCGCTATTCTGTCGCCAGAGTCAACTGCATGGAGGCACCGGACCAGCTGAGCAGTGCGGGATCCGGGTGTCGAACCCCCACAGATCATGTACTGATGACCTATCCTCAATGGCGTTTTGGGTGGCCGCCCGATGCTCCCGAGGCAGACCGTAGCGCCCATGGCCGCGGGCCGTCGGGTTTACTCACCTCCCGACGCCCGCAGCCATGGATCTGTGAGCGCTGGCCTCCGTCTCCCTCCTAGGAGATGCCAGCGCTCACTTCCGCTCCGTTTGGCTGGATCCCATAGGGTGCGCGCGCACGCTCGCGCCCGGCCTTAAAGGGCCAGCGCGCGCAATTAGGAAATCGTCATCACCATCAACTGCCACGATTTCCTGGTCTATAAGAAGGCCCCTGGCCTTCTAATCCTTGTCTGAGCGTTGTTAGTCTTTCCCAATCTGTCTCGCAAATGGTTCCTTAGTGTCTCCCGTTCCAGCTGTTACCCGTGCCCTGTTACCGTTCCTGTATTCCGTATTGTTCCTGTGCCTACCCGCGTTCAAGTGTCTTCTGCCACGTCAAGTGCCATCTGCCACGTCAAGTGCCATCTGCCACGTCAAGTGTCTTCTGCCACGTCAAGTGCCATCTGCCACGTCAAGTGCCATCTGCCACGTCAAGTGTCATCGGATACTGCCCGCCACGTCTGGCGCCACTTGCCACACCTGCCTCCATCCGTGCTGAAGCCACAGCCACCGCCCGGACTATTTCAGGTACCCAAGCATACTGTCTACCATTTACTTCTGCTTAGACTGTGACCTGGTCAGCTGCCTCCCCGCTACGGAGGAGCGGCCTAGTGGGTCCACATACCCTGTGCCCTTGACACAGACCTTATGTCTGCAGTTCTTGTTACTGATTAGAGACCTGCTTGTCACATGACCGCAGGTCCTACAACAGCAGCAAGAGAGAAGACCGCGAGGTGGGATGAGCTGCTATGTAAGTATAAGGGGATCATGGATTTGTTTAAGCGGTCTGTGTTTAGGGGTCTACATTTAGGTGGTCTGGGGTCTGTATTTAGGGGCTCTGGTCTGGGGTCTGTATTTAGGGCTCTGGTCTGAGGTCTTTATACATTTAAGAGGTCTGTATTTAGGGGGTCTGTATTAGTTTAGGGGTCTGGTCTGGGGTCTGTATTGAGGGGTTCTGTATTTATGGGGTCTGAAGTAGCTTAGCGGGTTTGGTCTGGGGTCTGTATTAAAGGGGTCATCTGGGGTCTGTATTTAGGAGGTCTGGGGTCTGTATTAGTTTAAGGGGTCTGTAGTTATGTTTCAAAGTAATTTATTGAATTACAACATCATTTGGATATACAATATGCATTTTACATATGCAGATTCACGCATGGAAGTCAAATAAACAGTATCCAGCAGAGCAAAGAATAAGGATAGGGACCCGAGCACTCCTCCACCACACATAGAGAACATTATATTGCTAAATAATAAGAAAGGTTTGGGACTGCCATAGAACGCAGCCATGGGGACTAAATCTTATCAAATTGTGCTACAGTATTTTGTCTAACGGCATTAAGTTTTTCAGAAACCAAAATTGTATTCATACTATTTTTTACTGCTGTAAGCGAAAGTGACGGCCGTCTCAAATTTTGAGCAATATGTATGCGAGCTGACATCATAAGGAGTTTAAGCAATTTAAAGGAAGGGTAAGAAAGACCGTCTGGTTTAACCCCTAGTAAGCAAACCTCAGGGGTTAGCTCTATGTGTCTATTCATCACTGAGTTAGCAACTGTCATAATCGACCTCCAAAAGCATTTGACTTTCTGATGAGTCCACCACAAGTGCAGATGAGTGCCCTGGTCCACACACCCTCTAAAGCATGTCAGGAATATCAGGATACATAGTGTGTCTTCTGGTTGGTACCATATGGATTCTATGTAGTAACTTAAGAGAGGTCTCCATCAGGGTGACTTGTAAACTCCCTTTACTAGCAGAAGTGAAAATGAAACCCTATTGGTCATGATCAAGTGATATCCCCATCTCTTCCTCCCATTCGACCATGAATGGCAATTTGCCTCCAGTAGGTGGACAGTTTAAGTTAGAATAAAGAAAAGACAATGATCCTAATAAGTTAGCTCTAAAAAGACATAGGGATTCCATAGGTGCTAAGTCTAACTTTTGAAAGGTGGGGGTGATTTTTCTCAAGAAATGCAAAATCTGTTGAGTATGGAAAAATTAAGTAGATGGCGGGTGAAACGTAATATTGAAATAATATTAGTCATGAATGTTCCATTAAGGATAAAGTCTCTCACAGTTAATAGTTTATTGTCTGACCACCATCTAAAAGAGTGTGGATTTAAAGCTGGGGGAAATTCAGGATTATAAAACAGAGGAGTTAGTAAGGAAGGCCTACCCTGTAAAGCGAACTTAAATCTAATGCTCCTCCATAGCACAATGTTAAAGTAGGAAAATGGAGATAAATGTCTGAAATTTTCAGGATACAGAGCAGAGGTCCAAATTAACGTGGGCCACATCAATGGGGATACTAAATGAGCTTCAAGGTTAGTCCAGAGGGGTTCTAGAATACCCGACATGACACTAGCTAATTGATAGTCTAGCAGCCTGATAATATTTAAATAAATGAGGTACAGGGAATACACCATTTACTTTGTGTAAATACATGACAGATCTAGATATACATAGACGTTTATAACGCCATATAAACCTAAAGATAGATTTTTGAAAATAATCAATATCCTGTTTAGGGACTGGAATAGGTAGGATTCTAAATAAATATAACAATCTTGGTAATGTGACCATTTTGACCCAATGTATGCGCCCAATCGATGACAGAAACGACGAGTCCCATTTTTCTAAGTCTCCCTTAAGGGAAGATAACATTGGCGGGTAGTTGACCTTATATAGAGATTGTAAGGACATCGTTAACTTAATTCCTAGGTAAATAATATAAGTCACACAGTGCTTAAATCCAAACTTCAGATTCACAAATCTTAAATTTTAAACATTATTTCCAACTTAGTGCAATTTATTTTTAGACCAGATATGCGACCAAACTGATCTAGAAAGAGTCAGCAGTAAGTCATCAGCAAAAAGATTTAGTTTATATTGTTTCCTGTCAATTTCCAGGCCAGGGGTATTAATATTGTCCCCGATAGCTATAGCTAAAGGCTCTATTGCTAACGCAAACAAGGCAGGAGAGAGGGGACACCCCTGCCGTGTTCCTCTAAATATTTTAACAGGTCTAGGATAGCAAGAATGAATTTTTAAAGTAGCAGTAGGGGAAGAATAGCGGGCAGTGACCGCCGAGAGAGGAAGGAACCCCTGATGCCCATGGCATTTAAAGTGTGTAGGAGATGAGGCCAAGATAATCTATCAAATGCCGTCTCTGTGTCAAGGGCGGGAGCTATAATGGGAGTAGTAGTTCTTTTCGCATAGTGGAGCACATTCAAGATTTTCCGAACATTATATACTGCTTGTCTGCCTGGTATAAAACCAAGCTGATGTCTATCTGCCAAAAATGGGAGCAGTTTATTCAGACAGGATGCTAAAATAGAAGTAAAAAGTTTAAAATCTAAATTTAGCAGAGAAATGGCACAATAATTGTCTGAGTTAGTGGGGTCTTTATGAGGCTTTGGGATTGTTGTGATCTGTGCCGAGAGAAATTCTGGGACCGGGCACTTACCAGACATAGTGGTGTTAAGAAATGGCAGTAAATGGGGTAGCAGCTGTTGGGCAAATTTCTTGTAATATTTAGCTGAAAATCCATCTGGTCCCATTGCTTTCCCTAATTTAAGATGTTTGATAGCATCTGATAACTCGTCCTCCGTGATATCCGCATTCAGTCCTTCTCTATCTAAAACAGTTATACTAGGGAGTCATAAATCACGGAAAAACTACACATATGCCGATTCTGGTACAGGATTAGGGGAGGAGTATAGATTGGAGTAAAATTCCATTATTTTATTATAGATCTGCTCTGGGTTGGAAGTATTGACCCCTGGCCTAATTTGTAGGGAGTGCATATGGTTAATAGCTTGTTTTTCCCACAATCGTCGAGCAAGCATTTTGTCAGGTTTGTTGGCCAATTTATAATACGTGGCTTGTGTCCATGACAAAGCTTTTTCCTGCCATGTGTGTTAGTACCGAGTCCAACGCGGTTTTGGTGTCATTCAGTGCTTTATACAAATATTGGGAAGGGTTCCTAGAATACGCAATGACCAATTTCGCCAATTTATATTCTAGGTTTATTTGTGCTTTGGTACGATCCTTTTTCAATCTGAAAGCCAAAGAAATAAAAGAATTACAGGTTTATGAGCTAACCAAACAATGTCGGACAAGACGTCCGAAGTGGAATTATCATGGAAATAGTCCTCAAGGGATTTAGTAATAGTAGTGACTATTTCCGGTCTAGTGAGAAGTGATTCATTCAAACGCCAGGTGTTCTGCAGACTTGACTTATTAGTATTATCAAAAACTGTTAATACCATATTGTGGTCCGACCAAACACAAAGTATATGTCTTGACTATAACATATCCCGTGCAGAAATAGCATTTTTAAGTATCCAGTCTAGTCTATAATGATGTCTGTGAGAAGGTGAGTAATATGTATATCCCCGAACCAAAGGGTTATGTTCCCTCCAGGTATCTACCAATGTAAGCATGTGGAAAATATCACGTATTGCCTCGGTTTGAGGACTGCCACTGATGTGGTATCAATAGACGGTGTTAACGTGAAATTGAAGTCACCACACCAGATGAGTTTGGTATAATCCAATAACAGGAGCTGTTCCATATGGAGAGGAAAAATGGGATGGTAGAATCATTAGGAGCATATGAATTAACTGCACAGACGGTTACTCCATGAAGTGTGCCCAGCAATATAATGAATTGTTCCTGAGGGTCTATAACTCAATTTGTAACATTTATGGGAAACGAGTTCCTAAATAAAATAGATACACCCCTACACTTGGATTGGAATGTAGAGTGATAAAAACGTTGGTATCTGGAATTAAAATACTTGGGGTGAGACATAAAGGTGAAATGAGTCTCTTGGAGGCATAGGATATCTGGTTTATGGGTATCATAGTTAAGAAATGCCTTATGACTTTTAGTGGGTGAATTGAATCCCCTGACATCGTGAGTTATGACCCTACACATGAGTGTTTCGAGAGGCAATCAGTAACATAACTTCCACACCGAGGACACCAATAAAACCATAAAGTGTGTACAAAACAGCATAAGTAAATAATTACATTAGTACAACAGAATCGAAATGGAGAAAAGAACAAGTTATCATGCAAGTTATCATGCATAACATTAGATTTTGTAACCGAGAGTGTCGGTTTGACCTCAAAGGTTGACAAAATCAGGTGGAGTGGCATTGAATCCACTCAAGGGAGCAAGCCATGCGTAAAAAATAAAGTTGTAATACTTGGGTAATACACATTACTTATCAAGAATAAAAAGCAAATATCTGCGCATTAATGAGAACATACTTATCTTCCCAAGAATCCCTGAGTAAAGGGTACAATATGAATTAGACCGTATTGCAAGTACCTGAAGTAAGGGGTCATACTCATGAAATAACAATATATTACATCATAAGTCGAATATAATATAAAACAGAAAGTCAACAAGCTTAGAGTATATGACATTTCAAGGATCCTGAGAAACTTAGACGACTACATGACAGCCAAAGTCTTAGCGTGGTGGACGATTTGTAGTGGTTCTGCCATCCGGCGGACCCTTCCGAGTCCACATTCTGATCGGACGCTGAGGAAGTGGTGACGGCTGGCCCTCATCTACTGGATGGATCCCCATAGTATGGCCTCGCCTTCAGCATATGTATTTATCAGGAAATCCTTTGTATTGATCTGGAACACCAGGGAGAAGGGGAATCCCCATCTATATTTAATCTGGCATTTTTGGAGTGCCAGCGTGAGGGGTCGGAATTGACGCCTCTTATCCAGAGTAGTCGGAGCTAGTTCAGCATATATGCGCACTGTAGGATCGAAACCCAAGAGAGTAGATAGTCGTCTAGCAGCAGATAGAATCATATCTCTGGCTCCAGGGTAATGAAGCTTTAGCACCACATCCCTTTGGAGATTTGGGTTCCTAGGCTTAGTAAGAGAGCGGTGAATTCTATCAATGCGGAAAGTTCATGTATCAGCTTGTGGCAGGAGGTCTTTAAACAGAGTGAGAACCGTTTCTTGTAGTGCGATAATATGTTCAGGGATACCCCTGATTCTCAAGTTGGCTCGTCTGGACCTATTTTCAAGGTCTTCTAGTTTGAGTTCCAGCTGTTGCCATTTAGATTCATGATCGTCAAGCCGTTGCCGGTCTTCTGTTACAGCATCTACCAGCTCATCCGCTTTATCTTCTACATCAAACACTCGCTGTGCCATATCCTGAAACTGTTTGGTAAATTCAGCCACCGCTTGTTGTAATTCCTCTCTGAACAAGGATTTAATTCTGGAGAATGGGTCAGGATTGGGATCCTCTGTAGATCAGGCAGAAGGGCTCTTAGGAGCAGAGTTTTTGGTTGCTCAAACAGAGGAGCAGGCGGGTGATCCTGGATTCGGCATATTCCCCGAAACCCTCTGGGAGCGAAAGATCTCAGGAATTGTTTGGCTAGGTGTGTTAGGTACATTCATGGAGACCCACTTGCGGCTTCTGGTCACAGCACTCATGCAGACAAGAATATTAAGAAGTCAATTTACATTCCAAGTATAATCAGTATTGCTTGTTCCCTGGGTGGTTTGGAGCACATAGGGAAATCATCCCATCCTGCAGCTCACAGAAATGCACTCCCCAATGGACGGGGGGCAGTGGCCTGCAAGTCACATTAGTAGAAGAGCATTAAGCAGAGTGAACAAAAGGTCCATAAAGGTCATGGAGCAGCACAAGCAATTAGATAGAAAGCAAGAAACTCAAACAAGGTAACTGTGTCACAGAGGTTCTCCGATCGTCAGTAATTGCGGCCACAGCCTCAAGATGCAGACGAGGCCTCAAGTTCAAACAATATGTTATAGCGACAACCGCAAATGTAGACGCAGCTTATTTTCTCGTAGGAGCACTTCCCCCAGAGATATATGTCCCAATTAGCTATAGGCGGCAGTGGGAGGCTCTTTACCCGGCAATCCCTTTAAGTTTAGGCCGCGGCTACTTGGCATGGACTAGGCCGCAATTTCGAAAATACTGCAGTAACTGCTGAAGTGTGTAGTAACAAAGGTCTGTATTTAAGGGGTCTGGTTTGGGGTCTGTTAGTTTTAGTGGTCTGTATTGAGGGTGTCTGGGGTTCTGTATTACTTTAAGGGGTCTGGGGTCTGTATTTAGGGGTCTGGTCTGGGGTCTGTATTTAGGGGTCTAGTCTGGGGTCTGTATTTAGGGGTCTGGTCTGGGGTCTGTATTTAGGAGGTCGGGTCTGTAAATTTACTGGGTCTGGTCTGGGGTCTGTATATTTAGGTGGTCTAGTCTGGGCTCTATTCGTTTATGGGGGTCTGTATTTAGATGGTCTGGGTCTGTATTAGTTTAGAGAGTCAGGTATGGGGTCTGTATTAGTTAATGGGGTCTGTATTTAGGGGGCCTCGTCTGGGGTCTGTATTAGTTTAGGGAATCTGGTCTGGGGTATGTATTAGTTTAGGGAGGCAGGTCTGGGGTCTCTATTAGTTTATGGGGTCAGGTCTGGGGTCTGTATTAGTTGATAGAGGTCTGTATTTAGGGGTCTGGTCTGGGGTCTGTGTTACTTTATGGGGTCTGTATTTAGGGGGCCTGGTCTGGGGTCCGTATTAGTTTAGGGAGTCCGGTCTCGGGCCATTATTAGTTTAGGGAGTCTGGTCGGAGGTCTGTATTTAGGGTGCTTGTTCTGGGATCTGTATTTGTTTAGGGTGCTTGTTCTGGGGTCTGTATTTGCTTAGGGGGGTCTGGTCTGGGGATGGCAATATTTTAGAAGGTCTGGGTTCTGGTCTGGGGTCCATATACATTAAAATGTATTAGTCTGAGTAAAAGGGGTTGTCCGGGAATATCGATAGGTCATCAGTATTAAAAACCGTTCCGTGCCTGAACAACCCCTTTTTAATGTATGGGCCTTGGCCTTGGTGTCTGGATTTTTGTATTTCTATGGAGGCTGGAAATGGCTGCAGAAGCGAGGAGCAAAGAAGTCTCATCAGGAGATGTCGCCATACCGGTCGGGGACAGATGGAGAAGAAAAGAGAATGAATCCCATCAGAGAAGACGTCACTTGTCCTTTTCCTGACATGTCTGTTGTAGGAAATCCTTGTATTCCACATAAAGTCTTTGTGTACCCAGGACTGCGTGTTACCATTCGCATTGTCAAGAGGTTGTGTCCCTAAACAGTATTATACTGTCAGCGATTGCTGTAGACTCTCAGTAATAAAGTTGGGTGTCTATCTACCCCTGAGGGGACTGATTTCATTTGAACAATTCCTACATAGCGCATACCTCGGTAATCATTACCGTGGCATTCATGCATATGTTGCATCAGTCTAGGGCATGCTTTTCCCGATTCTAGGGAGCGAACATTTTCGCCAAATCTTTTTTGCATTGAACGGAGTGTCTTGCCTACATAAAATCTCTCACATGGGCAAATGATTACATAGACTACGTACTGCGTCTTGCAAGATATCAATTCATTTATGTATACACTCGCATCCCGCAGGATGCGGGTGTACAAGCTGCCAGGCGTCAATTGCAGCACACTAAAAGAGACCCCCATTTTACTGAGTATATTTGTGAGGCACTACAATTTGTGCTAAACCATAACGTCTTCCAATTCGATGAAAAATGGTATCGCCAGATAGCCGGAACGGCCATGGGGACCCCAGTCGCCCCTACTTTTGCGAACCTTTTTCTTGCTGAATTGGAACAAGTAATAATATGTAATGTATCTAATCCTTTTGTTAGACATTTACTTTTTGCATTATATCGATGATATATTTATAGTGTGGTCTGGAATTCAGGATGACTTCTTGGAATTCATAGAGTATTTTAACAGTAACAATATGATAATTATTTTTACATATAAATTTGGGGATCAGGAGATAGAGTTCTTAGATGTGCATATAAGTGTAAATTAGGGACAATTGCAGACAAGGGGATATCGCAAACCCACTGCAACCAATACACTGTTAAGGTTTGACAGCTATCATCCTAAGCACATCATGAGATCTCTCCATATGCCCAATTTTTGAGGCTATGGAGAATCAATAATAATGATGATATACGTTCTTCGAACAATCCGAGGAACATAGGGTAGAGATTACATAGATGAGGATATCCATCTCACCCCATTGCTAAAGCATTTGAAGGAGCAAACAAAAAGAGCCAAAGATCCCTATTACAACTAAAACAAACACATAAAAACACTAATAGGAAGAATAAGTGATTTGTACTGTCCTTTGGTTACAGTCCATGAGTGATTTTATACGTTCTTTTAGTATTCAGAACAATTGGCACCTGGTTGAGAATGACCCGTTGCTAGCGGAGTTTGCAACCAGATGTCCAATTATATCTTTCCGTAGATGTAAAAACCTGAAGGATGTATTAGTTGAGGGCCGTTTCACATCCAATATGGAAGAAGGAAGCTGGTTATCAACAGTAGCACCAAAAGACAATCATAGATGTGGTCAGTGTAAATTTTGTAATTTTCTTACACGTACCAGGTACCTTAAGATAGGGGGCTGTACGTTCCACATAAATGAATTGACAACCTGCAGGACGCAGTACGTAGTCTATGTAACCATTTGCCATTGTGAGAGATTTTATGTAGGCAAGACAATCCATCCAATGCCAAAAAGATTTGGCGAACATGTTTGCTCCCTAGAAACGGGAAAAACATGCCCTAGACTGATGCAACATATGCATGAATGACACGGTAATGCTTACCGAGGTATGCGATTTCCAGGAATTGTTCAAATGAAATCAGTCCCCTCAGGGGGAGATAGACACCAAACTTTATTACGAAAAGAGGCAGAGATTTTAAAAACGGAGGCTCTAGGACCGCTCGGTCTTAATGCTTGTAACGATCTTAGTTCCTTCTTAACATAAACATTGTTTAACCTTTGTATGTGATGTGCACAGCATATTTTTGTTACATTGTATAACTTGTTGTTTAATATTGTGTACCTTTCTGCTACCTTTATTATGAAGGTGATTATGTAGGCTCATATTGAGCAAGATATACAAGGAGCAGGTTCATTCCACACCAAAAAGACCAAGATCGTTACCAATAATGAAGTTTAATTGCCGCAAACGGTGAGTACATCGAATTTCTTCCTTCTAGTGCATTAGTTTAGTATAATGTAACAAGCAGCACATTTAGTGGAGGTGCGGTAACTTAATTTAATCACCACCCCTAACTCCTACTTAGTCGAACTGCTGGTCAACCAGGGAGTCTCAAGTAATCCTCTCTGTCGTGCTAACAGTCCACACAGAAAACCAACCAACCTGCTATTTACTAAAAATAAAAAAGGACTAATAATAGTCACATGTAGCTTGATAATATGTGAAAAACAATTTGATAGAAGTGTCCCTTAAACTTGAGTTTGACTAGCTCAGTACTAGTGCAGTACTATATGCCGAACCCCCCCCCCCCAAGTGGTCAAACTGCAGTAGTACACCCTGGATGCTTCCTCTATTGGTCTGCATGAGGAAATACCTTAAAATTAGACTTCCCTCTGCTGTCACATGGTCCAATTAGACTGCCATCATAAGCCTCTTTATGAGCAACAACAGAAAGAATTGGTGTATTAAGTCCCATCCCGACGCCAGCATTCTATTTCCAGTACCTGTGGTAGACTATTTGTGTACCTGACCTTAGCTAGTGACTTGCATACCTCCCAACATTCAAGTACAGATGTAGCCATCTTCATCTTGACTCTTAATGCATTACAGTGGCAAGAGACTTAAACTTGACTTTTTCAATGACTTTTTAACGGCTTTTGTTGTGTGATATCACGCTGCAGAATGTTAACAGTCATGATACACTTGACTACATCTGTATCACAAAGAGAGACAACCAATGTATGGCTTGTGCATTGATGTCCCCTTCTGGTGTGTGCGCACAAAGGGACACCGGATTATTACGATAAAAGGCGCAAAATGTTTGCAGACCGTTATTTACAGTCAGAGGAGGAGTTTAGGAGAGGGGATAGCGGCAATGAACTTTTGATAGCAGCGGCCAGTGAGGGATAAGTAAAGTTCAATAGGTGAAATGCTGGTGACAGGTTCCCTTTAAGCCTATTTGCTGCCTGGTGTTCATCTTATCACACTGTGGCAATCATCTCTGTATTATATGTGTATTTTATAAATTGTATTTAATAAAATTTGTATGTTTTATATTGACATTGGTGGATTACAGACTCTTCTTTTTTTAGGTTATTATTTCCATGTAGTGATTTTCCATCACTTATAGCATGTGTAGATTTGGATATGTAGTCCTGCCCCCAAGATAGGATGTACGTTACAATATGAGATTATCTCTATGATAGGGTGGGGGATTATGGTTGTTCTCCATATTGGTTTTGCATTGTCACTGTCCATATATGGACTATGACATCAGGGGCTCCCTCTAGGAGCGAAATCCCCGGCCAGAGTGTCGACAACGCTCTAAACGGGGATTCTGCTCTAGGAAAAGCCCCAGACCTCACTGTCCATATATGGCCAGTGACGTCAGGGGCCCCCTCTAGGAGCGGAATGCCCGACCAGGGCTTCCGCTCCTGGAGGAACCCCTGACGTTACTGTCCATATATGGACAGTGGTGTTAGGGGCTTTGAGATGCTGAATCCTCGGCCAGAGCGTTAGCAACGCTCTGGCCGAGGATTCCGTTCCTGGAGGAGCCACTGACGCCACTGTCACAAGACAGGGGTCCCCGGCCAGAGAGCTTGCATTGCTCTGGCCGAGGACTCTATAGTTGAAACCGTGACCTCACTCTCCATATTTGGACAGTGACGTCAAGGGCTTCCCTGGGCTCAGCGCTTAAAGTACTGTGTGCCCGGGGAGTCCTCGACTAGGGGACAGTGAATGCTGAAGCAGGGGGCTGACGGTTCCTTGCTTCAGCATTGGATTCCACTGTACCTGCTCCCTGAGGCCGCTTGGGCTCCAGATGCCAAGAGCTAGCGGTGCCACTATTGCTGACTCTGTGTAAACTGTTGCTAAAATTGCAGCTTTTTGACAGTTTACACTGTTCAGCAATATAATTTAGATTTTTTTTTTTACCTGGAAGCTGGTTCCTTTTATTGTAGTTAAAACGCTTTACAGTCTCAGATCGGTAGGACCCATTTGATTTTTTTTTTACACTGTAATGATATCAAAAGAATAGCAATTTGGTTTAAAAGGGTCATCGGAGAGCGGAAATAAGACTTGGGGCCTATGACACAGTGGCACAGTGCATTTTTGAACAGCATTTTATTTGCTTTCAGTTAAAACATGAGCCTTTCAGCACTTGATCAAGAGTAGCCATTTTATGGGTGGTAGTATTATCTAAATCGTAATGTAGTAACTTGAAAATCAATATTTTCTATAATCCAATTGAACTCTGTAAAATATTATTACTCACAGCAATCCTATTCTCGTCGCCAATTTGTTATGTCTCGAGAGTATTAATAATTAAAGCTAACAGTTAGGACAAGAATATATATTCTTTTTTTAATTGGACATGAAAATGGAGGCTGAACTAAAACCAACAAGTATATTATGAGAAAGAACAAAGTTTTCAATGTAAGTAATTATGTAATTATATAACAAATAGCATTGAAAGTCTTAGATAATTTAGTGAAGAATTATGTATAATAGATCTGCGAAAGGTTGAACTTTCTTTCAACCGAAGTAACATGTAACAGAATTAATAACTGACCGTGCTTTACAAACCTCCAGCAACAGTGCCCTCTAGTGAGACTGGAATAATAATGCAATATATAACAATCAATACATAACGAATATATTACAAAGATGCTCGCATTTGATGATGATGTCAAAATTGATGAAGAGTGAAGCCTCACAGATGCATTAATAGATGCATTAATATTTTAAATCCACATACTACTTTATCATTAAAGATCAGAAGCCATTCAGTGTGGCCAATGTGCAATAATAAGAGGCAATGCCAAAGGGGACACATACTTTTTCATATGTACTTGATGTGAATTGATAACTATTACTCTTATAAACTGTAATTTGGTTTCAGCATCTGTCGAGTTGGGTACGGAAATATTTAATTATGTGGATGTCCGTTTCATAGCTGGATTTACATGCAGATATATTTTGTCAGTTTGCATAAAGGAAACATTGATCCAAACCAAAATAAAGTCCTGCTATTATCCAAATTGGAGTTTCCTTTCTGATGACTGTTTATGCTTCATAGCAATAACGGTAATTGACTTGGAAATATTTTTATGCAGATTGGGTTATGATCAAATCTGATAATTATCGTATATACACATAACTTATCATATAACGCTTTTAGATTAGAATCTATATAATCTATCTAATTTTAGACTAATCTAATTCTAATATCAGATTCAGATTTGTACCAATCTACCCACAAATCATTAAGACCAGGTGTCTTGCCCGTAGACTAGGACTGAATTGCAACATCAATATCCTCCTCAGTGATCGGAGCATCCACTTCAGAGGGTTGCGTATCCGAGAGGCCCCACAGAGGTAGCTCACCTAGGAAATCCCACAACACCGAGTAGGAGACACCATCTTGCGAACTATAAAGGGTACAGTAAAACTGACGAAAAACCTGGTTAATATCTTTAGGTGCAGTACAAATAGTACCACCCGCTGACCTCACAGAAGGGAAAGAAGAGCAAGGGCATTCAGAGTGTTCCAGGTATGCCAATAATTTACCATTTTTGTCCCCATATTCAAACTTGGAAGCCTCAATGGACAAAAGCCGCTTTTGAGTTTGCTCTGTGACTAGAGTGAGAAGATCCCTTTGACCTGTAGCCCACGCAGCCTTGGAGGCATTTTGAGGGTTAGCCAAGTATTCCCTTTCCGCTCTGTGCACATCTGCAATTAATGCAGCCTCACTGTCTCTATGTCAGCTCCTCTGCCCCGCTACCCCGCCTAGGGTTGCCAACCTCCACTTCAGAAATTTCTGGACAACTGAGATAAAATTCACGGACAGACCAAAATTTTTACAGACACATTACAAAACTGTTGCCTGTGCAGTGTTCTAGGAGTGACTCACCAATCACAGCTCCTCTTGTAGCTTTCCCCCGCAAACTCAGGTGATGTTTTCTCTGATTAGTCATTCACCTTCCCTTTTTTCCTCCATCCGGCCCAGAC
This sequence comes from Rhinoderma darwinii, assembly GCF_050947455.1. NCBI lineage: Eukaryota > Metazoa > Chordata > Amphibia > Anura > Rhinodermatidae > Rhinoderma > Rhinoderma darwinii. Next base: position 295,013,820 of record NC_134688.1, on the reverse strand, counting down.
CGCTGTGACGACTTATTCCAGCCACGACTCATCTCTGCAGAATGTGACACACAGACATGTTGGCTTCTCGCTTTTCCAGCGCCTCCTACCTATACCCCATCCTATAAACAAACCCATAATCCACAGTGCCCCAGATGGTAATAATGATCCCTCAGTGCTCGACACAATAAAAGTGCCCCCATCAGTAACCATGCCCTCTGCAGATAACACCACACACAGCTCCCCCTTGTAAATAATGGCCCACAGCCCCCTTGTATATAGCGCCACACACAGCCCCCCCGTATATAGCGCCACACACAGCCCCCCTTTAGATAGCGCCATACACAGCCCCCTGTAGATAGCACCTCACACAGCCCCCTGTAGATAGCACCACACACAGCCACCCTGCAGATAGCGCCACACACAGCCCCCTGTAGATAGCGCCACACACAGCCCCCTGTATATAGCACCACACCTAGCCCCTCTGTATATAGTGTCACACACAGCCCCCCCTGTATGCAGTGCCACACACAACCACCCCTGTATATTGCGCCACACAAAGCCCACCTGGAGCTAGCGCCACACACAACCCCCTTTGTAGATAGCACTATACACAGCCCCCCTGTATATAGCACCACACACAGCCCCCCTTGTAGATAGCCACACACAGTCCACCTTGTAGATAGCGCCACATACAGCCCCCCTTATAGATAGCGCCACACAAAGCCCCCCTTGTAGATAGTGCCACACACAGCCCCCTTGAAGATAGTGCCACACAGCCCCCCTTGTAGATAGCGCCACACACAGCCCCCCTTGTAGATAGCGCCACACACAGCCCCCTTGTAGATAGCGCCACACAGCACCCCTTATAGATAGCGCCACACACAGCCCCCCTTGTAGATAGCGCCACACACAGCCCCCTCCTAGATAGCGCCACACACAGCCCCCTCCTAGATAGCGCCACACACAGCCCCCTTGTAGATAGCTCCACACAGCCCCCCTTGTAGATAGATCCAAACACAGCCCCCTTGTATATAATGCCACATCTCTCCCTTGTAGATAGCCACACAGGTCCCCCCTTGTAGATAGCCACACAGGTCCCCCCTTGTAGATAGCCATACAGCTCCCCCTTTGTAGTTAGCTACACAGCTCCCCTAATTTAGATAGCCACACAGCTCCCCCATTGTAGATAGCCACACAACTCCCCCCTTGTAGATAGCCACAAAGCTCCCCCCTTGTAGATATCCACACAGCTCCCCCAATGTTGATAGCCACAAAGCTTTCCCCTTGTAGATAGCCACACAGCTCCCCCCTTGTAGATAGCCACACAGCCCCCCTTGTAGATAGCCACACACAGCTCCCCCTTGTAGATAGTTACACAGCTCTCCCTTGTAGATAGCCACATACAGCTCCCCCTTGTAGATAGCTACACAGCTCCCCCCTTGTAGATAGCCACACACAGTTCCCCCCTTGTAGCCATACACAGCACTCTCCCTTCCCTTGTACTTAGTGCAAACAGAGCAGAGAGCGAAAGCCTAATGCTACCACTCTCCACTCTGCCTGACACCACTCACCATCAGGAGAAGGAGGTGGTCATGCAGCGAAGCAAAACGGCGGAGGATCACTTTGAATGGGGTCGGCGACAGCGACGGCACAGGACTGGACCAGACCAGTCACCTGACCCGAGTCACCTGACCTCATGTCAGGTGACAGGATTGGTCCCCTCCCAGCACCGACTTCACTTGGCAGCGGCTGGCCTGCATATTTTCAGGTTCCACAGAATCTGAAAATATGCCTGGGCGCGGCCTACTATTCCTTTGCAATGCGCATGTGAATTTTGGCACATGCGCAGTGCAAAGTTCCGGGAGACTGCTGAAAATCCAGACGGTGCTTCTTTCTGCCGGACGCTACGGATGGCAGAAAAAAACACCCATTTTTGCGGACTGTTCGTAAATTTACGGACGTTTGGCAACCCTGACCCCGCCACAAAACCACCCTTGATTGTAGCCTTATAGTCATTCAATCAAAGGATCTGGGTGTGATGAATTAGTCTTCCAGTATTCATTGTGAGCCTTGTGAAACCGTTGCCGTCACTATTGGGGAAGTAAACAAGGCAGGGTCGAGTCTCGAAACCTTTAAGTCCACCGGGGGACCTGCCTGAAAGGTTAAAATGGCAGAATGGTCTGAAATACTCCTAGGGGCAAAAGTCATACATTAAATCGTCTGCAGTAGGTCTGGAGAAACCAGTGCAAGGTCAATTATAGAAAACACTTTATGTGACGTGGAATAATAAGTATACTGCCTATCTACCAGGATTTCCCATCGCCAGACATCACAAGTTTAAGTGACAATGGCCAAGAGTTCAAATGTGCAGAGGCTGGGTCATGACCACCTGTGCGGTCTACAGAGGTATTAGGAACAGCATACCTGAAACTGTGTACGTTTATCAGATGCAGCAGAGTTGGATCTAGGGGAGGAGGATCATATATATTCACTATATTAAAAATAAACCCATGCAGCATACAATGTAAGATAATATATCGTCCAAAATGGTCACAAGCAACCACCTTAACAGGAAGCCTTTTAGTTATTAGAACGGACACACCTCTCGAGTACGTAGAATATGTGGAGTGATACCCCCTCGCGACCCATGCCCACTTAAGGATCTTCTGTCCAGATAGGTGCGTCTCCTGCAGTCATATTATATGTGGGGATTGCTTTTTAAAAAAATCTAGAGCAACTGCTCTTTTGAATTTGGGATTTAACCCCCGCACATTCCAACTCAAAATTTAAATTAACGCAATATTATCCGTAGAGGAGACATGGGTGCCAGCGACCACCTACGACACATAGCAAGAGGGGTGGTGAGTCAAGAGCGCACAGCCACACATATACATATCAGCAGTACAAAGTCAGCAATAGTAAACATACACATTCCCAACAAATAACTCTGTCTTGCACTTGTAACCAAAAAGTGTTGACCTATACCCTCCAACTATGTATATATATATATATATATATATATATATATATATATATATATATATATACATACACACTACCGTTCAAAAGTTTGGGGTCACCCAGACAATTTTGTGTTTTCCATGAAAACTCACACTTATATTTATCAAATGAGTTGCAAAATGACTAGAAAATATAGTAAAGACATTGATAAGGTTAGAAATAATGATTTTTATTTCAAATAATAATTTTCTCCTTCAAACTTTGCTTTCGTCAAAGAATGCTCCAGAAATTGCAGAAATTACAGCATTGCAGACCTTTGGCATTCTAGCTGTTAATTTGCTGAGGTAATCGGGAAAAATTTCACCCCATGCTTCCAGAAGCCCCTCCCACAAGTTGGATTGGCTTGATGGGCACTTCTTGCGTACCATATGGTCAAGCTGCTCCCACAACAGCTCTATGGGGTTGAAATCTGGTGACTGCGCTGGCCACTCCATTACAGATAGAATGCTAGCTGCCTGCTTCTTCTCTAAATAGTTCTTGCATAATTTGGAGGTGTGCTTTGGATCATTGTCCTGTTGTAGGATGAAATTGGCTCCAATCAGTCCACAGGGTATGGCATGGCGTTGCAAAATGGAGTGATAGCTTTCCTTATTCAAAATCCCTGTTACCTTGTACAAATCTCCCACTTTACCAGCACCAAAGCAACCTAAGACCATCACATTACCTCCACCATGCTTGACAGATGGCGTCAGGCACTCTTCCAGCATCTTTTCAGTTGTTCTGCGTCTCACAAATGTTCTTCTGTGTGATCCAAACACCTCAAACTTCGATTCGTCTGTCCATAACACTTTTTTCCAATCTTCCTCTGTCCAATGTCTGTGTGCTTTTGCCCATTTTAATATTTTCCTTTTATTAGCCAGTCTCAGATATGGCTTTTTCTTTGCCAATCTGCCCTGAAGCCAAGCATCCCAGAGTCGCCTCTTCACTGTAGACATTGACACCGTCGTTTTGCGGGTACTATTTAATGAAGCTGTCAGTTGAGGACCTGTGAGGCGTCTATTTCTCAAAATAGAGACTCTAATGTACTTGTCTTGTTGCTCAGTTGTGCAGCGGGGCCTCCCACTTCTCTTTCTACTCAGGTAAGAGCCTGTTTGTGCTGTCCTCTGAAGGGAGTAGTACACACCGTTGTAGGAAATCTTCAGTTACTTGGCAATTTCTCGCATGGAATAGCCTTCATTTCTAAGAACAAGAATAGACTGTCGAGTTTCACATGAAAGCTCTCTTTTTCTAGCCATTGTGAGAGTTTAATCGAACCCACAAATGTAATGCTCCAAATTCTCAACTAGCTCAAAGGAAGGTCAGTTTTATAGCTCCTCTAAACAGCAAAACTGTTTACAGCGGTGCTAACATAATTGCACAAGGTGTTTCAAGTGTTTTCTAATCATCCACTAGCCTTCTAACACAGTTAGAAAACACAATGTACCATTAGAACACTGGAGTGATGGTTGGTGGAAATGGGCCTCTATACACCCATGTAGATATTGCATTAAAAACCAGACGTTTGCAGCTAGAATAGTCATTTACCACATTAACAATGGATAGAGTGTATTTCTGATTAATTTAATGTTATCTTCATTGAAAAAAACTGTGCTTTTCTTGCAAAAATAACGAAATTTCTAAGTGACCCTAAACTTTTGAACGGTAGTGTGTGTATATATATATATATATATATATATATTTTTATATATATATATATATATATATATATATGATCCAAAATATGATTGAACGTGGTTCAATACTCAAAATTCATATACAAAACTGACAATCGACCCTAACTGAGTACTATGAACCAGACAGTGGGTAATATGGGTATAAAATTGTAAAATATATTTTCATTATGTATGATTTAAAAACAACATAGTACAACGGAGAATATGAAAAAATGAAAACAAACAAAAAGCTGGTACACATATGGTAATGGAAGACTCTATGCTGATGTGAACCAAACAATATAAGTATGTAAAATGTTGGTCACATCGGTGCCCCTGTACTCAGAATAAGTGAACCCGAATGGTATATCAAAAGATTGATGACGATGTGTCTTAAGTTACTGGATTAGTGCTATGTAATATGCTAAATAATGCAATATCCCTTCAAGAAGGAAGTCAAGACCACTAAGATAAATGAGATACAAATTCGAGTACAAAAAAGAACAAGGTAATAAGGTTTGTAAGGTATGCCTGGTTTGAGAGTCTAAGTGAGAAGTGAAACAGCCGCCTCGACACGCGTTTCACACAGTATTCCTCAGGGGGCGTGATCATTAGGGAGATGCAAAGAGTTAATGAATAGGACGGCAGCCAATAGAAGTGGTTCAAAGAGGATCATGTGATCATTCTCCAAAGTGGAGACTTGACACAACTATTTCTACGTACGTCATGTAACCTAGGACAACAAAAAAGCATCCTTGGTGGCAGTGCTCTATTAGCGGAATGGATGGTAAAGCGATCTCCTGACCGTGCGAGGATAAGTGGCGCATGCGCAGATGACTGCCCGTTTTGTAATCAGCGTGTCACCGCTACGCGAAGAGGCAATGCAGAGGGCCAGGTCTTAGTCTTTGCGTAAAGCAGAGAACAGAGACCACACACCCCAAAACACGCCCCCTTATTGCGAAAGCGGAGCAGCGTACGAGGCAAGAAACAATCAGCGCATGCGCTCTGTCAATCACGGAAGAGAGATCACGGCACTGTGAACGTAAAGGAAAAAAGATATATGTATCTACTAAATATAAAGAAATATATAATCGCTGTGATGTGAGTGAATAAACAGGAGTGACAATAAAACAAAAGAAAAATATATGTGCAAAAGGAAAAATAATAAAATAGATAAGGTGCAAATTGGACTTGCCAGTGAATAATTATACATATAAAATATGTGCAAATATATCAAGTGAACAATATAAATAATCAAAATGTAATATTTAAATGTAGTATCCTAGGAATAGGAAAACATTCATGCAATCACTATAATAAAGTGCCTAGTGCAAAAGTAAAAAATCTCTTTACATATTCCTACCAATAGTATGCCACAACTGGCAAATAGTTACAGGTATCAACTTATTAATAACGGTTTAATATAGTTTTTTCCTTTCTAAAACATCTTAATGAAATGTAGTGACTTGACATCTTGCTGGTTGCCAAACTGTCCCAATCATACGATGATGAGCTCTAATACAAAAATCAATTAATTGAACAACAATAATTTCAATTAAAAATGTACAGTATTAATAAAATCAAATGATGATAATAATCTACTAAAAGTTGAGTGACTAATTGCACCATCCCCACCTTCTACTTGATACCTAAGATTCATAAGAACATCTTTGATCCACCAGGAAGTCCAATTGTTTCGGGGATTGAAGGTATGTGCGAAATGGTTTGCAAGTTTATTGATCATTATTTGAAACCATTGGTTACTGAATTGCCTTCTTTTATCAGGGACACTACTGTAGCACTCAATCGCTTGGAGGGTGTGACCCTTGATAAGGATATGATTTTGGTCAAAGCGGATGTAGAATCCCTCTACACCTCCATACGATACACAGATGGTCTCCAGGCAGTGTCCCTGTTTTTGAGATCAAGTAATTTGGCAGAAAACCTTTGTAAGTTAATTTTTGTTTCGTTTTTTAAATTCATTCTGACTCATAATTTCTTCATTTTTAAAGGAACAGTGTCACCCCAAAAATTTTTTTTATATCAGTTTGATGTTAGTGTTTTATTAAAAACGTTTGGATTAATTTGTGTGTTTGTGTGTTACTTTTTTTTATTTTTACACTTTTTCTTCACTATGGGGGCTGCCATTTTTTTTTCCATTTCTGTATGTGTCGATTAACGACACATACAGACATGGAATACGGCAGCTACAGTCCCATAGTGAATGCGAACGGGGCCCGTTCCATCCACTATGGTGTACGCCGTCTGTGTGGGAACGGTGCATGCGCTGCTCCCACACAGTCCAAGTTGAACTGTGCGCCGTCCGGCGCCATTTTCCTGTGGACCGGAAGTCGCGGCCGGACAGTAAGATTACTACTTCCGGTCGCGGCTTCCGGACTTGTGCACTTGGAGCAGCGGCAGCAGATGGAGCGGACGGACCGGAGGGAGCGGCGGCCGCAGGAGCAGGTAAGTTATTTCTATGTGTGTTCGTGTTTCAGTGTGTGTTTACTACTGTATGTAAACCTACTACACTGTGTGTTAGCTCAAAAAATGGCGACACACAGTGTAGGAGGTTTGACCGTTCAATCCCCTCGTTTCTCCCGGCACTAGCCAGGATAAAGGAGGGGGGGATTCTGAGAGCTCACTAGAGCGAGGGATTTTTTTCCAATTTTGCAGCATAAAGCAATGTGGTTGCTTTACCACATGCAATGCTGCAATTTGGGGAATTGCTCCATCTAGTGACCAGCACTGGGAAATATTATAAATTGGAATCTAATTTATAATATTTCCTGACTCGTAAAAAAAATTAAAAAAATTAGAACAATGTTTAATCACCTACACACTAATTGTTTAACTAAAAAAAAAAAAAATTTTTTGCTAGCAACACATTCCCTTTAAGGATCGTTTTTATTGCAGATTCAGGGCACTGCCATGGGGGCCACTTGTGCGCCGTCTTATGCCAATCTTTTCTTGGGAGCTTGGGAAAGAGAGATCTTCATCACTGACCATCCTGCAGGAATGGAGAAAATACATAATTAAATGAGATATATAGATGACGTCCTTTTCATTTTGGAGGGCACTCCAAGCGTTTTAGATCTGTTAATGAAGCATCTTAATAAGAATAACATCAATGTCAAATTGACATATAAAAGTGGAAAAAAAGTAGAATTTTTAGATATTAGCATTCAGGCAGATGTTTGTGGGAATCTAGAGACGGACGTCTTTAGAAAAGAAACTGCAGTTAACGCATTACTGCATGCCCAATCTGCACATGCACCGTCCACCATCCGAGGAATACCAGTAGGACAATATTTACGTATGAAGAGAATATGTTCCACTGAAGATTTAAGAGTAAGATTTCAGGAAAGAGGCTTTTCAAATAGGATTATCAAAAAGGGTTATAAAAGAGCATATCTCCAACCAAGAGATAATCTTCTCTGTCCTAATAAGGGGATGAAAGCAGAAAACCAATCGCCAAGAATGATTACCACCTATCATTCACAATGGTCAAACATGACCAAGATCCTGCAGAAATACTGGCATATTTTATTAGCCGATCCTAATTTGGAAAATAATCTATCTCCTTTTCCTCTAATTACAGCAAGAATGGCAAAAAATTTGAGAGATCAACTTGTCCATAGCCACTACATCCCTGATATATCAAATCCATGGGGTACTAAAGGACGCAAATGGGGATGTTTCCCATGTGGTACATGCAAAGCTTGTGCCAACATTGAAAGAGCCTTCGAATTTCAGGATTCCAGACAAATCAATTCTTTCAAAATCAAACAAAATATTTATTGTAGTTCAACAGCCATTGTTTACTATGCCATCTGTCCATGCAAAATGATCTATATGGGGCTCACCACACGTGATTTTAGGGTGAGAGTGCGGGAATACTTCATGGATATAGAGAAGGCGAAAACTGAGGTTGATCTGTTAAAATTGAAGACCATACCGAAACATTTTAAAATGTTTCATCAAAGTAATCCCAAGCTCCACCGCTTCCGTGGAATCCACAAACTACATCTGGGATCAAGAGGAGGTGACTGGGGTAAGAAACTGGCACAATTGAAAAGTAAATGGATTTATAAATTGGGCACCCTGGCACCTCTAGGGTCTGAATGAAAGCTCTGGTTTCAATGCCTTTCTGTGATTTAATATATATGTGTTATTCTCATGCTTTTTAAATACAAAAGGGGGGAGGGTGCAATTAGTCACTCTACTTTTAGTGGAATATTATCATCATTTTATTTTATTAATACTGTACTTTTTTGATTGAAATTATTGTTGTTCAATTAATACATTTTTTGTTTTATGATTTTTGTATTAGAGCTCATCATCGTATGATTGGGACAGTTTGGCAACCAGCAAGATGTCAAGTCACTACATTTCATTAAGATGTTTTAGAAAGGCAAAAACGATATTAAACTGTTATATATTTCTTTATATTTAGTAGATACATATATCTTTTTTCCTTTACGTTCAAAGTGCCGTGACCTCTCTTCCGTGATTGACAGAGCGCATGCGCTGATTGTTTCTTGCCCCGTACGCTGCTCCGCTTTCACAAAAAGGGGGCGTGTTTTGGGGGGGGTGTGGTCACTGTTCTCTGCGTTACGCAAAACCTGGCTCTCTGCATTGCCTCTTCGCGTATCGGTGACACGCATATTACAACACGGGCGGTCATCTGCGCATGCGCCACTTATCCTCTTACGGTCAGGAGATCGCTTTACCATCCATTCCCCTAATAGAGCACTGCCACCAAGGATGCTTTTTGGTTGTCCCAGGTTACATGACGTACGTAAAAATAGGTGTGGCAAGTCTCCACATTGGAGAATGATCACATGATCCTCTTTGAATCCACTTCTATTGGCTGCCGTCCTATTCATTAACTCTTTGCCTCTCCCTAATGATCACGCCTCCTGAGGAATACTGTGTGAAACGCGTGTTGAGGCGGCTGATTCACTTCTCACCTAAACCAGACATACCTTACAAACCTTATTACCTTGTTTTTTTTTGTACTCAAATTTGTATCTCATTTATCTTAGTGGTCTTGACTTCCTTCTTGAAGGGATATTGCATTATTTAGCATATTACATAGCACTAATCCAGTAATTTAAGACACATCGTCATGAATCTTTTGATATACCATTCGGGTTCACTTATTCTGAGTACAGGGGCACCGATGTGACCAACATTCTACATACTTATACTGTTTGGTTCACATCAGCATAGAGTCTTCCATTACCATATGTGTACTAGCTTTTTGTTTGTTTTCATTTTTTCATATTCTCCGTTGTACTATGTTGTTTTTAAATCATACATAATGAAAATATATTTTACAATTTTATACCCATATTACCCACTGTCTGGTTCATAGTACTCAGTTAGGGTCGATTGTCAGTTTTGTATATGAATTTTGAGTATTGAACCACGTTCAATCATATTTTGAATCATATATATATATATATATATATATATATATATATATATATATATATATACACACACTACCGTCCAAAAGTTTCGGGTCACTTAGAAATTTCGTTATTTTTGCAAGAAAAGCACAGTTTTTTTCAATGAAGATAACATTAAATTAATCAGTAATACACTCTATACATTGTTAATGTGCTAAATGACTATTCTAGCTGCAAACGTCTGGTTTTTAATGCAATATCTACATGGGTGTATAGAGGCCCATTTCCACCAACCATCACTCCAGTGTTCTAATGGTACATTGTGTTTGCTAACTGTGTTAGAAGGCTTTTCATATTCTCCGTTGTACTATGTTGTTTTTAAATCATACATAATAAAAATGTATTTTATACCTATATTACCCACTCTCTGGTTCATAGTACTCAGTTAGGGTTGATTGTCAGTTGTTTTTTTCCACAAACTATGTAACCTGAGGACAGTGGTCCCTGACTAAGCTACTAACCACCAGAAGCATAGTCCTGAGACCTGACCTTAAAAGGGAAAAATAAATGACATATATCACATAGAACAAGAAAATTCTTGATAATCCTGCATTTTAAAGGCACCGCAACACTCGGCTAGATGTTGAAATTTCTAGGCATAAATGTAAGGAAAGTATCTCAGACTTTCTCCACTAGATAGGGGATGGGCTGCCTCTGCCCACGCCAGTGCTTCAGCTGGGGCCGTGAAAAACCTAATGGTGTGACCATCCACCACCCTTAGTTTGGCCAGATACAGCATGGCTTGTTTATATTCTTTCTCACGCAGTCTCTTGCGCGTCTCCGCGACTTCAGTACGTTGTCTTCGTATGGAAACTGAAAAATGTAAAAGACAAGCCAGAAGTGGTCTGGGAGCGCCAGGCCTCGCAGAAACACGATGCACCCTTTCAATAGTAAAGTATGGAGAGAAAGTATTGACATCCAGAATGGATTTAAGCCAATGTTCCAGAAAGGTCACAAGGTCTGAGCCCTCTTATTTTTCAGGCAGCCCGACTATATGAATATTATTACGTCTCAGACATTTTTCAAAACCATCAGCCCTGTCAATTGAAGCGGAGATCTGCCGTTTAAGGTCAGCAATCTGCTCAGAAATAGGGCGAAGCACATCCACCGCATCAGAGATTCTACACTCCATTTCAGTGGTAAGTTCTCTGGTCCTTTGCATATCATGGGGTAAAATGATAAAATCCTGACGCAACTCATCCACCTTTGTGACCAGCATGGACTGAGTTAATGGCCGTCAATAATTCTGCAAATGTTATATCCATATGCGAAGGTGTAGGATTCAAATCTTGTGGTGAGAGTGGCTGCGAAGGGCTCATGGATCCCTCAAACAATGATAAAGATGGTGCAGGTGAACTGGGCACTGGTCTAGAGAACTTCCTAAGCTTTTTAGCTGTACTGGCTTGTATTTTGGAGAAGACGGTGGATGAGGTACTCCCATCCAGTGCAGGCAAGGATGAAAACTGAGAGTCCTCCACTACAGTGTCATCATTAGAGGAATGTCTAGAGTCTCTGGTCAAAGATCTGCCTCTCCCCTTCCACCTCCCATATTGAATTCAAAGAATGTCTCTGTATACAAGTATGTCAGAAGTTCAATGCCAAGGACAGCGCTAGTAATAACAAATGCAGCGATGAAGTGATGGAGGATATTTGGGCAAGTAGCTTAAGCTGTAAGTGTCCTTTTGTCCTTTAGATCTCGACTCCTCCTGTAGCGTTTGTGCAAAGGGGGATGAGCATATAAAGACAGAGTGGGTGATTGCGGTCCCCACCATGCAGGATCATAATGCCTGAAGGCCAAGATGGCTCCTAAAGGCGCGAAGACGCCAAGCAAGCGGATTATGGCGGCACTGAGCTCCGCTGATCGTCGGGGAGGATAGTGGAGATCCTGGGTGTAGGAGAGACAAATAAGTTACCTCTGTGAAGCTCCGGAGCTTGTAGTTACTGACTGCAGTGCAGGCCTGCGTGTCCCGCCAAGTCCCCGTCCCAGGCATGGATAGATGACTTTCCAAGCGCGATGTCGGACAAATGGCAGGGGGAGCAGCTGCAGAGTGCGCACCAAGTCTTCACCTACTCGGAACCCAGGCACCAGAGGCAGGATGGCGATGTTCTATGCAGGATTTTAGGTCAGGGTCCTCGGGAGCTCAGCGCTGCACGTCCGCTCAGGTCAGCATCCGGCCACGTCCTCTAAAATACATATGATTTTAACAAAGGTTTTTATGACTCAAAATATCTGGAATAAAACAGTTAACCCCTTAATGACCAGCCTATTTTAGACCTTAATGACCAGGCCATTTTTTAAGTTTTTCCATCGTCGCATTCCAGGAGCTATAACCTTTTTATTTTTGCGTCCACATAGCTGTATAAGGTCTTTTTTTTGCGGGACAAGTTGTATTTTTTAATAGCACCATTTTGGGGGACATATTATTTATTGATTAACTTTTATTAACTTTTATTTGGGGGGAAATAGAAAAAAACCTGAAATTTCGCCACTCTTTTTCGCGTCTTAAATCTACGCCGTTTACCGTGTGATATAAATAACACAATAACTTTATTCAGCGGGTTGTTACGATTGCAACGATACCAAATTTGTATAGTTTTTGTATGTTTTACTACTTTTACACAGTAAAAATGCTTTTTTTTCAAAATTATTTGTTTTTGTGTCTCCATATTTGAAGAGCCGTAACGTTTTTATTTTTTCGCCGATACAGTTGTGTGAGGGCTTTTATTTTGTGGGAAGACTTGTAGTTTTTATTGGTACCATTTTGGAGTAGATGCGACTTTTTGATCACTTTTTATCACATTTTTTTAAAGTCAGTATTCTCAGAAAACAGCAATTTTTCCATAGTTTTTTATTACATTTTTTACGGCGTTCACCGTGCGGGTTAAATAATGTAATATATTTATAGTCGAGGTCGTTACGGACGCGGCGATACCAAATATGTGTAACTTTTTAACTTTATTTTGTTTTTTTAATAGTAAAGCATTTTGTAAGGGGAAAAGCTGGGTTTTTAATTTTTTTTCACATTTTTTTTTAAATTAACTTTATTAAACTTTTTTTTCACTTTTTTACTAGTCCCATTAGGGGACTATAATATGCGATTCTGAGATCGCATTTATAATACACTGCAATACTTTTGTATTGCAGTGTATTACTGCCTGTCCGTTTAACACGGACAGGCATCTGCTAGGTCATGCCTGCGGCATGATCTAGCAGGCAGACCTGGGGGCCTTTATTAGACCCCCGGCTGCCATTGGAGACACAGACACTCGGCGATCGTATCGCCGGGTGTCGGTTGGGGAGAGAGGGAGCTCCCTCCCTCTCTCCAAAACCACTCAGATGCGGTGCTCGCTATTGAGCACCGCATCTGAGGGGTTAAACGGGTGAGATCGATATTAATATCGATCTCACCCGGCAGAGCAGGGACGCTCCCAGCCCTCAGCTGCCTCTGGCAGCTGAGAGCAGGGAGATTTGACAGCTCCGTGATCTGTTAACTTATTCCAATGCCGCGACGTAAAAAGTCTATGGCATCGGAATAAGGCCCGTTAGTGACCGACGTAGAAACACGATGGGCCGGTCACTAACGGGTTAAAGGAACCTTAAAAATAGAGAAAATATGCAAAAAAAAAATGTAAAACATCACAGAAATTCCTCACTTAACATTCTCCTTCCCTTATAACCTATTTTGTCTATTGCTATCAAAATTGAGAATATAGATAATTATTTTATGTGTTTAAAGAGATCAGCAATGTATTCTCCCGTCCTCCTCTTCCTCCTCCTCCTCCTCCTCCTCACAATCCTGGGATTGGCCCTGTCTGCAGTAGAAGACCAGGAATACTAAGCTCCACCCAGGTCCGGACTGGGACTTAAAATCAGTCCTGGCATTAAGCACACAGGCCCACTGCTGTCCATGCAATATGTTTGCGCGGTTGCGAGCGAATCTTCCAGCTTTAGAAGAACATTGTTCATTGTTTCTGATATGCCTTGAAATTCTGCCTTCCTGTTGTGTTACTCAGATATTTCATAAATTAATAAAATACCTCAAAACCGTAAAATATGAGCAGCATGTGATGAGCTGAATGTATACACCGGTCACAACTTTTATGCAGGAATGGTGTCTGATTATCCACTATAAAATGTTTAAGTAGCACAGATTGGAGACTTACTGGAAAGGTAACAATACCCCGAAATGGACTCTCCCCAATCATATTTAAAATTAAAGTAATAATTAAAATATTACAGAAATATAAAAAATATATGTGTGCAATAAATGTAACATAACATACACCAACAGGATATATAACGTGTCCATACGGCATATACTGTGTCTACTAACAATGCCATATTTTGAAAATGAATAATGATTCTATATAAACTATACACAAGAACAATGCGCCATATATACTGTTCATATAAATATCACCAATATAAACTATACTCATGAATAATGCTATAAATACTAAACACATGAATGATGCAACCATATATACTGCTCATATGGATAATGCCGCCATATATACTGTACACATAAATAACTGCAATATATACTGTACACCTGAATAATGCTATATATACTAAACACATGAATAATGACACCATATATACTGTACACGTGAAAAATGACACCGAATATACTTTACACATTAAAAGCTCCACTATATACTGTATACATGAATGCTATTTACACTATACACATAACTAATGCTGCCATATATACTGTACACATGAATAACCTGGGACACATGCTGCACATGTGCCACTCACAACTAGAACACATGTCACATACGCGCCACTAAAACCTAGGACATTAACCTGCAATGGGGTTTATCGGGTGAGGGCATTTTCACCACAAAAATAACACAGCATCTATCACTATTTTTATTGTCAAATTAGAAATTGCAACAGAGGCTCCAACGCAGATGCGAACAGATCTTAACTTCTCTGCAGCTACTGGGGGGGGGGGGGGGGGTGTTGGTTTACTGTAGACAGTAATAGAGAGAGAGTGGCACTGCTGAGCAGCTGCTGTATGCTAGGTGCAGTGACTGCTTATTGGCTCATTGAAATCAGCAGCCGCTCAGCAGTGCCTTTTCTTTTTCTTTTATCGAATCAGGTCTGTGAAATCTGCCGATGACCCACGTGCCAAACAGTAAAATAACCAATTCTGGGCTCGTGGACGGACTCTATCCTTCTGGTGAGAGGAAGCAGTGCTGCCACTTTATTATTGCACAAATATACAGAGGCAGCAAACCTCTCCTTTCTTCTCCATTTTTTGTCTGATCAATGGCTGCTTACAGATAAACCTGATCAGACACTCAGTCTGAATAGGCTTCAGTACGTAGCTAAGAAAAATCTATGTGGGTGGCAGCCAAACCACCCCACTGTGCACCAGCCCATCTGGCATCTACCAGAACTACCAGATGGCCAGTCCGACCCTGGCTCCACCTCTCAACCATTTGCTAGCCAAAAAAGGAAGGGATCAGACAGAAGTTAACCCCCGTATTTGTTTGCAAAATTTTAATAGGAGCTGCAGAACATCCTATGTAATGACAAGCACTCTGGGGAAATGTTTCTTCTGCTTATTTCATCATTCATTTCCAGGTTAAATGTTCCATTGAGAATCATGCAACAGTCCATGGACTGTTGTGCAAAAGTAGTACAACCTTGCATTAATTTTTATGGGCTAGGAAAAAAGTTGCTTCGCTGAAATTGGACTACAGCCGTCAAGGATCTCAAAAAGTTGTCTTTCATGAACTATGTTATTTTTTTGTCTGCAAAAAAGAGTTTGACCGTTTCCAGTCCATATTTGTAAAAATGTAACTAACCCTTTTGGGACTATGATCAATATATGAATGTTCAGGTTTCATTTTAGACCATTTCCAATAAATCATTAGACCAAGGGCTGCACTGTCCATTAGGCGAGGTGAGCCTCTCGCCTCCGGCAGCAGCCTACTGGCTCTCTGAGCGAGCGGTAGTGCCACTGATACCAGCCACCTCCACCGCCTCCTGCGCTATTATTGTATCTGCGTCAATAGGAGGTAGATACAATTAAATGGATCACTAGCGGTGGCACTGGCAGGGCATTGCCCTGCTAATCAGCGCCTTTCAATGACACAAGTGGCGCGATGACTGTGTCGTTCAGCTCCAGCAGGCCTGCGTTGCTAGGGGATGATGCTGGAACGCAATTGGGTGAGTATGTAAAGATTATGTTTTTTGGAGATAATGATGTGAGTGCCATTATCGACAGGGAGTTCTGTCTATGGGGGTTCTATCTACAGGGGGCACTATCTACAGGGGCCCTATATACAGGGGACTCTGGGGGCAGTGTCTACAGCAGGCATTATAGGGGACACTATCTACAGGGGGATCTATGAGGGCCACTATCTACAGCGGGATCTATGTAGGGCATAATCTACAAGGGGGCTCTATGGGAGCAGTATCTACTGGAGGCTCTATAGGGTCACTATCTACAAGAGGCTCTATAGGGGCACTATGTATGGAGGCACTTTCTACAGGGGGCTCTATGAGGTGCACTGTCCACAGGGGCTCTATGCGGTAGCACTACCTACAGGGGGCTCTATGGGGGGCACTATCTACAGGGGGATCTATGAGGGCACTATCTACAGGGGGCACTGTGTGTGTGTGTGTGTGTGTGTGTGTGTGTGTGTGTGTGTGTGTGTGTGTGTGTGTGTGACACACAGTGTATGGTGCTTTTATAATCATGGAAACAGTGTATGTTGCTATTATATTCAGGGGTGCAGTGTATGGTGCTATTATATTTAGGGGTGTAGTGTGTGGCACCATGAGAATTTTTGAAAATGTGAGAAGCTGAAGACATTTGAGCAGCAGAAATGGGTCGTGGCTGGGAGAAGTCATCATACAGGTATGGACCGGATGGAGAAGAAAAGACAAAAAGCACGACTAGAATCTGAGAAGACATCACCTGTGAGTCACTCAATGTTAAGGATTATTTTGCCTCTAATCAGTACTGTAGTCAATGTATTATCTGCAGCGAGATGATAGGTTGTATGATTTTTTTTTTAAACTCCAACTCCAGCATATCCTTATATTGTTTGGGCCATGCTGGTAGCTCTAATTTTACGCGGTACAAACCTATATGGCAGGGGTTACACTGAATTTGCAAATGTCTTTGTACTGAGCTGCATTTGTGCTGGTACTGTATTTATGTACTGAGCTTAGTTCTGGTGCTGCATATATGTACTGAGCTTTGTTCTGGTGCTGTATTTATGTACTAAGCTTTGTTTTGGGGCTGCATATATTTACTGGACTTGGTTCTGGTGCTATATTTAAGTACTGAGCTTGGCTCTGTTGCTGTATTTATGTACTGAGCTCGGTTATGGTGCCGTGTATATGTCAGAGCTTTGTTCTGGTGCTGTAATTATATAGAATATATTTATAATAACAAAATTGCAGGTCAGATGGAATTGTTGCAATTCATTGTAATGGGAACCTGTCAGGTAGTTTTAACCCTTTGAACCGCCACGATGCGGTAATACATGACTTGACAATATTTCCAAACATTCCCCTGGGTTTTTTTCAGATGCCGCAAAATCTATAAAATCAACTTTTAAAACGGCGCACATTATATGCTAATTACTCATTAAAGGGTCATAAGTCGGTGCCGCTATCCTGAAGCATCACATAGTCCTGACTCCAACTTTCCATGTTTGATTGACTTCCCCCTGGCAGCAGAAAAGTTAGAATCGCCCCTGATTAGAGCATCACATGTATCTCTCCAGTACCTCTCAAGCTTCTCTTCTTGGGCGGACAAAGAATTCAAATATGCATATACTATGCATAAGCTAATGCACTGGCATATTAATATATCCTTTTTTTGAGTACATGAGGTTTTAACTGCATTGACTTTTATATGTTATGTCATCCAAATCATTTGTTGTTTTTATTTCCCTCTTGATTCATGAGACTTTTCCTTTGTACCATTATTATAGAAATTTTTCTTGTTTGAGGGTTCTTTCTGTTATTAGTGGAAATGTAAAAAAAAAAATGGCTATTGTTCACAAGTTTAAAATTTGTAATGTATAAAGTTAAAATAAAGCAGTTTTGGGTTTGTGGGGGGAGGGTTGCTATTGCTATGGTTTGGGAAGTATTTTATTTTTTAAAATGTAATTTATTAAACATTTTTTTACATTGTGTCCTTCATAAGGTTGTAAGAGACCTTTGGAGGAAATTTTATCTTTAGATTTATATTTTATGTATCTGTTTTCCAATGTAGGTTGTGACTAAACACAAAATAATTTGTTATAGATTTTCCATTAAAGGACACATCATCCTTGGCAGCAGCTGGAGCAATAATAGGAGCTGTCCTAGCTCTTTTTTTCATGACGATTTTCATAGCGATTCTACTAACTCCCAAAAAGAAAAGAGCATACCTTGACAACATGTAAGTATTAATCAGTATTAATGTCTTTCACTTTAATGTTTTAAAGAAACCAAATGTTTACGATAGCAAACATCAAGAGATCTTTTGGACTGTTTCCCTGTAATAAAGGACCTCTCAAGCTTCTCTTCTTTGGTAGACAGTATATTCAAACCTCAGTATGACGTATCCTTTCAGGGCAGTCATGTGCATGACACCTAAGTTTAACTACAAGTCTACATAGTCATGAATGATAAAGTTAAAGGGGTTTTCCCATCAGAGACATTTATGACATCTCCACAAGATATGTCATAAGTGTCAGATAGATGCAGGTCCCACCTCTGGGACCCGCACCTATCTCTAGAACGGGGCCCCCTAAACCCCATTCTGCTGCTCTGTGTTGTGGTTAAAGCGTGTGATTTCCGACCATGAATTACGGACACAGTGTAGCTCGCTGAGCTACGCTGTTTCCGTAATTTCCAAAGTAGGGATTGACAGTTACGGAAGCAGCGTAGCATGTGAGCTACGCTGTTTCTGTAACTACCGTTCAGTTCTATGGGACTTAAGGAAACAGCGTAGCTCAGCGAGCTACGCTGTTTCCGTAATTCATGGTCGGAAATTACACGATTCAGCCGCCACACAGAGCAGTAGAACAGGGTTAAGGGGGCCCCGTTCTAGAGATAGGTGCGGGTCCCAGAGGTGGGACCCGCATCTATCTGACATTTATGACATTTCCTGTGGATATCCAAAAAAGTAGTAGGACAACAGCACACGTCTTCAAATCATCAAAGTGGTTTTATTGTCAAGACATCCACAAACGACAAGCAACGTTTCGACCCATAGTGAGTGAAGGGTCTTTGTCAAGCCTAACATCATGTCTAAAAACATCGTTATAAATGGGTGAATACAAATGATCACATGGCCCATTCCAACCAGTGAGCATCATGAATCTGGTCTCCCAGGTGAAGCATACATTAGTCTTAATGACATACATCAGAAAGTTATATAATCTTCAAAAACGTGCAAAACTACAATGTGTAATACATCTTTAATACATCATCATCAATAATATATCAATCATTGTTATTACAATAGAAAAGTGAAGGAGGAAAGTTCACCACACTCCAGGTTCCAGTTACGATCACAGAGCTCTACTGTGCATGCTCAGCAATCAATCATCTCTGCTGTGAAAAAAATGTAAAGACCAGCGTTCGATCAAAAATAGTAATCAAAGTATGTATAAATATACGACATCCACAGTCATAACAGAAATCCATCATACTGCAGCTCCAAATCTGTATATTTTGAGGCAAAATTAATTCAATAATTAAAAACGCCTTCACTCTGTTTAAGTCACATGTGAACAGGGCAGAGGGAGGGAGAAGGGATCAGGTTCATATTACTTCATGATATCAATCACTAGAAGTTAAATATAAGACATCCTCAGTCATAACAAGAATCCATCATACTGCAGCTCCATATCTGTATATTTTGAGGCAAAAAATAATTCAATAATTAAAAACGCCTTCACTCTGTTTAAGTCGCATGTGAACAGGGCAGACGGAGGGAGAAGGGATCAGGTTCATATTACTGCATGATATCAATCCCTAGGAGTTAAAGTCATCAAATACTATTTAGTGTTAAACCGCCTACATAAATCGGATCACCAAAGTGATTCAAAAACTTTCTAGGGGATGCTTGTAACTACTGTCCGACAAATCATGTTGGACAATTATACCGCACAAAACACGAGATTTATATAATGATGAAAAAAACGCCTTCACTCCGTGATGTTAAGTCACATGTGAACAGGGCAGACGGAGGGAGAAGGGATCAGGTTCATATTACTACATGATATCAATCACTAAAAGTTAGTGTCATCAAATACTCTTTAGTGTTAATTCACCTACATAAATCGAATCACTAGAAGTGATTAAAAGACTTTCTTAGGGAATGCTCGTAATATCTGTCCGACAAATCATGTCGGACACCTATACCGCACAGAACACGAGATTTATATAATGATGATAGAACATCAACCATAGCCCACCCAATCAAAAAACCTCTATACTCATAAACATTGCATAAAAAAATATATATACACAGATGGATGCCAACATGAGAGGAACCGCTATAATCTTCATTCTGATCATAAATCCGCTGGCGTGTGGTGAATAAACCTCCATCACGAACATACTCAAATCTGTAAGAAATATTTCAAAGATATCAAGACCCTCAGGAATACAAGACGATGAAAAAAAATAGATGCTACACAATGTGTCAGAAATCACCCATCAAGTGTACAATATTATAATTAAAAAAATGTTAAAAACAGCAATGGGATTTCAGAGTCCAGGAATTATCTTGTATTCTAGATTCAAACCTTTGGGGTATAGGGAATCTAACTCAAAGATCCAACGTAATTCTTTCTTTTTCAATAGCTTCTGTCTATCCCCTCCCCTCCTGAGTATCGGGACACAATCTATTACCCTAAATCTCAATTGATTTAACTGATGATTCTTTTCAATAAAATGCCTTGGTAGTGGAAGTTCCATCATTTTCTTTCTGATTGTACTTTTATGCTTATTAATTCTCAATTTAATAGGCATAGTTGTCTCTCCTATGTAAATCAATGAACAAGGACATGTAATCATATATACAACGAAATCTGAATTACACGTAAATCTATGTCTGATATTAAAGACCCTCCCCGTATGTGGATGCTGAAAACTATTCCCTTTCACAATATTATTGCAATTGCAGCAATTCAGACAGGGAAAATTACCATTTTTGGGGGGGCAAAGTAGTAATTGTGTATTTTTCTTTCTACTACCCACGTCTGACTTAACCAATGTGTCTCTAATATTCTTAGTCCTCCGATATGACATAATAGGTGGTATTCTCAACGTGTCAATCTCATTATGTCCTTTGGACACTCTAGGCCAATTCTTACGCAGAATATTACCTATGCGACCACTCAAATTACCAAAGGTTGATATAAATGGTATACGTTCAACTTGTACACCCTTAATATTAGATTCCAAACCATTGTCTAGTCTATCCTTATGTTGCTGTACAAGCTTCCTAGGATAACCTCTCTTCTTAAATTTATTACACATCTGAGTCAACCTAATTTGTTTCTGTGTAGTATCTGACACAATCCTATCTACCCTCAATAATTGACTCCATGGTAACGACTCAATCATGTGTCTAGGATGGTTACTACTATATAAAAGAAGATTATTTCTGTCTGTGGGTTTCACAAATAAATCTGTGGAAAATACTCCGTCTTTCCATTGTACCAAAGTGTCCAAAAATTGTAATTCTCGATCAGAACAAACCATGGTAAATTGAAGAGCTGGAATATGAGTGTTAAGCTCTAACAAAAACTGATCAAGACCCAACCTATCACCTTCCCATATGACAAAAATGTCATCAATAAATCTCCACCAGCAGCGGATGTGACCCATATGGGGGGAGGTGTAGACATACTCCTCCTCAAAGGTGGACATGAAGATGTTCGCATACGTTGGGGCCACGTTGGACCCCATCGCCGTCCCCCTTAGCTGCAAATAGAACTGGTCACCAAAGAGAAAATAATTCTTCCTTAGTACCAGCTCCAGCAGCTGGAGGATGAAGCGTCTACACCCTGGGTCACATCCGGTGCTGGCGAGACATTTCTCTATTGCCCTTAAACCTCTATTGTGTTCAATGCTAGTATATAAAGATACAATATCAAATGATACAAGTAATACAGGACCACTGGCCTCAATCAGTTGTAATTTATGTAAAAAATCTGTTGTATCTTTAATGTAAGACGAGGCCTTCAAAACATATTCTCTCAGGATTTTGTCAAGGAAGATTGCAATATTATTAAAAATTGAACCCCTCCCCGACACAATTGGTCTGCCTGGGGGGGCCTGGAGATTTTTGTGAATCTTAGGTAGTGTATATAATATTGGAGTAATAGGTTCCTCCACCTTCAGAAACTTCCCCAATTGTTGGTCAATAATACCCTGTTCCACTGCAACATCGATAATACCTTTGATCTCTTTCAATAGCTCTAACTTGGGGTCTCTAGGTAACAATTGATATATCTCACTATCTGCCAATTGACTATAAATCTCTGACTCATATTTACTACTGTCCAAAATGACCGTGGCTCCACCTTTATCGGCCTGCTTTATGGTAATCTCCTTATTATTCATAAGTTCCTTTAAAGCCTTCCTTTCCTTATTTGTAAGATTCAAATTACTCCTTGTATCATGTATAGTACTCTCTTTTAATGATTTAATCTCATCTAACACAATCTTTGAAAACGTATCAATAATCGGGCTAGAGGGAGGCATATATGTGCTAGTTGGTCTAAGACCCAATTTGCTAGACTGAAACATACAATCAGAATCACTTTTCTCACAGACAGTAACATTATCTTTAGAAAACATTACTTTAAGGTTCAGACGTCTAAAAAAACTTTTAAGATCAAGATCCAATTGGAACCAATCAACATCAGTATCAAGACAAAATGAAAGACCCTTCTGTAACACCTGAAGTTGGTCATTCGTGAGGTCTATAGATGAGATATTTACCACTATATTTTCGTTCTTGGAGGGTTCCTCCTCATTGGGGGTCTCGATCTCGAACGAAATCGGCCTCTTGCGTTGCCGTTGGTGTTTCCGTCCACCCCTCCTAGACCGTCCATACTTCCAAGTGGACCTTTGTCTAAAAAAGGTGCATGATTGGCGTCATCAGTTGAATCAGAATCACCGGTAGTGTATAACAGATTGCCACTCCCCAATTTCCTCGGTTTTCTCCGCCTCTGGGAAGGACCATATGAATTCATATTTTGCCAATTGTAGATTTTACCATTACGATAATCCTCCAAATCACGATGCCATTTATCTCTTTTCGTTCTCTCTATCTCGGTCTTCACTCTATCCAAATTCATGGAGATTTTCTCCTTTAGAGAACCAAAGATTAGCTCATTGGAAGATTGGACAATTGACGCTTCAACTTCCTTCAATTTATTTTCAATCAATGCAATTTCTGATTGTAGATATTCCACATTGAGAAGTATTAAATCGAAGGCATATTTATTAGATATGTGTTCAAACTTTGTGCAGAAGTACTCATTATTAGGAAACAGATTCGGGCGTAAATGTGATCTTAAGCCTCTGGGGATTCTCTGTGCCTTGTAGTACTCCAATAATGTAGATAGATGTAACTCCAGTGAAATCTTTCTTTTAGCTTCACTTTCATATTGCCTCTTCAAGGCATCCATTGATGGAGTACTTAAAAACGCTGAATCATAAGTTGCACTCTGTACAATCCTTAACGCATCCTCATTGCTGTATGCAAATGTCTTTGACATACCTTGTAAAGTTGATGCACTAGATAGTGCAGTAGTATCTCGGGAAATCAAGCCCATCTCCCTTTTATTTCCTGTGGATATGTCATAAATGTCTCTGATGGGAAAACCCCTTTAACCCCTTCTCGGCATTCGCTGTCATGCAGGGCTTTCCGCAAAGCACTGTACCATTACGTTGTGGTGATAGTGCGGGCTCAGGAGCTGAGCCCGCACCATCACCGTCGGGTGCCAGCTGTATGTTACAGCTGGCACCCTGATGTAATGGCCAGGACTGGAGCTAGCCCTCGATCCGGCCGATTAACACCTCAGATGCTGTGTTTAATAGAGATCGCAGCATGTGAGGGTTTTTTAGCCACCGGCACCCCCGCAACGGGATTGCTGGGTTGCCGGTGGCAGAAATGGCCACCGGAGGCCTAATACTGGCCTCCCGGTCTGCCAGCAATGGAAGCCTCCTATGCCCCGCTCGGAGGCGGGGCCTAAAAGGCTTCCGGTACCATCCGACTCAGGAGCTGGGCCGGTATCATCAGCAATGGGTATCCACTGTATGTTACAGCGGACATCCCGCTGTAACAGCAGGAACCAGAGCTAGCTCAGATTTCTGCCATTAACCCCTTAGATGCAGCGATCGAAAGCGATCGCTGCATCTTAGTGGCTTGTAGTAAATAGGCAGCCCTGCCATGCAATGGCAAGGCTGCCGACTGTTACTATGGCAAAAGGAGGCCAAACAATGGCCTCCTGTCTTCCATTACGGAATCAGATTAGGCCCCGACCGGAGGCGGAGCCTGATCGGCTTGCTGTCAGTGAACAACTGACAGTTCTAATACATTGCACTACATAGGTAGTGCAATGTATTAGAACATCAATCAAACAGTTGGACCTTTAAGTCCCCCAGTGGGACTAATGAAAAGTGTCAGAAAAAATAATAATAAAAGTTGTAAAAAATAAAATAAAAGTTTCAAGTAATAAAATAAAACACAATAGCCCTTTTTCCCTTATCAAGTCATTTATTATTGAAAAAAAATATTATGTTATTTGTCCCGCGCAGTGAACGCCGTAAAAAAAAACTACAAAATCTTTCACTCCTGAGCCCTGTCAGTAGTTCAGGCAGCTTGCTGCTCACGGAGCATGCAGTTAGTGGGTTAGAACTGGAGGGTGAAGACATGGGTGAGCAGGATCAGGTATGTAGCTGGGTTAATGTAGTTAGGGGCAGTAGAAAGGGGTCAAAGACAAGGAAGGCCGATCCGGTTTCTGGCATTCCAAGCAAAATTGCCAGGTTGGGTGATGATGCGAGGGTGTCAGTCTCAGAAAAGGCAGCCCTAGTGGATACTGATCTCCCTAACAGCCGGGAGAACAGCCCAGCTAGTAGTCGGCGGGATGGTAATGCAGGTAAGCCATGACAATTGATAGTTGTAGGGGATTCTATAATCAGGAAGACGGATAGAATAATTTGTCGCCAAGACCGCCTCAACCGAATGGTTTGCTGTCTCCCTGGTGCCAGGGTTCGGCATGTGGTGCAACGGGTGGACAAATTGCTGGGAGGGGCTGGTGATGATCCAGCTGTTGTGGTCCATGTCGGTACCAACGACAGAATAAATGGTAGGTGGAGGAGCCTTAAGAATAATTTTAAAGAACTAGGCTACAAGCTGAAGGGATGGACCTCCAAGGTTGTATTCTCAGAAATACTGCCTGTGCCATGCGCATCACAGGAAAGACAGCGGGAGCTCAGGGAGTTAAATGCATGGCTTAAGTCGTGGTGTAGAGGAGAAGGATTTGGGTTCCTAGAGCACTGGGCTGACTTTTCATTGGGGTACAAACTGTATTCTGCAGATGATTTGCACCTAAATGGAAGGGGGTCCGCTGTGCTGGGGGAGAGAATTCTAGCTGGGGTGGTGGAGTGTTTAAACTAGGGCTGAGGAGGGAGGCCAATGTAGGAAATAAAGGGGTAGTTAGGTTAGAGAGGGGTCAGACTATATTGGTGGGGGAGAAACAGAATGTGGGGAGAGGACTAGGCAACAAGATAAGGAGATCCTTTCGTTACAAAACAGCAGTGAAAATAAAAAGGCCCAAATGTCAAATAATCAAATTTCTGATAGTGAAAGTGAAACATTTAAAGGCAAGTTAAAGTGTATGTTCACAAATGCAAGAAGTCTAGCAAGCAAAATGGGGGAGCTGGAGGCCTTAATACTGGAAGAAGATATAGATATAGTTGGTGTTGCTGAAACATGGCTGGACTCTTCACATGACTGGGCTGTAAATCTACAGGGTTTTACACTTTTTCAGAAAGACAGGACAAATAGGAAAGGTGGTGGTGTATGTCTGTATGTGAGAAGCGATATGAAGGTGAGTGTAAATGAGACATTAGAGGGTGAAGACTGTGAGGAGGTTGAAACCTTGTGGGTGGAATTACAAAGGAAAGTAAACACTGAAAAAATTACTTTTGGTGTAATCTATAGACCCCCCAATATAACTGAAGAGATAGAAGGTCAAATATATAAACAAATGGAGCGGGCTGCACAGGCGGGTACTGTTGTGATAATGGGAGATTTTAATTATCGGGATATTAATTGGTGTCATGGTTCGGCTTCAACTGCAAAGGGGAGACATTTCCTCAACCTGTTGCAGGAAAATTTTATGTGCCAGTTTGTGGAAGACCCGACTAGAGGTGAAGCTCTGTTGGATCTGGTCCTTTCTAATAATGCAGAGCTTGTTGGGAATGTCAATGTTCGTGAAAACCTTGGTAACAGTGATCATAATATAGTTATATTTTACCTATACTGTAAAAAACAAACGCAGGCTGGGAGGGCAAAAACATTTAATTTTAAGAAAGCCAATTTCCCCAGGATGAGGGCGGCAATTCAGCATATAGACTGGGAAGAACTAATGTCAAATAATGGAACAAATGATAAATGGGAGATTTTCAAATCTACTTTGAGTTATTATAGTGCAAAATGTATTCCTACAGGTAACAAGTATAAACGACTAAAATTAAACCCCACATGGCTTACACCTTCTGTGAAAGGGGCAATACATGACAAAAAAAGGGCATTTAAAAAATACAAATCTGAGGGTACATCTGCAGCCTTTGTAAAATATAAAGAGCTTAATAAAATCTGTAAAAATGTAATAAAATCAGCAAAAATACAAAATGAAAGGCAGGTGGCCAAGGATAGTAAAACAAATCCTAAAAAATTCTTCAAGCATATAAATGCAAAAAAGCCCAGGTCTGAACATGTAGGACCCTTAGATAGTGGTAATGGGGAGTTGGTCACAGGGGATCAAGAGAAGGCAGAGTTACTAAAAGGGTTCTTCCGCTCTGTATATACAACAGAAGAAGGAGCAGCTGATGTAGCCGCTGCCGATGCTGTTAATATATTAGTTGATATACTGAATTGGATGAATGTAGATATGGTCCAAGCTAAATTAAATAAAATAAATGTACACAAGGCCCCGGGACCAGATGGGTTACACCCTAGAGTTCTTAAAGAGCTTAGTTCAGTTATTTCTGTCCCCCTCTTCATAATATTTAGAGAGTCTCTCATGAGTGGTATAGTGCCAAGGGACTGTCGCAGGGCAAATGTGGTGCCTATTTTCAAAAAGGGCTCTAGGTCTTCGCCGGGTAATTATAGACCAGTAAGCTTAACATCAATTGTGGGGAAAATGTTTGAGGGGCTATTGAGGGACGATATACAGAATTATGTGACAATAAATAGTATTATAAGTGACAGCCAGCATGGTTTTACAAAGGACAGAAGCTGTCAAACCAACCTGATTTGTTTTTATGAAGAGGTAAGCAGAAGCCTAGACAGAGGGGCCGCTGTGGATATAGTGTTTTTGGACTTTGCAAAGGCATTTGACACTGTCCCTCATAGACATCTAATGGGTAAATTAAGGACTATAGGTTTAGAAAGTATAGTTTGTAATTGGATTGAGAATTGGCTCAAGGACCGTATCCAGAGTTGTGGTCAATGATTCCTACTCTGAATGGTCCCCAGTTATAAGTGGTGTACCCCAGGGTTCAGTACTGGGACCACTATTATTCAACCTATTTATTAATAGTTACATAGTTACATAGTTACATAGTTAGTACGGCTGAAAAAAGACACATGTCCATCAAGTTCAACCAAGGGAAGGGAAAATTGTCTAATATTTTTTTGTTCTAGGAAATTATCTAACCCTTTTTTAAAGCCATCTACTGTCCCTGCTGTGACCAGCTCCTGCGGTAGGCTATTCCATAGATTCACAGTTCTCACTGTAAAGAAGCCTTGTCGCCTCTGCAGCTTGAACCTTTTTTTCTCCAGACGGAGGGAGTGCCCCCTTGTTTTTTGAGGGGGTTTTACAAGGAACAGGATTTCACCATATTTTTTGTATGTGCCATTAATATATTTATATAAGTTAATCATGTCCCCCCTTAGTCGTCTTTTTTCAAGGCTAAATAGGTTTAATTCTTTCAATCTTTCCTCATAACTTAAATTCTCCATGCCCCTAATTAGCTTTGTTGCTCTTCTTTGTATTTTTTCCAACTCCAGGGCATCCTTTCTATGAACTGGAGCCTAGAACTGAACTGCATATTCCAGATGAGGCCTCACTAATGCTTTGTAAAGTGGTAATATTACATCCCTGTCCCGTGAGTCCATGCCTCTTTTAATACACGACAATATCCTGCTGGCCTTTGAAGCAGCTGATTGACACTGCATGCTGTTATTGAGTTTATGATTTACAAGTACACCCAGATCCTTCTCAACAAGTGAATCCGCCAGTGTAGCTCCCCCTAGGATATATGATGCATGCAGGTTGTTGGTACCCAGATGCATAACTTTACATTTATCTACATTAAACTTCATCTGCCAAGTGGACGCCCAAACACTTAGTTTGTTTAAATCTGCCTGCAATTCATGAACATCTTCCATAGACTGAACTATATTACATAGCTTGGTGTCATCTGCAAAAATAGAAATAGTGCTATTAATCCCATCCTCTATATCATTAATAAATAAGTTGAATAATAGTGGTCCCAGCACTGAACCCTGGGGTACACCACTTATAACCGGTGACCATTCAGAGAAGGAATCATTGACCACAACTCTCTGGATACGGTCCTTGAGCCAATTCTCAATCCAATTACAAACTATATTTTCTAAACCTATAGTCCTTAATTTACCCATTAGGCGTCTATGGGGGACAGTGTCAAATGCCTTTGCAAAGTCCAAAAACACTAAATCCACAGCGGCCCCTCTGTCTAGACTTCTGCTCACCTCTTCATAAAAACAGATTAGGTTAGTTTGACAACTTCTGTCCATAGTAAAACCGTCCTGGCTGTCACTTATAATGCTATTTATTGTCACATAATCCTGTATATAGTCCCTCACTAGCCCCTCAAACATTTTCCCCACGATGGATGTTAATCTTACTGGTCTATAATTACCCGGGGAAGACCTAGAGCCCTTTTTGAAAATAGGCACCACATTTGCGCTGCGCCAGTCCCTTGGCACTATACCAGTCACTAGAGATTCTCTGAATATTATGAAAAGGGGGACAGAAATAACTGAACTAAGCTCTTTAAGAACTCTAGGGTGTAACCCATCTGGTCCCGGGGCCTTGTGCACATTTATTTTATTTAATTTAGCTTGGACCATCTCTACATTCATCCAATTCAGTATATCAACTGATATATTAACAGCACTGGCAGCGGCTACATCAGCTGCTCTTTCTTCAGTTGTATATACAGAGCTAAAGAACCCATTTAGTAACTCTGCCTTCTCTTGATCCCCTGTGATCAACTCCCCATTACCATTATCTAGGGGTCCTACATGTTCAGACCTTGGCTTTTTAGCATTTATATACTTGAAGAATTTTTTGGGATTTGTTTTACTATCCTTTGCCACCTGCCTTTCATTTAGTATTTTTGCTAATTTTATTACCTTTTTACAGATTTTATTAAGCGCTTTATATTTTACAAAGGCTGCAGATGTACCCTCAGATTTGTATTTTTTAAATGCCCTTTTTTTGTCGTGTATTGCCCCTTTCACAGAAGGTGTAAGCCATGTGGTGTTTAATTTGAGTCGTTTATACTTGTTACCTATAGGAATAAATTTTGCACTATAATAACTCAAAGTAGATTTGAAAATCTCCCATTTATCATTTGTTCCATTATTTGACATTAGTTCTTCCCAGTCCATATCCTGAATTGCATCCCTCATCCTGGGGAAATTGGCTTTCTTAAAATTAAATGTTTTTGCCCACCCAGCCTGCGTTTGTTTTTTACAGTATAGGTAAAATGTAACTATATTATGATCACTGTTACCGAGGTTTTCACGAACATTGACATTCCCAACAAGATCTGCATTATTAGAAATGACCAGATCCAACAGAGCTTCACCTCTAGTCAGGTCTTCCACAAACTGGCCCATAAAATTTTCCTGCAACAGGTTGAGGAAATGTCTCCCCTTTGCAGTTGAAGCTGAACAATGACACCAATTAATATCCCGGAAATTGAAATCTCCCATTATCACTACAGTACCCGCCTGTGCAGCCCGCTCTATCTGTTTATATAGCTGAACATCCATCTCCTCAGTTATATTGGGGGGTCTATAAATTACACCAAAAGTAATTTTTTCAGTGTTTACCTCCCTTTCTAGTTCCACCCACAAGGTTTCAACCTCCTCACAGTCTTCACCCACTATTGTCTCTTTCACACTCGCCTTCATATCATTTCTCACATACAGACATACACCACCACCTTTCCTATTTGTCCTGTCTTTCCGAAAAAGTGTAAAACCCTGTAGATTTACAGCCCAGTCATGTGAAGAGTCCAGCCATGTTTCAGCAACACCAACTATATCTATATTTTCTTCCAGTATCAAGGCCTCCAGCTCCCCCATTTTGCTTGCTAGACTTCTGGCATTTGTGAACATACACTTTAACTTGCCTGTCAGTTTTTCACTTTTATTATCAGAAATGTGATTTGACATTAATCGGGCCTTTTTATTTACACTGATGTTTTGTAACGAAAGGATCTCCTTATCTTGTTGTCTAGTCCTCTCCCCACATTCTGTTTCTCCCCCCACCAATATAGTCTGACCCCTCTCTAACCTGGCTACCCCTTTTTTTCTACATTGACCTCCCTCCTCAGCCCTAGTTTAAATACTCCGCCACCCCAGCTAGAATTCTCTCCCCCAGCACAGCGGACCCCCTTCCATTTAGGTGCAAATCATCTGCAGAATACAGTTTGTACCCCAATGAAAAGTCAGCCCAGTGCTCTAGGAACCCAAATCCTTCTCCTCTACACCAAGACTTCAGCCATGCATTTAACTCCCTGAGCTCCCGCTGTCTTTCCTGTGATGCGCATGGCACAGGCAGTATTCCTGAGAATACTACTTTGGAGGTCCTTCCCTTCAGCTTGTAGCCTAGTTCTTTAAAATTATTCTTAAGGCTCCTCCACCTACCATTTATTCTGTCGTTGGTACCGACATGGACCACGACAGCTGGATCATCATCAGCCCCTCCTAGCAATTTGTCCACCCGTTCCACCACATGCCGAACCCTGGCACCAGGGAGAAAGCAAACCATTCGGTTGAGGTGGTCTTGGCGACAAATTATTCTATCCGTCTTCCTGATTATAGAATCCCCTACGACTATCAATTGTCTTGGCTTACCTGCATTACCATCCCGCCGACTACTAGCTGGGCTATTCTCCCGGCTGTTAGGGAGATCAGTATCCACTAGGGCTGCCATTTCTGAGACTGACACCCTCGCATCATCACCCAACTTGGCAATTTTGCCTGGAATGTCAGAAACCGGATCGGCCTTCCTTTTCTTTGTCCCCTTTCTACTGCCCCTAACTACATTAACCCAGCTACTTACCTGATCCTGCTCACCCATGTCTTCACCCTCCAGTTGTAACCCACTAACTGCATGCTCCGTGAGCAGCAAGCTCAGCTCAAGATTGTCTATCCTCCTCAGTGTTGCATTCTGCTCCTCCAGATCTCTAATACGAGCTTCCAGGTGAACAACATGCTCACACCTGCCACAGAGATATTCACCCTGGAACTCCGGCTCCAGTCGTGCATACATATGGCAAACTGTGCACTGAAGAAAACCTCCAATCTTGCTATCCATTATCCAAGTTACAAAAAAAACAGCGAACAGGTGTTAATCAAAAAGAAAAAGAAATAGAAGAGTACTTACTGTGACTTTAACTCCTGTTTTCAACTCCGGTTTTTGGAACTCCACTTGATCTACAAACCACTTGTTGTTTCAAGCCACAGAGCAAGCTCTACAGAGTACTGAGGCCTGATTTATAGCACCTGGTACCAGCTAACCCCTCCCCCTTACTCAGCTACTCAGGAAGGAAACTGCAAGGGAAAAATGTTTTAAATAATGTCACTTTTGCAAACTTTGTAGCAAGCAAGCAATCAATACATATATCACATACAATGGCCCCCCACTTTGTCACACACAACACAGTAAATCAATCCGGTTTTTGGAACTCCACTTGATCTACAAACCACTTGTTGTTTCAAGCCACAGAGCTAGATATAGAGGATGGGATTAATAGCACTATTTCTATTTTTGCAGATGACACCAAGCTATGCAATATAGTTCAGACTATGGAAGATGTTTGTGAATTGCAGGCAGATTTAAACAAACTAAGTGTTTGGGCGTCCACTTGGCAAATGAAGTTTAATGTAGATAAATGTAAAGTTATGCATCTGGGTACGAAAAACCTGCAAGCATCATATGTCCTAGGGGGAGCTACACTGGGGGAGTCAATTGTTGAGAAGGATCTGGGTGTACTTGTAAATCATAAACTAAATTTCAGCATGCAGTGTCAATCAGCTGCTTCAAAGGCCAGCAAAATCTTGTCGTGTATCAAAAGAGGCATGGACTCGCGGGACAGGGATGTAATATTACCACTTTACAAAGCATTAGTGAGGCCTCATCTAGAATATGCAGTCCAGTTCTGGGCTCTAGTTCATAGAAAGGATGCCCTGGAGTTGGAAAAAATACAAAGAAGAGCAACGAAGCTAATAAGGGGCATGGAGAATCTAAGTTATGAGGAAAGATTAAAAGGACTAAACCTATTTAGCCTTGAGAAAAGACGACTAAGGGGGGACATGATTAACTTATATAAATATATGAATGGCGCATACAAAAAATATGGTGAAATCCTGTTCCATGTAAAACCCCCTCAAAAAACAAGGGGGCACTCCCTCCGTCTGGAGAAAAAAAGGTTCAACCTGCAGAGGCGACAAGCCTTCTTTACTGTGAGAACTGTGAATCTATGGAATAGCCTACCGCAGGAGCTGGTCGCAGCAGGGACAGTAGATGGCTTTAAAAAAGGCTTAGATAATTTCCTAAAACAAAAAAATATTAACTGCTATGTGTAGAAATTTTTTACTTCCCCTTTCCCATCCCACTTCCCCTTTCCCATCCCTTGGTTGAACTTGATGGACATGTATCTTTTTTCAACCGTACAAACTATGTAACTATGTAACTATGTAAAAGATTAGGGCCACATGTAAGCTGTTTCTAAAACCGGGAAACACAGCATAATAATTAGAGAGCTATCTTCTTATGGTAGCACAAGCTGGGCACCACATATTGGCATATCTATGGAAAAATTAAAATTTTCACACTGCAACATCGAGTGCACACTAATTTCTGCAAAACACCTGCGGAGTTAACATGCTCACTACACCCCTAGGTGAATACCTTGAGGGGTGTAGTTTCCAAAATGGGGTCACTTCTGGGGGGTTTCTACTGTTTTGGTCCCACAGGGGCTTTGTAAATGCGACATAGCACCCAGAAACCAATCCAGCAAAATCTGTACTCCAAAAGCCAAATGGCACTCCTTCCCTTCTGAGCCCTACTGTGTGCCCAAACAGCAGTTTATGACCACATATGGGGTATTGCCGTACTCAGGAGAAGTTGCTTTACAAATGTTGTGGTTCTTTTTTTCCTTTATTTGTTGAGAAAATGAAAAATGTTTAGTTAAAACTACGTCTTATTGTAGAAAAGAGATTTTTTTTATTTTCACTGCCCAATTCTAATAGAATCTATGAAACATCTGTTGGGTCAAAATGCTCACTACACCCGTAGATGAATTCTTCAAGGGGTGTAGTTTCGTGAATGGAGTCACTTTTGGGGAGTTTCCACTGTACTGGTACCTTAGGGGCTTTGCAAATGCGATATGGTGCCAAGAAATTAATCCAGCAAAATCTGTACTCCAAAAGTCAAATGGCGCTCCTTCTCTTCTGATCCTTGCCGTGTGCCCAAACAGCAGTTTATGACCACATATGGGGTATTTCCATACGCCAGAGAAGTTGCTTTACAAATGTTGTCATTCTTTTTTTCGTTTATTTGTTGAGAAAATGAAAAATTTTCAGCTAAAGCTACGTCTTATGGAAGAAAAAGGATTGTTTTTATTTTCACTGCCCAATTCTAATAAAATCTATGAAACCCTTGTGGGGTCAAAATGCTCACTACACCTGTAGATGAATTCCTCAAGGGGTGTAGTTTCCTAAATAGAGTCACTTTTTGGGCGTTTTCTCTTGTATTGTTTTACTCGTGAGAAATTGCTTTACAAATGTTGCGGTGATTTTTCTCCTTTAGTCCTTGTGGAAATGAGAAAAAATTAACTAAACTAGAATGTCGATTTTTATTTTCACAGCCTACTTCCAATAATTTCTGCAATAAACCTGTGGGCTCAAAATGCTCAATGTACCCCTAGATAATTTCCTTGAGGGGTCTAGTTTCCCAAATTGGGTCACTTTCAGGGGATTTACACTGTTTTGGCACCACAAGACCGCTTTAAACCTGACATGGTGCCTAAAATATAATCTAATAAAAAGAAGGCCCCAAAATCCACTAGGTGCTCCTTTGCTTCTGAGGCCTGTGTTTCAGTCCATAAGCCCACTAGGACAACATGTGGGATATTTCTAAAAACTGCAGAATCTGGGCAATTAATATTGCATTTCTCTAGTAGAACTTTCTGTGTTACAAAAAAAATGGATCAAAAATTAATTTCTGCAAAAAACAAAATTAAATTTGTAAATTTCAACTCTACTTTGCTTTAATTCCTGTGAAACGTCTAAATGGTTAAGAAACTTTCTAAATGCTGTTTTGAATACTTTGAGGGTTGAAGTTTTTAAAATCGGGTGACTTATTGGGGGTTTCTAATATATAAGGCCCTAAAAGCCACTTCACAACTTAACTGGTCCCTGAAAAAATTGCCTTTTGAAATTTTCTTGAAAATGTGAGAAATTGCTGCTAAAGTTCTAAGCCTTGTAATATCCTAGAAAAATAAATGGATGTTCAAAAAACAATGCCAATTTAAAGTAGACATATGGGAGATGTTAATTAGTAACTATTTTGTGTGGTATAGCTGCCTGTCTTACAAGCAGATACATTTAAATTTAGAAAAATGCAATTAAAAACTGAATGTATCGAGCAAACTTTGCCAGTAACATAAAGTCCAATGTGTCACGAGAAAACCATGTTAGAATCGCTTGGATAGGTAAAAGCATTCAGAAGTTATTTACACATAAAGTGAAACATGTCAGATTTGAAAAATGAGGCTCTGTCAGGAAGGTCGAAAGTGGCCAAAGCAGGAAGAAGTTAAAGCTTCAAACTTATTTTGCAGGATGATCTGCAGTAAACATTATTGTTTGTATATGTGTTGCCCTTGTTTATCTTTTATATTATTATTATTTTTATCAGAATTAAGCTGCCACCCACACAAAATCCTTGCCCTGCATTTGAAGATCCTTCACTTTCTATTGTTGGTAGAAAATATCTTTACAAGGTAGGCTGCTTTATTGTAAGCCTGTTTCTATACACACAATATGATTTGTCAAGATGACTGGTTAACCCTTTCACTGCCAAGAGCGTTTGTAATGTCATGATTTTGATGATGATGATTGCCGCAACTAGAATATAAGGGAGATTTTTTGCTCGCTAAAAGCTCTGACCGACAATATATCAAGTCAATCGGCGCTTATTTAACTTCCATTTACACAGGGATATGTGCTGGAAACAAATTATGATTTTTAGGATTACATAAATGACGCAATCAATGCTGGGCGTGTTCGGCTGATCGCTGGGCATGTTTACCCTGGGTAATGATCGGTACCAAATATTTGTACAAATGTTCATTTGGCTGATCATCAGCTTGTGCAAAAGGCCGTTAAGGTATAGAGCGTAGATAGATTAAACCCAGAATATTAGCTTTTAAATAATACCAGGATCAAAGCTCTAGATTCAATATTTGGGGGCAGCAACCTGGGGAACAGGATTAAATGTTTTACTTTCTAGTTCTATGTATGAGACGGGTGGGAGACAGAAAGGTGCAAGTGACAACAGGCTGTGATCTATCTACCTGCTATCTCTCCCTCTGTATAGTTAGGGTGAACTCTCCAGTGACCCCAGGGGGATAATACATGAACTTTTGTTCATACTGTTTAACCCATCCTCCGTTACAAATCATAAAGGATATGTATTCTCTAATTTTTACATTTAGGAGGGTATTTCTGGTAAAGGGATGAGAAGATGAGCACTTGTTGATCTAACAACCTTCTGCACCTAATCAGACCTCTTGTTTACTCCATGATGCATATTTTTTCGGGCACCGGATCACAGCGATTTTTAGGCTCTTCAGATTTGAGGATTTTGTGACAATATGTGCAGTTGACATAGGCATAAGTATCATGTATGAACTCTGCACAACATGAAGTTTTATTTATAGGAGGTTTGGTATGGCTAAGACTCTGCTTGGGTGCGTTTTTTAGCGACAAACTTGCGTTTTTATGCTATTAGGCAAAATTGCATGAAGGCGCCTATAAGTGTAAAGTGCTGAGTAGCATTTTCACAATGGTCCAGGTGTCTGTTTTCAGAAAATATATGGGTGTAGGGGTAAAGTATGATTTATTTTATCATTCAGGTTTTATTTGTATATGTTAAAAGTATAAAAATTGTCACGAAACCCCTCACAGCAGGGTTAAAAGCCACCCAAATGGACAGCCACATTCTTTATGTAAAGGACATCGGCCAGTACTTCAAGAGAAGATCCCTGTTTGTCAGCGACTAGCAAGTCCCTTAGTGTGTGTTGAACCAAGAAATGCACATCTGCCAGTACAACATTAGTCCCACAAATTGGATTTGATGAGATAAGTGTCTATAAGGAATTCTCTTCAAATTGCCTAGGACAACAGTTTGTATTGTCTATTACTAATGGTGGTAAGGAGGTTGTAATAGGTGTAATAAAGATCAATGCGAGACTAATACATCAGAGAAGGATAGTGATATCAATTAATTTGTCAAGTGTTATTCCTGCATAAGAACAAGAGGACTTACTAAAGAAAGGTTTTTGCTTGGTTCCTCCCTACTCCTGATTGTAACACCTTTGAGTGGAGAGAACTAGAAGTACCTCAAAAGTAACTCAAATTTATTAAGAAAAGAAGAGGAGGCAATCAAATGCCTGGAGGAACCTTTCCAGGAGAATGAAGTTAGGACCATCCAATGTACAGGCTGATTTATATATTTTTCACCTAAAGCTCTGCATACTGCTTCATTTAATTATTTTTTTTCAAACAGAAACTTTTGTACAACTAGTAGAGAAAGATTTGAGAAAAATACATAGAAAGGAATATGGAATACAAGGAGACAACATAACGAAGAATAGTTTGATGGAATAAGAATTGAAAGCCCTACGGGATTTAATAAGAGACGGGAATCTAGTGATTTAGTAAAGGGATAAGGGGTGTGTGTGTGGGGGGGGGGGGGGGGGAGACATTGTCCTGATGAAGCAACACCAAAAAATAATGAATGATATACTATTTAATAGAGAGAAATATGAGAAATTGCTC
This sequence comes from Rhinoderma darwinii, assembly GCF_050947455.1. Lineage (NCBI taxonomy): Eukaryota > Metazoa > Chordata > Amphibia > Anura > Rhinodermatidae > Rhinoderma > Rhinoderma darwinii. The sequence goes on along the minus strand of NC_134688.1, from coordinate 294,976,065 downwards.
AAAAACCCCACAAATTTTGGGCAATACAGGAGCTCATTTAGAGGAGCACAGTAAGTTTATTTTACATCTTTTAGCAATTGTTTTACCTCGCAATGATATTTTAGAACGCATTCGATGAATGCGTTCTACCAATAGCTCAGAGGGACCACGATGAGGACAGTATGAGCCCCGTTGTATGCCAATATCTTTCTTAGCAGGCGGGTAGACAAAATCATCCTGATTAACCCCTTCCCGCCATTTCACGTAACTGTACGTCATGGGATGCGGTCTGTTCCCGCATCTCCACGTACAGTTACGTGAACGCTTTAAACTGTCGCCGCACCGAGATGTGCGGCGGCAGTTTAAAACAGGCGGCTGTCCGAGACAGCCAAGCAGTTGAGGATGCCGGCCGAGGACCAATCGCAGCTGTCCACGGCCGGCGATGGCTTTGTTTGGTCCATCAGTGCAGATGGACCAATCACAGCTTAGTGTGACGTTTCGAACAATTTAAACTTCCGCCACACATCCTGGTGCGGCGGAAGTTTGAAAAAGACGGCTGTCAGAGACAGCCTAGCAACTCTGGATGCCGGCCGAGGACCAATCACAGCTGTCCTCGGCCGGCGATCGCTGTGATTGGTCCATCAGTGCAGATGGACCAATCACAGCTTAGTATAATTTCCCTTACAGGTAGAACTCATTCTTTTTTACGAAATAAGGCTGTCCAAGACAGCCTAGTAACAGGGGATGCCAGCTGAGGACCAACCACAGCTGTCCTCGGCCGGCGATCGCTGTGACTCGTCCATCAGTGCTGATGGACCAATTACAGTTTATTATGACAGTTGGAGAGGGGAATTTAGTGTAGTCTCCGTCTCTGACCGCTTCACTTCTGTCAGGGAAGCGATCAGAGAAGGAGCTATTGCTAGTTAGAGTAAAATTAATAATTAACTATTTAAATTAACCCCTGGATCACCCAGCAGCCAATCTACTGTGCCCTATACATCTGTCCTGTGCCCTATACAGGTGTCCTGTGCCCTATACAGGTGTCCTGTGACCTATACAGCTGTCCTGTGCCCTATACAGCGATCCTGTGACCTATACATCTGTCCTGTGCCCTATACAGGTGTCCTGTGCCCTATACAGGTGTCCTGTGCCCTATACAGGTGTCCTGTGACCTATACAGGTGTCCCGTGACCTATACAGGTGTCCCGTGCCCTATACAGGTGTCCCGTGCCCTATATAGGTGTCCCGTGACCTATACAGGTGTCCTGTGCCCTATACAGGTGTCCTGTGACCTATACAGGTGTCCCGTGACCTATACAGGTGTCCCGTGACCTATACAGGTGTCCTGTGCCTTATACAGCTGTCCTGTGCCCTATACAGCGATCCTGTGACCTATACAGCTGTCCTGTGACCTATACAGGTGTCCTGTGACCTACACAGGTGTCCTGTGACCTATACAGCTGTCATCGCTACCGTCCTGTATTCTGCGCCTAATTGGGACATATCAAACTCTATCCACCTGCGTTTGACACCTGTTACCCGGGAGTTTTTGTAGATCTATTAAAAAAAATACCTTGGCTAAGCGTCTGTATACTGCCAAAGAGGCATGTGCCATGCTCTTTGAGGACTCTGGTAGTGGGGAAGAGGTGTCATTTTTAGTGTCCTCTTCGTCTAGTGACTCATCTACTGATGAACCGCCACGTAGGCATCCAAGGGTAGGCGTCAGTAGTGCACAATCGCAGCCCAGTACAGCTGACTCCACATGGATCCCCGCAGATAATTTTGTGCCCCAGGTGCCTGAATTCACTGCGACTCCAGGCATCAATGTAGATACCGCAGGCTTCATTGAAATGAACTATTTCCAACTGTTTTTCACTGATGACCTTGTAAATTTGATTGTGGCACAAACGAACATATATGCGGAGCAATTTATTTCCCGCAATCCAAATAGTTTTTTTGCAAGGCCCCAAAAATAGACCCCCACAAACCCCACTAAAATCCGCAAGTTCTGGGGACTTCTATTGAGTATGGGCATTACCAAAAAACCCACGATACGTTCCTATTGGAACAGAGACATCCTTTATCATTCCCCTCTTTATTTTCTTGCCATGCCCAGGGCCCGTTTTGAAATTTTATTAAAATTCATTCACTACAACAATAACGATGAGTGCCCACCCCCAAACGACCCCAACTATGATAGACTGTATAAAGTTGGGCCAGTAGTTGACCACTACAACTTAAAATTCAGTCAGGTCTATACGCCCCAAAAATGCCTTGCAGTGGACGAATCCCTAGTCCACTTTAAAGGCAGATTACACTTCCGCCAGTACCTGCCCAATAAAAGGGCTAGGTATGGCGTGAAGCTGTATAAGGCCTGTGAAAGTGTGTCTGGGTATACACTGCGCTTTCGTGTATATGAAGGGAAGGATTCTAAGATCGAGCCACCAAACTGTCCCCCTGTCCTGGGAATAAGTGGGAGGATAGTATGGGATTTGCTCCATCCCATACTAGACCAAGGATACCACTTGTATGTGGACAATTTTTACAATAGCGTCCCCCTCCTGAAGTGCCTTTCTGCCAGGGGCACACTAGCATGTGGCACAATTCGGCGAAATCAAAAGGGTCTCCCCAAGTCCTTTATAGATCAGAAACTGCGCCGTGGGGAAAGCAGGGCTGTTTGCTCCGAAAATTTGATGCTTGTCAAATATAAAAACAAGCGTGATGTCTTTATTTTGACCACACTGCATGCTGATCGATCCACCCCAGTTCCAGTGAGAGGAGCCACAGAGCAGACCATCAAGCCTGTGTGCATCCAGGACTATAACCAATTCATGGGAGGGGTGGATCTTTCGGACCAGGTACTGCAGCCCTACTGTGCCCTAAGAAAATCTAAGGTGTGGTATAAAAAATTGGCGGTATACCTCACCCAAGTGGCACTCTATAACGCCTTTGTTCTCTACAGAACAGCAGACAATACGGAGACTTTCCTGGGATTTTTGGAGACCAGGAAGCAGAGGGCAGCAGTGAAGGTAGCAGCACTTCTGGGATCTCCAGAATAATACATGGCCAGCATTTCCCGGGAGTACTTCCCCCCACAGAAAAAAAACAAAAACCCCAGAAAAGGTGTCGAGTTTGCTCAAGCAGAGGGATTAGGAAAGACACCACTCACTACTGTATGACCTGTACCTCTAAACCAGGCCTCTGCATCGGAGAATGCTTCCGTTTTTATCACACCTCTGTTGATATTTGTTAAATCTAATTTTTACTACTCCAATGACATCACATCCATTCCATTTATTTCTTAAATACCCCCTGGGCATTTATTTTCAAAATTAATTTGATATATCAATAATTAAAACACCCGCCCCCCCCAAAAAAAAAATGGATGAATACTGTGCTTGGAAGGGTGCAATTTTATTAAATTAGGCATTTCTTGAACTTACTTTATGTTCTGGAGCCTCTGCAAACATAAGGTAGGCCTTCCCTTCTGAGCCCTACAGTGTGCCCAGGCAGCAGTTAATGGCCACATATGGGGTATTGGCCTTATCCGGAGAAATTGCACAACAAATTTTTTTTTTTTTATTACCATTGTATAAAAGAAAAATTTGAGGATAAAGCAGGATAAGCTTTATTGGAGAAAATAAAATTCTGCATTTTCATGGCCCAGAGTTTACAACTTCTAAGAAGCACCTTTCGAGTCAAAATGCTCACTACACCCCTAAATAAATTCCTTAAGGAGTGTAGTTTACAAAATGGGGTCACTTCCTGGGGGTTTCCACTGTACTTGTACCTCAGTAGCTCTGCAAACGCGACATGGCACCCGAAAACCATTCCAGACAAATCTGAGTTACAAATATCGCTACTTCCCTTCTGAACCCTGTCGTGGGTCCAAACAGCAATTTAATACCACACATGGGGTATTCCCATAATCGGGAGAAGTTGCTTTACAAATTTTGGGGTTCTTTTTCTCCTTTATTCCTAGTAAAAATTCAACATTTCTACGTTTTCTCGATTTTCATATTCACGGCCGAATTCCACTAAATTCTGCAAAAAACCCTGTGGGGTCAAATGCTAACTATACAACTAGTAAAATTCCTTGAGGGGTGTAGTTTCCAAAATGGGGTCACTTTTGGGGTGTTTCCACTGTTTTGGTCCCTCCAGGACGTTGCAAACGCGACATGTCACCGAAAACCAATCCAGCAAAATCTGGACTCCAAAATTCAAATGGCGCTGTTTCTCTTCTGAGCCCTGCCGTGGGTCCAAACAGCAGTTTATTACCACATGTGAGGTATTCCCGTAATCGGGAGAAGTTGCTTTACAAACTTTGAGGTTCTTTTTCTCCTTTATTCCTTGGAAAAAAAAAAAAAATCTATGTTTTTTCAGAAAAAAGGTGGATTTTCAATTTTACAGACTTCTTCCAATATATCTAGCAAAAAACCAGTGGGGTTAAAATGCTAACTACACCCCTCGATAAATTCCCTGAGGGGTGTAGTTTCCAAAATGGGGTCACTTTTTGTGGCTCTCCACTGTTTTGGCACCACAAGACCTCTTCAAGCCTGACATGGTGCCTAAAATGTATTCTAAAAAAAGGAGGCCCCAAAATCCTCTAGGTGCTCCTTTGCTTCTGAGGTCCGTGTTTCAATCCAAGACGACACTAGGGCCACATGTGGGATATTTCTAAAAACTGAACCAGGGTAATAAATATTGAGTTGCAATTCTTGGCTAAAACCTTCTGTGGTACAATTTATTTTTATTACAAATGAATTTTGGCAAAAATAAAACAAAATTAGTAAATTTCACATCTAATTTGCTTTAATTCCTGTGAAACGCCTAAAGGGTTAAGAAACTTTTTGAATGCTGTTTTGAATACTTTGAGGGGTGCATTTTTTAAAATGGGGTGATTTATGGGGACTTTCTAATATATAAGGCCCTCAAAGCCACTTCAGAACTGAACTGGTCCCTGTAAAAAGAGGCTTTTGAAATTTTCTTGAAAATGTGAGAAATTGCTGCTAAAGTTCTAAGCCTCGTAACGTCCTAGAAAAATAAAAGGACGTTCAAAAAAGAATGCAAACATAAAGTAGACATATGGGGAATGTTAACTAGTAACTATTTTGTGTGGTATTACTATCTGTCTTACAAGCAGATACGTTTAAATTTAGAAAAATGCTAATTTTCACAAATTTTCTCTAAATTATGGTGATTTTCACAAATAAATACTGAATTTATCGACCAAATTTTTTCACTAACATTAAGTACAATATGTCACCAGAAAACAATCTCGGAATCGCTTGGCTAGGTGAAAGCATTCCGGAGTTATTACAACATAAAGTGACACATGTCATATTTGAAAAAATATGCTGTGTCCTGAAGGCCAAAACAGGCTGTGTCTTGAAGGGGTTAAAGAAATGCAGGAATTCACAAAGTGTATTTTGTATTGGGGTCGCTATATTGACGATAAATGTTTCACTTCAGAATTACACAGGTCAAAAGTCAACTCCCTAGGCTTGCCCTCTTTTGAGAAAGAGAAAAGACTATAAATCTAGTCGATAAAAAACAATCATCAAGGATTTTATAAATTGTAAGACAAAAGGTGTCATTAATGCAGCATGATGCACATGTCCTAAAATTTATGTTGAGAATTTACGAAGAAGGATCTTAGAACATATCAGAGTGCTTGATATAGAAGCAGATACACCAAATGTGCGGCATGTTCCTGTCTTCCATTTAAATTATTTAACAATTTTAAAATTTTGGGGGCTTCAGAAATTTAATTTGGGTCGCAGAAAGGGAAACCTTGAGAAGTTGCTACCATAATAAGAAGCTAAATGGATTTTCAGATTGCATTACAATGAAATTAAATACTGATAATTGAAACTAATTACATATATATATATATATATATATATATATATGTAATTAGTTTCAATTATCAGTATTTCATTTCAATTTCTTCTGCTTTTATAACAGAATTGAAACTAGTTTCTTAAAAATGACAAGTAATTATAAAAAAAAGTTGCCATATATTGTATGTATATAGACAGTTCCTTATGAATGATATCATTGAGATGCAGAAAACTCCCAAAATATCTTGGGACCAAAATGTTACGGTTATGTTTATGAGTAAAAGATAAACATATGTGAAATATATATGATACTATGAATAAGGAGTTTAAAAATATATCTACCATTGAGTACCGCTGAATCCCGAAATGTTAATAAAAAAATAACATAAATTACAAAAGATTAGGCTTGGGTAATTATGAGTATACCTACCTGTTTATATATTGAAAGGGATATATCTAATTAAAAAATAAATATAAAAAACATTTGAAAATATTATATATATATATATATATATATATATATATATATATACTAGTATATACCTAGTTCTATCATGTATGATGTTATGCTCCAGTTCCGACACATGTTCTTCAAAAACTAAATTTAGGCTCGGGTATAAGCTATAATAAAAAATACATAGTATAAAATATAGAATGTAGTAAAAATATCTCTAAGTGCGTGAGCACATTCTGAGGATATACAAAGTGCGTATGATTGCATAAGCATTCATAATAACAGCTAGACAAAAAGGTTAAAGGGGTTATCTAGGTTTTTAGAATTGATGGCCTATCCTTAAGATAGGCCATCAATATTAGATCAGTGGGGGGTCCAACCCGGTGCCCCCGCCGATCATCTGGGGTCGCAGGGACCTCTGTGGTGGATAACGGTGACACATGTTAGTGAGATCGATATGTTGTGAATTTTAAATAGCGTGTGGGATTTGCTCAATAGTTTTCGTTCTCATCCAGAGAGATAAATAAAAACAATGGGCAAGACAAATAGAAAGAATGGGCAATGGGCAGTATACATATCTACAGAGGCATAAGTTGAAGCTAATCTGCCACAATGCAAAATTTATAACAGGGCCTCCACCTACCATATATATAATTTATAATACCGATGTCTTCTTAGGTGACTGAGGGGTTTTTGGGCCCTCTCAGGCTCCAGGGCCCGGGTGTGACTGCTATCTCTGCACCCTATATAGCTATGCCCCTGCAAATCTATTATCTCATTCCCCTGATGTCGACCTCTGTTATGGATAACAGCAAAACATTTTGGCGAGAACGATATGTTGTGAATTTTAAATAGCGTGTGGTGTTCACTCAATAGTTTTCGTTCTCATCCAGATAGAATGAACTTAAAAAAGATTAAGCACACTAGAAAGTGTATTGAAAGTGAAATTTAGCAAAAGCTGTATTTTTAATACATATTATTTATAATTGACGCAAAACATGTTTTATTGCAATGTTGCTTTAGGTCCACTTTGCAAACATGTTGAAAAATACTCTGTCAGTTAGATCCTGTAATAGTTGTCTTGTAATGGTCCTTCCAATCCTGTTTTAACACTGCATTGATGTGATTTTGTGCCATTGTCTCATGTGCCCTCCCATCTGCTCCAATGATCCTTCAAATTGTTCATGTACTAGGTGGAAAATCCTGCAAAGTTCTGTTGTGCTTTTGTCTGCATTAGCCTAGGTTCTTTTGTTTTATTATGCACAGAGTAGATATGGCATAGTCAGGCTACATGCACGCATTGCAGAATTTGATGTGGAGAATCTGCATTAATACCTCAGATAAACGTAGGTAATTCCGCAGGTAAAATCTACACTTAATTTTGTGTTTTTTTGATGCATTTTAAGATGCAGATATTATGCTGTTTTTCTTTATAAACTTGACAGATAGATTTCGGAGATGGAAATTACATGCTGCGGATTTTAAAATCTGGCAGTAGGTCAATTTACGTGCGAAATAATTCTGCAACGGGTAGATGAGATTCCTTGTACTCCCACTTTTCCGGTACGCTATTATGCTGCAACTTTGCCTCAGAAAATCTGTGTGGCAAATCCGCACGTAATACGCATCGTGTGCATGTGGCCTTAGAGTCTGAATGAACATTTGTGAATATCTGTATGCTCTGTAATCAGTTTACTGAATAACCCAATTTCTGTACATTGCCCCCCAATATTTACATTTTTTATTTACATTTTGTTTTAGGTGCAAAGCCATAGTCGTGATAGTTGGGAAGAGGCAATGCAGAATACAGCTAAATATTCACCACACTGTGAAGCACATTACATGAATGAGCCCTATGAAGATCCTAGATCAAGACAAGCTTGTTTTACATACAGACATTATGTATAAATGGTACATTTTCATGACATTTAGCTCTTGCAGATCATTTCTTCCCAGATCATTTCTACAGCATAAGAACTGTAAGCCTGTGACTGGGAAAGTACAGTAGGGGGGTATTTCCCAACTGGCTGGTTAGGATGGGTGCAATAAGGGATCCAGGAAAGTTGGGTTTCTCAGCAAAACTTTGTTTGCTGTAGCTTTTGTTAAAGAGGCTCTGTCACCACATTATAAGTGCCCTGTCTCCTAAATAAGGAGATGGGCGCTATAATGTAGGTGACAGTAATGCTTTTTGTTTAAAAAAACGATCTATTTTTACCACTTTATTAGCGATTTTGGTTTATGCTAATGAGTTTCTTAATGCCCAAGTGGGCATGTTTTTACTTTCGACCAAGTGGGCGTTGTACAGAGGAGTGTATGACGCTGACCAATCAGCGTCATGCACTCCTCTCCATTCATTTACACAGCAGCATCGCGTTCTTACTAGAACCCGATGTGCAGCCACATACACAGACATTAACGTTAATCAAGTGTCCTGATAATCAATATACATGACCTCCAGCCAGGACGTCATGTGTATTCAGAATCCTGACACTTCTGAATCTTTTCTGTGAGATTTCCAGCAAGGGAAACAAAATTTCGTTTACCTCGTAATCTCGCGAGATTACGCGTGGCTCGCTGGAATCTCACAGAAAAGATTCAGAAGTTTCAGGATTCTGAATACACATCCTGGCTGGAGGTCATGTATATTCATTATCAGGATACTTGATTAACGTTAATGTCTGTGTATGTGGCTGCACATCATGTTCTAGTAAGAACGCGATGTTGCTGTGTAAATGAATGGAGAGGAGTGTATGACGCTGACTGGTCACTGATTGGTCAGCGTCATACACTCTGTACAACGCCCACTTGGTCGAAAGTAAAAACACGCCCACTTGGGCATTAAGAAACTCATTAGCATAAAGCTAAAAATCGCTAATAAAGTGGTTTAAAATAGATTGTTTTTCTAAATAAAAAGCATTACTGTCACCTACATTATAGCGCCGATCTCTTATATAGGAGACAGGGCACTTATAATGTGGTGACAGAGCCTCTTTAAGTCTGTTTTCCGTACCTGGATTTCTATGGAATGGCAGGTAGGATTGCTAGAGGGTCTTGTCATTCCCTTCCCGGCACCAGTACATGGTTAATCCCTAGCTTAAAGAGGCTCTGTCACCACATTATAAGTGCCCTATCTCCTACATAATGTGATTGGCGCTGTAATGTAGATAACAGCAGTAGTTTTTATTTTGAAAAACAATAAATTTTGACGGAGTTATGATCTATTTTAGATTTATTCTAATTACTTTCTTAATAGACAACTGGGCATGTTCTTACTTTTGACCAAGTGGGCGTTGTAAAGAGACTTCAGTAATGTTAAAGTGTGGGTAAGTGACAGAACATTATGATCTCGCAAGATCACTATGTGCTGAGTACATGAATGAGAGAAGTGTATGATGCTGATTGGTCACTGATTGGTCAGCGTCATACACTTCTCTTTACAACGTCCACTTGGTCAAAAAGTAAAAACACGCCCAGTTGCCTATTAAGAAAGTCATTAGCATAAATGTAAAATAGGTCATAACTCCGTCAAAATTGATCGTTTTTTAAAATACAAATCTACATTACAGCGCCGATCACATTATGTTTGAGGTAAGGCACTTATAATGTAATGACAGAGCCTCTTTAAATCAGTACAGTTCTGCCTATTGGGCTACATATTTAAGGCTGCATTGAATGCAGTCCAGTGTCAGAACCCAGGAATCCACACAAGGATAGTGTGGAAAGCCTGATCCAAGGAACACTGTACTCATGGTTTATAATAGGCGAAGAAACCTGCTGTTTAGTTAGTACACAGCCAGGCAAGGTGTTTGTTTTGTTTACATGCTGTAAGTCTTGTATGCTGGATAATCACTTGTCTATTTCTGGACTGCAATAAAGCCAAGAGTGGACTTTAACCCCTTACTGCACCAGGACGCATTGGTACGTCCTGCATTGAAGTGCTTTAAGGCACCGGGACGTACCGGTGCGTGCTGGCTAATATCTGTCACCCTGTCAAAAGACAGGGTAACAGAACTGTGACGTCAACTGTTTATGACAGTTGATCGGCACAGTAACACGGCAGGGGACCAATAATAGCGGTCCCCTGACGACGATCGCTGTAATTGGTCAGTCTTCTGTGACTGACCAATTACAGCGCATGACAACAGCAACTGGGCTGTCAGCGTCTGATCTCTTCAGTCCGAGAGTGAAGGTGAAGAGATCAGACATGCCCAGCGACAGTGTGAATTTCACCTGTCAGATCCAGCGAATATAACCCCTCCACTGCCGCCCAGTTTACCTGCTCCCTGCTTCTGCTTTTAGCAAAAGCTTGTGGGAGCTTCTCTTTTTTTAAAAAAATAATCATAATAGAGAGACAGAGAGAGGATAGAGATAGGAGAGAGAGGAGAAGGAGAGAGAGAGATAGAAATTTAGGGATATCATACAGGTTTAGATTATTAGGGATTAGTTAGATATAATTATATAGGTAGATAGGGATAGTTGGCTAGGAATGGTTAGGGAAGTTTTATTTAAAAAAATTAAATAAAAAATATATATATAAAGTTAAAAAAAATTTGTTTCAAATTATATAGTTCACTGCTACAATACAGTTTATTATAACAGATTAATTTTACTATAGAGAGATACACACACACACACACACACACACACACACACACACACACACACACACACACACACACACACTTTGCTGTATCAGTTTTGTATGTATATATATATATATATACATAAAGGGCAGTATGGCGAAGTGATCATATACAGCTGGAGAGGCGTACGAAATGCTGTGCTCTGATACTGAATCAGCCAGTGACGGATCTGAATTTATTCTTTCCTCATCTTCCAGCGATGATGAGGAAATTCCTCAGAGTCACGAAGTGGGCCGCCATCAAGTCTTCCCTGATAATAGCGAACATTTCTGGGTTCCCCCCGTTAATTATACCCCCCAAGTTACAGAATTCAACGCTACTTCACGTCGACACAGTGGGTCTTGATGATATAAGTTTTTTTAAACTCTTTTTTTCAAATGAGTTTGTTAATTTTATTGTTATGCAAACAAACTTATATGCGGAGCAATTTATTGCCGCTAATCCGCAGTCATTTAATGCCAAGCTAAACAGGTGGCATCCTGTTAATGCAGTGGAAATGCATAAATTCTGGGGATTGCTGTTAAATATGGGCATCACAAAAAAACCCTCTGTGAGATCATATTGGTCAACAGACGTGTTGCACCATACACCAATGTACCGCAATACAATGTCCAGGGGAAGGTTTGACACAATAATAAAATTTCTGCACTATAATGATAACCTGCAGTGCCCACCCCCAAGTGACCCCAATTCTGACCGCCTTTATAAAATCCGGCCTGTGATCACACATTTTACCAACAAATTCAGTGAAATATACACCCCTGGAAAAGACATTGCTATTGATGAATCCCTCGTTCATTTTAAGGGCCGACTAAAATTCAAGCAGTACCTCCACAATAAAAGAGCCAGATACGGCATCAAAATTTACAAATTCCGTGAGTCTGAAACTGGCTACAGATACACATTCAGGATTTATGAGGGCAAAGACACAAAGATTCAGCCCGCAGACTGCCCTCCTGTCCTAGGTACAAGTGATAAAATTGTTTGGGATCTCTTGCACCCCCTGCTAGACCACGGCTACCACTTGTACCTAGACAATTTTTACACCAGTGTTCCACTTCTTAAATGCTTGACTGTAAAAAAAAAAAACGTAGCCTGTGGAACAGTACGTAAAAATCAGAGAGGCCTCCCAAAGACACTCCTAGGCCAAAGGCTACAAATTGGCGAGAGCAGGGCAATGTGCAGTGATGAGGTGCTCTTCTTAAAATATAGGGACAAGAAAGACATCCATATGCTCACAACTATACACAATGACGCAAGCACTCTCGTCCCTGTGCGAGGCAGATCTGCTGGGACCCCAAAGCCTGTTTGTATACAGGCGTATAATAAATATATGGGGGGGGGGTCGATGTTGCCGACCAGATGATTAAGCCTTATGATGCTATGAGGAAATTCAGGACCTGGTATAAAAAAATTGTCATGCATCTTGTCCAGGTAGCGATGTACAACTCGTACATTTTGTACAGATCTGCTGGCCATCGCGAAAAATACCTGGAATACCAGGAAAACATAATCAGAAAATTTATTTTTGGAGGCAGTGAGGAGGAAGGAGAACCTTCAACTTCAGCCAGTGAAGCCTCAAGAGTAGTTCGAGGGCAACATTTTCCTTCAGAGGTGCCTCCCACACAAAAAAAAGTTACGGGCACAAAAAAAATGTTGTGTGTGCTACAAACGAGGAATCCAAAAAGATTCTCGCTATCAATGCGACACATGCCCCTCCAAACCTGGCCTTTATATAAAAGATTGCTTTAAAATCTTTCACACCTCTTTAGATTATTAATTTAGTTAATTTATTCAATCTTTCACATTTATTCACTGCCACTTTTGCCCCTTTTAATTTTATTGATTTATCCTTATGCCACTTGCTTTATTGCCCATTACAAACTTGAACACAAAATAACTAAACAAAACTAAAACTTCTCATTATACCCCTAGATGAATAAAACATACGGAATATTTCTGTACTACAGAAAAAAGCAGAACAGACATTTGTTTCTCTATTGTTAACAACTGCAAAAAAATATAACTAACTGACACATCTGAAAAAAATAACAATTGTAAGGGTATGTGCACACACACTAATTACGTCCGTATTTGACGGACGTATTTCGGCCGCAAGTACCGGACCGAACACAGTGCAGGGAGCCGGGCTCCTAGCATCATAGTTATATACGATGCTAGGAGTCCCTACCTCTCTGCAGGACAACTGTCCCGTACTGTAATCATGTTTTCAGTACGGGACAGTAGTTCCACGGAGAGGCAGGGACTCCTAGCATCGTACATACGTATGATGCTAGGAGCCCGGCTCCCTGCACTGTGTTCGGTCCACTACTTGCGGCCGAAATACGTCCGTCAATCACGGACGTAATTAGTGTGTGTGCACATACCCTTACTCTCTACAACCTCATACATTTCTGACAACCCCTTGTGCTTTAAAAGTTCTTATTACACCACTAGATGAATACCTTGAGAAGTCAATAATTATTATATCTTTTGAAAAACTGGGGGTTTTATATTTTTGCTTGTCTTTTGCCTGTTATTATGACCATATTCTGCCATATTCAGCTGTTATATTTATTCTCAGAACTGGTGAAATGGGCATCTTGCATTTTTTTTTTTTTTGGAGGCTATCAAGCTGTTAATGATCAATACCGTATGGACTCAAGATGGTTTTATTCTGTTTCTTCAGTGATCTCTTAAAACCGACAAAACTTCTAGTAAAGCTGACAATACTTTGGGGACTGATGGTCCTTTACTATCCATATATACGGAGTTGGACACTGCCCCTTAAATATTCTGCAGGAGACAGGTTGTTTTGCGCACATTTCAGTTCCTACCTTGCCGGGCAGGGACCTGTTATGGTGTGCCGTCACTTGGCACGTCCGTCTCTCATATAGTGATTGATGGTGCTAAAGAGGCGTTGTACAACCAGTCCCTATGATGAATATATTTCCCTGCAGCTGTTCTTTCATCCTGTGAACACGCTTTTGTTTCAACACGGTTGTATCTATTTTTTTCCTCCAATTTTTAGATAGATTGCCCTTCACTACAGGACAATTTTTCCTTGCTTGCTAACTTACTATATATCAAACCCGAACTATGTTTGATGGTCAGCAGCTTTGTTGGCATTATATGGTCATGCAGTAACTACATGCAAAAATTCACTGTTAGAGACAAGCCTTTTTTACCAGTAAAAATTGGCGCTCCTCTATTGTTTGATCCCCCAGAAACACAGCCTATTTCTAAACATAGGAGTAACAGAGTAAAGGAATAAATTGTGAGAATACATGCCATTTATATATGCTGTACTAGAATGGCACATTTCCATTTTTTTTACATCTAACCCAAATTATTTTCCGCTTTGAAAACTTTTATCACTACATCTCTAGATGAATAGTTTAGGGGGTATAGTTTTCAAAATGGAGTAACTTCTGGGGATGATGTATATTTTCAGGCCCTGTCGTGTGGCTAGGCAGCAGACTATGGCCAAAGTAGAAATATTACTGAACACAGAAGAAACGGTGCAATAAATTTTGGGGTGCATTCCTTCAGTATCATGAATTTTGCATGACAAAAATACCCTTAAAATGAAACTTTGCATAAGTTCTGGACCAAAATGTGGGCTCAAAATGTGCACTACACCCCCTAGATGAATACCTTAGGGCGTTTAATTTTGAAAATGGAGAAAATTCTAGAGGTGTTACATCATTCTGCAAGCTGAAATCCCCTAAAGGCGTGGAATAGGGCCTATAATTTAGATTAAATTGTGTCCTGAAAGCCGCAGGGTGCTCCTTTTGGGGTCCACCATATGATCGAGCAGCAGATGGGGGTATTTATAAACATAGAAGAACAGGCATAATGTTGGGGTGCAATTATTCAGTTTAATGTACATTGTAGGAAATGTGTAAGAAAAACATCAGATTTAAATTCTTCACATGGAAATGCTTCATATCCTACAAAAAACTTGGGCTCGAAATACTCACCTAGATATATATTTTAGGGGTTGTAGTTTCCAAAACCTTTGGGGGCTACCCCTGTACTGGTACCTCAGGACCTCTGCAAATGCGACATGGCTCTCAAAAACCATTCTTGCAAAATCTGCGCTCCAAAATCCAAATGGCGCTTGTTCCCTTCTGAGCTCTGCCGTGGGTCCAAAAAGCAGTTTATTACCAAATATGGGGTATTGCCATAATCAGTAGACATTTCTTTACAAATGTTGGGGTGCTCTTTCTCCTTTATTACTTGTAAAAACTAAAACATTGTATGTTTTTTCAGAAAAAAAGTAGATTTTCATATTCACAGACCAGTTTCAATAAATTTAGCAAAAAAATCTGTGGGCTCAAAATGCCAACTATACCCCTAGAAAAATTCCTTGAAGGGTGTAGTTTCCAAAATGGAGTCACTTTTGGGGAGTTTCCACTGTTATGGTCCCTCCAGGGCTTTGCAAACGCGACATGGCACCAAAAACCATTCCAGCAAAATCTGCGCTCCAAAATCCAAATGGCGCTCGTTCCCTTCCGAGCCCTGCCGTGGGTCCAATCAGCAGTTTATTACCACATATTGGGTATTGCCGCAATCGGAAGACATTGCTTTACAATGTTGGGGTGCTTTTTCTCCTTTATTCCTTGTAAAAACTAAAACATTGTATGTTTTTTCAGAAAAAAAGTAGATTTTCATATTCACAGACCAGTTCCAATAAATTTAGCAAAAAAAACTGTGGCCTCAAAATGCTAACTATACCCCTAGAAAAATTCCTTGAGCGGTGTAGTTTCCAAAATGGGGTCACTTTCGGGGAGTTTCCACTGTTATGGTCCCTCCAGGGCTTTGCAAATGCGACATGGCACCGAAAACCATTCCAGCAAAATCTGCGCTCCAAAATCCAAATGGCACTCGTTCCCTTCTGAGCCCTGCCATGGGTCCAAACAGCAGTTTATTACCACATATGGGGTATTGACGTAATCGGGAGACATTGCTTTACAAATGTTGGGGTTCTTTTTCTCCTTTATTCCTTGTAAAAACTAAAACATTCTATGTTTTTTCAGAAAAAAGTAGATTTTCATTTTCACAGACCAGTTCCAATAAATTTAGCAAAAAACCTGTGGGCTCAAAATGCTATCTATACCTCTTGAAAAATCCCTTGAGGGGTGTAGTTTCCAAAAAGGGCTTCACTTTTGGGAAGTTTCCACTGTTTTGACACCACAAGACCTCTTCAAACCTGACATGGTGCCTAAAATATAATCTAAAAAAAAAAAACACACCCCAAAATCCACTAGGTGCTCCTATGCTTCTGAGGCCTGTGTTTTAGACCATTACCACACTAGGGCCACATGTGGTATATTTCTAAAAACTGCAGAATCTGGGCAATAAGTATTGAGTTGCGTTTCTCTGGTAAAACCTTCTGTGTTACAGAATTTTTTTTATTACAAACTAATTTTGGCAAAATAAATGAAATTTGTAAATTTCCCCTCTACTTTGCCTTAATTCCTGTGAAACGCCTTAAGGGTTCAAATACTTTCTGAATGTGGTTTTGAATACTTTGAGGGGTGCAGTTTTCAAAATGGGGTGATTTATGGGCACTTTCTAATATATAAGGCCCTCAAAGCCACTTCAGAACTGAACTGGTCCCTGAAAAAATAGCCTTTTGAAATTTTCTTGAAAATGTGAGAAATTGCAGCTAAAGTTCTAAGCCTTGTAACGTATTTTTCTTTAAAAAAAAATAAAAGGACGTTCAAAAAACGATGCAAACATAAAGTAGACATATGGGAAATGTAAACTAGTGACTATTTTGTGTGGTATTACTATCTGTTTTACAAGCAGACACATTAAAATTTTGAAAAATGCAGATTTTTCCAAATCTTGTCTAAATTTTGGTGTTTTTTTACGAATAAATATTGAATTTAACGACCAAAATTTTGCTTATTGCCTTATGTTGGTGAAATATACAGTAATCATACATCTTTATCTTGTTTCATAACTGAATGCTCATTAATATAAATTTACCTACATGTGTATTTATTCTGACTTTTCTAACTTCACCACAGTGTGGAAGAGGTAAAAAATAAAACTTATAGAATAATAGACCTTATTACAGTTGTTCATTCAGATTGGGATGGAGTTAGTGGTAGCCAGGGAATGCTTCTCGCTTTAAATAAAACATTTGACACCATTCAGTGAGAGTACCTTACATACATGCTAAGCTGGTGGGGTTTTAGTGGAAAGGGTATTTATTGTATACAAAAAGCCTTTGGTATCAAATTAAAGGGCTTTGAATCAGTTCCAGTTCTTATCAGGTATTTTTACAGGCTGGTTTTTGAAAACCTCGATAAGTACAAATATAGGAATTGACATTCGCCCTGAGACAAGTGGATTCATTGCCTTGGCTTATATCTTTTGAACTGATGGGGTGTGGCTGAGTTATGCTGGTGTCCAAATGTAATAGAGGTGTTATTGGCCAAACCCCTTAGCTGCCAAGCGACTTATTGACCACTCTTTGTCAGGCGGGAGCGGCTATGGCATTTTAGAACCTAGACGACATGGCGCCTCCCCCTCTACTACTCTTTCAAAAGACGACTGAAGATTTTATAGACGCTGTATGTGGTAAAGAGCTAGTTTCACTGGATGACTTATACAGACCACCAACTCCTTAGGACACTCCTCGTGAGAGGCAAGGTGACACAATTGGATAATCCAATGACCTCTCCATCTTTTTTGATGGCACCAGCTCTTCAATTCGAGCTCCAGTTACTTAGGAAATTAGCTCTGCCATCTAAAAGAGATCTGGACTTTCAAGTCCATCGCATTGTGCAATCACACCAACAGGCATTTCATACCCCACGGGGTGAATATAACAAGCTTGCCACCAAAACAATAGCCACAGAGACCACTACGACCATTCTGATAGACCGTGTTTTGGCCCTAGAGAGTAAGGCCAAACGTTCACATGCTCAACTGAAGTCCCTTATGCTACTCCTCGATGATCAGAAGAATAGGGGGAGATTAAACCATATACAATTGAAAGACCTCCCTGAGCTTCTCCCACAAGATGACCTCCCTCAACGAGTGATAACCATACTTATTACTGTGACAAGTTGACAATTTGATGCTTCTTACATTATATACTGCTGTAAAGGGAAGTGTCCCCTATATATATATATATATATATATATATATACACACACATATATATATATATATATATATATATATGTATATATATGTATATATACACTACCGTTCAAAAGTTTAGGGTCACTTAGAAATGTCCTTATTTTTGAAAGAAATGCACAGTTTTTTTTCAATGAAGATAACATTAAATTAATCAGAAATACACTCTATACATTGTTAATGTGCTAAATGACTATTCTAGCTGCAAACGTCTGTTTTTTAGTGCAATATCTACATAGGTGTATAGGGGCCCATTTCCAGCAACCATCACTCCAGTGTTCTAATGGTACATTGTGTTTGCTAACCGTGTTAGAAGGCTAATGGATGATTAGAAAACACTTGAAAACCCTTGTGCAATTATGTTAGCACCGCTGTAAACAGTTTTGCTGTTTAGAGGAGCTATAAAACTGACCTTCCTTTGAGCTAGTTGAGAATCTGGAGCATTACATTTGTGGGTTCGATTAAACTCTCAAAATGGCTAGAAAAAGAGAGCTTTCATGTGAAACTCGACAGTCTATTCTTGTTCTTAGAAATGAAGGCTATTCCATGCGAGAAATTGCCAAGAAACTGAAGATTTCCTACAACGGTGTGTACTACTCCCTTCAGAGGACAGCACACACAGGCTCTAATCAGAGTAGAAAGAGAAGTGGGAGGCCCCGCTGCACAACTGAGCAACAAGACAAGTACATTAGAGTCTCTAGTTTGAGAAATAGACGCCTCACAGGTCCTCAACTGGCAGCTTCATTAAATAGTACCCGCAAAACACCAGTGTCAACGTCTGCAGTGAAGAGGCGACTCCACCAACGCTAAGCATCATAGTGTAGCCACAGATACACTTAACTCTCTCTTTCTCCCTGTCTTCTCTCTCCTACTAGCATATCCCTGGTTTAACCCTTACCTCTCCCCGGCAACGAGCATTACCCCTTAGTTAACCCTTACCTCTCCCCCACAATGAGCATTAGCCCTTAGTTAACCCCTACCCCCCCCTATACAACGAGCATATACATTAACCCTTTATATACCTGACCTACACATCCCTTGGTTACCTACCTACATTTCCCTTGAGTGCATCCCTAGTTAACCCTTTCCCACCTGCCTGCCCATTGTTACCCCTTTACCTGAATATCCCCTGGTAACCCTTTATCCTCCACATCCCTTGTTAACCCTTAGTGTATAGGTACAGTTATATTTAGGAGCGAGTGGGACAGAAATAGTGAGCGTGTAGTGTATTGTAACGTAACTTATATGTATCTTTAGATAAGTGGGTGGTGGTATAGATGAGCCGTTGCCACACACGTCACACATACGAGTTTATATAAGGAGCAGGATTCCACACGCGCGCTCATTAGCCCCGTGTTATCCCCTGAGGACGTTACTTCTGTAACGAAACATGTCGGGGGGGCTATCGCCATCTTAATAATCACTGACGGCTTAGTCACTTGCTCTAATTGTGTGGGACTGATCCTACGAACGGCAGTCTGCAGCTGCCGAATCAGTCTCACTCATTGCATCCAGCGATGTGCTGGGTGCGTGCACATTGATCTTTACGATACACATGAGCCGTCTTTTGATACAATTTTAACTTTGTGTTGTTGTCTGTCTGTTTGATCCACTAATAAAAGTTATATTTTAACTGCTACCATTGACACCATTTCTATGGTGGCTGGGAAATTGGGACCTCTGTGCCTCGGCACATTTTTTTCTCATTGTTTATTCATCCCTGCCAGCCACTAGGGGTCTTCCTTTTGCTTTTCACGTGGTATAGATTAGGGTTGTGATACCTTGTTCATACTGTACCACGTGTAGTGTCAGTGTATTCAATACATATTAAGTTATTATGTGTATTGGCATACACTCATACTATACTGTGATTATTTACTGTGTTTGGTGTATTTTATCTAAGTATTATTTACTGTGTGTAAAACCCCTTCCTGTTTGTTACATTTTCATTTTCATTTTTTCCTCCCCACTTTCCAAAAGCCATAACTTTTTCATTTTTCCGTCGATATAGTCCTATGATGGCTTGATTTTTGCGGGACGAGTTGTCGTTTTTTCTAGCATCATTTATTTTACCATATAATTTACTAGGAAATGGCAAATAATTATTTGTCTGGTAGAAAATGTAAAAAACAGCGATTCCTCCATTGGTTTTTGCACTTCGTTTTTACGGAATTCACCGTGCAATTAAAACATTATGTTAACTTTATTCTGTGGGTCAATACGATTACGGCGATACCAAATATATATGTCATTTTTTCCATGTTTTAATACTTTTACAAGGAAAAAAAAACGAAGTGTAAAATATAAAATTTATTTTGTGTCGCCAAATTCTGAGAGCCATAACTTTTTTATTTTTCCGTCGATTAAGTGGTATGGGGCTTATTTTTTGAGGGATAATGTACTGATGGGTGTAGGGAAACAGACAAGTGAGCCCTAATATACCCGCCACTCAGTCCCTGCCTACTTACAATGACCCGCCCTAGGCGACGGGGTACAACTGGGCGACGGTCCCTACGTTCAAAAAGTGCACGACAGACAAACAGACAAGGGTACAAAGAAGCTAAGGGAGATGGGGCAGTTGCCCACGGCAACACCGTGAGCAACCAGAGTGGTGAACGAGCCGAGTCAAACCAGGAGTGTACGAGGTACCAAACGTAGAGCAGGAGAGTAGTGAACAAGTCGAGTCAAACCAGGAGTGTACGAGGTGCCAAACGCAGAGCAGGAGAGTAGTCAGTAAGCCAGGGTCAATATGAAGTAGGGTCAAATAGTTCAGAAGCTGCAGCAGGGCCAGGAAACCAAACGAGAAGAATCACAAGCAAGGAGGAACAGGAAAGGCAGGTATAAATAGACAGAGGGCGGGAGCTAGCTCCGTCTGGCCAGGCTGTGATAGGCTCTCCCACTCCTAAGCCTGCCATCCTGAGTGGTGGAAGATGGAGTCAGTCTCACAGACATAGAAGCAGGTGCAGACTGATTACCTATGGGCGTTGACACAGAAGCTGTGCCTGGCAGATCCTTTACAGTACCCCCCCCCCTTTTATGAGGAGCCACCGGACCCTTACTAGGTGGACCTGGTTTATTGGGGAAACGAAGGTGGAACCTCCTGACCAATACCCCAGCGTGAACATCCCGGGCGGGTACCCAAGTCCTCTCCTCAGGCCCGTATCCTCTCCAATGGACCAGGTACTGGAGGGAGCCTTGGACCATCTTGCTGTCCACAATCTTGGCCACCTCGAATTCCACCCCCTCAGGGGTGAGAACGGGGACAGGAGGTTTCCTCGAGGGAGCAAGGACGGGGAGCAGTGTTTAAGGAGGGAGGCATGAAACACATCGTGTACTCGAAAAGATGGGGGCAACTCCAGTCGGAAGGAGACAGGATTGAGGACTTCAATGACCTTGTACGGCCCTATAAACCGGGGAGCAAACTTCTTGGACAGAACTTTAAGGCGCAAGTTCTTAGACGATAGCCACACCAGATCCCTGACCATAAACAAGGGGTTAGCAGAACGTCTTCTATCTGCCTGAGTTCCCGATGAACGACCTCTACATCAGGATTGTTGGAACTAGCAGGTGAAACGGAGGAGAACCGTGGATTAAACCCAAAATTACAGAAAAAGGGAGAGACCCCTGACGAGTTACTGACCCGGTTATTAGGGAAAATTCGGCGAGGGGAATGATTGAGACCCAATCATATTGACAGTCAGAGATAAAACACCTTAAATATTGTTCTAGAGACTGATTAGTCCTCTCAGTTTGGCCATTAGTTTCAGGATGGAAGGCAGAGGAGAAGGACAGATCAATGTCCAAATTTTTACAGTAGGCTCTCCAAAACAATGAAACAAATTGTACCCCTCTGTCAGAAACAATATTGACAGGGACCCCATGGAGACGCAGGATGTGTTTGACAAACAAGGTAGCTAACGTCTTAGCATTGGGTAGTTTCTTGAGGGGCACAAAGTGGCACATCTTACTGAAGCGGTCTACTACAACCCACACCACCGACTTGCCTTGAGATGGAGGCAAATCGGTGATCAAATCCATGGAGATATGGGTCCAAGGTCTCTGGGGAATGGGCAAAGAACGTAGTAAGCCCGCTGGTTGGGACCTGGGAGTCTTGGACCTGGCACAAACCTCACAAGCGGCGACGTAGGCCTTAACGTCTTTAGGCAACCCAGGCCACCAATAGTTTCTGGCAATGAGGTGCTTGGTACCCAGGATGCCTGGATGGCCAGATAGTGCAGAGTCATGATTTTCCCTAAGTACCCTTAGCTGGAATTGCAGGGGAACAAACAGCTTGTTCTCAGGAAGGTTCCAGGGAGCTGAACCTTGATCAGCCGCAATTTCAGGGACTAAATCAGAATCAATAGAGGAAATGATTATACCTGGAGGCAAA
Organism: Rhinoderma darwinii; assembly: GCF_050947455.1. Classification (NCBI taxonomy): domain Eukaryota; kingdom Metazoa; phylum Chordata; class Amphibia; order Anura; family Rhinodermatidae; genus Rhinoderma; species Rhinoderma darwinii. Next base: position 294,953,592 of record NC_134688.1, on the reverse strand, counting down.
ATACAAGCAGGATCTTCCTCCGAAGGAGGACTGGCCATGAAGCTACGTGACAGTGCATCAGCCTTAATATTTTTAGACCCAGCCCTATAGGTAACCAAAAAGTTGAATCTGGTGAAAAATAACGCCCATCGAGCTTGTCTCGGGTTTAGCCTCCGCGCAGATTCTAGGAAAACCAGATTCTTGTGGTCGGTAAGGACCGTTACCTGGTGCCTAGCCCCCTCCAGGAAGTGGCGCCACTCTTCAAATGCCCATTAAATGGCTAAGAGTTTGCCGTTGCCAATATCATAGTTACTCTCAGTGGGCGAAAACTTCCTGGAGAAGTAGGCACAGGGACGGAGATGGGTGAGAGACCTGGTACTCTGGGACAAGACAGCCCCCACTCCCACCTCCTATGCGTCAACTTCCACGATAAATGGCTCCATTTGGTTGGGCTGAACCAGCACCTGGGCCGAGATAAAGCACTTCTTAAGGACCTCAATAGCCTGGACAGCCTCAGGAGGCCAGTGGAGGAGATCAGCACGTTTGTGAGTGAGGTCCGTAAGAGGCTTAGCGATGACCGAGAAGTTAGCAATAAATCTCCTGTAATAATTAGCAAACCCCAAGAAGCGCTGTAACGACTTCAGGGAGACAGGTTGGACCCATTCCGCCACAGCCTGGACCGTGGCGGGGTACATGCGGAATTCATGAGGAGTGAGAATTTGACCCAAAAATGGTATCTCCTGCACCCCAAACACACATTTTTCGGTCTTCGCAAACAGTTTGTTTTCCCGAAGGACCTGGAGCACCTTCCTGACATGCTCAATGTGGGAGGACCAGTCCTTGGAAAACACAAGTATGTCATCAAGGTACACTACAAGAAATACCCCCAGGTAATCTCTTAAAATCTCATTTATGAAATTCTGGAAGACCGCGGGAGCATTACACAACCCAAAGGGCATAACGAGGTATTCGAAATAACCTTCGGGCGTGTTAAACGCAGTCTTCCACTCATCTCCCTCTTTGATGCGGATAAGTTTATACGCCCCCCGTAGATCAAACTTAGAGAACCATTGGGCCCCCTGAACCTGATTAAAGAGATCAGGAATCAAAGGAAGGGGATGCTGGTTCCTTACAGTGACCTTATTCAAGTTACGGTAGTCAATGCATGGCCTAAGACCACCATCCTTCTTCCTTACGAAGAAGAAGCCAGCACCTACCGGAGAAGTAGAGGGGCGAATGTAACCGTTGGCCAGGCATTCCTGGATATACTCTCTCATGGCTTCACGTTCGGGACAAGAGAGATTAAATATCCTACCCTTAGGGAGCTTAGCTCCTGGTACCAAATCAATAGCGCAATCGTATTCTCTATGAGGAGGTAACACTTCGGAGGCCTCCTTAGAGAAAACATCAGCGAAGTCCTGAACAAACTCCGGTAGTGTGTTCACCTCCTCAGGGGGAGAAATAGAATTAACAGAAAAACATGACGTCAAGCATTCATTACCCCATTTGGTAAGCTCCCCAGTATTCCAGTCAAGCGTGGGATTATGCAACTGCAACCAGGGAAGGCCTAAAACCAAATCGGACGATAATCCCTGCATCAACAGTACAGAGCACTGCTCCAAATGCATGGAGCCAACAAGGAGTTCAAGAACAGGGGTATGCTGTGTAAAATAACCATTAGCAAGAGGAGTGGAGTCGATACCCACTACCGGGACAGGTTTAGGCAAATCAATCAAAGGCATAGCTAGAGACCTAGCAAATTCCACAGACATGATATTAGCAGAAGACCCTGAATCCACGAAGGCACTGCCGGTAGCAGACCTACCACCAAAAGAGACCTGAAAGGGAAGCAAGATTTTATTACGTTTTATATTTACGGGAAATACCTGTGCGCCCAAGTGACCTCCCCGGTGATCACTTAGGCGCGGAAGTTTTCCGGCTGCTTATTCTTACGGCTAGGACAGGTGTTCACTTGATGCTTGTCATCCCCACAATAGAAGCTGAGACCATTCTTCCTGCGGAACGCTCTACGTTGTTGGGGGGACACGGAGGCTCCGAGTTGCATAGGTACCTCCGAGTCTTCCGTGGAAGAACGAAGCAACGGAACCTCGGGAGGCATCATGGGGGAGTAAGAGGAGAAAACACAAAAACGTTCACATATTCGTTCCCTGAGACGTCGGTCAAGTCGTACCGCTAAAGCCATAACCTGGTCTAGGGAGTCAGAAGAGGGATAGCTAACTAGCAGGTCTTTCAGGGCATTCGACAGACCCAACCTAAACTGGCACCTTAAGGCAGGGTCATTCCACCGAGAAGCTACGCACCACTTCCTAAAGTCAGAGCAATACTCCTCAACAGGTCTCTTACCCTGACGTAAGGTCACCAGCTGACTCTCGGCAAAGGCAGTCCTGTCAGTCTCGTCATAAATGAGTCCGAGAGCAGAAAAGAAAGGATCAACGGAGGAAAGTTCAGGGGCGTCAGGAGCCAAGGAGAAGGCCCATTCTTGGGGCCCTTCCTGGAGCCGGGACATAATTATACCCACCCGCTGGCTCTCAGAACCTGAGGAGTGGGGCTTTAAGAGCGAAAATAGAGCTTACAACTCTCCCAAAAGGAGAGAAAAGTCTTCCGGTCCCCTGAGAACCGGTCAAGCAACTTGAGGTGGGGTTCAAGAGGTGAGGTGAGGGGCACTACCATGGTAGCATCAGGCTGGTTGACCCTCTGAGCCAGGGCCTGGACCTGTAGGGAGAGACCCTGCATTTGCTGAGCCAGGGTCTCAAGGGGGTCCATAGTAGTGTGAGGGACCAGGGTAGACTAGGTATATGGGCTTGTGATTATGTAATGATGGGGGTAGGGAAACATACAAGTGAGCCCTAATCTACCCGCCACTCAGTCCCTGCCTACTTGCAACGACCCGCCCTAGGTGACGGGGTACAACTGGGCAACGGTCCCTACGCTCAAAAAGTGCACGACAGACAAACAGACAAGGGTACAAAGAAGCTAAGGGAGATGGGGCAGTTGCCCACGGCAGCACCGTGAGCAACCAGGGTGGTGAACGAGCCGAGTCAAACCAGGAGTGTACGAGGTACCAAACGCAGAGCAGGAGCGTAGTGAACAAGCCGAGTCAAACCAGGAGTGTACGAGGTACCAAACGCAGAGCAGGAGAGTAGTCTGTAAGCCAGGGTCAATATGAAGCAGGGTCAAATAGTTCAGAAGCTGCAGCAGGGCCAGGAAACCAAACGAGAAGAATCACAAGCAAAAGAGGAACAGGAAAGGCAGGTATAAATAGACAGAGGGCAGGAGCTAGCTCCGTCTGGCCAGGCTGTGATAGGCTCTCCCACTCCTAAGCCTGCCATCCTGAGTGGTGGAAGATGGAGTCAGTCTCACAGACATAGAAGCAGGTGCAGACTGATTACCTATGGGCGTTGACACAGAAGCTGTGCCTGGCAAATCCTTTACAGATAAGCTGTAGTTTTTAATGCTACCATTTTGCGGTACATGCGAGGTTTTGATCACTTTTTATTACATTTTTTGTGGGAGATGAGGTGACCAAAAAATAGCTATTCTGGCGGTTGCATTTTTTTACGGCGTACAACGTGCAGGTTAAATAATGATATATGGTAATAGTTCAGACTTTAACGGATGCGGCGATACCAATTATGTTTATTTTTTTTTTACAATTTTACAATGCTTTAGGGCGAAAATGGCAAAGTTTTTTTTTTAACTTTTAATATTTTTTTTTATACATAAAAAACCTTTATTTTACAAATGTATTTATTTTTTTATTAGTCCCCCTACGTGACTTCAACCAGCGATCATTTGATCGCTTGCACTATATACTGAAATACTAATGTATTGCAGTATATCGTCTTTCTGACAGGCTTCTATTAATCCCTACCAGCAGCACAAAGATGGCAGACCTGGGGGCCTTCATTAGGCCCCCAGGCTGCCATAGCAACCATCGCCGCCTCACGATTGCATTGCGGAGGGCGCGATGAGCTGCTAGAGTGGGTTGCCCCCACTTTCTAAGGATTGCCATTTAACGGGTTAAACGAGCGGGATCGGGATACTTTCCCTACCCGGCTATGACGTAGCCATACGTCAAATATCGGGAAGGGGTTAATAAATATTACCTTTTTACTATACAGTCGTATACACTTACTTAATAGCAAAGCAATTCGATTGACGTTAGCATAAAAGAAAGATAGGGGAACTAGGCATAACCCTAGTGACCCTGATATAAAGGAGGTAGTAAGAGTGGGCGACATTAACTAGTGAACCCTGCTATTACACCACCCCCTTTTACATTGGGGAGCCAGCCCAAACTGTTGTCAATTTTATTTCTGTGTTTTGTATGATAAAAATTGGGTTAAACGTGAACTGAAGATAGGCGGAGAGGCGTGGACAGTTGACATACGTACACTGTGTTTTGTTGGGTTATACTGTGTGCCTAGACCTTGAAGTTTGGACGAGTAGCAGTTTTATTTAGGGCTTGATACACGATAGAATTGAGGACAGCAAACCTATTTATTTATTGTTGCTTTTCTAAGGTACTAACGTCTTTTATTTTGCTTTACGGCGTGCTGTTGTAAGGCAACTAATCATCGGGCGATCGAGCAACACATAGGTGGCTTCAGAGGTATCGACATCGGTGTCCTTCGGGTGAAGTCCAGCTTGTCGGGAAAAGGCATTCCGGAGTAAAAGGACCTTTTTCAAGCGGCAAGGGACAAGGGGACAATGCAGACTGAGATGACTTCTTAGTATGGACTTCTCCACACTGAAAAAACTTGCTAAACACAGTTCATTCAACCCAGTATCCCCCACTACATATAGGTCAGCATGAATTCTGTGGTCCACTCTGCTGGACGAGGCTTATATACATGACAAGATGTGTATTAGCAAGAAGAGCATTTTTAATAAAACCTCTTAACGGCTCCACATGCTCGCTAAACTGATCTGTGTTTATGAGAAAACGTGGAAGCCTGAGAACTCAGAAATTAGTGATTCCCCAAATTCTCACTGCCAACATTGTGTCAATAATGTGAAGCAGGTTTGTACTTTGCAGACACAACTGGCAGAGAATGGCCAGTGTAAAATTGTTAGGGATAAGCAAATTTGCATGCTGGAATCAGAGGTGATGGATATGAGAAATCATGGTGATGATATTGATGCACAGCTGACTGAGTCTTACGCTGTGATCAATGCATCTAGGTCACAAATTGTAGCCACTATGAAAAACCTCATAAAGGATTTTTTAAAAATGTTACTGGCATTAAAGTCACGGCCTGATTCCGCTGTAAGTTTGCCCCCTACAGGGCAAAAAGGGGAGAGGAGAATGAGTGTTGGATCAGATGTACCAAATCGTGATCCCATCCAGAAACCTGAAGATAACACTGTTACGAAAGTGTTATGCAAATGTAAACATACGATAATCAGAAGTGCGTCCCTAGCCATACAGAACTTTAAAAGATCATGCACTGTTGACTGCCCTAAGTCCAGCAGAGCATGTATTATTAAATGTTTTGCATGTGCCGGCTCAGGCCATATTGCTAAGTACCGCAAGTCTTTGGGTACTGAGAAATATGGTCCTGGTAAATGTTTTAACTGTGGTCAAATGGGACATATTGCTAGGAACTGCCATGGCATACGCAACTGTGGAAAGCCTAATGAAATGACAATGGAAAATGGCCATGTAACAACAAATGGTGGATTTAGGCCAGGATAAAATGGAGTGTCTTTCCAGCTTTATGTGCTCCACCATGTACTGAAGGGTCGAAATGAGGTGTTATCTCTTTGATGTCTGTACTGTGTGTTTATCGTCTGTTGTATTTGTCCCCAGTTGTCATTTTGTTTTCATTTGTGTTTTCTTTTGTGGCTCCTTCACAGATTCTATTGTTGTGTATCCCTGGTTATCAGTAATATGTATTTATACTTTATAGGTGTTGCCTGTATTTATAATGCATAATTAGAAAACCACTCCAGGAAAACAACTGGAGAATCAGCCATTAGATAGTGGTGTATTTGCGCCAAATGTTTTAATTGCTCTCTATTAGGATAAAGTTGACATTGTTATACTCCAAACTCCGGTAGAGAGGTACGGTTAACATAAGTTCACGGTGTAGTGTTTTATGTTATGCTGTGCACCTAGACCTGGACCTGGGAGGTTCAGACAGGTAACACAGTTTCATCTGAGGCCTAATTCGAGTGCAATTAATTACAGCAAATAAAAGTATGGCTGATTATTTTGTGTTTAGCTGGAGTGTCCATTTAGGAAAGGTTAATAGGGGAGGTAGCCCTGACATTACACCCATATCTTGATTTTAAGATAATGGGTTTGGTAAGACAGGGATATAGTTCCACAAACCTGAGAATTGTGAAGAACCACAAAAATTGCTTCATCCACTGCTCCCCTCGGATATCCTAACCTACGAGGGCAGCCATCCATATCTGTCTGTACAGATGGATGTTGAAAGAAGGAGGATGTGAGCCTCTGCTAAGGTAGTTAGGACCGGGTGCTTAGACAACAGTGTTGGGATACCGAGGGGTCCTGTTATATGAAGCTTAACCCAATGCCCTCCTCAAGACATGGGTCAAGGTTATTGGTGCTGGTATCAAATGCAGAATGTTTCATATACCATCCACACGACTAACTACACTGAAAGAGGCATACTCCTCCTAGGAGCATATTGTACCATTAATCCCGTATTAGGCCTTAATGTGGTGGATCAGAAGGGAAGAACTCCTGTGAGTTCTGAAAAGAGGCTCGACATCTGTCCAGACACCCCTGTGAGACTCCAGACGATTCCTCTTGGGTTTGGCACTGAACTGAGAAAGAGCCTGCTAGACTTCAGTGAGGAAGAGGATGTCATGGAGAAACTGAAAGATTTCCAACATCGAGCCACCATTCAGTTGGAACATGACACAACGAAGATCACAGGAATTGTGAACAACCATGAGACGGACTCGGAAGTGTCTTGGTGGGAGAGCTTGTTCGGATATAGTCCCAAGGCCACTTCCTTGTTTAATTTGCTCATCCACCCATTGATAATCCTTCTAATTAAGATCCACCTTTTAACTCAGGAAATATAGTGACTTGGATTATCTATTTTCTTTCCTGGGGATCCCCCTAATTTCGATCTCCATGTGGCCAACCTTTGAATTCCCATTCCCACAGCCTCAACATATCAGGAGACGTGACTGTCAGTCATTTGTTTGGTGCAAGCAATTTGGTACCCCTCCACCTGGTCCAGACATTTCAATTGCCTCTTTCATCATGTTATTACCTTTACTGTCCAGGAGACCCGTAAGTACTGTGAATTCTATAGCTCTTTGAACTATTTTCTACATTCCAGGGGACTCTCTGTACCCCCCTGAGAATTGGTATGACATTAAAGACTACTGACTGTCCCTCAGCCCCTGCCCCACATCCCCTCATTCTCCGTCCCTCGACGTTGCTCCTAATTTTATCCTCCCAGCAACTACGCACTCATATCCTAACATTTCAAGTCATTGTTTTCTTATCGTGGTGTTGGTTTCTTTGTCACCTCTCCTAATCAGTCAGTTCATCTCTTCTGAGTCACATTGGGAGACATTTCTGATCATACAGTATAACTGTGCCGCTTTAGCTCCTGCTGTAAAGTTATCATCTCCGAGCTCACTCATCCATGTGTCATTATTTTATCCTTATCTGCCTACCTGTATTGTCGCTAGAATGGGATATAGATACAGGTGCTGACCTGATGTGATCAATCTCTATGCCTCTTGCCATGAGTGTGCTTGGAGCGCGTGACAAGTGCGGAATCTGCTTCGAAACTTCTGAACCAGTTATTATGCTTCAAATGTGTAATTGTGTTATTATGTATTATCTGCATAAGATGCAGCTAATGCCCCTTGTTGTATAAATAAAAAATGAAAACATTTTGATCTGTCTTTAATTTTATGCCCTCTTTTCTCCAAACTATTGCAAGATAGGACATACTGTAATCTGCCTGCAATTCCCAAGTAGTTCAGGACACTGCACAGATTTTTTCTTTTGAAAAACAGCCACTTCTTTTAGTTTAAGAGTTTATAGAAAGGAGGGCACTACATATGGTGGGTCACTGGGCAACAAAGTCACTTTGGATTAAAGTTTTCAATCTTTTCAACTCCGTAACCAACATATATGCGCCTAGGTGCCATGAATATACACTACTTAAGACAGTAGTTACAGACACCCCAAAGCAGATTTAATATTATTATTGTATTTACTTTTGGCAGCAAAAATTGTCCATGCTAGATCATGGAAGTTATGGAAAACCACAGTGAGAGCCATTATCCAGATATGGAGAAAACTTGAAACAGTGGTGAACCTATCCTGGGGTGTCCAGCCTACCAAAATGTCACCAAGAGCGCATCAACGACTCATCTAGAGGGTCACAAAAGAACCAAAATGAATATCTAAAGAGCCTCTCTACTTTCCTCAATTAAAAAAGTTCTACAGGATTGTTTTATTGATGGCCTATACTTAGGATAGGACATCAACATCTGATCGGTGGTTGTCCGACTCCCAGCACCCCACCGGTCAGCTGTCTGAAGGGGCCACGGCAACAAACACCTTGGCCTCTTCATAGTTTATCAGGCACATTGCCGTACACTTCTGTAGCAGTTGTGCCTGGGATTGCAGTGCTCTGCAGCAGGAACTGCAATCACAGGTACAGACTCTAAGGCTGAGTTCACACTGAGTTTTTTGCAGGCAGATTTTGCTCTGCCTGCAAGCTGATTGTCACTGTGTTTTTTGCCCGCGGCCATTGAGCGCCGCGAGCAAATATCGCCGCGAAATACGCTTTCTCTACCTCCCATTGATGTCAACGGGAGGTCAGAGACGTAAACAACCGAAGATAGGGCATGTCCCTTCTTTTTTCCTGCGAGGCGTTTTTTCCGCTCGCAGGAAAAAAACGCCTCCGCCAACCATTGAAATCAATGGGAGGCAACTGCGGCCGTTTTTTGGCGCCTTTTCCGACGCGGTTTCTGTGTCAAAAAACATGTAAAAAAACTCTGTGTGAACTGACCCTAAGGCCTCATGCGCATTACCGCATTGATTTTGCTGTTCACAAAACCATGGGTCCGTTACGGATTCAAATAAAACTTTTTGTGCAACCGTGTGTTATCCAGACACTTGGATTCACAACAATTCACCAGTATTGGTGAATCCGCAAATCTGGACTGTAAAATTACTTGTCCTGAATTTTTGCCGTCTGGATTTGGGGCACCTGCACTGATCCGTGTAGTCACGGTCGTATGCATCGAGCCAACGAAAATAATGTGTCCGCAATTTGTGGCCGCAAAAAATGCAGATAAATTGTGGCCACAAAAATACGATCATGTGCATGAGGTCTTAGGAAGTGTACAGTTCTGTGTTTGGTAAACTATGAAAACGTTTGCATTCGTCACCATGGTCACTTCAGTTAGATATTCAGTGGGGGCACTGAGAGTCGAAACCCCCTCCCCCCTCGATCTGATATTATATTGATGACCTATCCTAAGGATAGACCTTCAATATAATAGTCCCTGACAACCCTTTAAAGGTCAGTCCCTGACAACCCTTTAATGGTCTAGACGATTCCACAATAGGAAACACACTGAGTAAAAATGGCATCCATGGGAGAGTTGCAGGGCGCAAACCGCTGCTGACCAAAATGAGCACAAAGTCTCGTCTCACATTTGCCAAAAAACATCTAGATGGTCCCCAAGACATTTGGGATAATATTCTGTGGACTGATAAATCAAAGGTGAAACTTTTGGGAAGACATTGGTCTCGTTACATCTGGTTTAAAGCTAACACTGTGTGAAAGTGAGTAAAATGTGTTAAAGTGATTCCATCTTGAATGATCATGATTGAAGGATCATCTGTTTCTCTCTAAGACAAAACTTATTCTTGGATTGTCTGAGATCTAACATGTTTACCATTCCTAGCTCATGTTTACTATTTCTTGTTATGAGAAATGGGCTTGGGACGTCATATTGTCTGAGAACGCATATATTTACCATTCCTTGTTAGGAGACATGGGCCTGACGTTTCATACCGTCTGAGAACTCATTTGTTTGACATTCTTTGTTATGAGAAATAGACCTGGTGACGTTGCAGCTGTAAGATTATTATGAGAAGCAGTGTCTTATTCGTGACTTCCCATAAGAACCTCATCTTACTTGTGATTGGCTGAACTCGACCAACTCCCCATTGTACTTGATTGGCTGAGCTAGAGCCAACTTCCCATTTGTGAGATACAATTGTAACTGTGTACTAACAATAAAGCAAAGAAGGATTTTTGGGTATACAAAGCATGTCTGTGTGTCTCTTACTTCTCTCCGATATATCGATATAACTAATTGTTTTGAATCCGGGCAAGTAACTAAAGGGTGTCCATTGACACACCCATCTAAAACCTTAACTCTTATGTATTTTGCACAGGATTATGTCAACACACAGCATTTACCACAAGAACATCATAGCAACGGTCAAACATGGTGGTGATAGTGTGATGGTCTGGGGCTGCTTTGCTTCTGTAGGACCTGGACGACTTGTCATTACTGATGGAACCATGAATTCTGCTCTCTATCAGAAAATTCTGAAGGAGAATGTCCGCCCTTCAGTTTGTGACCTAAAGCTCAAACACAGTTGGGTTATGCAACAGGACCATGTTCCGAACCACGCAAGAAAGTCCACCCCTGAATGGCACAAAAGAAACAAAATTAAGGGTTTTGAGTGGCCAAATCAAAGTTCTGACTTTAATCCCATTGAGATGCTGTTGCAAGTCCTTAAACGTGCAGTTCATTCTCGAAAACCCTCCAATGTAGCCAAATTAGAAGATTTCTGCAAAGAGAGGTCTAAAATTTCTCCACAGCGATGTAAAAGACTCATCGCAAGTTATCCCAAACGTTGGATTGCAATTGTTACTGCCAAGGGTGGCACAACCAGTTATTAGGTTTAGGGGGGCAATTATTTTTTCACATGGGCGATATAGATTTTGAATAAATCTTTATCCTCAAATAAGGAATGTAAAATTAACAGTCACAGTTTTGTGTTTACTCCCATTATCTTTATCTTATATTAATACCTTAAAGAACAAGACATTTTTTTATTTTTCATTTTCGTCTTTCACTCCCCATCTACTATGAGCCATAACTTTTTTATTTTTCCGTCAATGGAGTGGTGTGAAGGCTTTGTTTTTTGCATTAGGGGTTGTAGTTTCTATTGGAAATTAGGAAAATGACAAATTAACTTTATTCTGCTGGTCAGTACGATTACAGTGATACCAAATTTATTTAGGTTTTTTCTACAAAGAAAAAACTATTTATTAGAAAAAAAAAATTGGATTGTTTTCATATTCTGAAAGCCATAACTTTTTTTGCTTATTTTTTTGTGGTTTTAATTGGTACCATTTTTTAATACATACGACTCTTTGGTCACTTTTTATTTAAAAAAATGGCACCACTAAGTTGACCAAAAAACAGCGATTCTGGCGTTAAATAATGCTATATTGTAATAGTTCTTAATTTTATGGATGCAGCGATAACAATTTTGGTTATTTTATTTTTACATTAAATGAGAAAAGGTTTTTTTAACTTATAATTTATTGTTTTTTTACTACTAAAAACTTTATTTAACTTTTTTTTTCTACACATTTTCCAACAATGTTTTTCAATTTTAACATATTTTATTAGTTCCCCTAGGGGACTTGAACCAGCGATCATTAGATGTATTGCAGTATATTGTCATTTTTGCAGGCTTAACAGAGGCAGGGTGAAAGCAGACCTGTGGGCCTCCATTAGGGTCCTGGGCTGCCATGACAACCATCGGCACCCCATGATCGCTTCGTGGGTGGGCCGATGAGCTGTCTGAGGGGGCCGATGGTTGTCATGGCAGCCCAGGGGCCTAATGAAGGCCCCCAGGTCTGCTTTCACACTGCCTCTGTTAAGCCCTCTTTAACACCTCAGGTGCTGCGGTCACGATTGCCTGCAGCATTTGAGGGGTTAGATTACCATTAACAGTGCGATCACTGTTCCTGGGCACTAGTGCCAGGTGTCAGCTGTAATACACAGCCAGGGGCGTAACTCGTAAAGACTGGACCCCATAGCAAACTTTTGACTGGGGCCCCCCTCCCCTGGGTATCACACAACCCCCCCGTGTAGATAGTGCCTCCCTATATATTCCGCCACACAACACCCCCTATAGATAGTACCATACAGCCCCCCTGTAGATAGCGCCATACACAGCCCCCTGTAGATAATGCCTTACAGCCCCCTGTAGATAACACCATACAGCCCACCTCTAGATAACGCCATACAGCCCCCTGTAGATAACGCCATACAGTCCCTCCTGTGGATAACGCCATACAGCCCTGCCCCTGTAGATAACGCCATGCAGTCCCCTGTAGATAACGCCATACAGCCCCCTGTAGATAATGCCATACAGCCCTCCCCCTGTAGATAACGCCATACAGCCCCCTGTAGATAACGCCATAAAGCCCTCCCCTGTAGATAACGCCATAGCCCCCTGTAGATAACGCCATACAGCCCTCCCCATGTAGATAATGCCATACAGCCCTCCCCCTGTAGATAGTGCCATACAGCCTCCCTTGTAGATAACACCATACAACCCTCCCTCTGTAGATAACGCCATACAGCCCCAAACACCCCTGTAGATAATGCCATACAGCCCCCCCTGTAGATAACGCCATACAGCATCCTATAACGGCCTATAGTTTGTCCTACAAAAGAGATGTATCCCCTATCCACAGGGGATACATGTGTGATCGCTGGTAGCGATAAGTAGAACAGGGGACCGAAAGTCCCCTGAAGTTCTCCATGAGAAACCTCAGACTTCTGGGGTCTGCACAGTTCAATAAAAATAAAAGGAGTGCTGGTCACGCATGCGCACAAGCGTGACCGGTGCACAATTCATTTCTATGGAGCTACCGACAGACCCCGGAAGTCCGAGGTTTGTCATGGAGAACTTCGGGGGACTTTCGGTCCCCCGTTCTCCTTATCACTTGGCGTCCCAGCGATCCCACATGTATCCCCTATCCTATGGATAGGGGATGCATGTCTTTTGTAGGAACAACCCCTTCAGTGGCGTCGCGCTGTAGCATGCTGTGGGTTCCGTAGCTACGGCTGCTACAGCGGTAGTTACGCCACTGTACACAGCGTATCGAGCGGGCTCAGCGCGCGATGAGCGGGCTCAGCGCGTGTGGAGTGGGCTCAGTGAGTGAGCCAGCTCCATACTTCTCCCGCTGCACCATGATGTTCACTTACGTAATGGCGCGTGAAAGGATTAAAATTACTTGAATGAGCTGAGACATTTAAATGTGACAAATTAGCAAAAATAGAAAAAAAGTACTTTTTCACAGCATTGTATAGCTTGAAAATTCCATGATGTATCCAGTATATATATTTTTTGTCTCCATATAAAATTGCGACATACGCTCACTAAAACTCTAGACTTTCATACACACAACCATACAGCCAGCATCAAATAGAACTTAACATGATATACTTACTAAATATTTCCAAGCCCAGGTAGGTAAACAGTAGATGCACTTCTTCAGTTGATCTCAAACAGGTCCCGAGTAGATCACCAATGAACAAAGAAGATGTAATTCTTATTACCATAGTGGGAGGTATGAAAGGCATCCAAAAGTGGCGAGGCAGTGTTGTAGGTTTTCAATACTCTTTTTATTGGTTTTTCACAATGTACAAAAAATATCAGCTGAATTCTATTACATCACATGCCTGATTTATTCTGTTCTATTATACTTAAAACGTATAAACAAATTATAAAAATTGTGACAAAACTATTTGCTAAATCATCAGGACTGTTGTTAATAATTGTAATGACGGGGGTGGGGAGACAGACAAGTGAGCCCTAATCTACCCACCACTCAGTCCCTGCCTACTTGCAACGACCCGCCCTAGGCGACGGGGTACAACTGGGCGACGGTCCCTACGCTCAATAAGTGCACGACAGACAAACAGACAAGGGTACACAGAGCTAGAGGGAGAAAGGGGAAGTTGCCCACGGCAAAACCGTGAGCAACAAGAGAAGTGAACAAGCCGAGTCAAACCAGGAGAGTACGAGGTGCCAAACGCAGAGCAGGAGAGTTGTCAGCAAGCCGGGGTCAATATGAAGCAAGGACAATGGTACAAGAAGCTGCAGCAGGGCCAGGAAACCAAACGAGAAGAATCACAAGCAAAGGAGGAACAGGAAAGGCAGGTATAAATAGACAGAGGGCGGGAGCTAGCTCCGTCTGGCCAGGCTGTGATAGGTTCTCCCACTCCTAAGCCTGCCACCCTGAGTGGTGGAAGATGGAGTCAGTCTCACAGACATAGAAGCAGGTGCAGACTGATTATCTATGGGCGTTAACCCCGAAGTTGTGCCTGGCAGATCCTTTACAGTACCCCCCCTTTTATGAGGGGCCACCGGACCCTTTCTAAGTGGACCTGGTTTACTGCGGAAACGAAGGTGAAACCTCCTGACCAATATCCCAGCGTGAACATCCCGAGCGGGTACCCAAGTCCTCTCCTCAGGCCCGTATCCTCTCCAATGGACCAGGTACTGGAAGGAGCCTTGGACCATCCTGCTGTCCACAATCTTGGCCACCTCGAATTCTGCACCCTCAGGGGTGAGAACAGGGACCGGAGGTTTCCTCGAGGGAGCCAAGGACGGGGAGCAGCGTTTAAGGAGGGAGGCATGGAACACGTCGTGTACTCGAAAACATGGGGGCAACTCCAGTCGGAAGGAGACAGGATTGAGGACTTCAATGACCTTGTACGGCCCTATAAACCGGGGAGCAAACTTCTTGGACGGGACCTTAAGGCGCAAATTTTTAGACGATAGCCACACCAGATCCCCGACCATAAACAAGGGGTTAGCAGAACGTTTTCTATCTGCCTGAGTTTTTTGTATGCTCTGGGACGCCTCTAGGTTCTTCTGAACCTGAGCCCAGACTGTGCACAGTTCTCGATGAACGACCTCTACCTCGGGATTGTTGGAACTACCAGGTGAAACGGAAGAGAACCGTGGATTAAACCCAAAATGACAGAAAAAGGGGGAGACCCCTGACGAGTTACTGACCCGGTTATTAAGGGAAAATTCGGCGAGGGGAATGAATGAGACCCAATCATATTGACAGTCAGAGATAAAACACCTTAAATATTGTTCTAGAGACTGATTAGTCCTCTCAGTTTGGCCATTAGTTTCAGGATGGAAGGCAGAGGAGAAGGACAGATCAATCTCCAACTTTTTACAGAAGGCTCTCCAAAACAATGAAACAAATTGTATCCCTCTATCAGAAACAATATTGACAGGGACCCCATGGAGACGCAGGATTTGTTTGACAAACAAGGTAGCTAACGTCTTGGCATTGGGTAGTTTTTTGAGGGGCACAAAGTGGCACATCTTACTGAAGCGGTCTACTACAACCCACACCACGACTTGCCTTGAGATGGAGGCAAATCGGTGATCAAATCCATGGAGACATGGGTCCAAGGTCTCTGGGGAATGGGCAAAGAACATAGTAAGCCCGCTGGTCGGGACCTGGGAGTCTTGGACCTAGCACAAACTTCACAAGCGGCGACGTAGGCCTAAACGTCTTTAGGCAACCCAGGCCACCAATAGTTTCTGGCAATGAGGTGCTTGGTACCCAGGATGCCTGGATGGCCAGATAGTGCAGAGTCATGATTTTCCCTAAGTACCCTTAGCCGGAATTGCAGGGGAACAAACAGCTTGTTCTCAGGAAGGCTCCCGGGAGCTGAACCTTGATCAGCCGCAATTTCAGAGACTAAATCAGAATCAATAGCGGAAATGATTAAACCTGGAGGCAAAATAAATCAAAGGCATAGCTAGAGACATAGCAAATTCAACAGACATGATATTAGCAGAACACCCTGAATCCACGAAGGCCCTGCCGGTAGCAGACCTACCACCAAAAGAGACCTGAAAGGGAAGCAAGATTTTATTACGTTTCATATTTACGGGAAATACCTGTGCGCCCAAGTGACCTCCCCGATGATCACTTAGGCGCGGAAGTTCTCCGGCTGCATTCTTACGCTTAGGACAGTTGTTCACTTGATGCTTGTCATCCCCACAGTAGAAGCAGAGACCATTCTTCCTGCGGAAATCTCTACGTTGTTGAGGGGACACGGAGGCCCCGAGTTGCATAGGTACCTCCGAGTCTTTCAGGGAGGAACGAAGCAATGGAACCTCGGGAGGCATCATGGGGGAGTCAGAGGAGAAAACATCAAGACGTTCAAGTCGTCGTTCCCTGAGACGTCGGTCAAGTCATACCGCTAAAGCCATAACATGGTCTAGGGAGTCAGAAGAGGGATAACTAACTAGCAGATCTTTCAGGGCGTTCGACAGACCCAACCTAAACTGGCACCTTAAGGCAGGGTCATTCCACCGAGAAGCTACGCACCACTTCCTAAAGTCAGAGCAATACTCCTCAACAGGTCTCTTACCCTGACGTAAGGTCACCAGCTGACTCTCGGCAAAAGCAGTCTTGTCAGTCTCGTCATAGATGAGTCCGAGAGCAGAAAAGAAAAGATCAACGGAGGAAAGTTCAGGGGTGTCAGGAGCCAAGGAGAAGGCCCATTCTTGGGGCCCTTCCTGGAGCCGGGACATAATTATACCCACCCGCTGGCTCTCAGAACCTGAGGAGTGGGGCTTTAAACGAAAATAGAGCCTACAACTCTCCCGAAAGGAGAGAAAAGTCTTCCGGTCCCCTGAGAACCGGTCGGGCAACTTGAGGTGGGGTTCAAGAGGTGAGGTGAGGGGGACTACCATGGTAGCATCAGGCTGGTTGACCCTCTGAGCCAGGGCCTGGACCTGTAGGGAGAGACCCTGCATTTGCTGAGCCAGGGTCTCAAGGGGGTCCATAGTGGTGTCAGGGACCAGGGTAGACTAGGTATTGGCTTGTGATTATGTAATGACGGGGGTGGGGAGACAGACAAGTGAGCCCTAATCTACCCACCACTCAGTCCCTGCCTACTTGCAACGACCCGCCCTAGGCGACGGGGTACAACTGGGCGACGGTCCCTATGCTCAATAAGTGCACGACAGACAAACAGACAAGGGTACACAGAGCTAGGGGGAGAAATGGGCAGTTGCCCACGGCAAAACTGTGAGCAACAAGAGAAGTGAACAAGCCGAGTCAAACCAGGAGAGTACGAGGTGCCAAACGCAGAGCAGAAGATTAGTAAACAAGCTGAGTCAAACCAGGAGTGTACGAGGTACCAAACGCAGAGCAGGAGAGTAGTCAGAAAGCCGGGGTCAATATGAAGCAAGGACAATGGTACAAGAAGCTGCAGCAGGGCCAGGAAACCAAATGAGAAGAATCACAAGCATTGAGGAACAGGAAAGGCAGGTATAAATATACAGAGGGCGGGAGCTAGCTCCGTCTGGCCAGGCTGTGATAGGCTCTCCCACTCCTAAGCCTGCCATCCTGAGTGGTGGAAGATGGAGTCAGTCTCACAGACATAGAAGCAGGTGCAGACTGATTATATATGGGCGTTAACCCCGAAGCTGTGCCTGGCAGATCCTTTACAATAATTTTATTAGTACATTCTTCTGATTATGACATTTCAGTTATGTTCTATACATTTCAGGCAAAGGCACATATTAAAGCCAGAACAACATTACACTATCAGCTTTTCAACTTAATCAATAAAAAATCTTGACATGCTGGATGTCTAACTTTTTTTTCTCAATTTCTAAATTGCTTTAAAAAGTATACCACAATGGTCACTATGAGACATTAGCATTACAATAATGATAAATCTATCTGTTAACTTAAAAATACAGTTGCAAGCATTTGAGCACACATACAGATACTGCCGTCACCTTATATTTATTTTTTTCTTAGCCGTGAAAATACGCTTTATAAAACTGCTAATCTGGAAATGATATCTGTATTTTCAGTTATGACCACTAGATGATGCTCAGCTGCCTCTTATCTGAGGTGCAAGCCTTGTAGATTTGAGTATCAGCAGAGAAGGCACTTGGATTCTTCTATGTATATGCCAATCCTGTCGACAAAGGTCATCATCAAACCATAATTGTCCCTTCTCACAAATCTAAGGAGGTTAATTCCTAGCTATTAAAATCTTTTTTTTTTTTTAATGTGGAAATTAAAAAGGGCAATTTGAACCCTTTTATGTAATCAATCATTATTATTTTGCATTCATAATAGTTTGAATTTAATATTAAATTATCGTCTACCTTTGACCTCTAAAACTTGAGCCAATCAAGTGAGCTTCCTTGCAATATATAAATCCATAGTTTATACCCTAAGGCATCATTTAGACGAGCGTAATATACGCGCGTGCTTTTCACGCGTGGCGTACGCACCTATATTAGGCTATGGGGCAGTGCAGACAGTCCGTGAGTTTTGCGCAGCGTGAGTCCGCTGCGTAAAACTCACGACATGTTCTATATTTCTGCGTTTTTTGCGCATCACGCACCCATTGAAGTCAATGCGTGCGTGAAAACCACGCAGGTCGCACGGAAGCACTTCCGTGCGAACTGCGTGGTTCGCGCAACAGCTGTCATTCTCTGAATGTAAACAGAAAAGCACCACGTGTCACGTGTCACGTGTCAAAATGATGGCGGCTGCGAGAAAATCTCGCAGCCGTTCATCATACACTGATGACACACGCAGCTGTTAAGTGCCTTTTGCGCACGCAAAACGCCGCGTTTTTTTGCGTGCGCAAAACGCACACGCTCGTGTAAATCAGGCCTAAACCATGGGCAGGCAACCATAGCGAGGTGGAGATCTACTAGTAGAATCCAGAACTGATCAGACACAGTCACAGGCAAAATACACAATTACATCCAGTGACTTACAGGTGATGTCTTCACTGATGGTAGACGTTCTCTTTCCTCATTTTCTCCATCCAGCCCAGACTACCATGAACGCTTTTTCCAGCCATAAATTGTCTCTGTAGCATTTTCTCTCCAGACATTTTAGGCTCCTCACTTTTCCATCATCCTCACCACTTTTTCAACAAAACTCCCCAACCTGGTGCCCTAAAAGTGTCACCCTGCTGCTACCCATAATACTGTGCCTGTTGTGCTGCCCAGTGCCCACAAATACTGCACTGCAGAAGTATTAGAGCCATAGAGAAATTAAAAATCCGAACAGATTGTGCCCCCTACAGTAATTAGTGCCACACGTAGTGCCCTCAAAAAATATTTTGTTCAGCACAAAGTGCCACAGACAGAAGGCCCATTTACACAGCCCAATAATTGGTAACAGGTTTTACTAAGAACACTTGTTCGGCTGATTTTTTGTCAGCTGTTACCATGGCAGCGATCAGCTGACAAACAAGTAAACATTAGTTCGTTGGCTGATCGCAATGTTTATGCAGCTTATAAAATCATCATTGTCGGCAGCACATGTCCCTGTGTAAAGGAGATGTGCTGCCGGCAATGATTCAAACTGATGTGGACCAAACAATCGTAATAAAGATTGTTCATGCCCATAAAGCAGGGGTCCCCAACCCAAGGGTACTGCTGTGTGGCTCGCTGGCTATCACCGGAACATTAGCGGCGGTCCTAGCGTGTCATTTGGATTTTTTTCGTAGTGCAGGGGAATTGGAAGAGGAGCAGCTGCCTCCGCTCTCTCAGAATGAAACGTCAGATGAGGCAGTCAAGGCGCAGTAATAACGTTTAATAACTCCGCCTTCTCCTCCTCTCAAGTCAACCACGGCCCTTTTCTGCACTAAGCAAAGAATGCGTGCAGGGAAAGTCAGGGGTGGGATTCAAATTTTTAACAACAGGTTAATCGCGCCATGGAAAATTATTCTAATAATAAAATAAAACAATTACAATAGTCCAAATATGCCCTATAATAAAATTGACACTAAATGAAGAAATTCCCTGTCCAGAATGTTTTAGTGTGGATTTCCACACTATGTATATAGTTACATAAGCGTACATACCTACCTACCGACGCTCATTATATTAAACTCACCCATTACGTATAGTCCTATATGCGCACATTCAATATCCTAAGCATGCTCAGCCATTTAGTTAGGCTGTGGACTGTGAGAAGGGTGGAGGACAGTGCAGCATGCGCAGTAAGCCGTGGCAACTCTCCCGGCTAATGCACAGATACGGTGCCAGGAGCAAGCTCAGTACATATATATAGCACCAGAACCAAGTTCAGTACATATATACAGCACCAGAACAAAGCCAAGTACATAAATACAACACCAGAACAAAGCTCAGTACAGATATACAGATATACAGCACCAGAACAAAGCTATGTACATATATACAGCATCAGAACAAAGCTCAGTACATATATACAGCAGCAGTACAAAGCTCAATACATATATACAGCACCAGAACAAAGCCAAGTACATAAATACAACACCAGAACCAAGCTCAGTACATAAATACAGCACCAGAACAAAGCTCAGTACATATACACTCACTAGAACCAAGCTTAGTACATATAAAGTGCACCAGAACCAAGCTCAGCATATAAATACAGCACCAGAACAAAGCTCAGTACATATATACAACATTAGAACCAAGTTCAGTAAATATAAATTGCACCAGAACCAAGCTCAGTACATATATACAGTATCAAAACCAAGCTCATCCTATAAATACAGGGTATATACTGGCGTGTATATTCTGGAGTTGTATATATGAGCTTCTCTTTGGTTGTGTTTATATGTATTGAGCTTGGTTGTTATGATGTATATAGCTCCAGAACCAAGCTCAGTACATATATACAGCATCAGAACTAAGCTCAGTACATAAATACAGCACAAGCACAAATGCAGATCAGTACAGAGATCATTTGCAACTTCAGTTTAACCCCTGTCATATAAGTTTGTACAGCATAAAACTACAGCTCCCACTATAGCCAGGAGTTGTTGTTTCACAAAAAAATAATGACAGTACTAATCAGTCACAGGGAGAATAAACATTTACATTTAGTTACTCACCGGTGACAACTTCTCAGATTGGAGTCATTCTTTTTCTCTTTTCTTTGGTCCTCTATGATGACTTCTCCCGGCCACGACCCATTTCTGCAGTTTGCTGTTCAGATATCTTCAGCTTCACTTTTCCAACATTTCCGCACCTATAAACGAAGATCAAATTCTCATGGTGCAGCAGTCTATGCTCCTAAATATAATAGTATCATACACCCTTCCCCTGAACATAATAGTACTATACACTGTACTCCTGAATATAATAGTACTATACACTGTGCCCCTGAATATAATAGTACTATACACTGTGCCCCTGAATATAATAGTACTATACACTGTGTTCCAGAATATAATAGTATTATACACTGTGCTCCTGAATATAATAGTACTATACACTGTGCCCCTGAATATAATAGTACTATACACTGTGCTTCAGAATATAATAGTACTATACACTGTGCTCCTGAATATAATAGTACTATACACAGTGCTCCTGAATATAATAGTACTATACACTGTGCCCCTGAATATAATAGTACTATAGACTGTGCTCCAGAACATAATAGTACTACACACTGTGTTTCTGTATATAATAGTACTATACACTGTGCTCCAGAATATAATTGTACTATACACTGTGCTCCTGTATATAATAGTACTATACACTGTGCTCCTGAATATAATACTGTAGTACTATACACTGCGCTCCTGAATATAATAGTACTATACACTGTACTCCTGAATATAATAGTATTATATACTGTGCTCCTGAATATAATAGAACTATACACTGTGCCCCTGAATATAATAGTACTATACACTGTACTCCTGAATATAATAGTATTATACACTGTGCTCCTGAATATAATAGTACTATACACTGTGCCCCTGAATATAATAGTAATCTACACTTTGCGCCTGAATATAATAATACTATACACCGCACTCCTGAATATAATAGTACTATACACTGTGCTCCTGAATATAATAGCACTATGCACTGTAATCCTGAATATAATAGTACTATACACTGTACTCCTGAATATAATAGTACTATAGACTGTGCTCCTGAATATAATAGTACTATACACTGTGCTCCTGAATATCATAGTACTATACACTGTGCTCCTGAATATAATAGTACTATACACTGTGCTTCTGAATATAATAGTACTATACACTGCGCCCCTGAATATAATAGTACTATACACTGTACTCCTGAATATAATAGTACTATACACTGTACTCCTGAATATAATAGTACCATACAATGAATATAATAGTACTATACACTACGCTCCTGAATATAATAGTACTATACACTGCACTCCTGAATATAATAGTACTATACACTGTACTCCTGAATATAATAGTACTATACACTGTGCTCCTGAATATAATAGTACTTATACACTGTGCTCCTGAATATAATAGCACTATACACTGTGCTCCTGAATATAATAGTACTATACACTGTGCTCCTGAATATAATAGCACTATGCACTGTAATCCTGAATATAATAGTACTATACACTGTACTCGTGAATATAATAGTAATCTACACTGTGCGCCTGAATATAATAGTACTATACACTGTACTCCTGAATATAATAGTATTATACACTGTGCTCCTGAATATAATAGTACTATACACTGTGCCCCTGAATATAATAGTAATCTACACTTTGCGCCTGAATATAATAATACTATACACCGCACTCCTGAATATAATAGTACTATACACTGTGCTCCTGAATATAATAGCACTATGCACTGTAATCCTGAATATAATAGTACTATACACTGTACTCCTGAATATAATAGTACTATAGACTGTGCTCCTGAATATAATAGTACTATACACTGTGCTCCTGAATATCATAGTACTATACACTGTGCTCCTGAATATAATAGTACTATACACTGTGCTTCTGAATATAATAGTACTATACACTGCGCCCCTGAATATAATAGTACTATACACTGTACTCCTGAATATAATAGTACTATACACTGTACTCCTGAATATAATAGTACCATACAATGAATATAATAGTACTATACACTACGCTCCTGAATATAATAGTACTATACACTGCACTCCTGAATATAATAGTACTATACACTGTACTCCTGAATATAATAGTACTATACACTGTGCTCCTGAATATAATAGTACTTATACACTGTGCTCCTGAATATAATAGCACTATACACTGTGCTCCTGAATATAATAGTACTATACACTGTGCTCCTGAATATAATAGCACTATGCACTGTAATCCTGAATATAATAGTACTATACACTGTACTCCTGAATATAATAGTATTATACACTGTGCTCCTGAATATAATAGTACTATACACTTTGCCCCTGAATATAATAGTACTATACACTGTACTCCTGAATATAATAGTACTATACACTGTACTCCTGAATATAATAGTACTATACACTGTGCCCCTGAATATAATAGTAATCTACACTGTGCGCCTGAATATAATAATACTATACACTGCACTCCTGAATATAATAGTACTATACACTGTGCTCCTGAATATAATAGCACTATGCACTGTAATCCTGAATATAATAGTACTATACACTGTACTCCTGAATATAATAGTATTATACACTATGCTTCTGAATATAATAGTACTATACACTCGCTCCTGAAGATAATAGCACTATACACTGTGATCCTGAATATAATAATACTATACACTGCACTCCTAAATATAATAGTACTATACACTGTGCTCCTGAATATAATAGTACTATACACTGCGCCCCTGAATATAATAGTACCATACACTGCAGGGGCGTAGCTAAACGCTCATTGGCCCCCGATGCAAAAGTTCTTATCGCCCCCCCCCCCCGCAAACTTCTCATAGCCAACGGTCCGCAGCTTTCAGCTGCATCGCTGGGTCTCCTAAGTGACCCAACAGCACTAGCAGCCGGGGGCGTCACTAAGGACTTAAAATGTCTGGGGAAATAGCCCAAATACATATGTGTCCGCCCCAAAAAAATGTATGTGTGTATAGGAGACAGCATATCTATAGCACTACAACCCTATAAACTATGGATAGGATTAGATACATTGGCTCAGCAGACAGTATCACACATGATAGGATTAGACATAAGGCCCAGCAGACAGTATCACACATGATGGGATTAGATACACAGCTAAGCAGACATTATCACACATGATAGGATTAGATACAATGGCTCAGCAGTCAGTATTACACATGTTAGGATTAGAGATAGGGCCCAGCAGACAGTATCACACATGATGGGATTAGATACAGTAGCTCAGCAGACAGTATCACACATGATTGGATTAGATATAGGGCCCAGCAGACAGTATCACACATGATTGGATTAGATACATTGGCTCAGCAGACAGTATCACACATGATAGGATCAGATACAGTGGCTCACCAGACAGTATCACACATGATTGGATTAGATACAGGACTGAGCTCGCTGACATTGCAGCTCCAGCGCTGGACCCAGGAAAGGTAAGAATAATAATTTTGCTTCTTTATGTGTTACTAAGTATTTTTGTGTGTTTGTGTTTTTTTACAAGTTCGGTTGTTGGACTAGTTCGGATTCGAGGACTACTTCAATCACAGCGTTTTTTTATTCTCAATAAAATGGTTAATGGGGGTTGTGTTTTTTTATTTCAATAAAATATTTTTTCTATGTGCTTGTGTTTTTTTAAACTTTATTATTACCGCCGTAGTAATGGCCGCTGGCTGATTGACAACCTCCATTACTAAGGTAATGGCGGGGCTTAATGTTAGCAGGTGCAGAGGCTATCACTAACCCCCATTATTACCCCGGTACCCACCGCTACCAGGGGTACTGGGAAGAGCCGGGTACGAACCACTACCCGACCATCTACAATGACGGTCAGGCACCGGGGCTTCCGCAGGCTGGTAGTATTAGGCTGGGGAAGGCCAAAAACAGTGGCCCTTACCACCCTGGCAATGCTAGGCTGCTGCTGCGGTGTTGTATCTGGCTGGTTATGAAAATTGGGGGGGGGACCCCACATCGTTCTTTCCAATTATTTTTTATTTTATTTTCTTTAAATGACGTGGGGTCCCCCACATTTTTCATAACCAGCCAGATACAATAAAGCAGCAGCAGCCTAGCATCACCAGGGTGGGAAAGGCCACTGTTTCTGGCCTGTCCCTGCCTGATAGTACCAGCCTGCGGCCGCCCCGGTGGCCGACCATCACTACAGATGGTCAGGTACTGGATAGTACCCGGCTCTTCCCAGCACCCCTAGTGGCGGTGGGCACTGGGGTAATAATGGGGGTTAGTGTTAGCCTCTGCACCGGCTAACACTAAGCCCCGCCTTAGCAATGGATCTTATCAATCAGCCGGCGGCCATTACTAAGGCGGTAGTAATATAGTTTAAAAAAAACCACAAAGACATAGAAAAAATATTTTATTGAAATTAAAAAAAACACAAAACCCTCATTAACCATATTATTAATAAAAAAAAGCCGTAATCGAAGTAGTCCTCGAATCTGACGTAGTCCAATGACCGAACCTGTAAGAAAACACACAAAAAACGATTAGTAACACATGTGTTAGGCTTAGATACAGGGCCCATGTGTGATACTGTCTGTGGGACCCTGTATCTAAACCTACCGCAAGGTAGGCTTAGATACAGGGTCCAGCAGACAGTAATCTTATACAGTATAAGATTACTGTGTGCTGTGGCCCTGTATATAAACCTACCATGTCATTGGCCTAGATACAGGGCCCAGCAGACAGCATCACACAATCTGTGATCCTGTCGCATGGGCCCTCTAAGCCTGCTACATCGTAGGCTTAAAGGGGTTGTCCAGTCCCTAAACATTGATGGCCTAAACTCAGGATAGGCCATCAATAGCTGATGTGTCGGGGTCCGTCTCCCGGGAGCCGGCCAATCAGCTGTTTTGAAGGGGCCGCAGCACTTGTACGACAGCTGTTCCCCTTCATTTCTCTTACTCGCTCACACTGTGAATCGCCGACACGGATTCACAGTGTGAGCAAGTGACCGGAATGAAGGGGAAGCAGCTCTCATATGAGTGCTGCGACCCCTTCAAAACAGCTGATTGGCCGGCTCCTGGGAGTCGGACCCCGCCAATCAGCTTCAGCAGACAGGGATATTAATCTTACCCTCCTCTTCAGCCGCGGCGGAAGTTCTGTCCTGACTCTATCCGGGATCACGATGTTGTGCGCGGCGCATAGCGTTGTGACGTCATGTGCTGCGTACAGCGCTGTGACGTCAGGACCTCCACTGCACTCCGGAACCAGGAAGGTAAGTACTGCCAGTTATTATAGTAACAGGGGCCCGTGGCCCGAGTTACTATAGTAACTTTTTATTGATGTGGTGCGAGGGGCTGCGGACCCCCCTAGCTTCGGGGCCCGGTCGCAATTGCGAACGCTGCGACCCCTATAGCTACGCCACTAATACACTGTACTCCTGAATTTAATAGCACCATACACTGTACTCCTGAACATAATAGTGCTACACACTGTGCTGAATATAATAGTACAATACACCGTTCTCCTGAATATAAAAATACTATACACCGCGTCCATGAATAAAATTGTGTCAAACACTGTAAAGTAATGCTCCACACACAGGGCCTTTTACACCTGCCGATATTCGGCTGATGCAGAGAGCGCCGATCAACGATATATCGTTAATAGGTGCTCGTTTGCTCCTGTCACACGGCGCTATGGATGGGGACGAGTGGTCATTATTCCGAACGCTCTTCCCCATACATTACCATCATGTTGTCAGTGCGTCTCCCTGTTTACACAAGGAGATATGCTGCCGACATCGATAATATTTCACTTTTTTAAGACGATACGACCAGCAGATGATCAAGCATTTGCTCGTTCATCTGCTGATCACTGCCCTGTTTACACAGGGCAATTATCGGCAACGAGCGTTCTAAGAACGCTGGTCTGCCCTATAGTTGCCCAGTGTAAAACCCCCTATAGTGCTTCTCATAGAGCCCCCTGTGGATAGTGCTCCCCATAGTGTCCTCTGTAGATAGTAGCATTCCCTGTAGTTAGTGCCCCCTATATAGTCCTCCCCTGTAGTTAGTGCCCCCTGTGTAGTCCTCCCCTGTAATTCGTGCCCCCTATATAGTCCTCCCCTGTAGTTATTGTCCCCTATATAGTCCTCCCCTGTAGTTATTGTCCCCTATATAGTCCTTCCCTGTAGTTGGTGCCACCTATATAGTCCTCCCCTGTAGTTTGTGCCCCCTATATAGTCCTCCCCTGTAGTTATTGTCCCCTATATAGTCCTCCCCTGTAGTTATTGTCCCCTATATAGTGCTCTCCTGTAGTTGGTGCCACCTATATAGTCCTCCGCTGTAGTTATTGTCCCCTATAGTTAAGGCCCCACAATAAAAAGGAAAAAAAAACTATATTCTTACCTGTCTAATTGCCGCGCCATCGTCCAGTGACGCCAGTCCTCCTCCAGTGGAACGACGCAGAGGCGCGATGACGCCATCTCGCCGACTGCATCATCATGTGCCTCGCCAGGGCAGCGCTAGTGAACTCAATTGTATCCGCGTCCCACGGACGCGAATACAATTGAGTGCAGGGGACCGGTTCCGGTTTCCCGCCTCACCCGGTTCTGCAAACCGGCTGTAATTGTAACAACCAGTTCGGGGGAACCAGGCCGAACCGGCCAGATCCCACCCCTGCGGGAAAGGTCATGAGGTAAATGAAAAGAGGAGAGGGAGGAGCCATTAAATGTGGTTATGGTGTTGCATCTGTCACAAGCTCTTCACTCCCAAACTTAGAAGGCCACACTTACCACCATTGGGTATGTGCAGCTGCAGCATCTCTTCTTGGGATAACTTCTCAGAAGGACAGGTAGTCAGCATCGTTTCTACAAAATCTTAACCTTAAATGTGGGTCGCGACTATTTCTCAGTGCTGAATCTGGCTCTCGAGGTTAGAAAACTTGGGGAACACTGCCATAAAGTATAGCATTGGTCCATGTAAAAGCTTCTGTTAATGAGCAGAAATTGACTTGTTATATTGTTGATCAACGCCTGTTATGGACAGAAATCTGCCCCTGTAAATCCACCTTCAGTGTCCTTTTGTGGCAATCTGATAGTGCCACAACAATAATAATGCTCTCTAAATGGTCCAATTTTTTTTTCCGCAAGTAGATAAGGTTCCAGACAGTAAGGCCCCATGCACACGAACTTATTTTTGCGGCCCCATTCATTTCAATGGGTCCATGCATATGACCGTGGTTTCCACGATCCATGTATTGCCTGGGAGTCTAGACCGCAAAAATATAGGACATGTCTTATTACGGCAGCATTTTGCGGTCCAGGCTCGTTGAAATTAATGCATGGTATAACGCTCTTAATAGCTGCCCCCACAATATAATGCCCCCCCATATCTGCCCCCAACAGTATAATGCCACTCATAGCTGCCCCCACATTATAATGCCCCATAAAGTATAATGCCCCCCATAGCTGCCACCATATCAGCCCCCCTCCCATACCCAAAACAAATGCCCCCATATGTCCTAATAGAAAAATAATAACATAATTACCTATCCCCATTTCCACGACGGGGTGAGGAAATACTTCTCCTCCTTTGGTTTTCACTATGAGTGACTCGGCACAAACAGGTGTGATGACATCACAATATTGCACCTTCCTGCGCCGAGCCGCTCACGGCACAGTGAATGCTGGAGGAACGGTCCGTCAGCTCCTTGCTCCAGCATTAAATTCAACTGCATCTGTATCCTAAGGACGCAAATACAGTTGGAACCGGAACCAACGCGGTCAGCGCTGTGTGGCTATGGGGGCCCCCAGGCTTAGGGGCCCGATTGCAACCACGACCGTTGTGACCGCTATAGTTATGGCACTGCCTCCAAAGAAACACGTGCAGTCATCATTGCTTTAATTCCAAAGGGCTAGGACATTGCTGCTTGTAAAACTTCTCCAAATGATCCAGGAGCAATTTGGTGATGAACAATGCTTTTTCCAGCATGACGGAGCACCATGTAACAAAGCAAATGTGATAACTAAGTGGCTCACTGAACAAAACATTGAAATTTTGGTTCCATGGCCAGGAAATTACACAAATCTCAATCCCGTTGAGAAACTATGGTCAATCCTCAAAAAGCAGGTGAACAAACAAAAACACAGAAATTGTGATGAACTCCAAGCACTGATTAGGCAAGAATGGGTTGCCATCAGTCAGGATTTGGCCCAGAAGCTGATATCCAGCATGCCAGGGCGACTTGCAGAAGTCTTGAAAAAGAAATGTCAACACTTTAAATATTGAGTCTTTGCATAGACTTGATGTATTTGTGAAAAAAAGTTTAAAAATGTATAAAATGCTAATAATTGTACTTCTGTGTACCATAGAAACATCTGACTAAGGCCTCATTTAGGCCTCATTTACACGAGCGTGTGCGTTTTGCGCGCGCAAAAAAATGCAGCGTTTTGCGTGCGCAAAAGGCACTTGACAGCTGCGTGTGTCATTCGTGTATGATGCGCGGCTGCGTGATTTTCGCGCAGCCGCCATCATAGAGATGAGGCTAGTCGACGTCAGTCACTGTCCATGGTGCTGAAAGAGTTAACTGATCGGCAGTAACTCTTTCAGCACCCTCGACAGTACATTCCGATCACCATATCGAGTAACCTGTTTAAAAAAAAAGAGGTTCGTACTTACCGAGAACTTCCCGGCCGTTGCCTTGGTGACGCGTCCTTGGTGACGCGTCCTTGGTGACGCGCCTCTCTTGACATCTGGCCCCACCTCCCTGGATGATGCGGCAGTCCATGTGACCGCTGCAGCCTGTGCTTGGCTTGTGATTGGCTGCAGCTGTCACTTGGACTGAATTGTCATCCCGGGAGGTCAGACTGGAGGAAGAAGCCGGGAGTTATCGGTAAGTCAGAACTTTTTTTTTTTTTTACACGTTCACGTATATTGGAATCGGAAGTCACTGTCCAGGGTGCTGAACCAGTTTAACTCTTTCAGCACCCTGCACAGTGACTGTCTCCTGCCGGGTTCGGTCAAAACTAGTTCGGCCGAACCCGGTAAAGGTCGGTTCGCTCATGTGTAAGACACTCCGTTCGGATGTTTGTAAACAGAAAAGCACATGGTGCTTTTCTGTTTACATTCAGTTTGACAGCTCTTGCGCGAATCACGCAGGTATACCTGAGTTGTACCTCCATATTGTCCGTAAAATATGACGACCGTATCTATATTTATGCCTTAAATCAGTACCATAGATCATCATGTGATTCCACCGCGCCTTGTGCTCGCACAACGATTCATATCGTCCAAATTATGAGTTTCCTAGACAAAAGATTTCTCTCCATAGCCATATGATACATTCCCTGATGTGTTGCATGTACCTGGGATCTAGGTCTCCGTTTCCTCCTTTTTGTTTTTGTTCTCGTTTTTTATTTTAATTTTCACGTTGATTTCATAGTCCTATGTGTTAGGTGTACTTTGTTTGAATTGACCCAGTTATACGCTCTGTTTTTTCACCTATATGACATATTTTATGATGTTATCATGTAAATCTTAAGTGATAGTTCTCCTATACCCATGCCATGATCTAATCAATTGTACATTTCTCTAGTGCCCGACGAAGGTCTGTCTGACCGAAACGTCGACGTCGCACATACAGCCTCTGGCATCCATAATAAAAGTATATTTTTGTAACACAAGCAAGGTGTGCCGAGTACAAATTCTTAACCTACACCCGGGTTGGGACCCTACCTCGAGCACCCAAAGAAACCAGTGCCATCTGAACACAACCATATTTGAATGGCACAGGGTCATAAAAGGTATGTGCCTACCAGAACCTGAGCTGCAAATGGACTCTTAAATTTGACATTTTCCCCCAATCGAATCTCAAAATAATGTCTTGAAATAAGCAACATTTCTGATCACGCTAGGGAGAAATTCTAGTAGCCTACTACTGTTTTCATGAAAAAATAATTGCCTACTGTTTTTTTTTATTCTTTCAATCCACGTGGAATGGAAAGCCCTGTACAAATTCATAAGGATAATTGCCTAGTGTGAATGAATGGTTATGGCTGGGTTCACACGAGCTATTTTCAGACGTAAACGAGGCGTATTATGCCTCGTTTTACGTCTGAAAATAGGGCTACAATACGTCGGCAAACATCTGCCCATTCATTTGAATGGGTTTGCCGACGTACTGTGCCGACGACCTGTCATTTACGCGTCGTCGTTTGACAGCTGTCAAACGACGACGCGTAAAATGACTGCCTCGGCAAAGAAGTGCAGGACACTTCTTTGCAACGTAATTTGAGACGTTCTTCATTGAAGTCAATGAAGAGCAGCTCAAGATTTATGAGCGTCACAGACGCCTCGCATAATACGAGGAGCAGCATTTACGTCTGAAACGAGGCAGCTGTTTTCTCCTGAAAACAATCTGTCTTTTCACACGTAAAAGCCTCTCATCGTGTGCACATACCCTATCAGCAGCACAATCTGTAAATGACGTTGTTTCGACATTTACAGTTTCAATGGGCAAGGCGGTCTAGTAACAACTCTTGCGAGAGCCATCACTAGGAAACGATGACGTCCCTCACCCAGCTGAGAGAAAACTCTTGCCAGCTACAAGAATTATTACGATGTAAAAGCAGATCCCATGTTTTTAGCTACACTTCAGGTATAGCTACAGGGAGAAATTAAAAAAACCTTTAAGATTTTACTAACCTATTTGTTTTATTTTATTCCAGCAAAACTTGATAATGAGCCTGCCACTGCTGTCTACTATGTATATAAGGACTACAAGGCTATGTTCACACGCAAAATCAAAAACGGCTGAAAATTACGCAGCTGTTTGAAAGGGAAAACAGCCTCTGATTTTCAGATGTTTTTGTAGCCAAAAACGTTTTTTGAGGTGTTTTTTGGAGCCATTTTTCGAGCTGTTTTTCCAATGACACAATAAAAAACAGCTCCAAAAATGGCTCAAGAAGTGACATGCTCTTTCTTTTTACGAGGCGTCTTTTTGTGCACCGCTTTTTAAAACAGCAGCATAAAAAAACGCCCTGTCTAAACTAAACGCCGTTTTTCCCATTGAATTCAAAGGGCAGATGTTTGTAGGTGTTAAGCTGGAGTTTTTCAAGACGTATTTTCGAGGCATTTACGCGTGAACATACCCTTAGACATCTATGACTGAGCTGAACACGCATGTTAATGAAGTGATCCGTAGTGTTCATTGCCAGCCTTAACATCTTTCACCTGAAAATTATTGAATGCTATATGTAACTGAAAGTGTACCTGCTGTTTGCAAAAATGACTGACATGTCACATGTCATAGTGACTCGTCAGAAGTTTTGATCGTTGGTGGTTAGATGCTGAGACCCTCCGATCGCTGAAAGGTTGGTACAAGCGCTCAGCTGAGTGGTGGGTCCCTTCAGCTGTGATCAGGTTTTTGCAATATAGACTGCTTGTCAGTTCCATCGATCGGTGCGGGTCTCAGTGCTCAGACCCCCACTAATCAAAACTTCTGACATGTCTCTATGACATGTCAAAAGTTATGTGAAATGATAGTGATCCTTTAAGTTAGGTGCTTACGTATGATGATAAAATATTTACCCTGAGAGAACATGATTCTAATTTCTACCTGCTGGATGACGGATGTTTAAAAGAAGCTGCAGAATGTGGTGAAACAGGTTTTATATGTAATGATCTTGCAGGCACACCTAAAATGTTCAATTAATAGCATTACATTACCAACTGTCAAATTATAGGGATGCATGTGGTATTCATGCTGGAATCATTGTATAATAACTGTGCTATGCTGTTATTCTCAGGATCTGTTTGTCTTCTATACTACCATATACTCAGTAACATACAGGGAGAGGAGTGGTACCTACCTGGAGCCTGCTTTGTAATTACGGATTCGCAGCAATAACTTTGTTAGTAGCAGACTTTTGACTACTTTCTTTATGTATGCATGTAATAACATTTTATGAGTAATAATATTTTATGAGTTGAAGTAAACCTGCAGCCCCTATTATTATGAAAAACAAAGCATGATACGAGAATTGTTAGGTAAACCCCACAATTATTTTTTGTTTACCTGTTCCTGTACTTAGTTTGAGAATCAGGGAAAAGCATTACAGACCTAAATCAATTTATAATACAGTTACGGGATCAGAGTTTAATAAGGGCAATCTAGGTGATCGCCCAGGGCCCAAGGCTCAATAGGACGCATAAAAGTGATCACCCACTATAATCCACCGATGGTGCATAAATTATGTATTGATATGTACACAGATGTTTCTATAAAAGGTGCATACTGCCCCCCACACCCCACTCTGATATATCAGTTAGTAAGAAATGCCTGTCAGGGGTCAGGTTGTTGGATGCTGTACACTATTTAGTGGGTCCTTCTGTGGACATGCTGATGAGTATGTTCTTCATGTTAATACTTTCTTCGTGACGGTGATTACTGTACCCATTATTCAAAGTTTAGCTATTAATATGCATTGTGATTTGTATAGACCACTCAGCCTCTTTCTTTTTAGTGAATTTTATTCCTTGACCTTTTATGTTTGTGCAAAATTATTTTTATATCTAACACTTGTTGATTTCTTGAGTCGGATAATCATAGGTTGTTTTTGCTTATATTAGAGGTTTGCATATTTTTTTAGTATGGACTAATTACGTTTATTTACAGATTGGACCACCCCTTTTAGGCATATACTATGGTTTATAAGTTTGTATATTTGTATGTATCTAGAGATTTTCTATATACTATTTGTATGTACTTTGTGAATGTGTTTATATTCTGTATCCAGGGCCGCCATCAGGAATTTCTGGGCCCCATGCAGCCAAAGAGATTGGGCCCCGCCTTCATTACCGGTGGTGGGCAACGGAAAGTGTGGCTCTCATGTTTGTACGCTATACGCGGTTACTGATTTTGTTACTGATGTCGAGTTACAGTGAACGAAACCATGGAGAAGTCAGTGACCGGTTGATACACTGGATTTTATTGAATTTAGTCAAAACGTTTCCCACTGTATGGCATACAATGGGATACGTCGCCTCGGGAATGGCCCTGGGGTAAAACGCCTGAAGTCGCTGTTCATAAATGGACAGCGACGTCAGGAGCTTTGCCTGGGCCAAAGTCCACTGGCAGGGTGCTTGTGATGCTCTGCCTGGGGACTCCGACGTTGGGAAGCTCCTGACATTACTGTTCATATAGTCAGAAGAAAGTAAGGCAGGACTACCAAATTTGTGAAAAAAATTATCCTTTTATTCCACGTGCTCACTGAGCTGAAACGTCGCACACACGTGGAATAAAAGGATAATTTTTTTCACAAATTTGGTAGTGCTGCCTTACTTTCTTCTGTCTATATTGAAGGGTCATTGGACTGTGACCCAAGAGGTGTGCACCCAACTTAATTTTTTGTCCAGTGCTGCTGATCTATACTTGTTTACTGTCCATATAGTGTTGTCAGGAGCGGTATACGTTTCTTTGTGGGATCTATCAGGATGGAATAATAAAGTCTAATAAGTTATTCCATCCTTCAAAAAAAAAAAAAAAGGTATACCGAAGTATACCAACCCGACGGAGACCAAAAGGACATAATGGAGCTCTATTAAAACATTTATTGTGTACGTCGGGAGCTTCTCCAACGTACAAGATAAACGTAGGGCGATAACACGATATGGAGGGCGCCTTAAGAGAAGGTGAAGCACTTGCGAATATGTAAGGAGCACTTAGGGCACATTCAGACGAGCGTGTATCTCGTCCGTGTGACACATGGATTCATGTATTTCATTGGGGCCATTCACACGGAGCGTGTGAAGGGTCCGTGAAAAAATAGGACATGTCTTATTTTCCTGCATGTCACGCATCCCTCCTTAGACTCTAGTCTATGGTGGATCCCTGTCAATGCGTCACACACGGGTGCACCTTGGACGTAAAAAACTGCAGTTTTTCCATCCGACGTTAGCTACGCTCGTCTGAATGTAGCCTAAGGCAGGTAAAAAAAAAAATGCCTATACTTACCATGCCACGCATCTCTCTGATGTCCTGCAGGCCATCCTCCTGGGATCTAAAATTTCATCCCATGTGACTGTGCCTGAGATTGGCTGCAGCAGTCTCATGGGATAAAACGTCATCCCTGGTGGCCGGGCTGGACGCAAAAGTGAGTTCTGGTTAATTTTTTTGTGACAGAATCGCAGCTTTTCTGCCGCAAAAATAGCAACATCTGTTATTTGTTGCAGGTTTTACCTCCCATTGAATTCAATGGAGAAAACCTACAACAGAAAGCAGCGATTCTGCAACATAAATTGACATGCTTTGGATTAAAAAGCCACACTGCAGGTCAATTTATAAACGTTTTTTAGTGCATTTTTTATGCAGCGTGTGGATGAGATTTGTTCTGCTGCTACTGTATTATGCTGCAGATTTTCCACAATGAAATCCGTCGCGGAAAATCCTTAGTGTTTCTGATACGTAAGAACTGACTCTTACAGATTTTTCTAAGGATTTGCAGCAACTTAACCCTTTGCATTGTAAAGGGTGAAATGCATGGCAATTTTGCAACATAATAGGCATGCTGCTGATTTAACAATCAGCTGAATGTACTGTCAGGTTCGTATTTCAGGGTAGCTTCCTTCTCCCTGTTATTCCACACCGAATAACCACCTCTGTAAATTGAAACCTGAAGGCATGCCTGGAAAGAAGTAAACCAGCCAGAGATGTTGGTACACAGCTTTCCCCAGATCAGCTAGGAAGAGAACTGCACTTTATTCAGAACAAAGAAACACACAGAAAAGACACATGCCCCCTCCCTAGGGATGTGGAAGTGCCCAAGCCCCCACCGGGTTCTCAGCTGCAAACTCTTCTGTACACTCTTCTTGCATTCCAGGGGGCGGTGTCTTCCATAGGTGTGTCCGACATGAACAAAGAACTTGTTATATATATATATCAGTATATTACACAAAGAACTGAAATGTATATACATATGTGTGAGGATAATATTTTTCAAACAATATACATGGTAATGATCCCTGACAGTACTAAAGCCCATGCAGATTTTTTTCAGCAGCAAGTGCATGGGGTTTTGATAACCCCATTCACATGAGTTGGACTGTAATTTGTAGTGGATTTTCAGTGCGCAATCCGCACCAAAAATAGGAGACAGATCCACTACGTCTGAAGTGGCCATAGGGCCTTATTCACACAGTGCAGTCAAATCCCAATTTTTGCTACAATTTTTGCAAAATCGCAGCAAAAACGTGATTTGACTGCACTGCAGGAGTATAGCCTAAAAGCACAGTTTTTTTTAATGTTTTGTACCGTTTTTTTAATGCAATTTTTGTAAACGACGGACAAATGAGGTAGCTGTGCTGCAATTTTTTAAATCGTGGGATAACTTCGCCATTTTTGCCGCAATTACGAAAATCGTGGCAAAAACGTGATTTGACTGCACTGTGGGAGTATAGCCTAAAAGCACTGTTTTTTTTTCATGTTTTGTACCATTATTTTTTTTATGCAATTTTTGTAATCGAGGCACAATTGAGGCAGCTGTGCCGCGATTTTTAAAATCGTGGGAAAACTTCGCCATTTTTGCCACGGTCACAAAAATCGTGTCAAAAAACCAAGTGGAGTCAGGGGCCTGTGAAGGAGGATGGGGCACTCACCAGTCTTGCAGAGTCCAGTCGGCTGTGTAGAGAAGGACGTGTTTGGTGGGCGGCTCTCTCCACACGGAGCTTCTGCTTTCTTGCTGCATATTCCGCTCCTGAAATATGCTCTCAGGGTCTCAGCATTAGTTACTTCGGAGGAAGGAACGGGCCCTAGCTCAAGGGTCCGTTCCTTTCTCCAAGTGACTAACGCTGGGGCCCTGATAGAAATGTTTAAAGTTTAATAAGAAGTGGGCGGGCCCCTTTCTTTCTGCAGTACCAGCTGTACTGCCCTGATGGTGGCCCTGGCTGTATCTATATTTGTATTGTGTGTATATATTATATGTATGCAATGAGTGTGTTATTATGATTTTGTGGAGAGGGCCTTACATTTTTTTGGAGTGGAGTGTGCTAACACTTTGTGAACTATCATAACCAATGGTGCTTTTAAAGGGAATGTGTTGCTAGAATTTTATTTTTTTTCAGTTAAACAGTTAGTATATAAGTGATTACACATCGTTTTAATTTTTTCACAAGTCAGGAAATATTATAAATTAGATTCTAATTTATAACATTTCCATGTGCTGGTCACTAGAAGGAGCAATTCCCAAAATTGCAGCATTGGCAATGTGGTAAAGCAACCTCATTGCTTTATGCTGCAACTTTGGGGTAGACACACTCGCTCTAGTGTCCTCACACAATCCCCCCTCCCTTATCCTGGCTAGTTCCAGGAGAAGGAGGGGGTTGAATCTTCAAATCTCCTACACTGTGTGCCACCATTTTCTGAGCGAATGCACAGTGTAGGAGGATTAGATACAGTGGTAATAAGACAGTATAACACAAACATATACAAACGTAAAACACACATCACATACATAAACATAACTTACCTGCTCCTGCCGCCTCCACTCCTATTCCTTGCGTCTTCGCTGCCTTGAACATATGGCCGGAAGCCGCGACCAGAAGTCGTCATCTTAATGTCCCGCCGCGGCTTCCGGTTCACATGAAAATAGCGCCGGATTTCGCTCTGCCGAAGACCACACAGATGACATACGCTATAGTGAATGGAACGGCTCCCGTTCGCATTCTCTATGGGGATGTATGTGCCATATTCCATCTCTGTATGTTTCGTTAATCGACACATACAGAGATGAAAAAAAAATGGCAGCCCCCATAGAGAAGTAAAAGTAAGAATAAAGTAAAAAGTACAACACAATAACACAAATAAATAAAATGTATTTTAATATCAAACTAAAAGCAATATTAAATTAAAAAAAATAATTTTCGTGACACTTTCCCTTTAATCTGTCCTTCATACAGATCATTTTCTAACTGAAACTAACAGCCAACTCAAATAGTTTAACCCAATAAACACCACATCATGAACAGAAAAACTCAGTATGGTCAAACTACAACCTTCATTCATGGCAAGAAAACTCTCACCTGTCCATACATCTATGGAATAAAATTCCTGCTTCACAGGTATCAAGATCAGGTATCAAGAATTATAGACTTACTAGTTCCCCACTTGCAAATTATAAATAATACTGCAAAGCATGAAGTGCTCACATCAATAATTTCAATATAATAAGCATAATACATGGTAAAATCCGGTTTAAACATTTCCAACCCTCTTTTGACTATTATGTATTTCTTAAACAGGAAGAATAAGGCTTTTGGCATACAGAACAAGTATATAAAAATATTGGCATCACTCGTAAACATAGAATAACCTCATGACACAGATTGCATTAAAGAGTTTTTCATAGTACTTGTTGATTTGTAGCTGACAAAGACTTTACAGAGAACATATCTTTGTATATACTGGAGGAGATATATCAAAACTGGTGCAAAAGGAAAGTGGAGCAATTGCACATGACAACCAATCAGATTCCCCTTTTCATTTTTCAGACGCCTTTTGGAAAATGAAAGCAGCAACCTGATAGGTTGCCATGGACAATTACTCCACTTTTCCTTTGCACCACTTTTTATTATATCCCTCTTGTCCCCATCTCAAAGTGAACATGTAAATTCTTCTTCTGGCTTCTCTCAGCTTAGTATCCAGTTGTTAAATTCATACATTATAAGTTAAATTAAAATGGTTTTCTGAAAGTTTCAAACATCGAGGTGAAAGCTACATATTGCTAAAAAACACACATAGACACACAACTTACAAATCCCGTTGCCTCCGCAGTTCTTTGGCCCTTCTGTCAGTCTTTGTTTACTAGACTACAGCGATGACGTGCTGTACTCGTTACATGACCATTGCAGACAGCCACTGGCCGAAGATGTGCTGTAAGATTTATCAAGTTCATTTATTTTACAGTGTCTTTCCTAATAGGTTACATTTAGGATCCTCACATATATGCTTATTTTAGTCTTCATTGCAAACAAAAGTTTTCAAAGTTATCAGATGTTTCTTGTGTATAATGTTTTGCAGGCATGACAGCAAATGTTTTGTACTTTCAGTGTACGAGATTTTTACTCTCAATAATTATTTTCTGACAAAATTATTCGTAATCTGAAAATGAAATCATTACTATGGATGGTCAATCCTGGCATGAATGCTAAAATAAGTAGATTTGGTCATATCCATGTTTTATAATAATGATAACATTAGAATAACGGATTGCAGCCGGACACATGGAAGTATGTTATTGTAAGTCACGTCTCTAGTCGTAATACAATTTGCTGACAGTCAATCTAGGCATTCAGCAATGACATTCTTCTCAGCTTGTCGACACTTATATGTTAAGAGCTTTTTAAATAATTTTTAATAGCCCCATAAAGGTAAATAGCTCCCAAATGCATGAGAAGATGCAAACACCAAAGAAGAAAATATATGCGGGACCAAGGATTGCCCAAAAAATATAATTGTATTAATTCCACGCATGTGCATATGAGTATAAAAATGAGTACACGCACGGACCAGGAGGAAAACAAAAAAATGATTGGCAACTCTGATGTCACAAGAAGGTATGTAATTCAATACAAGTAATCATATGTACAGCGCGACATATCAACAAGGACGCATTGAATAAGCAAGACAAATCCCTAATATAAGAGGTATTCATCAGTAATTTAACCAGTGCTACACAGTCTAATAACCCACAAGGGAACAATAGTAACCAGACATCCCATGTAAAACAAATTTAGTATACCAATAAAACTGGTGATAAAATCCTAGACAAAACCACAAAAAAGGCCATACTCACTAGGTAGGTGGGTGGGTGAAAACCCGTTCCCATCAGGACGCAGACGGGTCAAAGAATGCTGCAGAAGGAGTGTGCATTAAGTAGTGATAGCCCCTCCCACTAGTCTTGAGGGGAGTGGCGGACTAAGTGCTCAAAGGTGTGCGATAAATGAGTGTCAGTGTAGTGCTAGGGTGTGAATGGATGGTAAAAAATAAATATGTATGTATGAAAGTGTGTAATAATGTAAAAAAAAAAATAAATAAATAAATAAATAAATGTGATAAATAGGGGTCAGTGCTGTGAATAGTACATGGGGTGTCAGTACTATGTGTAATACGTGGAGGGATAATGTGCTGGTCGTCAGGCATGGCGTATCTTGCCGAATAACAGCCTATTTGTAACGCCGCTAGTGTTAGCTAAAGCGGGCTGCTCTGCATTCCAAACCAAACGCCAGCACATCATGCCCTCCCAGCATATAAGACCCGGCTGCGTCCTGAAAAAAAGTGTAGTATACGTAGTAAGAAATATCCATGAAACATGGGGTATTAGTTGTTATTTTGGCCAAAATACGCAAAGCTCGCAACCCAACGTCAAGGGTCCCCAGTGCCTTGCGAGTCCCTAACCAGAACTTTTCGTTCCTAATTTAAAAACACAAACAGAAAAAATGGGACATAAAGATCATCAAAACCACAAAAAAGGCCATACTCACTAGGTAGGTGGGTGGGTGAAAACCCGTTCCCATCAGGACGCAGACGGGTCAAAGAATGCTGCAGAAGGAGTGTGCATTAAGTAGTGATAGCCCCTCCCACTAGTCTTGAGGGGAGTGGCGGACTAAGTGCTCAAAGGTGTGCGATAAATGAGTGTCAGTGTAGTGCTAGGGTGTGAATGGATGGTAAAAAATAAATATGTATGTATGAAAGTGTGTAATAATGTAAAAAAAAAATAAATAAATAAATAAATAAATAAATGTGATAAATAGGGGTCAGTGCTGTGAATAGTACATGGGGTGTCAGTACTATGTGTAATACGTGGAGGGATAATGTGCTGGTCGTCAGGCATGGCGTATCTTGCCGAATAACAGCCTATTTGTAACGCCGCTAGTGTTAGCTAAAGCGGGCTGCTCTGCATTCCAAACCAAACGCCAGCACATCATGCCCTCCCAGCATATAAGACCCGGCTGCGTCCTGAAAAAAAGTGTAGTATACGTAGTAAGAAATATCCATGAAACATGGGGTATTAGTTGTTATTTTGGCCAAAATACGCAAAGCTCGCAACCCAACGTCAAGGGTCCCCAGTGCCTTGCGAGTCCCTAACCAGAACTTTTCGTTCCTAATTTAAAAACACAAACAGAAAAAATGGGACATAAAGATCATCAAAACCACAAAAAAGGCCATACTCACTAGGTAGGTGGGTGGGTGAAAACCCGTTCCCATCAGGACGCAGACGGGTCAAAGAATGCTGCAGAAGGAGTGTGCATTAAGTAGTGATAGCCCCTCCCACTAGTCTTGAGGGGAGTGGCGGACTAAGTGCTCAAAGGTGTGCGATAAATGTGTGTCAGTGTAGTGCTAGGGTGTGAATGGATGGTAAAAAATAAATATGTATGTATGAAAGTGTGTAATAATGTAAAAAAAAAAATAAATAAATAAATAAATAAATGTGATAAATAGGGGTCAGTGCTGTGAATAGTACATGGGGTGTCAGTACTATGTGTAATACGTGGAGGGATAATGTGCTGGTCGTCAGGCATGGCGTATCTTGCCGAATAACAGCCTATTTGTAACGCCGCTAGTGTTAGCTAAAGCGGGCTGCTCTGCATTCCAAACCAAACGCCAGCACATCATGCCCTCCCAGCATATAAGACCCGGCTGCGTCCTGAAAAAAAGTGTAGTATACGTAGTAAGAAATATCCATGAAACATGGGGTATTAGTTGTTATTTTAGCCAAAATACGCAAAGCTCGCAACCCAACGTCAAGGGTCCCCAGTGCCTTGCGAGTCCCTAACCAGAACTTTTCGTTCCTAATTTAAAAACACAAACAGAAAAAATGGGACATAAAGATCATCAAAACCACAAAAAAGGCCATACTCACTAGGTAGGTGGGTGGGTGAAAACCCGTTCCCATCAGGACGCAGACGGGTCAAAGAATGCTGCAGAAGGAGTGTGCATTAAGTAGTGATAGCCCCTCCCACTAGTCTTGAGGGGAGTGGCGGACTAAGTGCTCAAAGGTGTGCGATAAATGAGTGTCAGTGTAGTGCTAGGGTGTGAATGGATGGTAAAAAATAAATATGTATGTATGAAAGTGTGTAATAATGTAAAAAAATAAATAAATAAATAAATAAATAAATGTGATAAATAGGGGTCAGTGCTGTGAATAGTACATGGGGTGTCAGTACTATGTG
This sequence comes from Rhinoderma darwinii, assembly GCF_050947455.1. Lineage (NCBI taxonomy): Eukaryota > Metazoa > Chordata > Amphibia > Anura > Rhinodermatidae > Rhinoderma > Rhinoderma darwinii. The sequence goes on along the minus strand of NC_134688.1, from coordinate 294,911,370 downwards.
TAATACGTGGAGGGATAATGTGCTGGTCGTCAGGCATGGCGTATCTTGCCGAATAACAGCCTATTTGTAACGCCGCTAGTGTTAGCTAAAGCGGGCTGCTCTGCATTCCAAACCAAACGCCAGCACATCATGCCCTCCCAGCATATAAGACCCGGCAAGATACGCCATGCCTGACGACCAGCACATTATCCCTCCACGTATTACACATAGTACTGACACCCCATGTACTATTCACAGCACTGACCCCTATTCATCACATTCATTTATTTATTTATTTTTTTTTTTTTTTACATTATTACACACTTTCATACATACATATTTATTTTTTACCATCCATTCACACCCTAGCACTACACTGACACTCATTTATCCCACACCTTTGAGCACTTAGTCCGCCACTCCCCTCAAGACTAGTGGGAGGGGCTATCACTACTTAATGCACACTCCTTCTGCAGCATTCTTTGACCCGTCTGCGTCCTGATGGGAACGGGTTTTCACCCACCCACCTACCTAGTGAGTATGGCCTTTTTTGTGGTTTTGATGATCTTTATGTCCCATTTTTTCTGTTTGTGTTTTTAAATTAGGAACGAAAAGTTCTGGTTAGGGACTCGCAAGGCACTGGGGACCCTTGACGTTGGGTTGCGAGCTTTGCGTATTTTGGCCAAAATAACAACTAATACCCCATGTTTCATGGATATTTCTTACTACGTATACTACACTTTTTTTCAGGACGCAGCCGGGTCTTATATGCTGGGAGGGCATGATGTGCTGGCGTTTGGTTTGGAATGCAGAGCAGCCCGCTTTAGCTAACACTAGCGGCGTTACAAATAGGCTGTTATTCGGCAAGATACGCCATGCCTGACGACCAGCACATTATCCCTCCACGTATTACACATAGTACTGACACCCCATGTACTATTCACAGCACTGACCCCTATTTATCACATTTATTTATTTATTTATTTTTTTACATTATTACACACTTTCATACATACATATTTATTTTTTACCATCCATTCACACCCTAGCACTACACTGACACTCATTTATCGCACACCTTTGAGCACTTAGTCCGCCACTCCCCTCAAGACTAGTGGGAGGGGCTATCACTACTTAATGCACACTCCTTCTGCAGCATTCTTTGACCCGTCTGCGTCCTGATGGGAACGGGTTTTCACCCACCCACCTACCTAGTGAGTATGGCCTTTTTTGTGGTTTTGATGATCTTTATGTCCCATTTTTTCTGTTTGTGTTTTTAAATTAGGAACGAAAAGTTCTGGTTAGGGACTCGCAAGGCACTGGGGACCCTTGACGTTGGGTTGCGAGCTTTGCGTATTTTGGCCAAAATAACAACTAATACCCCATGTTTCATGGATATTTCTTACTACGTATACTACACTTTTTTTCAGGACGCAGCCGGGTCTTATATGCTGGGAGGGCATGATGTGCTGGCGTTTGGTTTGGAATGCAGAGCAGCCCGCTTTAGCTAACACTAGCGGCGTTACAAATAGGCTGTTATTCGGCAAGATACGCCATGCCTGACGACCAGCACATTATCCCTCCACGTATTACACATAGTACTGACACCCCATGTACTATTCACAGCACTGACCCCTATTTATCACATTTATTTATTTATTTATTTTTTTACATTATTACACACTTTCATACATACATATTTATTTTTTACCATCCATTCACACCCTAGCACTACACTGACACTCATTTATCGCACACCTTTGAGCACTTAGTCCGCCACTCCCCTCAAGACTAGTGGGAGGGGCTATCACTACTTAATGCACACTCCTTCTGCAGCATTCTTTGACCCGTCTGCGTCCTGATGGGAACGGGTTTTCACCCACCCACCTACCTAGTGAGTATGGCCTTTTTTGTGGTTTTGATGATCTTTATGTCCCATTTTTTCTGTTTGTGTTTTTAAATTAGGAACGAAAAGTTCTGGTTAGGGACTCGCAAGGCACTGGGGACCCTTGACGTTGGGTTGCGAGCTTTGCGTATTTTGGCCAAAATAACAACTAATACCCCATGTTTCATGGATATTTCTTACTACGTATACTACACTTTTTTTCAGGACGCAGCCGGGTCTTATATGCTGGGAGGGCATGATGTGCTGGCGTTTGGTTTGGAATGCAGAGCAGCCCGCTTTAGCTAACACTAGCGGCGTTACAAATAGGCTGTTATTCGGCAAGATACGCCATGCCTGACGACCAGCACATTATCCCTCCACGTATTACACATAGTACTGACACCCCATGTACTATTCACAGCACTGACCCCTATTTATCACATTTATTTATTTATTTATTTATTTATTTTTTTTTTACATTATTACACACTTTCATACATACATATTTATTTTTTACCATCCATTCACACCCTAGCACTACACTGACACTCATTTATCGCACACCTTTGAGCACTTAGTCCGCCACTCCCCTCAAGACTAGTGGGAGGGGCTATCACTACTTGATGCACACTCCTTCTGCAGCATTCTTTGACCCGTCTGCGTCCTGATGGGAACGGGTTTTCACCCACCCACCTACCTAGTGAGTATGGCCTTTTTTGTGGTTTTGATGATCTTTATGTCCCATTTTTTCTGTTTGTGTTTTTAAATTAGGAACGAAAAGTTCTGGTTAGGGACTCGCAAGGCACTGGGGACCCTTGACGTTGGGTTGCGAGCTTTGCGTATTTTGGCCAAAATAACAACTAATACCCCATGTTTCATGGATATTTCTTACTACGTATACTACACTTTTTTTCAGGACGCAGCCGGGTCTTATATGCTGGGAGGGCATGATGTGCTGGCGTTTGGTTTGGAATGCAGAGCAGCCCGCTTTAGCTAACACTAGCGGCGTTACAAATAGGCTGTTATTCGGCAAGATACGCCATGCCTGACGACCAGCACATTATCCCTCCACGTATTACACATAGTACTGACACCCCATGTACTATTCACAGCACTGACCCCTATTTATCACATTTATTTATTTATTTATTTATTTTTTTTTTTTTTTTACATTATTACACACTTTCATACATACATATTTATTTTTTACCATCCATTCACACCCTAGCACTACACTGACACTCATTTATCGCACACCTTTGAGCACTTAGTCCGCCACTCCCCTCAAGACTAGTGGGAGGGGCTATCACTACTTAATGCACACTCCTTCTGCAGCATTCTTTGACCCGTCTGCGTCCTGATGGGAACGGGTTTTCACCCACCCACCTACCTAGTGAGTATGGCCTTTTTTGTGGTTTTGATGATCTTTATGTCCCATTTTTTCTGTTTGTGTTTTTAAATTAGGAACGAAAAGTTCTGGTTAGGGACTCGCAAGGCACTGGGGACCCTTGACGTTGGGTTGCGAGCTTTGCGTATTTTGGCCAAAATAACAACTAATACCCCATGTTTCATGGATATTTCTTACTACGTATACTACACTTTTTTTCAGGACGCAGCCGGGTCTTATATGCTGGGAGGGCATGATGTGCTGGCGTTTGGTTTGAAATGCAGAGCAGCCCGCTTTAGCTAACACTAGCGGCGTTACAAATAGGCTGTTATTCGGCAAGATACGCCATGCCTGACGACCAGCACATTATCCCTCCACGTATTACACATAGTACTGACACCCCATGTACTATTCACAGCACTGACCCCTATTTATCACATTTATTTATTTATTTATTTATTTTTTTACATTATTACACACTTTCATACATACATATTTATTTTTTACCATCCATTCACACCCTAGCACTACACTGACACTCATTTATCGCACACCTTTGAGCACTTAGTCCGCCACTCCCCTCAAGACTAGTGGGAGGGGCTATCACTACTTAATGCACACTCCTTCTGCAGCATTCTTTGACCCGTCTGCGTCCTGATGGGAACGGGTTTTCACCCACCCACCTACCTAGTGAGTATGGCCTTTTTTGTGGTTTTGATGATCTTTATGTCCCATTTTTTCTGTTTGTGTTTTTAAATTAGGAACGAAAAGTTCTGGTTAGGGACTCGCAAGGCACTGGGGACCCTTGACGTTGGGTTGCGAGCTTTGCGTATTTTGGCCAAAATAACAACTAATACCCCATGTTTCATGGATATTTCTTACTACGTATACTACACTTTTTTTCAGGACGCAGCCGGGTCTTATATGCTGGGAGGGCATGATGTGCTGGCGTTTGGTTTGGAATGCAGAGCAGCCCGCTTTAGCTAACACTAGCGGCGTTACAAATAGGCTGTTATTCGGCAAGATACGCCATGCCTGACGACCAGCACATTATCCCTCCACGTATTACACATAGTACTGACACCCCATGTACTATTCACAGCACTGACCCCTATTTATCACATTTATTTATTTATTTTTTTTTTTACATTATTACACACTTTCATACATACATATTTATTTTTTACCATCCATTCACACCCTAGCACTACACTGACACTCATTTATCGCACACCTTTGAGCACTTAGTCCGCCACTCCCCTCAAGACTAGTGGGAGGGGCTATCACTACTTAATGCACACTCCTTCTGCAGCATTCTTTGACCCGTCTGCGTCCTGATGGGAACGGGTTTTCACCCACCCACCTACCTAGTGAGCATGGCCTTTTTTGTGGTTTTGATGATCTTTATGTCCCATTTTTTCTGTTTGTGTTTTTAAATTAGGAACGAAAAGTTCTGGTTAGGGACTCGCAAGGCACTGGGGACCCTTGACGTTGGGTTGCGAGCTTTGCGTATTTTGGCCAAAATAACAACTAATACCCCATGTTTCATGGATATTTCTTACTACGTATACTACACTTTTTTTCAGGACGCAGCCGGGTCTTATATGCTGGGAGGGCATGATGTGCTGGCGTTTGGTTTGGAATGCAGAGCAGCCCGCTTTAGCTAACACTAGCGGCGTTACAAATAGGCTGTTATTCGGCAAGATACGCCATGCCTGACGACCAGCACATTATCCCTCCACGTATTACACATAGTACTGACACCCCATGTACTATTCACAGCACTGACCCCTATTTATCACATTTATTTATTTATTTATTTATTTTTTTTTTTACATTATTACACACTTTCATACATACATATTTATTTTTTACCATCCATTCACACCCTAGCACTACACTGACACTCATTTATCGCACACCTTTGAGCACTTAGTCCGCCACTCCCCTCAAGACTAGTGGGAGGGGCTATCACTACTTAATGCACACTCCTTCTGCAGCATTCTTTGACCCGTCTGCGTCCTGATGGGAACGGGTTTTCACCCACCCACCTACCTAGTGAGTATGGCCTTTTTTGTGGTTTTGATGATCTTTATGTCCCATTTTTTCTGTTTGTGTTTTTAAATTAGGAACGAAAAGTTCTGGTTAGGGACTCGCAAGGCACTGGGGACCCTTGACGTTGGGTTGCGAGCTTTGCGTATTTTGGCCAAAATAACAACTAATACCCCATGTTTCATGGATATTTCTTACTACGTATACTACATTTTTTTTCAGGACGCAGCCGGGTCTTATATGCTGGGAGGGCATGATGTGCTGGCGTTTGGTTTGGAATGCAGAGCAGCCCGCTTTAGCTAACACTAGCGGCGTTACAAATAGGCTGTTATTCGGCAAGATACGCCATGCCTGACGACCAGCACATTATCCCTCCACGTATTACACATAGTACTGACACCCCATGTACTATTCACAGCACTGACCCCTATTTATCACATTTATTTATTTATTTATTTATTTATTTTTTACATTATTACACACTTTCATACATACATATTTATTTTTTACCATCCATTCACACCCTAGCACTACACTGACACTCATTTATCGCACACCTTTGAGCACTTAGTCCGCCACTCCCCTCAAGACTAGTGGGAGGGGCTATCACTACTTAATGCACACTCCTTCTGCAGCATTCTTTGACCCGTCTGCGTCCTGATGGGAACGGGTTTTCACCCACCCACCTACCTAGTGAGTATGGCCTTTTTTGTGGTTTTGATGATCTTTATGTCCCATTTTTTCTGTTTGTGTTTTTAAATTAGGAACGAAAAGTTCTGGTTAGGGACTCGCAAGGCACTGGGGACCCTTGACGTTGGGTTGCGAGCTTTGCGTATTTTGGCCAAAATAACAACTAATACCCCATGTTTCATGGATATTTCTTACTACGTATACTACACTTTTTTTCAGGACGCAGCCGGGTCTTATATGCTGGGAGGGCATGATGTGCTGGCGTTTGGTTTGGAATGCAGAGCAGCCCGCTTTAGCTAACACTAGCGGCGTTACAAATAGGCTGTTATTCGGCAAGATACGCCATGCCTGACGACCAGCACATTATCCCTCCACGTATTACACATAGTACTGACACCCCATGTACTATTCACAGCACTGACCCCTATTTATCACATTTATTTATTTATTTATTTATTTATTTTTTTTTTACATTATTACACACTTTCATACATACATATTTATTTTTTACCATCCATTCACACCCTAGCACTACACTGACACTCATTTATCGCACACCTTTGAGCACTTAGTCCGCCACTCCCCTCAAGACTAGTGGGAGGGGCTATCACTACTTGATGCACACTCCTTCTGCAGCATTCTTTGACCCGTCTGCGTCCTGATGGGAACGGGTTTTCACCCACCCACCTACCTAGTGAGTATGGCCTTTTTTGTGGTTTTGATGATCTTTATGTCCCATTTTTTCTGTTTGTGTTTTTAAATTAGGAACGAAAAGTTCTGGTTAGGGACTCGCAAGGCACTGGGGACCCTTGACGTTGGGTTGCGAGCTTTGCGTATTTTGGCCAAAATAACAACTAATACCCCATGTTTCATGGATATTTCTTACTACGTATACTACACTTTTTTTCAGGACGCAGCCGGGTCTTATATGCTGGGAGGGCATGATGTGCTGGCGTTTGGTTTGGAATGCAGAGCAGCCCGCTTTAGCTAACACTAGCGGCGTTACAAATAGGCTGTTATTCGGCAAGATACGCCATGCCTGACGACCAGCACATTATCCCTCCACGTATTACACATAGTACTGACACCCCATGTACTATTCACAGCACTGACCCCTATTTATCACATTTATTTATTTATTTATTTATTTTTTTACATTATTACACACTTTCATACATACATATTTATTTTTTACCATCCATTCACACCCTAGCACTACACTGACACTCATTTATCGCACACCTTTGAGCACTTAGTCCGCCACTCCCCTCAAGACTAGTGGGAGGGGCTATCACTACTTAATGCACACTCCTTCTGCAGCATTCTTTGACCCGTCTGCGTCCTGATGGGAACGGGTTTTCACCCACCCACCTACCTAGTGAGTATGGCCTTTTTTGTGGTTTTGATGATCTTTATGTCCCATTTTTTCTGTTTGTGTTTTTAAATTAGGAACGAAAAGTTCTGGTTAGGGACTCGCAAGGCACTGGGGACCCTTGACGTTGGGTTGCGAGCTTTGCGTATTTTGGCCAAAATAACAACTAATACCCCATGTTTCATGGATATTTCTTACTACGTATACTACACTTTTTTTCAGGACGCAGCCGGGTCTTATATGCTGGGAGGGCATGATGTGCTGGCGTTTGGTTTGGAATGCAGAGCAGCCCGCTTTAGCTAACACTAGCGGCGTTACAAATAGGCTGTTATTCGGCAAGATACGCCATGCCTGACGACCAGCACATTATCCCTCCACGTATTACACATAGTACTGACACCCCATGTACTATTCACAGCACTGACCCCTATTTATCACATTTATTTATTTATTTTTTTTTTTACATTATTACACACTTTCATACATACATATTTATTTTTTACCATCCATTCACACCCTAGCACTACACTGACACTCATTTATCGCACACCTTTGAGCACTTAGTCCGCCACTCCCCTCAAGACTAGTGGGAGGGGCTATCACTACTTAATGCACACTCCTTCTGCAGCATTCTTTGACCCGTCTGCGTCCTGATGGGAACGGGTTTTCACCCACCCACCTACCTAGTGAGCATGGCCTTTTTTGTGGTTTTGATGATCTTTATGTCCCATTTTTTCTGTTTGTGTTTTTAAATTAGGAACGAAAAGTTCTGGTTAGGGACTCGCAAGGCACTGGGGACCCTTGACGTTGGGTTGCGAGCTTTGCGTATTTTGGCCAAAATAACAACTAATACCCCATGTTTCATGGATATTTCTTACTACGTATACTACACTTTTTTTCAGGACGCAGCCGGGTCTTATATGCTGGGAGGGCATGATGTGCTGGCGTTTGGTTTGGAATGCAGAGCAGCCCGCTTTAGCTAACACTAGCGGCGTTACAAATAGGCTGTTATTCGGCAAGATACGCCATGCCTGACGACCAGCACATTATCCCTCCACGTATTACACATAGTACTGACACCCCATGTACTATTCACAGCACTGACCCCTATTTATCACATTTATTTATTTATTTTTTTTTTTTTT